>NC_065595.1:21364500-21989000 GCF_024542745.1 Macaca thibetana thibetana | reverse complement strand
AGCTTCAGCCTTCCCCCAGTGAATAGTATTGTGGGGGCAGGGGTGGTAACACTGTGTTGGAGCTGGTGTGAGGGTTGAGTCCACTCTCTAGCCTCTGTCACTAGATCATGGCACTGCTTTGGTTGGGCCCTAATTTTCTCCTCTAGACAAAAGGAATTGAACTAAGACTTCCAGCATTCCCTCCAGGCTTACCATGTTTTCATTTGGTACCGATAGTCACTGACTCTTTTCCAGTTGCATTGTTAATGCAAGTTTGGCAGAAGCTAATCAGCTCTGGGTTAGAGAAAATGACATAGGTGGCAGGGAGGTGGATGTACACCATTTGTTTGATCAGTTTGCCTAGAATGGAAGTGGCAGAATTGGAGTTGGAAAGATCAAATGTAGCCTTTTCTTCCTTCCAGAATGAGGTTTTTTCCATGCACTTTTTTGAGGCAGAACCTCATGGGACAAGGCAAAAGTGAGCATACTTAAGTGAAGTGTATGCTGATGGGGGAATGGTTATTAGAAATGTCAATTGTCTCAATTTTTTAATATCAATTTTCAGAGGGAGACAATTGTTTAATTAGTGTTGTAATTGTTTGCCAGGGCTGTCATAACAAAGTAGCACAGATTGGGCGGCTTAAATACTACGAATTTGTTTTCTCAGGGCTCTGGATGTCCAGAGCCTGTGATGAAGCAGGGTTGGCTTCTTCTGCGGCCTCTCTTCTTGACTTGCAGATGGCTTCTCTGGGTCTTCCCGGGTCTTCTGTGTACCTGTCTGTGTCCTAATCTCCTGTTCGTATAAGGGCACAGTCATATTGGATTGGAACCCACCTACTAACCTCATTTTAACTTAATTATCTCTTTAAATACCCTCTCTCTAAATACAGTCACAGTCTGAAGTGTTGAAGACTTCAACATAGGAATTTTGGGCAAATACAATTAAGCCCATCACAGTCAGGTAACATTTGGTAGGACATGTAGATGCTTTTTATCTTTAAGGGAATAGGCAAATTGTTAAAAATAAATAAAGAAAAACTTGTTCAACTTGTTTAGGTACATTTTCTTATAGTGTATTGTGGTTCTTATTTTTTTAACCTTCCAGCTAGTGTGTAAGTTGGAAACATTGTAGCTTAATTTGATAGTTTTAGACATAATCAAAGATGATGGAAATCCTGTTCTTAAATTTAGGCTATTCAGCACTTGTGTATCCTCAACTGCTGAAGACTAAAAACTTGAGATGTTCCTCTTCTTTTAAGAATTTGACTGAAAACGGGCTGGGCACCATGGCTCATGCCTATAATCCCAGCACTTTGGGAGGCCGAGGTGGGTGGATCACTTGAGGCCAGGAGTTCCAGACCAGCCTCGGCAACATGGCAGAACTCTAAAAATACAAAAATTAGCGGAGCGTGATGGCTCACACCTGTGGTCCCAGCTATTCAGGAGGCTGAGGCACAAGAATTGCTTGAACCCCAGAGGCAGAAACTGTGTGAGATTGCACCACTGCACTCCAGCCTGGGTGACAAAGCAAGACCCTGTCTCAAAAAAAAAAAAAAAAAGACTGAAAATGGTTGACACTGTTCCCCTGTCTCCAGGAGGGTGAATGTTTCTAGTTGAACCCTGGTGCCCACTTGCTCCTCTAAGCCTTCAGCAATCCTCCCAGCCTCTAGGGGAGATCCGTTCATCTTCCCCCCACCTCTGGAAATCCCAGTGTTTGAGCACTGTGGGGAAATGCAAGTCTAGTTTACAGGGTTTCTCAGCTGACATGCCAGGAACACTTCACAAGCGAGCATGCCACCAAATTTGAGTGCAAGTAGAAAGTGAGCTGTTTGCTACAACTGGGGACACTTCCTATTAGAGCCACATCTGCTGGGGCAGAGGGCTGCATGGGTTGGAGAGTAGGGTGTGACTTCTTCCAGCAAGAGGAAAGAGAAGTAGCATAGTGCCCGTCACAGGGAGAGAGCACATGTTTGACTTGTTCTTGGAATTTCCATAGAGTAAGGGTGGTCAGGTTGCCAGACTACCCCTCAAACGAGGACATGGTGCTGCTGGGTCCCAGGGTAGAGCCCCGCTAGCACCTTCAGGGCCCTGATTTACACCTGAGGGCACACAGCTGGGATCTGAAAACTGGGATGCAGAGTAGAGACTGCGGATTTACAGGGCGGGGCTGTCTCTCATCTGACACAGAATCCTCTGTTGATCCTTTTTGGGGCTGTAGTTCGTATCATAGTTATTTTTGTTCCTGCTTTTTTCCCCTCTTCAAGACTTTAAGCTTTTGGAGGGCCAGGAAGTTGTGTTGCCATCTGCCGAGTGTGGGGCCTTGAAGGCCAGAACCTCAGAATGTAGAAGCTGAGTTAGTTTGTGGAAGGGTGAAGGGCTGACCTCTACTGTTGGAGATGCCAAAATCTCTGATCTGGCTTTAAATAAGCAAAACAGCCCCACCAGACATAGTCATCCTCAAAACCTCGTGACCTCTGTTATTGCCCATCCTGTGTGGTAAGCCCACTGAGGACTTCACTTGGAGATGCTGCAGGAACAACTGCAGGGAACCTGGAGATAAGGCCCCGGGTGATGATGTAAGCTAATTGCTGAGCTGGGTGGAGTTACTTAACCTTATGGTAGGGGGTGGAGCTTGACGCAACTCCCTCTTCCACCAACAAGCATTTATTTCTACCTGTCATTAAAGTGAATCATCAGTATAAGTAGCGAGCTGGGTGCATTCCTTCTCAGTTGTGTTAAAACTTGCTGGTGTTCCCCCGGTGTCAGCAGAGGTGTGTACAGACACCGCTTTAAAACTGGGAAGGAAGACGAGGCCAGGGAGCCGGAGCCGGAGGGTCACCGAGGTAGATTTCGAGCAGCGCTAGCCCAGCTGAACACTTTCCAGCCTTGTTTTTCATCAGCCTTGAGGAAAAGTATAGGTAAGAACAAAGACACCACTGTATGTTTGTTATATGAATGCGTAACATCTGTTCTTGGTGTGAGTTTGATGTTGGTGTAATACTGTTTTTATGTCAGCAGCATAGTTCTAGCACATACCAAGATTTTCCATTTTAAATGCTGTTTGGTGTTCGGAGTTAGCTATAATTGGTCAATTTTACTCTCCTTATGTATAAAAAGAATGACAGGCAAAGAATGAGCCTTGAAAAGAATTGGGATCTGTGTTCTGATCCCCTATTCTTTGCTTCTTATCTTTTTGACTATTTAGAAAAATGTACAGCCTTTCTTTCAAAAACCAAAGCAATAATACTTTTATTTTTGAAAATAATGGAAAATAGAGACCACTGAAGTTCTATGAATGCTGTTTTCTGTTTTAGAAATCACAGGTTGAGGAGGAAACAGTTGTGTTTTCCTTCCTATTCTGTTTTGAGTCTCAGTATTTCTGACTTAGAAGCCTCCTGGAGAAGAGGGAGATACCAGCTCTACTTGGTTTCAAGTGAAATACCATGTTAGGCCATAAAATAGTTTGCTTGGAGAATAATTCATGTCTTATATCTGAATTTTTGTTTGGTAGCAACAGAAATCTTTTTGTTCCTTAGTATGAGTAATTTGGCTTACATGATTTAGACTAAATTTTATTATATTTTTTGTTTGGGAAAACAAAAGTCAAAGCCCAGAACATATTCAACTGAGTTTTTCCTTCAGGTTTTCTATCATTTTCCCACCCTTCCTATTCACACACGTAAATATGCTGAATGATTAACACGTGATTTTTGTTTCTTTACTGTCTCATTTTGTGGTGATTCATGAACTGTTAGTTAACTGGTTATAGTGTATCCATATGTTGGCAAAGCTTGAAATATATGAATGCAGGCCACACCTTCCTATTAATGAGCCAGGTTACTTTCAGTCAAGTATTTCTGATGTCATTAAGTGTTAAGATGGCTGGAATTCTAAGACAATAAAAATGTATCAACAATATGAAATATCAAAGCCTACAGTCAAATCTGAGTTATTTTTTAGTACTTATTTCATAGCTACTCTTTAATATTTATTCTTTAATACTTATTTCACATTGAAGAGTACTTTACACATGTTTGAATGAGATATTGCCAGTGAAAGAAACAAAAGGAAACAAATAACTCTGTAAGGGAAGAGGGATTTTAAAGTACGTTTGTGCTGGCCCCAGGCTGGTGAGTTTCATTAGTGTAATGACCAGGAAGAGAAGGAATGGCCACAGTGGTGGGTGCTGACCTTTTTTTTTTTTTTTTACTTTTTTTAATGTCTGTAAGGAGCACAAGTTGAACTTTAATTCTTGTGGGAATCTAGTAAGATGATGGTGAAGTCAAGAAGAGAGGAAGAAGAAATGCTTTTTATTTAGTTAAGAGGAAGTAAACATCTGTACTAGTTACAGATGTTATGCCTTAACCTTTTTCATTCCTATCATTTTTATGAAAATTTATTGCAACTAAGTGTTGATTTAAAACAACACGTTTGGGACATTTTCTTATCACTGTGGAATATAATGAAAAGATATAAAATGAAGGCAGGTATGAAATTATATGAATTCTGCTACTTGAGTATAGAAGTTTTATTCCAAAGTGGTTTGTTTGGTGGGTGTGGTGATGGTGGGGGGCCTCTATGTACTTATTAAGGCAAGTGATGGGACAGGAGCTTTTGTGGTCTGACGGTTCTGTTGGGATGGGAGGCTTGTTTGGGATTTTTATGTTTCATTCCAGGCAATGTTTTTTTTTGTTTGTTTTGTTTTGTTTTTGCCTGTACTTCTTAGGGTTTTACCAAGTCAATTTTCATGTGAAGCCATTTTCATATTGTTTCTTTCAACTTGATGGAAATCTTTTCCTTTTTATGTGCTTTGAGTTAAGTATGATGTAATGTGCTAGTAACATAGACGGGGCTTTCCTTTCTACAGGTGGGCTTGACGTGAGCCTGCCACTCACTCACCTTGAATCACGGAGGTTTCAGAGGCTGTTGGCCTTCAGGGCATGGCAGAAGCACGTGTTCTCAGCTGTTTTCTGAGTCTATCTTGACTGCCTTCCCAGTGGCCCAGATTTCCCCAGGGGTCACTCAACATACCCTCATCTACAGTAAATATTTGTGCTTCCTCTGTACCTGGCCTGGTTTTCTCAGTACCCAGGAGCACAGGTGGGCAGTGGGATGTGGGCAGGTGGTACCCAGATGCCCTCCCACAGGGGTCACAGGGAGCACCTGGGCACTTCCTGCCGAGACCCCCCTGCCCTTCAGACTAAGTGGAAACAGAGATCCGGGAGTCCAGTGGACTCTGGAGTTTCATAGAATACATGGAAAATGCACCGCTTTCAGTGATGTAAGCTGTCTTGTTCACTTCACTATTACTCATCTGGCCTGCAGCAGGCAAGAGGATCACATGCAATTATAAACAGCCTCCTCTGACTAAGGCCAGTGACTGGAAACCCTGTCATGTTATCAGAAGTCATTTGGTCATAGATTCTTGGGCAGAAGCCATTGAAAGTCCTGGGGGTGTGATCTTTGAGCCTTTGCCAATGCTAGGGTTTGACCCCTTTTAGCTCAATTAACTGGATCCAGGAGTTTATTCTGGCCAAGATCTGCCATGCTAAGTTGACAGGCTTGAGACTGGAAGGAAGTGTCTAACTTCATTAGAGGAAATGGTATGGCAGGCTTTAAGGCATTTTGATACACTTCACTTTTTCTCTCTTGCCCTGTTTTGTTGAGGTTTTCAGGGCTGTAATTGTACCTGAGGTTAATCAATGAGCGATCTATCTGAAAGGAATTTGTTCTCTTTGGACACTGTCCTGTATGGTATTATATTTGTGTAACTATTTAGTTTAACTCATTCAAAAGGCTATTTAAGTCACTTGCTCTGTTCATTACTTGAAAACAAGTTGTCTTCTCTTTATTCTTTTAGTCAGTTACCAAATATGTCTTAAGTGTCTCTTGTGCTAGACATTGAGGGGCACTTCCTTCTCCCTTTCACTTGTCTGTTTTTGTTGAGCTACATTTTTCCTTAAGGCTGATTGTTCGTTTCCTCTTGCTTTTGTTTTCATTTGATTTGTTTATTTATATTTAAATATGTACTTTAACAGTCTTGAAGCATTGGACTGAATGAGGATGGTGATCAGATTGGGAAAATGCCCCTTAATTTTGGTTTAAAAAATTAATTTTCATTAAATTATTTATGTATTGATAGGGGCCACCCACTCCAGGTGAGTGGTTTCACTGTGTGTATGGCAGAGGAATGCTCTGTGTCTGGAAAAAACAAGTAACTTACCTTGAAATATTAGGAAAGCTGAAGAGTACAAGTGTCAGAGAGAAGGGGGTATTGGCAGGGAAGAGAATGAGAAGACAAGACACAGTCAGGGCCCTGTCACCCATGTGGAACTGCGGGTCCCTGGAGAGATGATGCATTTATCCCTTTTTAGAGATAAAATTTGCCATGAAAATTTGATCTTGAGCATGACACAGAACTGAAAGCTTTGATGACAAAGCCAGCATCTCAGTTTAGCAATAACCAGGTTAGGGGAAAAAAACCCAGAAACTCAGCGGTGAGATTCAGCTCAGCAATGTGGGTGGGGCAACCCACTGTCCCGCTTGGGCGGGGAGCAGCCCCAGCCACTGCATCTGCCGGATCCTAGGTTTTATCTGCTTCACAATTCAATTTCCTTTTTGTTGCGCTTGTGCACATCTATATTTGGCTTTGCTTCTTATTTTTTAAGAGAGGGGAGAAGTGTGGGCAAGGTAAAATGCAGCTTGCAAGCTCCCAAATGGCAAGTGCACCAGTTAGAGTCTAAGTGGCCTCCCAACCTCACGGTGAAATTCATTTATTCAGCAAATATGGACCAAGCCCCTCAGGGACCACTGCTCGAGATACCAGTGCAAATAGAAGAGGCCAAGGGCACATGAGGACCTGAGCCAGTGGCCTGCACAGCCGTCTGTGACCACTTACCTCTCTGCTTGCAGGGAACTTCAGCCTGGTGGAGGAGACCCATAATAGCCAAGTCAACTGATAATAGAATTAGTAGTAGTGTTGGGGGACATAAGGAAATCAGGGTAAGGCCATCAGAATTGCATGGGTGGATCATCTTTTGAAAGACAGCACAGTTTTGTTTTCTTCTGCCATGGTATCTCCTAACATTTTCCAGTGTGTCTATTTTTGGTTAATAGGAAAGTCGTGGCTAACACTTGGTTAGTGGCTAAAAGAAGAAAAAAAAAAAAACAACTTTTAGAAACCTTTAAAAATACCATTCTTGTAGAAAACTATAAACTCTTATGTCTAGAAGGGTAAGTGGTCATTGATCTTGGAGCAGAATGAATGGATATTTCCTGGAAAAAAAAATATATCCACTCATCAAAGACACTCAAATCTCTTCTCATCTAATCAATATTGGAAACTAGGAATATCCACGCCTATGAAATATCCTCAAAGAGAATTAATTATTCTGCCCTCTAAGAGGTATAGCAGTTTAGACAGAGAGAAGTAAAGGCCTGAAATTGCGACTGCACCATTGAGGGCAGAAGTGCCCTTTATCTCCCAGTTTTGTCGTTTGCCAAATGCAGTTGTGTGAGACTAAGTGACCTCCAATAGCAGAGCTCTGTGTTTTCTCCCCCACCCCCAAGTCAAAATTGATTATCGCAACCCATCAAACCAGGCCTGGCAAATGATTTTTTGCAACTATAGGATAAATCCTGAGGGGGAGGGATGAATGTGAACGCATAGGCAGAGCAACACAGTCATGACACGATTCTATTACTTCTTAATTTCTTAAACTTAGCACCACTGAGAATAAAGCTGTCTTTTCTGAACTTTTCTTTTTTTTTTTTTTTTTTTTGAGGCGGAGTCTCGCTCTGTCGCCCAGGCTGGAGTGCAGTGGCGCGATCTCGGCTCACTGCAAGCTCCGCCTCCCGGGTTCCCGCCATTCTCCTGCCTCAGCCTCCCGAGTAGCTGGGACTACAGGCGCCGCCACCACGCCCGGCTAATTTTTTTGTATTTTTTTTTTAGTGGAGACGGGGTTTCATTGTGTTAGCCAGGATGGTCTCGATCTCCTGACCTCGTGATCCGCCCGCCTCGGCCTCCCAAAGTGCTGGGATTACAGGCTTGAGCCACCGCGCCCGGCCTTTTCTGAACTTCTCAAGTGAGCAGGAGCATGAGTTCCTGTGCTGTGCTTGGGGACAGGGAAGGCTTTGGGACCTACTGTGGTCTTAAGTCTGAGCAGTGCTGATAGCCTCGGCTCACCGAGTGCTGGGCGCTGTGCTGGAGGGTGTACAAACCTCGCATCTCATGAGGCCTCACTGCTACAGCTGATAGAGATGACATCCTGTTGTTTTTAGTTGCACATGGCAGAGCTGGAAAACAAACCAGGGTGTGTCAGACTCCAGAGCGCATGCCCTCCGTGATGCTGCTGTGTTACCCTAAGTCAAGTCAACCAAGGCATCCATTTAAAAAAAAAAAAATCTGATCTTTGTCAGATATTCAATTATTATATTTCTGTTAGAGTCTGCCTTTCCAGTGAGCCATAATATATTTCCTTCAAGCGGCTACTCACAGATTTCACAAAATCAGGTGCCTGCCCTGCAGCCTGTATCTGCCTCCACGTCCCCACATCAGTCCTCCTTGCTGTGCTTCTTGTCTCTTTAGTTTTTATCATCTTCTAACACTGTGAACTTTAGTAATTTATTCGGTATTGTTTGCTACCTGTCTCCCCTGGAAGGTAGGGAGTTTTGTCCGTTTTCTTCCCTGGCACATCTCAGATGCCTAAAACAACCATGCCAGACATGTAGTGAGAATTTGTTGAATGAAGAAATAGGAGAAGAGAAGCAGACCGCGGAGCCTTAGGAGGGTCTGTGTAAAGGAGTCTCCAGGCGGTCTTCCTGGGGGTGTCCTGAAGGACCGCGTGATCCTAATTTCGGTCAGTGTGGAGGCTGTGGTTTCTTCTGAGCTGTCAGTATTTGGAGGTGAGTTGTCCGCAGGTCACCTTACCCCACCTTTACGCATTAGTAAGATGGAATTCGCTGGGTGGCTCGTAGGACTGTGCGGTCAGTCTAATTACCAGACGTCTCTGCATGCTCTAAGGGCTGGAGTCTGCTTTCCTTGCTTCTCTTCTAGAAAGAGGTCCACAAGGGATTAGCCTTGTGCAGTTCCACCTGTTGCTCATTGACCCAGTGAGTGTTTTACCCACTGTGGGTTTTTCCTACCTAATTGCCCCTCTGGTTTTCAGTGTTCAACATGCTGCAGTTACATGTTCTGCTGTGGTTTTACTTAGCTTAATCCTTTATTAATTGCCTCTTGTTCAAACTCCCTAAGAGCAGATTATCCTTCTCTTTCAGCTTCTGCTCCATTGCTATTGAACTTCTTTTTTTCAGTCATGACATCAGAAAAATAACCAAGTGAGAGTTTGATGATAATAGCAAGTAAGGCTATTTTATTTCTATCCAATTTACCCCAAATTTAAGCAGTATTACACCTTAAAATAATAGAGCTGGCTCTTGCCCAGCATATGAAAGCTATATGCTTCATGACAGACAGATATTTTCCAGTATCTACTTACCATAAATCTCAAGATTTACCCTACCCCACTCCAGCCATTACCCGCTTTCCCATTTGCCTAACCTGCCCAAGGGCCATCTCAGTGCCCTGTAAAGCAATCTTTGTTGCAGACCCACTGCATGACTGGAATGTGATGCACGCAAGTGACCAAGGCATGGCCCTGTCCACAAGGAGCTTCCAGACCGATAGCAGAAATGGACACAGAAGTAAACAACTGCAGCACTGATAGGCTTCTGCCAACAGGAGTGGAGCTTGAGGGCCAGGAAGCCTTCCCAGAGGCACTGGAGCTTGTTTTAACATGATGTGCATGCCGGGTCAGGGCAGGGCGTTTCTAGCAGAGGAGAAAGCATGCTGTGCTCTGAGAACTAAAAGTCATAGTCGCTCCACTTGGCAACATGTATAAGGCACATGGAAGATGGCACTGGAGGGGCATGCAGGGGCCCGAGCTGGGCAGACCATGTATGCCACAATAGTTTGTTGTAGGTTACAAAGAACCAGTGCAGAGTGGATGAAGCTTAGGCTATTTGGTTAGTAATTTGGCTGCATTGACAAGATATGGAAAACAGGAGATTGGGACTTTCTGTGATTTTTATCCTCAAGGTGCTTAATCAATGAGGTTGGGATGGCCGGAGGGGCCCTCATTTGCTTGCCTGGTGCTCAAGCCTGAGGTCTTGGTCTTTAATAGTCAGGGAGGTGTGTGTGGAGGCAGGGTGTGAGCTCCCTCCAAGGAAAGCTGTTGCGTGAAAAGAGGCCCAGGATGAGCGTTGGGGAGTATCCACATACAACTTGATATTCCTAAGGTCTCAGTTCTTTATGGGAGAGCCCATGCACCCTTCCACACTTGGAATTCTTTGCAAAGTGAGTGGTATTCGAGCTTCTTTAGTCTTGCTACTCCCACCAGCTGTATTGGCATCACCAGGGAGCTTGTTAGAAATGCAGGTTCTTGAGGTGCAGCTCACACCTACCCAATCAGACTATATTTTAACCAGATCCCAGGCAATCCCTGTGCACATGAAGTGCTAGAACACTGCTCTGTGGTGAAACGACTTTGCTAACCATGGAAGAGGGTGATTTTTTTCCCCTTCTCCTTTTGTGTTTTTTTGTAGGACCTATTTACTTTTTAGAATTTTTTCAGAATTATAGACTGCAGAATATATACAGTGTCAATGCATTAGCAATTAATAAGTGATGTTTGGCTAGAATACATAGTTGTCTCCACGCAAATGCCATTTCTTACACTGAGATGGCACATGTCTGGTTAGGGTTTGGGCTCACTTGTGAGGAGCCATGCAGCAGGCAGGCATGCTCCCAGGACGTTGGTTGCTGAGGTCTCAAACTGCTGCCCAGCATAGCGGATGGCACGGTGACAAAGTCTCCCTGTGCACCCTCACATTGCCTGCAGTAATCTATCACACTTTTTGTCCCCTAAAGACCTAGTTTGGGGGGCACTCATGTCTCCGTTTGTGCTGATGCTCGCTGTATCCCCAGGTGGCACTTACTTAATATAATTGTCATTGCTCTTTAATATTATCTCATTCCACATCAGCTGCACAAAAATTTGAGGTTAATTACAACAAATGTTTTCTCAATCATTATTATTGAGAGCTGTTTAATAGTTTATTTGGTGTGTGAAGATTCATATCTAGATTGAGGCTTATACATCTTCATTTAAGGAAAGCTTTTTTGGGCCGGGCGCGGTGGCTCACGCCTGTAATCCCAACATTTTGGGAGGCTGAGGCGGGCGGATCACAAGGTCAGGAGATCAAGACTATCCTGGCCAACATGGTGAAAACCCATCTCTACTAAAAATACAAAAATTAGCTGGGCATGGTGGCGGGCACCTGTAGTCCCAGCTACTCGGGAGGCTGAGGCAAGAGAATTGCTTGAACCCAGGAGGCAGAGGTTGCAGTGAGCCGAGATCGCGCCACCACATTCCAGCCTGGACGACAGAGTGAGACTCTGTCTCAAAAAAAAAAAAAAAAAAAAAAAAAAAAAAAGCTTTTCAGGTTGGAAAAATATCAACAGCAGACATACAAAAGCATGAAAAATGACACTAAGAATGTAAGCAACTGGAAACAAAAATTATAATGGTGCATAGTGAGCTGAAGATTCATTTTTAAATGTGAACTCCACTTTCAATTTGTAAGTGATTACCAACAGCCTCATCAGGGTTTCTGGAATTAAATGTTTTATTATTTTCTCCCAAAGTTAGTCCTCAAACATTAGTATTTCTTGTGTCCTTTTGATTTGAATATTTGTTTTTAACTAAACACAAGGGTATCAGCTCTATAAGTCAGTTAATATGTTTATGCTTTTAGTTAATCAAAAGTGATTCATGATTTCAGTTTTTGGTATCAGGTAATGTTGCAGAAATGAGGTTCACTGTGAAACTTCTTCTTTTTTTTTTAATCATTTTATTGTTTCTTTGAGTGTATGTGAGTGTACACTATGCAAAATGACCCTATGTTTCCTACATTATAGAGAGAGGAAAATGAAACAAGTTCAAGAAAATTTGTGGAAAATAAATTCTGCATCTAGTTATTCATTATCAGGTATGAGATTACAGGCATGAGCCACTGTGCCTGGTGACCTCATTTGAACTCACTTACCTCTGTGAGGACCCTGTTTCCAAAGAAGGTCAATATTCTGAGGTGTCATTGTCAGGTATGAGGTAAACACACTGAGAGTACCACATTTTGGCAACTCAAGACAGGACTATTTTCCAAACATGTAACCCTGGGAAGAAGGTAACCTATCATAGTGTTTGTTAAGAAGTCAAGCAACCAAGAAATGTTAATTGAAGGCCTGTTTTGTACAAGGTTGCATGGAAAAGACACACTAGCGTAAGACACGGACAGTGGCCCTGAGTGATGTGCAGCCGGTTTAGGCGAATTAAGATTTACATACTTGAAAAGGGACAAACAAGTCTGGACATGGTGACTCATACCTGTAATCCCAGCACTGAGGGAGGTGGAGGCAGGAGGATCCCTTGAGGCCAGGAGTTCACAACCAGCCTGGGCAACATGGGAAAACCCCTGTCTCTACAAAAGTTAAAAAAAATTAGCCATGTGTGGCGGCATGGCTATAGTCCCAACTACTCACAGGGGCTGAGGTGGGAGAATCGCTTGAGCCCAGGAGATCAAAGCTGCAGAGATTGCGCCGCTGCACTCCAGCCTGGGTGGCAAAGCGAGACCCTATCTCAAAAAAAAAAAAAGAAAGGAACAAACAACACAGACACAACAGTCCATGGAAAAGGGAGTGGTCTAAGTATTCAGACTGTAGGAATTCAGAAAGTGGAGAGGCTGATTATTATGGGGGTGCTTCATCCTGCAGAGATGAGGGAAAGAAGGTGCTGGCTGCCTAGAGCCTGGGAAGAATCAAAGATTTCCAAGGATATAGGGAAAAAGCGTGAAGGATGAGCAAATAGACACCAGTGCTGAACCCCCTGAAAACTGGGAAGATACTAGATTGACCTATTTGGAAAACCAAACAGATGTGGCTGTTATTGACAAGTGTTTTTTTGTTTTTGTTTTGTTTTGAGACCGAGTCTCGCTCAGTCGCCCAGGCTGGAGTGCCGTGAGTTGATCTTGGCTCCCTGCAACCTCCGCTTCCAGGTTCAAGCAGTTCTCCTACCCCAGCCTCCCAAGTAACTGGGATTACAGGCATGAGCCACCACGCCCAGCTAATTTTTTGTATTTTTAGTAGAGATGGGGCTTCACCATGTTGGCCAGGCTGGTCTCGAACTCCTGAGCTCAGATGATCCACTTGCCTCAGCTTCCCAGGCTGTTGAGATTACAGGCATGAGCCACTGTGCCTGGCCGACAAGTGGTTTAAATTGGATTCTCCATTTCCCGCCTAATAGAAAGTCAGAAGCATAGGGCAAAAGTAAAGGAAGGACCCTGTGTTCTGCTGGTTAAATATTACAGAGGTCTGACTCCATGGCTATTACAGGAGAGGTGCATTTTCTTCTATGTAAAGTCTCTTAATGTGTCCCCTGTGCCTTTACCCCATGATTATTTTGCACATTTTTCTCCAGGGTCACAGGGACCGGGAGAAACGTACACCCATAAAACAATGTCATCTAGAGGCAAAGACTTGCAGTGCTCAAGCATGCGCCCTGTCGAGGTGGGGCAGGGTGTGTAGGAACAACACTCTACTAATTATTACAGAGCCTGCCCTGAGCTCTCTGTAGAAGTCCTTCGATATCCAGTCTAACACACACAGTAACTTAAGAGAGGATTTTTAAAAATCAAAAGGCCCTCAGCTTTGTATTGGATTTAACCCGGCTGAGATCCCTGAGATCCAAATATAATAACATGTCCTTTTTGGATGAATCAGACACAAGGAAAAATCTCCAGTGTGTGTCCAGCTTTAGAGATGTAGTAATGGATTCCAGAGTTCACACTGGTGGGCCAGCCAAGACTTTTCATGCTGATGTGGGCTTCATTCTTTCTATAAACTCCCTTTCTTCTTGACAGTGTGTGGGCCCAGGGGTTCCAAACATGGGTACCTGCCGTACATTGATCTGTGTAACTGGGGAAAATACACATCCTGTGGCACCCATGTGTCAGGATATAGGGGCATCACCGTAATATAGCCCTTTTTCTCTGGATTACAGTTTTTTCTTTCTGTGATCACACAATTGTTTTATCCTCGCTTAAAAATTTCATTTTAAGAAGCCTTTGGGGTATAGTGCAGCCCTCAGAATAACAGAAAAGTCAGGTGTCTGGTGGTTTGTTTGCACGTTTAATAGACTTGAAGATAAAATCTCTAAACATTTATTTTGCAAGTTGTTTTTCTGAGAGTTGAGGGGAAACTTTTGCCCTTTGGTCTCCCTGAGGAATTCTAGGATTTCACAGGTAGGCGTGTGTTTTGGACTGCAGGCTGAATGTGGTTGGCAGGGTGGCATGAGGAGGGCACATATTTTAAGCGTTCTTAGGGCAGGTCCATGATCCCTTACCTGCCATTCCAAAGTCCCAAAAGCCCTGAAAACCAAAGACATCTTTGTAGGTTTGTAGGAAATTGATTTGAGAGCAAAACCTGATGTGAACAGATTTGAGAGTATTCTAGGCATCATGTATAACACTTCATTCAACCCTTTGTGCCTCTTGCCTCACAGATACTAACATTCACTTATGGGCCCTCCCCCAGCCCCTACTGGGGATGCTATGCAATAATTGGAATAATCAAAATAATAATAATATTTGGAATAATCACTGAGTCATTGTATTAGTCCATTTTCATGCTGCTGGTAAAGATATACCCAAGACTGGGTCATTTATAAAGAAAAAGAGGTTTAATGTACTCAATTCCACATGGCTGGGGAGGCCTCACAATCATGGTAGAAGGCAAAAGGGACATCTTACATGGCGGCAGACAAGAGAGAAATGAAAGCCAAGGGAAAGGGGAAACCCTGTATAAAATCATCAGATCTCTTGAGACTTATTCACTATCACAAGGATGGGTAAAACTGCCCTCTCCCCATTCAATTATCTCCCACTGGGTCCCTCCCACAACACATGGGAATTTTAGGAGCTACAATTTAAGATGACATTTGGGTGGGAACACAGCCAAACCATACCAATCATCTTTCTAAAGTGAGAAAAAAAGTCAGAATTCTGTAACACATTTGTTCCCAAGGGTTTCCAAAAAAGGCTGGCTTTAATGGAGTATTAGTTTGCTAGGGCTGCCATGACAAAGCCCTGTGAACTAGGTGGCTAACAACAGAAATTTATTTTCTATCAGTTTTGGAGTCCAGAAATCTGAAATTAAGAGTCAGCAGGATTCTGCTGTCTCTGAGCCCTACAGGAATATCCTGTCTTGCTCTTCTAGCTTGTGAGGTTTGCCAGCAGTGCTCTGTGTTCCTTGGCCTGTAAATGACCATCTTCTTGTTGTGTCTTCACATCATCTTTCCTCTGTGCCTGTTTGTTTCTGTGTCTACCTTTCCCCTGTTCATAAGAACACCAGTCATATTGGATCAGGGCTCAACCTAATGACCTCATTTCATTCATTCATTCATTCATTCATTCATACTTTTAAAAATGTTTTTTTCTTTTTTTTTCTTCCTTTCTCCCTCCCTTCCCCCCTTCTCCTTCCCCTTCCTCCCTCCTTCTCTCCCTCTCTCCCTCCGTTCCTCCCTCCCTCCCTCCTTTCCTTCCTCAGGGTCTTGCTCTGTCACCTAAGCTGGAGTACAGTGGCATGATCATGGCTCACTACAGCCTCAACCTCCCTGGCCTAAGCAATCCTCTCACCTCAGCCTCTTGAGTAGCTGGGACCATGGGTGTGTGCCACCATGCCTGGCTCAGTTTAAAAAAAAAAAAAATTCGTGGAGATAGTGTCTCACTATGTTGCCCAGGCTGGTTTCAAACTACTGAGGTCAAGGGATCCTCCTGGTCTCAGCCTCCCAAAGGGGCGAGATTACAGGCATGAGCCACTGCCTGGTGACCTCATTTGAACTCGATTACCTCTGTGAAGACCCTGTTTCCAAAGAAGGTCACATTCTGAAATACTGGGAGGACATAGTTCCCCATCTTATGAGATAGAGAATGGGTCAAGATGAGCTGTTCCATTCTTTGTTTGTGTTCAGGCCAGTGCCAAGTTCAAGGTCTTTGCTTCAGGGCTTTCCTGGTGCCCCTGGGAATGTATGTCAGCAACAGCTGTGTCACTGAATGGGTGTCACCTGGGGCTGCCTGTTTAGATATTAGAAGCTGCCACATCCCCTGTTAACTCCATGTGAGGGAGGAATCCCTTCCGTCTGACAATTTTGCCTGTGAGAATCAAGTCAGATTTTGCATGTGAACTGAGCTGAGTGTAGAATAAGTTCCCAAGATACTTCTGGCACCACTGTTACTCCCCCACTGAGAAGCCTAGAATGTGTTCAAAGATTGTACAGGAAGGGCTTAGGACAGTGCTCGGCTCATACAAACACTCAGTGGCAAAGAGGTTGATGCTTAAGTACACAGGAAGTGTTTACCAGTGCACGTAATTGTACACCAGTGAGCTCCACCATGCAATTTACTGTCTGTCCGGTACACTGACCCTGTGGGGCCCACTCTCGGTGTGGCACTGCTAACAGGTTTTATTGTTGCTTACTCATTTGAATAGTGTCTCCTTTGGCTAGACCTTTGTCCTGAGCACTGGACACACATAGGTGCTCAGCGGCGTCCCTCTCTGCAATGCAAAAGGAATACCGTGTGCCTGTGTATGCCCAGCTCTAGTCCTGGCATCCCAGGAGCATACGATGACAGAAGAAGTGAAGTCCTGGGAACCAGTGACTGCCAGAATTAATTAAAAGTAAGCGTCTTTTTTTCCCTGGTTAGTTAATCCGGGCTGAATTCCCTGAGTAGTTCCTGCCATTAGAACTTGCTCTCTTTTTCAGTTAGACACAGCTCAGTGTTGCCTCCATTTTGACATCATGATCATAGTTCCTGGGCTTGGCCAGAACTGTTTTCTTTTTGATCTCAAGGACATGGGTGAGACTGGTCAAGGAATTGACTTTCAGGGTTCCAAGGGAATAATTAGTTCAGAAGTCTGTCCCTATACTTGTTTTCCAGTGCAATCTGTGGGTGTTTTTTTTTGTTTTGTTTTGTTTTGTTTTGTTTTTTAAGGCTGTGTACTTTATAAATTGGAAATAGAAGGAGCCAATTTATTACAAAAAGAATAAAATATAATTAAACAATTAAAAGTATGTGTGTATAGCCGGGCATGGTGGCTCACATCTGTAATCCCAGCTACTTGGGAGGCTGAGGCAGGAGAATCGCTTGAACCCGGGAGGCAGAGGTTGCAGTGAACCGAGATTGTGCCACTGCACTCCAGCCTGGGCGAGAGAGTGAGACTCCATCTCAAAAATAAATAAAAATAAAAATAAAAATGTGTCTTTGGCCAAGTGTAGGGGCTCACACCCGTGATCCCAGCAGTTTGGGAGGCAGAGACAGGAAGATCGCCTGAGGCTAGGATTTTGAGACCAACCTGGGCAACATAGTGAGACCTCATCTCTACAAAAAATTTTTAAAATTTAGCCAGGCATGATGGTGCATGTCTGTAGTCCCAGCTACTCAGGAGGCTGAGGTGGGAGGATTGTTTGAGCCTAGGAGGTTGAGGCTGCAGTGAGCCATGATCTTGCCACTGCACTCCAGCCTGGGTGACAGAGCAAGACCCTGTCTCAAAAAAAAAAAAAGAAAAAAAAAGAGAATGTTTTATGAAGTGCTGGTTGGCTTAACGTTTCTTCTTCTAACCATGAGGGAAGTAGGTAGGCTGTTCTGGTCACTCAGTGTCCTCCCAGACTCACTCTTGAGAGGAAACATTCACTGACTGACGTGATTGTATCTTGGAATTTTTTTCTTTGCCTCTTGGTTTCACAGCCATTCCTTTTCTTTCACACATCCATGAAAGGGAGGCTGTAAGATCCTCCTTGTCAGGGTTGTTGTAGGGATGAGCGATGATGTCTGTGAGGCACCAGGCACGGTGCTGGCACCCAGAAGCTGCTTAATGATCCTGGAAGTTATGACCATTGCTCATAGTTTTTCCTACATTTCAGATCATCCTTAAATAATTGTCATTGGCTGGGCGCTGCAGCTCACGCTTGTAATCCCAGCACTTTGGGAGGCCACGGTGGACGGATCACCTGAGGTCATGAGTTCAAGACTAGCCTAACCAACATGGAGAAACCCTGTCTCTACTAAAAATACAAAATTAGCCTGGCGTACAGGCGCATGACTGTAATCCCAGCTACTCGGGAGGCTGAGGCAAGAGAATCGCTTGAACCTGGGAGGCAGAGGTTATGGTGAGCCAAGATTGTGCCATTGCACTCCAACCTGGGCACCAAGAGCGAAACTCCATCTCAAATAATAATAATAACAACAACAATAATAATTGTCATTTATCAGCTTCTTTGAGCTCTTAATATATATAGCCAAGTTTCACAAAGGTACAATCTGCATTAGAAACACTGTTGTCCGATTTTGGTTCCTCTGGAGGAGGGGTAGATGGCCTCTTTGTGGGCAGGGTCTGTGTCTGTTTACCTCTATTCCCCGCCCCACACTTTGGTGCCCACCACAGTCCGTTGTGTATGGTGGACACTCCTTGACTATTCGAGGAATAAAATCAATTGTGAAACAGTTTCCAAAAAGGGAACAGTTTTTGTTTCCCTCTTTCCTTATAGCCTTATGAGTTGCTATCTCTCTTGGCTCTATTATTAATAGCATAAAAGAAAGAGCTGGTTTCTTAACCTCTGGTAGTTGCACATATATGGAGAAAAGGCACAGTAGAATATGCTGGCAATAAAGACAAGTCACAGATTGTCATTTTCTTTGGTGACTGAATGGATATTTCAGTAATTTATAGGTGAAACTTTCCTTTTTGTAACTTCCACTGAACAACATTTTTACTACCAAAAGATAAGGGAACAAAATTTTTTAACAAACTATTTAAGCTTAAATATTTAAATATTTTTATTAGTCACCACATATTAGCAAAGTACATATTTTATTAGCACATATTTTATTAGTCAACACATGTATACACAGCTCTGATGATCTCTATGTAGATGCCTACATAGATAGCTATATAGTTATCATCAGAGCTATGTATATATGTGTTAGAGATAGATGCACATACAGTTGCTCCCTGGCTCCCAGGGGTCTCTGTGACCCAACCAAGGTTGGGACCCTCAAGTGACTAGTTATGGATGGCAAGGGGGCTGCAAGGCCAGAGTTGGTCCTGGCTAGAGATTTCAAGACTTGAGTGGCTGGGAAGGTTTTAGAATGCAGGTAAACCACTAGTTGCTCCAAACAACAAAACCATCATAACGGAAGTATCCAAAAGTGTGTTTTGCCGGCAGCTTCAGAGACTATGCCTGAGCAATAAAGTTTAATGTATTTTTTAGCTGCTTAGGTGAAGAATGCATTTGACTGTAATCTAAACCATTAATCTCTTATATTTGCTGGAAAATTGTACATACTTAATAGTGGCTCATTGCCAGTATTGGTGATTAGTGATGTATTTTAAAATACGCTTCTGCCTTTCAGTAAATCTTGGGCTGAAAGATATGTACATTTTGTTTTCAAAAATTTTCAGTAGTCATCTACTTAAGTCAATTTTCTGGGCAAACAAAATATTTGAAGCCCTTTAGGGTTTGTTATTGAGATGTGGGCTGGCCATGAAATTACAGGGTTCAGTACCTCATTTAAGTTTAACTATTATTAGTTTTTTTGTACCTTTTTTACACTCATAAAAGTAGTACTTGCTCACAGTAGAAACTTAATACAAACCATAAATGACAAAATAATTTGTAAACATCATCTAGAGAGAATGACTATTAACATTTTAGCCTTTTCCTTAATTACTTTCATATATATGTATATTTGAATTAATCACATTTTTAGATCCTGCTTATTTCTTAATGTTATGCCATGATTTTCTCTAATGTTAAAATATTATTAGAAAACATGGTTTTAGTGGTTTATAATATTCTAGTATATGATTGTACCATAATTTATTTAATTGTTTCCCAATTATTGGCCTGGAAGTTTGCTTCTAATTTTTTCTTATTATATATGATGCTGTAATGAGTATCTTTTACCAGTAAATATTTTCCTGCCTCTCTGGTAAAGATTCCTTCTTTGGGATTCCTTCTTCGGGATTAATCCTTAGAAATAAATTTGATGAATCAAAGGGGGTCCACTCTTTGAATGCTTCTGATACTTTTGCCATGTTGTTTCCCAGAAAAGTTGTAATAATTATTCCTCCCGGTAGCAGAGTGTTAAATGTCTGCCTCTCTTTAGAAAGTATTACCTTTTTTTCAATCTTTGACAATTTGTTAGATAAAAACTTCAGTTTCAGTATTATTGCATGTATTCATGTATATTTTTCTTCTCACACATTCTAGATTTTTTCTATATTGTTTATAAATGTTTTGTAAGTGTTAATTGCTTTATTGAGGATATACATTATTACGTAACACTTGATGGTAACAGTAAAAGTGGAAAAGAATGAGGAAACCTTCAACAAAACAAGTTCTCATGAACAAACTGGGTTTTGCAGTGCAACTTTCTCTGGGTTAGCTAAATCTTCAGTGTGTCAGGTAGTCAAAAGAAATTTGCTGTATGGTGCTGTGAAATATGCTGCATCCATGAGCCCTCTGCTCTTTACCCACAGGGAGCAAAGACACAGCCTTTGTGCAAGCGGTCCCAGCGCTGTATTGAGCATCTTCCTTTTACCGCAAAGAATTATTGCTTCCTTTGGTTAAGGTTGGGATGCCCCTCAGGAGGCACAGTTGAAAAATGAAGACCTTTCTCGTTGTTCTTCTGATATCCAAGTATCTTGCAAGAACACCTCTATAGCAGGTAGACAAGGCAGGGTGGCATTGCAATCTGGCTGCAGACTGAGTGTAATCCCCTTTGACGTTTTGCCCCTTGGAGGCAACTCCTGCCCTCCCCTCTCCCCTTACGACCCTGCCCCCTTAAAATATGTGGAGCTCAGCAGACTGTTTATGCTGATAAAAATGAGCAAAGAATAGGCGTGAAGGAACATGGAACACTTCAGTGAATCAAATGGAGAGGGTTAAGCATTACCCCAGTAATGATTGGGCAGGAGGACTGTCCTTGTGGAGTGTGTCCCAAAAGGGGTGAGCAATGGAGCAAACCCAGAAAATCTCATTCTCAACTCTCCCTGACAGATGACCTCGTCTGCACTGTCTTTTGCTTCATGGTGATGAAGGTGGAATAAGACCCTTGAATAATATTTCCATCTCTGAATTCTTTAAACCCACTTGAGATCAGTGCAGTCTTGCAGTCTCTCTATTAGAACTGGAGCAGAGGCCCAGAGGAGAGAACTGAATTTTCAGCACTGGATTCCATGTTGAGAATGAAAGAGACAATAATTGAAAAGCTTTTCTTTTGGAAATTTTGCAAAATCAGAGTGGGTTTTTGACCAGGATTTCTTGGTGACCTCTCCTGAGAGAGCAGGTTCCTGAGGATTTCCTGCTGAGTATCTTGGCATCTGTCAGACTCCTTATGACTTCATTTTAGTTCAGGGAGTCTGTTTCCTAGCCATTGATTTCATGCACAGTTCCTGGCATGTCTCATATCTCTAAAGCGATGTCACCCTTGTATTTTTTTTTCAGATGTAATCTTTTATGTGACAGTGAGGTGTCTTACTTGTAAGTAAACAGCTATAACCTCCCAAGTGGTTTTTCTTCTGGATTTTATTTACTCAGTGAAAAATACTGAGGAACCTGAGATCCTTCCGGGTGCATTCTGGTGTCTGCCCAACCTTGACGTGGATTTGGAGGCCAGGCTCAAGGCTCAAACTTCTTGTTGGAATAGCACTAAATCATTAGGATCCCCTGAGGACAGACAGTTCCGGCCATCATTATTTGGTAGGCCCTTGCGCACTTACACACAAATGCATCGTCATGAATGTGGAGCAGAAGAGATTCTAGGGCTCCGTGTGTAACAGCATAATTTGTCAAGAGGCCCAAGACCTGGAGCCGGCATGGACTCCCTCTCCTCCTGACCCAACCCACCTACCTGCCAAGACCTGGAGTTGGCATGGACTCCCTCTCCTCCTGACCCAACCCACCTACCTGCCCCATCAGTTGGCCACCTTGTTCTTTTGAGTCCACCTTTGGATGAGCAGTCAATCCTTTTTGATTTATGCCACCTCTCCATTCAGAGCTTTCTTATTCTTGGGCACAGAGGCCTTCCAACAGGTCTCGCTGCTTGCTGTCTTACCTCCTTCTAATGAATATGATCATGATTCTTCTGTATTTAGACAACTCCACAATGAGGATGATGATGGTGGCAGCTAACATTTATGTATGTATGTATGTATTTAGAGACGGATTCTGACTCCGTTGCCCAGGTGCAGTGGTGTAATCTTGGCTCACTGCAACCTCCGCCTCCTGGATTCAAGCGATTCTCATGCTTCAGCTCCCCAAGTAGCTGGGACTACAGATGCATGCCACCACACCCAGCTAATTTTTGTATTTTTAGTAGAGACAAGGTTTTACCATGTTGGCCAGGCTGGTCCAGAACTTCTGACCTCAAGTGATCTGCCCACCTTGGCCTCCCAAAGTGCTGAGATTACAGGCGCCTGCTTCCACGCCCAGCCAGCAACTAACATTTATTAAGTGCTGACTATACTCCTGTCAAGCACTATTATAATTTGTCTTTCCAATGGCCTTTTTATAAGGGAAGTACCACTATTATACCCATTATGTAGATGGTAAAACTGAGGCACAGAAAGGCTATGTAAGTTTCCCAAAGTCATGTACTAATTGATGAAGAGCTAGGGTTTGAGCTCTGCAGGAATGGCCGACTCCTTGTGGCCATTGAGCCGGGACTCCCTCTCCATCTGCCTTTTCTCCCTGAGCCCTCCTGACTGCAGCCATGCCAGGCTTTTTAATGTTCGGAACCCCAACTCCAGCCAATCACTGGACCTCTGCCTGTGATCTTTCTGCCTCGTGCCTCACGGTTCTGTGTGTGCCTTCAGACTCCTATCTGGCAGTGGTATCTGGATGGACCAGTGCATAGAAATCACATGAGACACTCCATAAATGTAGACTCCTAGGTCCTGACCCTGGAGATTCTGATTAGCAGATCTGAGGTAGGGCCAGGTGCCCGGATTTGCACAGGAAGTCAGGGACCCCTGCTGCTGACTGCTGTTTTCCCGGATGCTTGGCACACTCTGTCACAATCCTGTTTTTCATTCCTCTGTGCTCCATTCAAATGGGTAGGGACAGTGTCTTTTGTTTCTGGAACCTGTCTCTTTTCTTGGCATATAGTAGGCACTCAGGAAATAGAAGGTTGCTTGAATCCTAGTACCAGTTTACTGTCTCCTTGGAAAGGCTGAAAGGAAGAATATGATGTCTAAGCAGCTTCACTAAGAGAAAACAAAAAGTTTGTAAAATAGAATTTGCCTTCTAATCTACGTGTTCTCGCACAGCATTGAGCTTCCTAGAGAGTCATATTCATGCTAGCCCTGAGTTGTATCAACAGCAGCCCCTAGAATGGTAACTTGATGCCACGAATGAATTCTGGTGAGCTTCATTGTGAGTAAGATTCCCAGTGTGACCATCTCTACCCAGATCCTGTGGGACCTCCATATGAATAATGAGGAGGCGTGGAATATGTAGCATGCTGCAGTTGCCTGGCACCCAGTGTGTACTGTGAGGTCATCAGTGTCAAATCAGTCATTGTAGCAAGAGTTTGGAGTCAAAAGGAGCAACAGAGAACCTCAAACATCTCCTAAGAGAGGAAGCAAAGAACAGTTACCTTGGCTGTCATTTATGGGGCTTTTGTATTGTATGTTTGGAATGGTGCTGGGTACTAGTATTAATACATGATTTTCTCTGGTCTTTGCAAAACCTGCCTGAGTTAGGAATTGTCATTCCCATTTCATTCATGAGCAGGCTGAAGTTAAGAGTAGTTAAGTACCAGCTGAAAGGGAGGAGGAGCCTGAGAGCAATCTGGGCACCCGTTTCCCCCCTCCTCTTATTGATGAATAAATGAATGAGACAGGGTCTGACTCTGTCGCCCATCCTGGAGTGCAGTGGCACGATCTCGGCCCACTGCAGCCTCCACCTCCCAGGCTCAAGCAATCCTCCCACCTCAGCCTCTGTAGTGACTGTGACTACAGGTGCATGACACCACACGCAGCTAAAATTTTTTTATTTTTTTGTAGAGATAGGGTTTCGCCATGTTGCCCAGGCTGGTCTTGAACCCCTGGGTTCAAGCGATCTGCCTGCCTCAGCTTCCCAAATGGTTGAGACTGCAGGCGTGAGCCACTGCGCCCAGCCCTCTCCTTCCCTTGAGCTTACATCCTACTGTCCTGTAGCCAGCTCCAAGACGTTGGCCTTTGGTTCTATCTTCAGGCTGAACTCTATTTCAGGAAGTTTCTTAGTCGATCTTTCATAGAGTTGATCATACCTTAGTACCTACCTGGATGAGCACTCAAGATGTTACGTATTCCCACCTGACTTCTTTATTACTGCTGGAAGATATGGTGTCCCACACCCAAGGATCCCACCCACAGTCCCCAGCTGCATGTGTCAATTACTGTGAGCTATTCAAGGGATACAGACTGAGGTAAATGAACCACCAGTGGAAGAATGTGGATGTTTTATTACAGGAAATGCTTAGCTCTTTATTGCAGTTATGTAATAGCCGGCAATCATGACAGCTGAGAGGCATAAAAATGAGAGGTAGCAGCAGAGTTTATGGCATTCTTTATAACTGGGGATTCTGTATGTGCATGTGTGTGCGTTCTGCACGCATCTCCACAGCACATTCTCTGGAGGTAACATGACCATCAGGCCTTGAGCTCTTTTATAAGCAACAGATTGTGGCTGGACATTGAAAATTTAGTTTCTGTAGCTAGAAAATACTCTTTTCAAATGCCATCTAGAACAGTAGTTCTCTGAGTGTGGTTCCTGGGTCAGGAGCCTTGGCATCAGTGGGAACGTGTCAGGAATGCAGATTCTTGGGTTCTACCTCGGACTGAATTCAGATTTTGGAGTGGGGCCCAGTTATCTGTGTTTTAATCACCCCCTCCATCAGGTGAATCTGATATGTTGAAGGCTGAGCCTCACTCCCCTGGAAAGTGACTCCTGTAAAATGGCAGGTGTTGGGTCATGTGAACAGTGGCTGTTTTACCTCCACTAGTTACCTAGACGCTAGGAATAAGAATATGGATAAGACCTAAACGAAATTTTCTAGCTGAATTTTGTAAAGTCTGAACAAAATCTGTGTGCCTTTTAATCTTTCTTGTAATCTTTTCAGAATCTGTCTTTAAAATTATATATATTTTTTGGCTTCTAAGTAAACATTATTGACACTGGTTTTGATAGGAACTTTACTCCAAGTGTATTGACTTAGTAGATATGTTAAAAAGGTTATTGCTTAGTTTGTGGAAATAATACAAGCTGAGACTTTAACTGATATTTGCATTTTCATTTAGGTTCCACTGTTTTCTCTTTTGAATGAAAAGTATAATCCTATTAAATCTGAAATATTTTCTTACAGTGATCCGTACGTGAAACTTTCATTGTACGTAGCAGATGAGAATAGAGAACTTGCTTTGGTCCAGACAAAAACAATTAAAAAGGTAGGTGTCGATTTTAACCAAACTTCATTTACGTCATAATTTAATCCAATTATGCACAGTCATGTGCTGCATAACGCCCTTTTGGGTCAAGGATGGAGTACTTACACAGTGATAGTCCCATGAGATTATAATGGAGCTGCCGTATACAAGTGCATCACTTTTATCTTTTTTCTTTTCTTTTCTTTTTTTGAGATGGAGTCTCACTCTGTTGCCCAGGCTGGTGTGCAATGGCACGATCTCAGCTCACTGCAACCTCCACCTCCTTGGTTGAAGTGATTCTCCTGCCTCAGCCTCCCGAATAGCAGAGATTACAGGCTCCCACCACCATGCCTGGCCAATTTTTTTTTTTTTTTTTTTTTTTTTTTTTAGTAGAGATGGAGTTTCACCATGTTAGCCAGACTGGCCTTGAACTCCTGACCTCAGATGATCCACCTGCTTCGGCCTCCCAAAGTGCTGGGATTACAGTCATGAGCCACTGTGCCCAGCCCACTTTTTATCTTTTATACTGTATTTTCATTTTAAGCATCTTTCAGTATTAAATCTAGAAGTTTTCCAAGACGTTTCAGTACTAACCCAAGATAGCGATTCAGGTTTTTACTTAAATGCCTACAAAAACAGTATCCTAAAAATGTCATAAGTTGTAACATTTTTTCTTGCACAGAATACAGCAAAAACAAGGATTTGTTTTTGTCTTTGTATGTTTCACAAAGAAACTTAAAGTAATTTAAAATACATTTAATGAAATGGAGCTGTTTGTGGAATTGGTAGGCACATGAGGAATAGTTTAACTTGAAACAACTACTTCTAAAGGAAGCAAAATACTTGGTTAGCTACATGGAAACAGAGAAAATATATTAATAATAAAGCTATACATGTATGTATATATCTTATTTTCCTAATTTTTATGTACATGATTTCATTAAAAATTTGTTTCCATAGGTATGTCTTTTAGTTATTTTTTATTTATTTTGAGAGGGAGTGTCACTCTGTCACCCAGGCTGGAGTGCAGTGGCACAATCTCGGCTCACCGCAACCTTTGCCTCCCACATTCAAGTGATTCTCCTGCCTCAGCTTCCTGAGTAGCTGGGATTATAAGTGTGCACCACTATGCTCGGCTAGTTTTTGTATTTTTAGTAGAGGCGGGGTTTTGCCACGTTGGCCAGGCTGGTCTGGTCTGGAACTCCTGACCCCAGGTGATCCGCCCGCCATAGCCTCCCAAGTGCTGGGAATACAGACGTGAGCCACCATGCCTGGCTGATAAGTACGTCTTAATTTGCCTATCTGCATGTATTCATAGACATATGTAGTATATATATGTAAATATTTTTACCCTATATTTGGAGGCTTTATTGAAGATGTATGTTCTCTATTTAAAATCCTTGGCTGGGTGCGGTGGCTGGTGGCTCTAATTCCAGCACTTTTGGAGGCCGAGGCTGGCAGATCAATTGAGCCTGGGAGGTTGAGGTTGCAGTGAGCCGTAATCATGCCACTGCACTCCAGACTGGGCGACAGAATGAGACCCTGTCTCAAAAAAAAAAAAAAAAAAAAAAAAAAAAAAAACTCAATAAAACAAAACAAACCCCTTTCATCTGTGCTTTAGTATTATTCATGGGTTACTATGATTTTTTTCCTTACCACCTTTAGAGGCGGGTGCTCAGGTAGTCTAACACTTTGCTGAACATTTTCTGGACAGCATGAGTGCTTCAAAAAAATTGTAAAACTGTCTTGCTGCCATGCAGGCGGCCAGGTCCTTTTGTGTAAGGAACCATAACTGCAGTGTGTCCTCCACTTGGCATTGGGACTGGCATTAAAAATCTGTTTTGCAAACAGGAGCCAGTATTTTGATTAGCAGGGAGGATGCCTGCGAGGGACGGAGGCCATTGTTCCCTGTGTTAGGCGTTGTTGCTGGTTCAGTTTCTAGGCGAGTGGGGGCTGTCTAGAAGGCTCACCAGGAAGGCAGCTGGGAAACTTGATTGCCTGCTGGATACGGAGCCAGGACCAAAGCCGGTGGTGATTGGGGCTATTGCAATGTATTTCCTTCGAAAGGGAGGTCCTCCTTCTCCCTCCCTTTCCACGGTTGAGGGTGTAGCCCCGTAGCTGGGTTTGCTCTGCTTCTCCTGCTGCCCACCTCCTGGTTCGTATGCCTTTGCTGCATTCGTCATCCTCCTCTCCTTGTGGTGTTGTGACTGGTTGGTTCTTCATTCGTTTTGTGCTCTCCTGTCTTGTTGCTTTCCTCGCCTGTCATTTCCCATGTGCATTTGCAGGAAGCTGCCCTCCGGGACTGCAGCCCGAGGCAGGCCAGGCCTGCTGCTCCACTCCCCTCCCCTCGCTCATTACCATCCTTGGCTTCATTCACACAGGAGAAAAGCATGAACCCCATTATTTAGGATTGAATTCACTGTGGAGTTGTAGGTGGGGAAAGTGCTGAATTTTTTAAAAAGCCGGTTCAGTGTTGTGTGAGCTCTGTGTTTCCTATTTTTATGTTGCAATCTATTGATTTTTTTTCATCTCCCTGAACTGATCTATTAAAGGAAATAGATTGATGAAGAGAAGTATCATTTTGACTAAAAATATCCGTCGCTGTTGGTGAAGTGATTTTTCAGTCTCCAATTTTTACATACAATTTTTAAGAGCTGTGTTTAAGAGGCTTATGCATGTGCAGATACACAAACACACATGTACAGTCTTCCTTCCTAGAACGTGCGTCGTCTTAGTTTTGGGGGATATCTGGCAGTCCTTTCTTCCGTGCTGAGGACAAAGGTATCCTTGCCATCTCCTTGTGAGATGTATATTTAAGGAGATAGAAAGATGAACAGATGGATGAATGAAGAGGAAGACTGAAGACAAGTAGTTTTTAACCTTGTTATTTTTGGAGAAAAAAAAATAATTCACTTTTGGTTTATATTTGGTCTTTTTTTTTCTTGTTATAAAATCTGATCCTCAGTATTGCTCTCTATAAAATGTTAAGATTTCAATATTTATATAAACAATGAACATGTTCAACTTTCCCCCACCTGCTTCATGACTCTGCAAAACAGATTTGTAGCAGGTAGAGGGAAGTCAACAAAGTTCATTTCCTTCTTGTTAGAATAATCATATCAATGCTAATTTCTTGAAGGAATTTTTTAGATTTTCACAATGACTCTTTCCAGGCCTCTGATATCAGTTTTTCCTTCTGGTGATAGCAGCAGTTTAAGGTTTCATATCTATGAAGCATCTGTTTCATAAATACATTCCCTCCCCCTCCAGTTTGGTTTATATGCTAGTCTCAAATAATTGACTAAATGCTTCTCTTAGCTTTCTTTAATCAAAAAAATGTTTAAGCAAATATGTAGACTGTATTATACTAGTAACTGCTAATGTTTGAAAGCCTAAAAGATACTACAAGATAATTTCTTTTCCAGACGCTGAACCCAAAATGGAATGAAGAATTTTATTTCAGGGTAAGTTTTTCGTTGTTTGGTAATAATTGTTATTGATACGTCCAGGTTGACTATCACAGTCAGTTCATCTCGAGGAAAAGCTCTTAAATTTTTAATGAGAAATTCCTTTTAGGATGGAAAAATAGGTAGCCTCCTAATGTGTCCCAAAATTTGAAAGACTAGAAGTAGTGGTCACATAATCCGGACTTGTTTCATTGAGGAGTGTTTTGGAGATGTCAAAAGAAAATTATCCAAACACCATGTTTCATCTTTTGAACTCAAATCTCTCTTTAAGAAACCAGATAAAATATCATTTATGGGAACGATTTAATTCTGTGAGATGGGTTATGAAATATTTTAAGAGTAAAACACTAGAGGCAACATGATTAAAAAGAAACATAAAACTTACCAATTATGTTCTAGTTAGGAAAATTTTGGTAATTGAAATATTGAGTGCATATATATGTGTATAATATAAAATTACTTCTGGAATCTAAATACGGTGGAATTAGGTAAGATTTCCTCAACCTTTTATATTTAATATTTAGAATAGGTATATGTCAAAATGACTGAAATATGTGAGTTAGCAGAGATTTCTGCTTATTGAGCATTTGTGGTTGCTGTGTTTTACTACTGAAATTTCGGAAATGTTAGACTGCTCAGCTATTTAATTGAAAGAAAGGGCTTTCTCTTCAAAACGAAGGTATCTTAATTGTATAGTGGTGATACTAAAAACTGCTTGCCTCCAGAAATAATCCAGGTCTTCTGATTAGTGCAGATTTCCAAAGGCCAATATTGCCATGAGGTCCATTATAATTGGTCCTGATTTCTTCCTCTCAATCGCAGTAGTATTTTTTGTGCCCCAAACTTAGACTACTACATACAGCATCTGCTTTCTATTATGTTCAGAGCTGAAATATGGCACGGATATTTTCATACTTGGTGAAATCCTATGTACAGCCTCTACCAGATGTATTTGAAATTACCCTGTGGAGGACTGAAAAAAAAGCTAATAGGGGCTGATGGATGCTCTTGGCCTTTAGTTAACTCTCAAATACAGCTTTCCACTTGTGAACCTCTAAAGTGTTTAGACTCCTTTCAGTGGAACACTGGCCACAATTACATAAATGTTAGTACATCCCATACTTTTTTCAACTAATCTTGGCAGTAGGCACATTTAAGTTTTATTTTTGTTAGTTTTTCTTAAGGTTTTTTTTTGTTTGTTTTGTTTTGTTTTTTGAGATGGAGTCTCACTTTGTCACCAGGCTGGAGTGCAGTGGCGCGATCTCAGCTCACTGCAACTTCTGCCTCCTGGGTTCAAGTGATTCTCCTGCCTCAGCCTCTCCTGAGTAGCTGGGACTATAGGCATGCGCCACCACGCCCGGCTAATTTTTGTATTTTTAGTAGAGACAAGGTTTCACCACGTTGGCCAGGATGGTCTCGATCTCCTGACCTCGTGATCCACCCGCCTCGGCCTCCCAAAGTGCTGGGATTACAGGTTCTTAGCATCTTTATATTTATTCATTTTATAACTCTTTATTGGGTGCCTACCATGTGCTAGCTCCTGCCTGTAGCCTGTGGTCGCATTAGTGAGCAGTGCGACCCTCCATAGAGCTTCTAAACAGAGAGCAAACTCCGTCTGCTTGTTCTGTCGCTAGGCTGCAGGCAGACCACAGGACCAGAAGCACAAGTTGAGCTACCTGTGCTTGTATGGTCAAGTGTTATTTCATGGGTTCTCCACCATGAAGCAGCGAGGGCCTAGGTCACCTCTCTGGCTTTACCATTTAGAGCCTTAGTGACCCTGGAAAGGCCACCTGAGGACTCTCAGTCTCCCTGGGATCCTTTATCTCTTACATAGGAGAGAGAATGCTTACTTGGAAGGGTTGTTTCCAGGATTTGCATGCAATTATGTAAATGAGAACATGTAGCTCTATGTCACACACATGGTTGGTGCTTAGCAAATGATACCTGAGTTTGGAAGATGATATGGGCCATTTTGGTGAGGTTTTGGTAAAGAAAAGGAAGCAAAAAGATATTGAAAGCCCAGTAGCTCTGACACTGCCCCACAGTTCCAGGTCTGTCTCATGGTTCACAGCCTAGGCTCTGGAGACAGGTAGGACAGACCTAGTGCAGGCCCTGGTTGCCCTACACATTAGCTGTGGGCTCATGGGCAAGTTACTTCACTGAACCTCAGGGTCTCGGCTCCTCATTTATAAAATTGCGTGATAGTTATATACCGTAGGATTGCTGTGAAGATTAAAGGAGATCATAGATTGTTGATATCCAGTAACAAGACAGTGCCTAAAAAATAAGCACACAGGCTGGGCACAGTGGCTCATGCCTGTAATCCCAGCACTTTGAGAGGCCAAGGCATGCAAATAGCTTGAGCCCAGGAGTTCAAAACCAGCCTGGGGAACATGGTGAAACCTCATCTCTACAAAAAAATACAAAAATTAGCCAGGCATGGTAGTCCAGGCTACTCAGGAGAGTGAAGCAGGAGGATCAATTGAGCCTGGAAGGTTGAGGCTGCAGTGAGCCATGATCATGCCACTGCAGACCAGCCTGGGCAACAAAACAAGACCCTGTTTCTGTCTGTCTGTCTGTCTGTCTGTCTCTCTCTCTCTCTCTCTACACAGACACACACACACACTTGTAAGCTATTACAATCTTCTTCATTATTTTTATCATTACTATTACTGCTATCAGGCCTAAGAAATATCCTCAGGAATAGACATTTTTTGATCTACAGTCATGAGAATGCCTTGTATAGAGGTTAGGAACTCTTTAAAGCTATTTACAACTATCCTTTCTTATTTTAGAAAAACAGCTAAGAGTCTTTTCTTCTTTGCTATGCCTAAATTCGGGGCAGTATAATATAGAAATCAGTAATAGGAAATTTGATTTAGTACACATAGAATTTCCAGAACAGTAGGATAATTGTTCACATTATACAATTGAGCTGGGCTCATTGTAAAGCAGTATTTTATTCTTTCTGTTCCTTACATCGCTATTCGAATGATTCCTGCTCATTTAAAAAACACTATTTATGTTCCTTATAGGTAAACCCATCTAATCACAGACTCCTATTTGAAGTATTTGACGAAAATAGACTGGTAAGTGGATGCCTGTATTTGAATTTTGCTTCATTTTGTATTAACTGGATTTTCAGAGCAGCATCTTTAAAACTTTTGTTTATGTTGCACTTATGACAGTATATGTGCCCAAAAAGAAGACTGTTTTTGTCCCACTACTAGTTTGACGTTCAAAATCCTAACAAATACTTCTATGTTGCTAGGATACAAAATGTATTTGTGTGTGTGTGTGTATTTTTATTGCAGTTAATGTTAACGAAAGTCACTGGTGATAGTATCAGCCCGTATGCTCATGCTCTGATGTTGGGAGTACAGAACGGTAGGCAGATCTCTAAAGAGGCCATCAAGAATGTAAACAAACTTTACTCAGTTTTTAAATGAAAGCCAGACCCTAATATTGGGATGCATTCAGTAGCAAATCTATGGTAATTCTCTCTGGAAAAATAACAATCTAATTAATCGTGTATAGCAAAAAGTGAATCTACATTTAGCAGGTAAAGTCAAGCTGTATTTTAAAAGTGGTTGCTTTCTCAAGAGAGAACCTTAGAACGTACCTTTACAGAACCAAAGATATGCCTGAGGCATATAACACATATAAAGTAACATTTTATATATAGATTGATATATATATATAATATGTTTATGAAGATCGATACATAAATAACTGATATAATTATGATTTCATTTTGTTTTTATTTTTTTTAGAGAAAGGGTCTCCCTCTGTCACCCAGGTTGGAGTGACGTGGTGCAGTCATAGTTCACTGTAACCTCAAACCCTTGGGCTCAAACAGGCCTCCAGGATAACTAGGACTACAGGCATGAGCCACCGTGCCTGGCCAGATTTCATTTTATTTATTTATTTATTTATTTATTTATTTATTTATTTTTTTTTTTTTTTTTTTTTTTTTAAATTTATTTATTATTATTATACTTTAAGTTGTAGGGTACATGTGCATAACGTGCAGGTTTGTTACATATGTATACTTGTGCCATGTTGCTGTGCTGCACCCATCAACTCGTCATTTACATCAGGTATAACTCCCAATGCAATCCCTCCCCCCTCCCCCCTCCCCATGATAGGCCCCGGTGTGTGATGTTCCCCTTCCTGAGTCCGAGTGATCTCATTGTTCAGTTCCCACCTATGAGTGAGAACATGCGGTGTTTGGTTTTCTGTTCTTGTGATAGTTTGCTAAGAATGATGGATTCCAGCTGCATCCAAGTCCCTACAAAGGACTCAAACTCATCCTTTTTTATGGCTGCATAGTATTCCATGGTGTATATGTGCCACATTTTCTTAATCCAATCTGTCACTGATGGACATTTGGGTTGATTCCAAGTCTTTGCTATTGTGAATAGTGCTGCAATAAACATACGTGTGCATGTGTCTTTATAGCAGCATAAGTTGTAATCCTTTGGGTATATACCCAGTAATGGGATGGCTGGGTCATATGGTACATCTAGTTCTAGATCCTTGAGGAATCGCCATACTGTTTTCCATAATGGTTGAACTAGTTTACAATCCCACCAACAGTGTAAAAGTGTTCCTATTTCTCCACATCCTCTCCAGCACCTGTTGTTTCCTGACTTTTTAATGATTGCCATTCTAACTGGTGTGAGATGGTATCTCATGGTGGTTTTGATTTGCATTTCTCTGATGGCCAGTGATGATGAGCATTTTTTCATGTGTCTGTTGGCTGTATGAATGTCTTCTTTTGAGAAATGTCTGTTCATGTCCTTTGCCCACTTTTTGATGGGGTTGTTTGTTTTTTTCTTGTAAATTTGTTTGAGTTCTTTGTAGGTTCTGGATATTAGCCCTTTGTCAGATGAGTAGATTGCAAAAATTTTCTCCCATTCTGTAGGTTGCCTGTTCACTCTGATGGTAGTGTCTTTTGCTGTGCAGAAGCTCTTTAGTTTAATGAGATCCCATTTGTCAATTTTGGCTTTTGCTGCTGTTGCTTTTGGTGTTTTAGACATGAAATCTTTGCCCATGCCTATGTCCTGAATGGTACTACCTAGGTTTTCCTCTAGGATTTTTATGGTATTAGGTCTAACATTTAAGTCTCTAATCCATCTTGAATTAATTTTCGTATAAGGAGTAAGGAAAGGATCCAGTTTCAGCTTTCTACTTATGGCTAGCCAATTTTCCCAGCACCATTTATTAAATAGGGAATCCTTTCCCCATTTCTTGTTTCTCTCAGGTTTGTCAAAGATCAAATGGCTGTAGATGTGTGGTATTATTTCTGAGGACTCTGTTCTGTTCCATTGGTCTATATCTCTGTTTTGGTACCAGTACCATGCTGTTTTGGTTACTGTAGCCTTGTAGTATAGTTTGAAGTCAGGTAGCGTGATGCCTCCAGCTTTGTTCTTTTGGCTTAGGATTGTCTTGGAGATGCGGGCTCTTTTTTGGTTCCATATGAACTTTAAAGCAGTTTTTTCCAATTCTGTGAAGAAACTCATTGGTAGCTTGATGGGGATGGCATTGAATCTATAAATTACCTTGGGCAGTATGGCCATTTTCACAATATTGATTCTTCCTATCCATGAGCATGGTATGTTCTTCCATTTGTTTGTGTCCTCTTTGATTTCACTGAGCAGTGGTTTGTAGTTCTCCTTGAAGAGGTCCTTTACATCCCTTGTAAGTTGGATTCCTAGGTATTTGATTCTCTTTGAAGCAATTGTGAATGGAAGTTCATTCCTGATTTGGCTCTCTGTTTGTCTGTTACTGGTGTATAAGAATGCTTGTGATTTTTGCACATTAATTTTGTATCCTGAGACTTTGCTGAAGTTGCTTATCAGCTTAAGGAGATTTTGGGCTGAGACAATGGGGTTTTCTAAATATACAATCATGTCATCTGCAAACAGGGACAATTTGACATCTTCTTTTCCTAACTGAATACCCTTGATTTCTTTCTCTTGCCTGATTGCCCTAGCCAGAACTTCCAACACTATGTTGAATAGGAGTGGTGAGAGAGGGCATCCCTGTCTTGTGCCAGTTTTCAAAGGGAATTTTTCCAGTTTTTGCCCATTCAGTATGATATTGGCTGTGGGTTTGTCATAAATAGCTCTTATTATTTTGAGGTACGTTCCATCAATACCGAATTTATTGAGCGTTTTTAGCATGAAGGGCTGTTGAATTTTGTCAAAAGCCTTTTCTGCATCAATTGAGATAATCATGTGGTTCTTGTCTTTGGTTCTGTTTATATGCTGGATTATGTTTATTGATTTGCGAATGTTGAACCAGCCTTGCATCCCAGGGATGAAGCCCACTTGATCATGGTGGATAAGCTTTTTGATGTGTTGCTGAATCCGGTTTGCCAGTATTTTATTGAGGATTTTTGCATCGATGTTCATCAGGGATATTGGTCTAAAATTCTCTTTTTTTGTTGTGTCTCTGCCAGGCTTTGGTATCAGGATGATGTTGGCCTCATAAAATGAGTTAGGGAGGATTCCCTCTTTTTCTATTGATTGGAATAGTTTCAGAAGGAATGGTACCAACTCCTCTTTGTACCTCTGGTAGAATTCAGCTGTGAATCCATCTGGTCCTGGACTTTTTTTGGTTGGTAGGCTATTAATTGTTGCCTCAATTTCAGAGCCTGCTATTGGTCTATTCAGGGATTCAACTTCTTCCTGGTTTAGTCTTGGAAGAGTGTAAGTGTCCAGGAAATTATCCATTTCTTCTAGATTTTCCAGTTTATTTGCGTAGAGGTGTTTATAGTATTCTCTGATGGTAGTTTGTATTTCTGTGGGGTCGGTGGTGATATCCCCTTTATCATTTTTAATTGCGTCGATTTGATTCTTCTCTCTTTTCTTCTTTATTAGTCTGGCTAGTGGTCTGTCAATTTTGTTGATCTTTTCAAAAAACCAACTCCTGGATTCATTGATTTTTTGGAGGGTTTTTTGTGTTTCTATCTCCTTCAGTTCTGCTCTGATCTTAGTTATTTCTTGCCTTCTGCTAGCTTTCGAATGTGTTTGCTCTTGCTTCTCTAGTTCTTTTAATTGCGATGTTAGAGTGTCAATTTTACATCTTTCCTGCTTTCTCTTGTGGGCATTTAGTGCTATAAATTTCCCTCTACACACTGCTTTAAATGTGTCCCAGAGATTCTGGTATGTTGTATCTTTGTTCTCATTGGTTTCAAAGAACATCTTTATTTCTGCCTTCATTTCGTTATGTACCCAGTAGTCATTCAGGAGCAGGTTGTTCAGTTTCCATGTAGTTGAGCGGTTTTGATTGAGTTTCTTAGTCCTGAGTTCTAGTTTGATTGCACTGTGGTCTGAGAGACAGTTTGTTATAATTTCTGTTCTTGTACATTTGCTGAGGAGTGCTTTACTTCCAATTACGTGGTCAATTTTGGAGTAAGTATGATGTGGTGCTGAGAAGAATGTATATTCTGTTGATTTGGGGTGGAGAGTTCTATAGATGTCTATTAGGTCTGCTTGCTGCAGAGATGAGTTCAATTCCTGGATATCCTTGTTAACTTTCTGTCTCGTTGATCTGTCTAATGTTGACAGTGGAGTGTTGAAGTCTCCCATTATTATTGTATGGGAGTCTAAGTCTCTTTGTAAGTCTCTAAGGACTTGCTTGATGAATCTGGGTGCTCCTGTATTGGGTGCATATATATTTAGGATAGTTAGCTCTTCCTGTTGAATTGATCCCTTTACCATTATGTAATGGCCTTCTTTGTCTCTTTTGATCTTTGATGGTTTAAAGTCTGTTTTATCAGAGACTAGTATTGCAACCCCTGCTTTTTTTTGTTCTCCATTTGCTTGGTAAATCTTCCTCCATCCCTTTATTTTGAGCCTATGTATGTCTCTGCGTGTGAGATGGGTCTCCTGAATACAGCAGACTGATGGGTCTTGACTCTTTATCCAGTTTGCCAGTCTGTGTCTTTTAATTGGAGAATTTAGTCCATTTACATTTAAGGTTAATATTGTTATGTGTGAACTTGATCCTGCCATTATGATATTAACTGGTTATTTTGCTCATTAGTTGATGCAGTTTCTTCCTAGCCTCAATGGTCTTTACATTTTGGCATGTTTTTGCAATGGCTGGTACCGGTTGTTCCTTTCCATGTTTAGTGCTTCCTTCAGGATCTCTTGTAAGGCAGGCCTGGTGGTGACAAAATCTCTAAGCATTTGCTTATCTGTAAAGGATTTTATTTCTCCTTCACTTATGAAACTTAGTTTGGCTGGATATGAAATTCTGGGTTTAAAATTCTTTTCTTTAAGAATGTTGAATATTGGCCCCCACTCTCTTCTGGCTTGTAGAGTTTCTGCTGAGAGATCTGCTCTTAGTCTGATGGGCTTCCCTTTGTGGGTAACCCGACCTTTCTCTCTGGCTGCCCTTAAGATTTTTTCCTTCATTTCAACTTTGGTGAATCTGGCAATTATGTGTCTTGGAGTTGCTCTTCTCGAGGAGTATCTTTGTGGCGTTCTCTGTATTTCCTGGATTTGAATGTTGGCCTGCCCTACTAGGTTGGGGAAGTTCTCCTGGATGATATCCTGAAGAGTGTTTTCCAACTTGGTTCCATTTTCCCCCTCACTTTCAGGCACCCCAATCAGACGTAGATTTGGTCTTTTTACATAATCCCATACTTCTTGCAGGCTTTGTTCATTTCTTTTTCTTCTTTTTTCTTTTGGTTTCTCTTCTCGCTTCATTTCATTCATTTGATCCTCAATCGCTGATACTCTTTCTTCCACTTGATCGAGTCGGTTACTGAAGCTTGTGCATTTGTCACGTATTTCTCGTGTCATGGTTTTCATCTCTTTCATTTCGTTTAGGACCTTCTCTGCATTAATTACTCTAGCCATCAATTCTTCCACTTTTTTTTCAAGATTTTTAGTTTCTTTGCGCTGGGTACGTAACTCCTCCTTTAGCTCTGAGAAATTTGATGGACTGAAGCCTTCTTCTCTCATCTCGTCAAAGTCATTCTCCGTCCAGCTTTGATCCGTTGCTGGCGATGAGCTGCGCTCCTTTGCCGGGGGAGATGCGCTCTTATTTTTGGAATTTCCAGCTTTTCTGCCCTGCTTTTTCCCCATCTTTGTGGTTTTATCTGCCTCTGGTCTTTGATGATGGTGATGTACTGATGGGGTTTTGGTGTAGGTGTCCTTCCTGTTTGATAGTTTTCCTTCTAACAGTCAGGACCCTCAGCTGTAGGTCTGTTGGAGATTGCTTGAGGTCCACTCCAGACCCTGTTTGCCTCAGTTGAAAATGCAGAAATCACCGGTCTTCTGTGTCGCTGGCGCTGGGAGTTGGAGACTGGAGCTGCTCCTATTCGGCCATCTTGCTCCGCCCCCCCCAGATTTCATTTTAGAAATGGACTTTATGAAGCACATTTTGCTTTCTTAACTAACTAAAACGTGTACATCAGGTAGCTGTGAACCAGGTGTTCCAACTATGAAAATGAGCACTACCATGTTAAGTCCCTAAGGTACCTTCAGAAGTGACGCTATAATTCAGTGCAGTCAGTCATTCTCAGATTTACCCTCCCTGAAACTTGTATGGTATGTTGGCTGGTTCAAAGGTGTTCTTAAGAATCCTTTCTGCAGAATTCAGCTGAAACTCCAGATTTTTTAATAGCTGGATGTTAACAGAATATTTGAACTGGAGGAGCCTCATACAAATAACTCATTTAACTCCTGTTCTTCTAGATGAGAAGAACCAGGTCTAGAGCCTTTACATAAACACATCAGTCAGTGGAGGTGCCAGGGGCTGACCTGCTGGCCTCCTAAGTCCCAGCCCAGTGGTGGTTTGATTGGTATTATTCTCCAAAAGAGAAAACAGATTCTGGCCTACCATCCTAGTATATTTTCCATTAAAGTAAGGGATGTTGGGTGATGAACAATCCTACAGTGTAACTAAACCACTTTTGTTGTATGCATAAAAGTACTTTCTTGTGAGATTGAATGAGAGATTCTGCTGAGGGTGCAGTTCTTGTCTCTCCATCTCTCATCCAGTGAGGACCAAGTGAGTTAGGCAGTATTGAGTAGTACAGCAGTACGTTCCTGGAGACACGGGTGTGTCTGTAGACTAATCCTTATTCTCCAATTATTGAGTATAATATCTCTTCTTTAACATGAGGAAGGGGTCAAATTTGAGGAAAAACGGCTTCTTGTTTGATGTGTTTTAGTTCATTATTTTCTTCTGTTAAGAGAAATTTACTGTTAAAAAATTGTTTCCCATTTCCGTATCTGAAATAATGACTGTAGTTGAGGTGATCTTGCCCTGGGTCTGAAATTATGCTTCCAAACCAAAACTTTTAAGAAATCTTGTATGAATACAAGCTGTATCTGAAAAATTGTGTTTTATAATATTGATGCCTAGTTTTGCCCCAGGCCATCTGCAGTGTGGTTACTATGCAAAGAATGCTGGTGTTGCTGTTTTGTTTTTCTTTGTTGGCTATTAACCCAGCGGAGACAATATGTGGCTATGGTAGTACTTGGAAGTTCTAGCATTACACAGACTAGCTTCCATTTCTCTCTAGAGGTCATTTTTGGCATTTAAAACACATGCTTTTAGAAAACAGATTTGGATGTATGTAAACACAGGGTTAATCCACCACACCCTGGATGCTAGGGCTATTGACAAAGTCATGCTTTGCAGATTTTAAAATAAACTTTTTGTCACTCTTGCAGCTTGGTATTTTCCCCTCCTATTTTTTCACCCCCTCTAAATAAACCTCTTTGTTAACTAATTGGTGTTTCTGGATCATAGAAAATAGTGAGTTTAAAATACAGCATATTTCCAAGCTAACTACAAATCTGAGGACAGTTTTTCGACTGTGCACCTTTCCTTCCATTTCTTAAGTCTTTTTTGGTCCTTTGCAAACATGGCAAGATTCCATATTTGTGTCCCAACTGTGGTAATATTGCTGACTTCGTACTGGAAAGCAGTCAGCTCTAGGCAGCATTTCTTCTGCATGGTATTTAAGTTAAATTATTACCACACACAAAAAAAATCCACATGCACTCCCTTCTTCAATTTTCCTTTTGTTTTTTGTTGTTATTGTTTGTTTTTTCGTTGACGTTTTCTTTCCTACCTGGCATATGGGAGACAATGTTTTCTCCAGCTGGGTTCCTTTTCTCTGGTACTTTGGTGTCTGCCAGTCATGTGTGAGCTACACACACGTATACACCTTTTAAATGAAAAATGCTGTGATAGCAGGAGGCCAACTGGGTGTGTAGCACGTCGCGCTCCCTCCCCTCCCTTTAGCTATTTTGTTACTTGTAGATCCTGGTCTAATTATTTAGCATTAAACGGACACTAACTCTGTGGGGTGTGTAATCGTATTTATAGTACTGTTTTATTAGTTTGCATTCCATCCTGGTAGTGTAGTGATGTCATAAATAACAGAAACATGGTATCCAATGCTTGGGAAGGGGTTTACCCGGTGGCCAAGCCATATTTTACTTGTCGTTATTCCATGTGTGGTGGGAGGTGGGGAAATACCGTGTGTGCTGTTAAACATGCCAGGTCCCTGCACAGGTTAGACAGAGTCCCAGCGCTGTGCTCCATTGGGAAAGAAATGCCCTGTGAATGTGATGTGGTTTAGATTTATAGCAGCGTGGCTTGCAGTGTGTTTGCTGCCTTAGTCAGCTGTGAGAGCGCCCTGCTGGGGCCACTCCTTTCTGATGGAAAAGCAGCAGCTGGGAAGGTGCTGTTTCAGGCTCTTGCCGTTTAAAAAAAAAGAGCGAGTGGGGGAAAACTCCTCTAAGTCCAGAAGCTGGCATTGGAGGGGGAGAGCGCGGTCATGTGGTTCTGGCCACCCTACCCTCTGTCACAGTGTGGATGAGAGCTTTTTGCTCTTATCCAATCATGCCTGGAATGCCGCTTGCCACTTGGGTTATTTCTGCTATCTGTCGCTCCTGGTGCCGCAGTGCTAACAGTTTGGCAGATGGGACACTTTTTCTTGGAGTTTGTGTCTTTGGTTTGTGACTTCTGGCAGTGCCGGGCCTGTTGTTGCCGCTCGCCCTCGCCCTCCTGGCCCCCCTGGTCACCATGGCCCATCGGCTTCGGTTTCATTTTGGCTCTGGTCGCAGCAACACAGCCCCCGAATCAGAGATCCTAGACCAGGAGAGAGAAGACGACTTCTTCATGGCATTCCACACCCTACCACGGAGGAGCAGCCCGCACCCCTTCGCCCAGAACGTAGGGGAGGATGGCGACGGAGGCCTGCAGGGAGGCGTGGGCGCGCTCAAGCGGAGCTCGTCCATGTTCATCCCGCAGCTCCTGACCAGCATCGACGCCCGCCCCACGTGCAGCTCCTCGGTGCAGATCTCCCTGCAGCGCAAGGCCGCGGACGGGGCCACGGATGGGTGCGGGCCGCCCGAGGGCGCCGACGATGGGCCTCCGTGCGCCACGCCGGACCCCGGGGACCAGGCCTCCGCCACCGCCACCGCCACCGCCACCGCCACCACGAGGGCCTCGCCCCAGAGCGGTTCCCGGGAGCCCTCGCCGAGGGACACCCCCGGGAACTCCCCTCCGAGGGCAGCCCGGGACCCGGGGCTCCAGGTCAACGGCACGTGCGGCCGCCGCCGCGGTAGGTGCCCTGGCCCGGTGGACTGCCCCGAGGAGGCTGCCCCGGGCCTGCGCATCCAGCACCGCGCCTCCAGCGCCGACGTGCGCCAGGTGAGGCTGCTGCCCCTCGGCCCGGATGGCCAGGGCGGCCCAGCGGCGGCAGAGCCCAGGCGCTGGTCCCTGCAGCACGTTCCAGATGCTTCTGGAAGCTCCGGGAAGCGGTGTTTTGTCTTCCAGTTGCAGCAGCCCCAGCAAGGCGCTCTGGGGTCAGGCAGTGACCTCAACTTTGGCTTCACGGGCACAAAGGGGGACAGGTTGGTGAGGTATCCCCGTATTCGGCTGGAGAGGAGCACCTCGTACCCCACGCAGCCCCGAAGCGAAAGAGGGAGCCCCACGGAAGATCGGGGAGCCCCGGAGGCACCGCCTCGGGCTGGCAGGATGGCTCCCGAAATCCGCAGGACGAACTCCGCAGAGAGGACTCCGCAGGGCCAGGGGTGCACATTTAAGATCAGGCAGGATCAGAACGCGGGGCAGCAGCATTTTAGAATTCTTGTAACCCGGGGGCCGGAAGAAGCTCCCCAGAATCCCGAGGAGAAAAGCGCCAAAAGCCCTGTTTCCACGGGAGCTGACGCCACGGTAAGTTCACGGCTTGTTTACATGTGTTTACTGATTTCAACTTCGATGCTTACTCTGCGGCGTAACCGAAATAAACCTCACCCTCTGTCCCGGGAGTTTCCCTGCTTCAGGCCAGCGGATCTGAATGTTTGGCCAAGTTCTGGCACGATGATTTGTGGTCCAGAGTTTGGTGCGCAAAACACCATTTCTGCAAATGTCTTCTGTAGGTCCTCAAAGTCAACCAACTTTGTCTGTTTGGGAAATCCAAGCAGAATACCTTCCCCCTGCTTTTATTTTTCTGAATAGAAGAATTTTGAGTAAAATTTATTACTTTAATCTGCCAAAAACCAAGTCAGTGCCCCAACATGTTGATGGTGGAAATGCATTTAAAAAGCTGCTTGCAAATATAACCTGCGACAATACTTTAAAAACAATCAGTTCTCGGAAAGGTGAGGATATTGCAAAGGACCTGAGTTTCGTCTCTTAATAGTTAAAGTAGGTGAATGTAAAGTTTGGTGAAATATGATTATTTGTCATGGCCTTTTTGCTGAGGGGGTCAGGTCAGTCGTTGTTATATAATTCGCTTTGGGTTTTTTTGTTGTTTTTTATTTTTTTGTCCCATTAAGTAATACTGAACGAGAGTAGTGTCACTTGTGGCATAGCGACATTACTGTCCCACAAGTGACACTACTAAGATACTAAGAGATGTGTTTTTAAAACAACTGGGTTATGGCCCAAGGCTAGGGGAAACTGACGGGGACTCATTAATGGTCAGATGGCATGCCGTGCAATTTAACACTGTCCACTTGAGTGTCCAAGCCGGGGATGCTGTATATAGAATAGTAAGTAACCTGTCTCCAGCTGTGGAAATAGACGCCTTAGAACAGATTCTGGCCTTCCTGTTTCTCTGTTCCTGATCGCTCCCTTTCAGTGAAATGGAGTACAGAGAGACAGCTGCACACTCCATCCGACCAGGCATATGATGACTCTGCAGCTTTCGTAGAGTGGGATGAAAAGTTTAATCAGTTCGGTTTCTTTTACTAGTAATCACTAGCCAGTGAGTGCTTTCTCTTAAAGAACAAGCTCCTTATATTTTGAATTGGATATTTTTTTCTCCTGAATTTCATGTGACTGCCAATTTGAGGATACGATTAGTAAATGTCTAGGGGACTTTTTGTTTGGATTTCACTTGTGAATAGTGATTTAGAAAAGTGAGTGTCTGAGTATTACTCTAGAATTGTATTGTCTTTTATTGCTTTGTGTTCAGAAATACGTTTCGTCTTTTAAGTAAACTTTGTCACTCCTCTATCATTGGTTGTCATCATTTTGAAGATACAATCAGATGCTTAATGAAAATTTGTTTTTCTTCATCTCTTTCTTTCCATGTATCTCCTTTCTTTCATTATCTCAAACTCTTCTGTTGGGAAACAGCTAAGTGCTTTGCCTTGGTCGGAACCTATACCATATATTACACAGTGGTACAAATTTTGACAGAGTTTTGATATTATAGTAGCCTTTAACCCCCACCCCAACAAGTTACCATCATGACAGTTGTAGGCTTTGTTCGGTAACACAATTCCATGCTGAACTTGGACCACTTAACACATGAAGATTGACAAAAATATATTTCCTAAAGTTTGATAACTATTCAGTTGTATTATCAAAAACTGAAATCACTTTGCAGTTCAGATATAGCGGACAAAGGGATTCATACAATTAAAGTCAAAAAAGTTCAAACTCATTTGGTTTGAACTTTCAAATGTAATTAGAAAACAAATTGAATAAACTAAAACTTATGTGTACCTTGCTTAAAAGGGCTATTCTAACTTGCAAGGACTATGTAGTGAAAAACAAGTTTCTACACATTTGGAGAATATAAATTCTGGAATAAAGAGCTTTTCTTGGAGAGTAAGTTCCAACTAGTGAACAGTAGTTTGCATTTTCATATGTGTGTATTTTTGTGCACATACATAAATTAGTAAGTGGTTAGTAAGCTGATTTTCCTTTAAGCAGAATGATTTTTCTTCAAAAAACAAAACCAAAACTGGTCACATAACAAAACTGCCTGCTCCATTCAGCAACTTTGTACGCATTTCAGATGGACAGGGGTGTTAAGTTTAGGCAGCAGCTGCCACCGCCTTACTTATCTTGAAGGAAAACATTCACTTGGGCGTCTACAGTCTGGCTGCCACCAAGCTTTTTTGGCATTTCAAATATCCACTGCTTTGGTCTGAAGGACATTACATTATTAAGTTTACATGAAAAATTAGCTAGAATCTGTTGCAATTTGGTGTTGGAATGATATGGAAAGTCTTCCTGGGTTTGGAAATACCGCTCGGGATTGATTTGACAATGTGCTCATATTTCATAAGCTATACTTTAGACCTTATTACAAGATTAAGTTGTTGAGTACTTTTATCTGTGACTCCCAAACATATTGCCACGACTAAATCTAAAATGTAACATGACTCCAAAAAATGTTAACCAACTAAATTATTAGAAAAAATACAGAGGAAACCCTTGTGATGATACGTTTTCCACCTGGTCTGTCGCTGTCTGTAGACAAGAATTCATTCGTATAGTCATCACTTATAATCAGTTAAAAATTTTCAGAATTGTTGGAATTGACCAGTTCAGTCTGTGACAGTCATTAGCAGTCATTTAGTGAGTAACTTAGTTATTTTCTTATAAATTAGCTTTTGGGTTATTTGGTTTGGTTCCAAGCCTCTTAAACTGCATTATTCTGAGGAAGTCGGACCAACATTTACCAGCATTTGTGCCCCCTTTGTATGCCACTTTGTGCATAATAACTGTGAAACTCTGCATTTTACAAGCCTGAGGACCCAGTTTTCTAATCTCATTGGTGTGACGAAGTACTCAAGGTCTACTCTGTATATAACATTACACCCGTTACTTGGAAAGTTTCAGGGACTATCTGAGTGTCTTGCTGACACAGTTTGTAATGTAAACAGAGGGAGGAGGGCCCACCCGGACAAAAGCAGTAATTCTAACACCTACTGCATATGCTGTTGAAGAAGAGAGCGTTCTTTCACCTCAAGCTGTCTGGACTTTCCTCTGTGTCCTCTCAGTGGACATATACTTCACAGAAGTAGTGTAGTAATCTCTTGTGGTTAAAAATTCCTTTTATTGAACAACAAAGGAATATCTGAATTCATTTGGGGGAACTTTAGTTTGAGTGTCTAATATACGGACATTTTTTGACATTAATATTAGTTGATGTCCCTTTTTTACCCTAAAAATAACTCGAGTATCCAGTGTATTAACCACCCCTTTATTTTAAAACATAACAACACAGGAGGCTAAGGTTGGAGGATTGCTTGAGCCCGGTAGTTTGAGATTACTATGTTTCTGCCACTGCTCTACAGCCTGGGCAACAGAATGAGACCTTGTCTCAAAAAAAAAAAAATAAAACATAATATTATAATGGATAAGAAAAACAAGTAGCATTCTTTTCATTGACTTGGTTTCTGATCGGATTCTATCAGCTTTCTTCTCTCATGTATAGTAATGCTGTCTCTTAATGTGGTTTTATATGAGAATAAACCAATCTATAGCTTTAAATGTCACCTGTTTTCAGGGATGTTTTGAAAAGTTGGATAGGCAGTGCACAAGGTTGACACTGATATGTTTGTAAACAGAAACTGTACGTGGCTTGCAGCGTAGCTCATGTTTCTGTAGCGCTTCACAATTTGAGGAATGTTTTGTTTATTTCACTTAATGTTTATGGCTGTCCCCTTGTGGAGGCATTATCTCACTTGACCCTCCCATGTGAAATAGTGTTATTTCACTGTTTCAGATGACAGGATGTGATACCGTTGTTAGGTGTAATAACATTATGTGTATATCATAGTGTATACTATGATACCACTTTGTGCACCTAAAATGGGAATGTGTATTTATGTGTGCGTGTATATTTGTACAATTAAAAAGTATGTGTTAAGTCAAAAAGCAGTTTAATGCTTCCTGTGATGGGAGTTTTGTTGAAAAGTTTAGAGATGATAACTTCATTTGGTGCCTTGCAGCACTGTCCTGAAGGCGAAAGAAGGCTTCTTTGGGGACCCAAAGAGCCATCCTCTGCAGTTTACTAGTTTTTTGTCCTGGAGTACTTAGACTCCTCTCTAAGCCTATTCCTCATCAGTAAGTTTGAGGATAAAAATGTCCAGCTCGTAGGTTCATAGTTAGGTTTAAATGAAAGTGTCCATGGAAGTGCCTGATTCATGAACCAGATATCTGTAATATACAAGTCTTTCCCCTAGGAGATTAATTAGGTTAATTGCGAACGGTCATTTTTTGATCAGCATGGCATTTAACACAAGGTCAACATCCATTTATGGCATACCTGGAAATGTTTAATAACTAGCTTTGATGCGCTTTCTGCTGTCATCTCATCTTTCCTAAGTATTTGTCCCTAACACCAAATGCAGTCTTGGAAAATAATTGCTTCCTGAACTATGCATTATAGAAAAGGACTCTTAAGTATATTTACTGTGTTGATTTTGAAGCCTTATAACGTTTTAGCTTGCATTTCTAGCATATTTTTTACCATGTCATTTTGCTGTAATATTTCCAGTGGTTGAGTCTACTCTTACTTTGGTATAGACTGAGACTTTCAAGAAACAATATAGTGTTATCTCTACAAAATTTCCACATTATGTGACTTTAAAATGAGGGAGATATTTGGGAGTATGTCTTATTTTAGATGCTGTCTTTTAGAGAGTTTTCGTAAATGGTGCAGCTGCTTCTCTTGGCTAAACCTGGTGGCAAAATTCCTAGTCATTGAAATAAATCTCTAATTTTATAATACATATTGATAAGAAACTTGCTATCTTTTCATCAAAGTTCACAGTACCAGAATAAATTTACTGTATGTAAAAACTACCTTAAAATATAGTAAATGTTGGATAGTTGATGGTTTCTGGATAGTTGGTGAATATTTCTGTATAGTTGAGGCAAATCTAAATGGTAATGCTACTTGTGCAACTTGCAATGATCTAGCATGTTTTTCAATAAAAATAATTAACTGCATATTACTGTGGGCGATACAGGGTAGCTATCCTAAATACGTTTACCTTTTTAATTCTTAATTATATTAAGCCATTTGCAAGAATGGGAAAAGGCAGGAAATTCGTAGGTGGTGTTGAAATTGCTGATTCTACACGTTGGTACCAGAATGTCTACATTTCCTCTGTAAATGTCAAAGGAAACTTTGGAAACCCACCTCAGAGTTGACTGGTGATTATTCGGACAGGTTATCATCCTGTCTGCAATCTTCTAGTTCTCTTAGTTCATACCAAGCAGCATGATATTCCATGTCCTGCACGAGGGAGAGCACCAAAACAGCCTTCACCTGCTGCATATGCCCCACTCTGGATCCAAAATTAAGAATGCCAAAGGATGGAATGTGTAAAATATTAGCAAAAGCAGGTATTACAGAATGTCTGTACATTTCCGGGCAGGTGGAGATTATTGAAAGTTTTTTTTTTTTTTTTTTGAAATGGAGTCTTGCTCTGTCACCTAGGCTGGAGTGCTGTGGCGCAATCTCGGCTCACTGTAAGCTCTGGTTCCCGGGTTCACACCATTCTCCTGCCTCAGCCTCCCAAGAAGCTGGGACTACAGGCGCCCGCCACCACGCCCGGCTAATTTTTTGTATTTTTTAGTAGAGACGGGGTTTCACCATGTTAGCCAGGATGGTCTCAATCTCCTGACCTCATGATCCACCCACCTCGGCCTCCCAAAGTGCTGGGATTACAGCTGTGAGCCACCGTGCCCGGCCTTGAAAGATTTTTAGAAATAATCTTCGCTCACCACATTCCAGTGCCAGACCCTGGACTTTTGTCTCTATTTGTGATAAAATGGTTTTAAGAAATGCTGGCTGGGCGCAGATGCTCATGTCAAATCCTAGCACTTCGGGAGGCTGAAGCAGTTAGATCCCTTGAGCCCAGGAGTTCGAGACCAGCCTGAGCAACACGGCAAAGCCCGATCTCTACAAAAAATACAAAAGCCAGCCAGGCTTGGCGGCCTCTGTCTGTAATCCCAGCTACTTGAGAGGCTGAGGCGGAAGGATCTCTTGAACCCGGGAGGCAGAGGTTGCAGTGAACTGAGATCGTGCCACTGCACTCCAGCCTGGGCGACAGAGTGAAACTCTGTCTCAAAAAAAAAAAAGAAGAAAAAGAAATAATCTTCTCTCAGTGTGCATGATGAATGCGTAAAGTTCTCACTGGAGTTCTCCTTTGGAATCTCTTGATTATTCCCCTGTGGCTTCCTTGGGCCAATTAGGATACAGAGGAGGATAAACGAGTAACGCAGTGAGATAGGTGGCCTGATGTGAGTGGGCCTGAAAGTTAGCCCCTGATGTCCTGGCTGGTTTCATGCCATGTCCCGAACGGGCACTTTCCTGGTCTCTAGGCATCACCATGTTTTGACAGGAAGTTTAGTTTTTTTCAGGATGGAGGATGGAATGGATTGTATTTCAAGAAACCTATTTTTTATGCCCTGACAATTTTAGAACCACTCACTTTTTTACTCACTTTTGAGTAAAGTGATAAATCTCTGTGAAGGGACAGGTCATGAAATCAAATAAAAGGATGGATCATAAATAGAGCTGGAAGGGGGCCCTCCTCTCTCTGATTTGACTTGTTGCTACACTTTAGTATTCAGAAACTTTGTATTGGTTCTCTTAAGTGCCTGCACAACCTCCCTATTTCTGGAAACCATTCGGTGTTTGTTTTAATGTTAAGCGTTATGCCACGTATCCAGTAAGCAGAGCAAATTCCTCCAGGTAGCAAGAGACTGGAATTTCCCCAGGCAGATCAGCTTTTCACAGGTTCCTAGAGTTTACACAGCCTTCTTTTGTGACTTAATTTTTATAGATGACAGTGAGTCAAGTGACTTTTACTTCCCTATATAATAACTTTGAGGAGCCTACTTTCAACCCACATCATCATTCATTATCTTGCTTACTTCTTTCTAGCAGGTTAAATGGGCTGGAGTTGTTACTAAGCATGTTAAATACTTTGAAATTCTAATCATTTCTGATAGCTTTAGTTTCTCTTTCTTCTATCGGTCAATCGAGAGCTGGTAGACTTTTAAAATACATTTAATGACTCGTACATGTCATAACTCATCCATTTTCTTGACATTTTCCAGCGTGATAATCCTACTTCTTGGGCCCTTTTTTTTCTCTCTCATGTTCTTTTCAAATGCATGGCTAGGTAGTTACCTTGTGAAGGGAAACAACTGTTTTGGTCCAGATTTTTTAAATTGAGTTGAATAGAAAAGTTGGGGTGGAATCAGAAATCCTGAAATATAATAATGTGTATTAAGCTCCCACCAAACAATCTAGCACTTCTTTAAATCCAGGAGGTTTTCTTCCTAGGAGTTACATTGCAGAACTAACATGACTCTTGAACTTTGTAAGGAATTAGTCACAGTTGAACACTGAAAACGACCAGCATACCTCTGGTCTTCCCCTGTATGGTCTTCCTCATGAGTTAAAATGCATTAAGCATAGTATCTGTTCCATAGGACCTTACTGATTGTGCTTTTCCACTCGAATAAAAGAGATATAAAGTGGTAATAAAACTTTAAATATTTTAATTTAGTTTGAATATTTAAGTTGATTTAACCTCTTACTACAGTAATTATCTTTTTTGCTAACTTCTTATTACAGTAATTATCTGCTTTTATAAAATCCAAAAACGATGTTATACACATTAGCATGCATTATTAGGTGCCCAAATGCCAAGGCTAAGGACACAGCAATGCTAAGGACACAGTGTGCCTCATGCCTGCCTGCACCCTCGGTTGAAATTATATCAGCAAGAGAAGCTCCTGCGTTCTGCACTATGGCGTTTTTCTCCAGCTAATGTATGCGGGGGTCATTTTTAAATTTTAGATCCACAGATTTACAGAGCTGTGAGTTGCCTTGGAAATTATGCAGACCAGTTCCTTTAATTTTAAAGATGAGGAAAGTGAGAGCTTTACTTTTTAAAAGTTGATACATAATAGTTGTACCTATTTATGGGGGTACATGTGATATTTTGTTAACATGCATACAATGTGTAATGATCAAATCATTACATACTGAAATATTTGAAATATCTGTCACTCCAGACATTTGTGGCTTCTGTGTGTTGAGAACATTCCAAATCTTCTCTTCTAGCTATTTTGAAACATGTAGTAACTTCTTGTTAACTATCGTGCTGAGAACAGGGACTTCTGTGCTGTTGAACACTAGAACTTACTCCTCCATCTGACTGTATTTTCGTACCCGTTTACCAACCCTGAGAGCTTTACTTTTGCAGTCATAGAGAATATTCTTTTTCTCTCTTGAGTATGCAATAATTAGTTTTGAATAGTCACTGCACGGGAAGCCCTGTCCTTCTTGGTGTTGGAAATGTAAATACTTAGGGAGCTTGGTTTATAGAGCTTTCAGTTTCGCGAACAGATGGGACAGCTGAGGTGAGGCCTACCTAGCAGAAGAAGCCTTACTCCCGATAGCAGGCACTAAGCAAGGCATTGGGTGACAATCGCTTATGCACAGGCTGGGAGGGACAGGAACAGTGTCATGGAGGGGCAGTACTGGAACTGGATGCTGAAAAGTGACCAGATTTGTCTCCGTGGGCCAGTGGGAGGAGCCTCATTGAAACACTGAAGGTAGATGTGCCTCCCGGGGATGTGGTGGTCATATTGGCTCCGGATTGCGTTGTTCGTGATTAGCAGGTTTCAGCAAATTATTTTTCATGTGAAACATTGCTGAAGATTTCTTGGGTGTGGCTATCATCACAAACAATTCCTCTGTTTTTCCATCAAATGTGGAGTTGAATGAATTCCTTCCTTGCTGGCCTGCCTTCCACATAGCTGTTCTCTGAACACCTGCCAGGCCATGCTGAGGACAAGGAAATACCAAGGCACAGTTTCTGCCATTCAGTGGTGGTAGCGGAGACCCAGGAATGCAATGGATTGTTGTCACTTTCATTGTAACATCATAGTGTAGGATCATAACTGGAACAGAGAGGATTAAGCTTTCTTTTGGGGAATTGAGGGAGGGAGATGGGTTCTTGCTCTGTTGCCCAGGCTGGAGTATGGTGGCATTAAGATGGCTCACTGCGCCTCCATCAAGTGATCCTCCCACCTCAGACTCCCGCGTAGCTGGACCACAGGTACATGTCCCCATACTCAGCTATTGTTTAAATTTTTGTAGAGATGGGGATCTCACTATGTTGCCCAGGCTGATGTCAAACCCCTGGCCTCAAGCGGTCCTCCTGCCTTGGCCTCCCAAAGTGCTGGGATTATAGGCATGAGCCACTGTATCCAACTGAGTAGGCTTTATTTATAGAGTATATAAAGAAACTTTATATATACGGTGGAGAATTTATCCTGAAGAAAAACTAAAGAAATGAATATTTTAAATACGTCCCTGCATTTCTGTTGGATATGACATTTATGTAAGAAAAATGCTAATCTGTATGATATGAGACATGTTAACTATAGTACGTATATTTAAATATTTTATGTATTTAGATTTAGCAACAAAAAAGAAATATAAATCATATTTCCGCCATTTGAATACATTGTATTCAATTATATGTGCATATAACCATTTGAAAAAATTATAACGTTGATTGGATCTACAACCTAAACCAAGTGCCAAATTAAATTCAGGATAAATAATTTCATATAAAATGTTTCGCATCATAGAATAAGAAGCAGTGAAAATTGAGTATCAGATCTGTGAAGGATGATACGTTTCTAACCTTAGAAGCAGAAAAGGAAATCACAGAAGTTGGACAGATTCAGTCATATAAAAGTATGAAATTCCTGAACCATGAAAAAAACTAAAATGAGGGAAACACCAGATGTTTTTCTTAGTGATTCATGTAAGTTCTCATATGTATATCTTTTCAGTGTCTAATTATGTGCATATTTTGGCCAGTGGGTTTGTATCTCTCTAGTAAAGTTCTAGTAAATACTGGAGAAGTACTGAGGTTCCCCCCTTCCGACCGTCTCCTCCGTTGCGAAGTAGGTCTTGTAGGTGAGTCACACAAAGCGATTAACAAGAAAGATAGAAATGTCCAGCTGCCAAGTTCTTCATTATACTGTTGTGTTATGCCAGTAGAGAATATATCAAATTGGAGAACTTGTGGTTGAAAATGATATACGCAGATTGTTGGTGGCAGTATTCATAGATGTGACTTTGGAATGATTTTTAAACACTTAAGTATTGTTAAATGATAAGACCAATTATAAGTACTAAGATTCTTGTGTTTTGAAATGTTGGAGTTAATCCAGACGAAGTTACAAATCTAAGCAGACACCTTATTAAGAGATCACTATTCTCTGCTTTTAAAGTGGACTTGCTTTCTATAAAGTTATGAAGAACAGATAGATAGGAATGTTTTAAGATTACTGGCTACTGTTAAAATAATCTGGTGACTGCAGTTATATCTGGGTCTAAGCCATTAGACTTTTTGGAAAATGGATGTTTTTCATCTTGCCTTCCGTATATTTGTCACCCAGAATTTTAAAATTTGGAAATTTCATTCATTCAGTCAAGATGTAGAATTGATCAATTGGCAATTTTGTTATTTTTCGCTTGTGAAAAACTCTAGGGTTACAGGAATATGCTCCTGAAGTTAACATGATTACTTTTAAAATGTCTCAATTCTAATGGTTAGGTATTAGTCCTCTGAGTTCAGATTGCCCCTTAACTTAGATCCTCATTTACAATTTACAGAAAATGATTCATATTTCATATTTTAAAATCATGTACTCTAAAACCCTATTATACTTGAAGTGAAGACCTGTTATGTTACCTTAAAGGGTAATAGTAGAATCTGTCATGAAAATATAACAGTTCCCGAGGAACTTTGTTTCTGTCTCCATGGACCACACTGGCTACTGTACTGGATGGAGGGCAAGGCGGGAGCTGAGAGGCCGTTGCAGAAGTGCATGTCGCCTTAGTATATGGCAGATCCTGGTTCCTGGCCTATGCTGTTTCCCTCCACACCCTTTCATTTCTCCGAATACCAGGAAAGATCATGAATTGTTTCGGGAGTTAGTCTTCCCTTTAGTACTTAGCCTGTCATTTTCATGTTGCAGTGCCTAGAAAATGGGAGGCTTTTCTCCTCCTTAAAGAAGTGTTATTTCAAGATGCTTTCTGCTGCCTGTGTCATGCCGGGGCGTGGGTGGATATATTTTTGCACTTTTGCACCAGCGAGTCTGCTTCTGATTTGCAGATTGCATTTATTATAAGGCGTATTGTCCATTGATGAATAATGTGTGGGCATTAAAGCAAAGCTGATACATAGCTTTTAAAATAGGTCATTTATCCTGCAAGCTTCACCCCCAGAGAGAGGCAGGCCCTTCAGAAGCATTGTCCAGGAGCAAGATTTGTGCATGTTTCCCTCAGTTTTGGAGTTTCAGAGTCATCATTTTTTGCCCCTATTGTAAGGGCCAAGGGAAAGTTTGCTCTCTGCCTTCTGATGGTCCCCTGAAAAATCTGTCAAAAGCCCGATTAATAGGAGAAATGACATACAGATGTATTAATGTGCATGCAGAGTGATTACCTCATCCCCCCCAGTGGGGTTCAGAAGCTTCTATACCATCCTGAGGTTATAGGAAGAATGGGGCTGAGAGCCTGACCAAAAACAGGATACAGTGGCCAATCAGGTTATGGTGGCAAGAAAGATTCTTAGAGGGAGAGAAGAGGAGGCCTGGCTAGCAGAGGTGGTCCTGTTACGTGGGTGAAACCTCCTAGGCAGCAGCCCTCCCAGAGAAGAGAAGGCAGATGTTTCTTTCAGACCTTTAAAGGTGTCAGACTCTCAGTGAATCTTCCCTAGATCTGGACAAGGGAGCCTCCATCAGCGCAGTTTCCTCCCCAGGCACAAATCTCCCCCCACAGACCTGCCCTCTGAGTTGCCATTCATAGTGTATCAAAGAGGCATATTCTGGGGTGAAATATGTTTATTCCCTTCACCTCCTAGTTTATCATGTGTTTCCTTAATGGGCTGAGGGCTTGACGGATGAGCGGATAGACAGACACAATCTTAGTTCATGGAAAAGGCAAGAATAGAGATGGGGGCGGAGAATTTTTAAGTTGCTTCTGATGAAATAGACACTCTTTGTCTCAGCTACTGAAAGTTTTCTTTAGAACGTGGATTTAAATAAAGAAATAGGCATCATGCTTTGTAATGAAGTCCTGTGGTCATCGTAAGTGGTCACAGCCAGTTTATCCTCAGGCTTCTTTAAGCGGACCAGTTAAGGTTTGTGCAGAGGTTCTGTGTTTGAGGGAGGAGAGGAAGTCCTCGGGGCGGAGGGGAGCCTTCCATGGGAGACAGTGCTCCTGGAAGCATTCTTTCAACCTGATAGCCATGCAAGGGTGATGGCACGGTATGGCCTTCAGTGACTCAGAGCCTCCTGCCTTCCCACGCCTCAGCCCTGGAAGTCTGGTGATCTTCCTTGGCAGAAACCTCACTGGGGATCGTTTTTTCCTTTTGAACAAGTTTCTTACTTTGCCTAATGTGTTCCAATCTTCTGTCAGTGGCCAGGTGACATCTGTTGGAATGCTGGTGTGTGTTGCCAAGCAAAACAGATGCAAGAAGACTTGCCCAAAGTGGGGGAAGAGAGGGAGGAAAAGTGGGAGGTAGAGTGTGTTGGCTAGGGGAGATGGGATTGAGCAGTATTTATAGAACAGATATCAAAGATTGGATAAATCATGGCTTAAAACTCTCAGAAAAGCGTTCTGGGGTCTTGCAAATCTTTGCAAGCCTACTGAATGGCTCATTTTTGATTTGCCACCCTGCATTCAGAATGGTGTTTAAATGGCTCACTGCAGCAAAAAGGATTAGGTATTACCCTTGTGCTCAACACAAGTCTGTGGTCTGCAGATTTTTTACTTTATCATAGTTTATTGATATTTCTGTCAGTGAACAGGTTTAACTCTTAATGGAATAGAATCTACCAAGGATAATGCAGACTGGATAAAAAGAATTTCACTGAGTTTGATTATTTAGCACATTAAGGGGGACCTCTGGCCAGAAGTAGATGTATTGCTTGGGGGAGGAGGGCATGGTACCCAGGTGGTACTTCCAGGATTCTGATTTTCAGTCAGTGTTGAGAATAACTAATTTAAGAAGTTAATGCTACTGACAGCCTAAATCTGGGTTTCCTTGATAACCCTCAGTGTAAATACTGATTTAATACATTTTTGTCTCACCCATTTTTCCTTCATCACCCCAAATCTGTATTGTGTTCACATGGTTCCTCTTTCTGGACGTGGGAGATGTCCTTTTATGGCTCAGAGGTCCACAAAATAAATTTCCATTCAAGCAAGATTGTACAATACCTATGCATTAAGAGCATTCCAGTTGAATATTTGCAAAGTATGTATAAAAGAGCTTATCTCCTAAAATAACTGAAATGAAAGGATTAATTTTCTCTCAGTTTCTTACTGCAAGAAGTGAGTGAAAGTGGAATTCCAATTCTAGCCGTGGCGAGACCGGTCTATCCTGTTATATCTCGTGTGCCAGTACCACTTTTCTCCGGGTAACTAAAGTGTCTCCCTGCTGTAAATACTAACTGAATGCATGTTTGTGGCTTTTGGTAACTCCACTTCTTGAAAGTGTTGGCCAGTTGTCAAATTTTCATGAATTTCAGAGAAGTGGTTAATAGGTGGTTTCTTTATCACAGTATTTAAAGCAAAGTAGTAAAGAGGAAAAGGACTGAAAAGGTAACCTGGGTCAACTCATTTTTTAGGGTGCACAGGAGTATGGTAGCAGAGCCTGGACATCAGGTGGCCTGAAGCCCAAACCACCAGCTCCCCCAGCACAGGAGAGCGCAAACTGTAGCTCAGTCTTGGCCATCTGGGGTCTTCTGCAAATGAACTGCCCATGGTCTGGCCAGCAGTTCACACTGTTGTATTTCTGTCTTTCAGTAGAGCATTCTGAACATACCTGAATAATTTTTTGACACACTGTCACCTTCCTAGCCCTGGGTTATTTTATGACCTAGTCATTCTTTATTATAAATAAACATTTATCAACAGTGCTGTCTGGGCCTAATAGGGTGTATAGCCCGCTTTGTTTCTGCATTAAAGTCCTTAGACCACCATAATCTTTGAGATGTTTGCTGCTTGTTGTTTCTTTCTCATTTCTGTTGCTTATCAGTCACCATTTCTTGTGGCTCCAAGGATAGAGACCAGTTCCCTCTTCTAATTTGCTGCTTCTCATCTGCTTAAAGTTTAGGTGTTTAGTCAAGCTCACTAGCATTGTTTATAAAGCAAGAATAAATCGGTTGAGAGTGAGGACTTAGGGTGGTTACCTTTTTAATAATATATATGATCTATCTTTGGTCTTTCTCCCTCATATCTCTGCTGATTTTACTCTCGTCCTCCTGGAACATCTCTGGAATCAGATAGATTTTTCTAAGACTCGGATGTAAGAATTCAGTGGGATAATATATACCAGCTGTTTAGCCTAGTGCTTGGCACATATTAATGCTTAATAAATATTAGCTCTTATTATTATTGCTTTTTCTCTGAAAGAGAAAATGTTAATTCTTCACAGATGTTTAGAAATTGGATATGTAGTGACCCTATCTACCGAATTAATATCAGCAAACACATTTTTAGTTCATCTTGATTTTTATCTTTATTGGATTATGCCTTTATCCCTTTAGGGTTAATGAGTTTCCTACTGTACTGTTATGGAAGAACCCTGAAAAAAAATTAATAAAATGTATCCTTAAAAAAGATTTTATGATTCACTTGACTACCAGGTGTCAGCAACTTTTATTCTTACTAAGTTAGAAGGACTTTGAAGGCTTTCGTGGTTTATTCTCTTCTTTTTTAAAAGCCAAACCAAGATCACTTTTTGGTAACGGCTACCTTTCCTCTGAATGTATTTCTCAAAAAGTTCTTTAGGGTTTTTATTAAACCCAAACAGTTGTTATAATTTAAAAGTTACCCTTTTAGAGTGAGATTAGCTAGAAAAGAAATGAAGGATTATTTTAAGTAACTCAGCAAGTAACCTTTTCCAGGAATCTTAGATTATAAATTACGAAAACCAAATTATAAACCAAGATGTGTGGTTGATTGTGGTTTAATAATTTTATCAACAGTTTTGCTGTTGTATGTACCAGTCGTATATTTTACTACTGAGTAGGAGAAAAGTCTAAAAATTGAGTGAGTAGCTTTTCCCTCGCTGATTATCATGTTTGTTTGATCATTATATTAAAGTGCACCTTTTATTTTTCGTTTTGTATGTTTTCCCAACTTAATAATGAATGTGCTTCTCTCTAATCTCTGAATTTCAGGAGTCTATTAATAAAGTATGTGTAAAGAATTAGTTGCTAATTTTGGATGTGCCTGAAATGAGATTGTCAGCAAATTACAACTTCAAACCTAGGACTGCAATGTTATGGATTGGACTTCATCCTTGGTTATTGGAGATATATTCAAAATTTATGAAAAATCGAAAAACCTTGTTACTTCTGAATTTTTCCACATGTTAGACTTTCTTATACTTTTAAGATAGTAAAAGTGTTATTATATAAGATCATGGAAAGTTTGTCTTTCCAGACCTATTTTATGTTAGGATTTTATAATATTAAATTCGTAAGATAATAGTAAAGACTAGAAAACAAATCCTTACTGATAATGAATTTCCTCACTAAGTAGTAAATACAAATGAATATTTATTTGTAAACCTGGGTGAGTAGGTAATAGCTCTTCAGTGATATTGATGGAAGGAAATTAATAATATTTAATCCAAAGGCTGCGCATAGTGGCTCACACCCGTAATCCCATCACTTTGAGAGGCCAAGGCAGGTAGATGGCTTAAGCTCTGGAACTGAAGACCAGTCTGGGCAACATGGTAAAACCTTGTCTCTACAAAAAATGCACATATTGGCCAGCATGTGCCTGTAGTCCCAGCTACTCAGGAGGCTGAGGTAAGAGAATCACCTGAGCTTGGGGAAATCTGAGGCTGCAGTGAGCCGTGATTACACCACTGTACTCCAGCCTGGGTGACAGAGCGAGACCCTGTCTCAAAGAAAAAAAAAATTAATTCTGACCTTCCTCCAAAAAAGAATAAATTAAGTCCAGAAAGTTTGGTGATTCACTTGCTGTTGCTGCCTTTATAAACATAAAAGTCAGTAAGGCTAAGGGACACTTCAGAGTTCCTTCTGCAGTCCAGGTACTGTGCCAAGTTCTACAGATGCTAAGTAGTGCATAAGACAGATGTGGCCCCTGCCCTTGTGGAGACTGCAGACCATGGCTCTTTTTTATGAATGGTAGAGACACTCATAAGTCAAATACCTACTATTTTCATGAATGTGCCAAAGGAGGCAAACAGGAAGCTGAGACAGGAAATCATGGGGAGGCCTACTAAGGAAACCTCCCCCTCAGGAGTGGCCTGTAAGCTGAGGCCTGGGAAGAACCCCTGTGGACAGGGCCAGTGGAACCACCGTGCAAGCAGCCGCTCGCCCAAAGGTCCTGTGCTGGGAAGAGAGTCAGAGATACTGGAGGATCAGAAAGGGATCATCCAAGCAAGTGGAGGAGACAGTGGTCCAGGATGAGCTTAGGGGAAAGCAGGGGCCCCTGAATTGTTCACGTTGTAGAATACCGTCACACATCTGATATATACATAGCATGGAGGTACCCTCAGTAGATGCAAAACTCAAATGAGCTCAGCTGCTCTGAAGCCTGGGAAAAGAGTCAGCAATTTTTAAAATTATGACGTATCCACGTTTTCACAGGAAAAAACAAAGACTAGTATCTAACATCTCCTTTAATATTTACAGAGGATCCCTCTCTCTCGTTGTTCCTCTTACAAATGATAGGAGGCCACTTTTGTTTTCCAAATTCTGTGCCAGGTATCTTGCCTTTCCTGAGATATAGACACAGTAGAGTCAGGAGTGTGTGTGAGGGCATGCAGACTTCTTTTTATGTCTTTAGAATCCTTCTTCACTTTTGAATCATGTGGTCCAGGAGTTTAAGGCCTTTTCGTTTGGTCTTTGCTGTTCATTTGTTGAACATAAAAACTGTGTTCATTATGCAGACACACTGTGTCGTTGACAATTTGGTGGTGTAGATTAAGGCATCGTGACCATGTAACAAGATGGGCAAATGCACTTACCCATTCAGTGAGCTCTAACCTACAAGGTGTTTTGCTTCAGATCAAAATGGTAGACTGCGGAACCTTCGGTGTGGATTTTAGGTCCATCTTGAAAACCATCGGTAGAGATTGTATCTGTGTATTCTTCTTTAATTAAAAATGGGAAGATGATGCAACAGAGCAAAGATGGCCATGGGTCCTTTTTATCTCTCTCCCATCCACACAGAGAGTTTATCTCCCCTCCCCTGGAGTCCAGGCTGGCCTTCTGGTTGCCTTGAAGTGATGCTGGGCCCTTTCTACGCATAGCCTTTCAAAGGACTGCAGCTTCCACTTCCTGCCTTTTAGAATAGCTTGCTTTGGGGGTCCAGCTGCCACCTAAAGGCCCTGAAGTGAGCCACTTAGAGAGAAGTTCCAACTTTCTAGCCATCTCCAAGTGTCAGGCGGGTGAGTGAAGTCGTCTTGGATGTTCCAGCCCATCACCATCCAACTGTAGTCACATAAGAGGCCACTGATCTGCCCAGTCTCCACATTCCTGAGAGATAGTAAGTGGCTGTCGTGTTGAGCTCTGAACTTGTCAACTGGTTTGTTAGTGACATATAACCAGAAGAGACAGTGTCCTTAACATTTAGTCCTAGGAGGTTTGAACTTTGCCTCCTCCTGTAGGTGAGCTCCCTGGAGTGTGGGATGGAGGAGTGCTTGGCCCAGTTGTTTTCCCGGAAGCTGGAGGAGGGCAGGCCACGCACAGGATGTGTAGACCAAACAGTTCAGGGATGCACTTGGCTTAGACAGCTGATAAACAGCTGCACTGCCCCAAGGGAGTTGCAAGAGTAGGTGTTTTGTTGTCAGGAGTAGAATCATTCATCTTGAAGGACAGAAGATTTGTAGTTTAAGGAAATTCACTATATTCTTTTTTTTGAGACGGAGTCTCGCTCTGTCGCCCAGGCTGGAGTGCAGTGGCGCGATCTCGGCTCACTGCAAGCTCCGCCTCCCGGGTTCACGCCATTCTCCTGCCTCAGCCTCCCGAGTAGCTGGGACTACAGGCGCCCACAACCGCGCCCGGCTAATTTTTTGTATTTTTAGTAGAGACGGGGTTTCACCGTGGTCTCGATCTCCTGACCTTGTGATCCGCCCGCCTCGGCCTCCCAAAGTGCTGGGATTACAGGCGTGAGCCACCGCGCCCGGCCTCAAATTCACTATATTCTTAAAAGTTATAGAAAGAGAAGAGCTCTTAGCCTAGACCTGCACCAAGATCCAGTACTTTTTAATCTGATTTAATAGGCAGATGATGAAGGACTTATTCCCAATAATAAAGAATGGTTCAGTAGGAGGTTGGTAGTCTTAATTGTCTTCCTTGTCAAATCCTAGTGAATTTCACATCAGATATTGTGTCCTGTGGGGCTCTGTCACCTTAGCACTTGGTAATAAGTTTTTTATGTAGTAGGTGCTCAGTAAATGGGTTGAGTTTCTATAATAATTTTATTTCTGTAGCATCTGATTTAACTAAGTTTGCTATAAAATGAAATCTGCTATTGCATTCAAAATCACAATAAGCAGTATCAATTGTAAATCATACCTACATATAGTTGACCCTTGAACAAAGTGGAGGCTGGGGTGTCAACACCCTAACACATAGTTGAAAATCTTTTGACTCCCCCACAATTTAACTAGTAGTAGCCTACTGTTGACAGAAGCCTTACTGATAACTTAAACAGTTGATTAGCACATATATTTTATGTTATAAAAATTGAAAACTGTATTCTCATAATAAAGCTAGAGAAAACATGTTTAAAATCATAAGGAAGAGAAAGTATATTTGCTATTTATTAAGTGGAAATGGATCATTGTAAAGTCTACATCCTCACTGTCCTCACACTGAGTAGGCTGAGCAGGAAGAGGAGGGGTTGATCTTGCTGTCACGGGTGGCAGAGGCAGAAGAAAATCCTCATATAATAAGTGAACTCATGCAGTTCAAACCCATCTTGTTCAAGGGTCAACTATACTTGAATGGATTTTTTTCCTTGTCGTGATTAACCACCCACACACATCTTACTAGACCAAAAAAGAAAATTTGACAAGCAAATAATCTCCCATTTCTTGGGTCATTTGAAGAGGTAACACGGGCCAGGTTATACGTCCTGAAGATGAGTGTGTGAAGTCCCCAGAGAGTCTGATACGAGGCCTTCTTGCAGGGAGTAGTGGTCTGGCTGCTGCATCAGCCTGCCCCTGACTCACCTGCACGTCTTGGGTGCTGCTGATGCCCAGGCTTCATGGCTGAGCACGGCACCCTTAGCATCCCTCACCCATTACCCCGCGGAGACTTGTGGGTTGGAGGCATTTCAGTTGGAGAAGGATGGAATGGCTGAGGGCAGGAAAACTTAACAAGCAGGAAGTCTGCACCCTGGCTGCACATGAAAATCCCCTGTGGGCATTGAAGGTAAGGGGAGCATTGAAGGTAGGGAGCGGTCAGGTCCCATTTCCTAAGCAGCTCTGCAGGCCCCTGAGCTTGGCAGTCATCTTTTTGGTGCCGTGTGAACTAGTGCCAGCAGGAACAACTGGATCGTTTAAGTCTTTGGCCTCTTCTCACACTTTAAACCAAATGGTTTATTAAATTCTCATTCAAGGTAATAGCAAAAAAAAAAAGAAAAAAAAACTGGTTTCATGTTTAGGTCTTATTTCATACATAAAGTACTCGATTTAATGTTAATTTTCTTTTTGGGTTTTTGTTGTTGTTGTTGTTGTTGTTGTTTTCCGAGACGGAGTCTCACTCTGTCACCCAGGCTAGAGTGCAGTGGCGCCATCTCAGCTCACTGCAACCTCTGCCTCCCAGGTTCAAGCGATTCTCCTGTCTTAGCCTCCTGAGTAGCTGGGATTACAGGCACCTGCCACCACACCCGGCTAATTTTTGTATTTTTGGTAGAGATGGGTTTTCACCATGTTGGCCAGGCTGGTCTTGAACTCCTGACCTCGGATAATCTGCCCACCTCGGCCTTTCAAAGTGCTGGGATTACAGGCGTGAGCCACCATGCCCAGCCCTAATGTTCATTTTCTGACAAATTCTATGAAACCTGGTGACTTAACTTTTCTGAATCTGTTTCCTTATTTGTAAAATGACAATACTTGCAATAGAGTTTATGTAAGGAATTAATGAGGGTAACTTTAAGATCTTCGTAAATGCTAATGTGTTTTACAATTGTGATCAGCTATAATATTATTATTATTATTATTATTATTAATAATAAAATGCTTACTAGGTGAAGTTAATAGCTCCCATCCATTCCCAGACTACTTAAGGAGGATTTTAAGCTGGAAACAGTGAAGGAAAGCCTCACGATGCACTGAGCAAAGCCTTCCATCTGAACTGGGCCTATTGCAGGGTCTGTAGCTGCTGGAATGCCTGTGTCCCTGGTTACGAGCTTTGATATAATCGTGCGAAGGCATTTTGGTGGAGTGGACCATGTCCTGCTGTTGTTCAAACATTTCTGTGTAGAGAGACTTTGTTTTTCCCTTGGGGAGTATATATATTTTAGTGCCAAGGCTCCGGGTTGGCTGTGCTACCCCTGGCTTTTCAGTGCCAGACATAGAGCCATGTCAGAAGGGGGACTGCGTGGCAGGTCTCAGGAAGAAGGGCCAAGGAAGAGGAGAAAAGGAATTTGGCTATGGATGGGGAATCCTGTGTATCTTGGCTTCTCTGAGCCAGCTGTGCCTCAGAACTTTGATTTGATCTTTGTACCCCATGGGTCGTGCCAGGTGAGGGGCACAATGGAGAAGAGAAAAAACAACGCTCTGCTGAAAACATAAGCAACAAATAAAATAGAGGATAGTAATCCTAGGATAATCCCCGAGGCAGCAGAGAAAGGCAGGCTCTGGCTTGTATGTCAGGAGCTCTCTTCCTGGGGGCTGGAGGGAGGGTATAGTCCCTCTATGAGAGCGTAGTGGGTTGTTTAGAGCCTGGTAGCGGTGAAAAGAAAAGTCCACCAGGCATCTTGTTCATGTGGTAAATCTTGACTTGTAATTGTGGCAGTCTCCCCAGGCCTCTCGGCAGCTAGGTGACAGTGGCGTGCTAGTTCATGGGTCACCTTCTCACCCTCTGGCTTGCTTCTCAGTGGGTATAAATGGTGTAATTAAAACCTGTGGTTTCAAACTTTGCTCCAAAATCTGTTTCTGGGGTTCCACAGATACTGACCTGAAATTTATTTTTATTATTTTTAACCAACTATGAAGATACTATACATTTAAAGATATAAAATGTTTCATATTAAAATAGCCTGTATGTTTTATGTTTTGAGATTCTGTTTATGCTGTTTTTTAAAGAAATGCATTGGCTTGTTCTGCTAGCTTATTTTTAACTACTTCTACATTGTTGTAATATCATAAAGGGTCGGACTGGCTAGGCTATGGTCAGAAATCACTTATCAGTGTTTTATATATGCCCAAGGGATTCCAACACAGGGTGTCCATGGTCCTCTTTGAGAAGACTTTGTCTAAAAGATATTGAATGATGCCTCATTAAAAACTGCCTCAGAAATATTTTCTCCTAGCTTGTTTTCTCCTTCCAGGTCATTATTTGAGAAATATCCAAGATTCCTTCTTTTTCACAATTAAAAAAAAAAATTGAAGCACGTCCATAATCCCATGTAGTTCTTCGATAGAATTAAAGTTCACATAGGCATAAGAAACTCAGGAGTCTTTCTCTCCTCCGGAAATGCATGCCTTTCACAGTCAATGGTGTACAGTGTGGTCGGCTCTGGAGTCGGGCTCTGACCCTTCAGCATGGCCCTCGCTATCTGAAGATGAGAAACCCTGGAAGCCCCTTGTCTCTTTTTCATCTTCCACGTCTGTCTGGTGGCCAGGCCCTGCCGCTCCTGCCTCTTCGCTGCCACGGCTGTGGCCAGCCTCTTATTCGGAGGAGTTTCCTACCTGGTTAGAGACTTAACCACCTCCAGACGGACCCCTTCTAATCCATTTCCCACATTATAACTCAAAAGTGTGACGTTTACAAATCTTATTCTCTCCTGTTCTGCCAACACCCCATACGGTCCTCCATTACCAATCAGGTGAATCGACTTGCATTTCCCAGCATGTCCCCACACCCACAAACACTCCATGATACCGGGCCCGTCCCTGCCTTTATTCCTTGTGGCCCCTCTGTGCAGGAGCCTTCAGCCCCTTCACTCTGCCCCGTTCCTACCGCCATCATTGTGCCATCTGTGTTTGCGTGTCTGTCTTCTCTGTCATATCTGTCTCAAACTAGGTTGAAAATTTTTTGAAGATGGAGATTTTCAGAATAAAATTGTTCACACAGTTATATATTTGATTATCTTTTTCTTTTTCTTTTTTTTTTTTTTTTTTTTTTTTTTTTTTTTTTTTTTTTTTTTTGAGATAGAGTCTCACTCTGTCGCCCAGGCTGGAGTGCAGTGGCGCAGTCTCGGCTCACTGCCACCTCTGTCTCCCAGGTTCAAGTGATTCCCCTGCCTCAGCCTCCCAAGTAGCCGGGATTACAGGTGTGTGCCAGCACACCCAGCTAATTTTTTTGTATTATAGTAGAGATGGAGTTTTGCTATGTTGGCCAGGCTGGTCTCAAACTCCTGGCCTCAAGTGATCTGCCCACTTTGGCCTCCCAAAGTGCTGGGATTACAACCATGAGCCACCGTGCCCAGCCGATTATACTTGTTTAATGCGTTAGTTAAGATGAGAGAGTCCAAAGTGATACAGCCCCCGCCCCCACAGAGCTTCCAGTCTAATGAGAGAGGCAGGTACTGAAAAGATAATGCACATAACAGAATGGACTGAACTAAGTAGTAGAAGTTCAGTTGAAGAGGAAGACACAAATGGATAAAAACTATGGATTCTCAGAATTGAGGATGCTGAAAGGCTGCATAGGATGAGAGGTGTGAACAAGGGTCCTGAAAAAGGCATAGGATTTATACTTGCAAAGAAGGACATTTCCAGCAAGAAGGCATAGAAATGAGAAAATCTCAGGAGAATAGGCCCGTCTTAGAAGTTCAGTACCCGATTGAGAGGAAAAGAAGTACCACTGGGGAAGTGTGTTTAAGCAGGTATGCAGATGTTCTTCCCGAGGCAGTGGTGTCAGTAGGATTTTTTGTTGAAGTGAGGTCTGGGATCTCTTTGTAAGCCGCCTGAGAGCTGGGACTTTGCATTGATCACCTTTTTGTTGCACATGCTCTGTGATGTAATTGGCACTGCATGATTTGACAAGAATGTGTTTTATGCTCTAAATCAGGAGTTAGCAAACTTTCTGTAAAGGGCCAGATAGTAAATATTTTGGCCTCTATTTAGTCCGTTCTGAATGTACGTTACACACAAGTTTCTAAAGTACATTCACAAATAAGCATTATACACTTAGTTGTAACATACACGGATGTTGAGCAGAGAAAAAGCTCTCTGATTTTTGTGGTTCCTGCTCTAAGCTAGGCTAGGTGATGGTGTCAGGGTTCCAACCCCTTCCATCCCTGAAGCACACTCAGCAAACCATCTAGTTTATAAGCCACACTGTGCTAGTAGGTACTGTATGTATTTTCTTGGGGGAGGGAGGGGTTATTTGTTTTGTTTTGGGGATGGGGTCTCACTATGTTTCCCAGGCTGGTCTCGAACTCCTGGGCTCACGTGATCCTTCTGCCTCGGCCTCCTGAGCAGCTACTGCACCTGGCTGCATCGCTTTCAAAGGCAAATGATGCATCTGGCCTTTCCCATTGCCTCCGAGTGTGTGGCCCATGCCACTGTCCAGTCCATGCCACTATCTGTGTGTTCCATGCCACTATCCACCTGTGTAGGGAAGAGAGCACCAGGGGCTGGCCTGGTTAGGAGAGCTTTCTGGGCAGGTGTTGAGGGAGGCACACTTGAGCTGGACTTTGAAAAAAAAAGAAAGGAGAGCCATGGAGCAGACTGGGTGAGGCTGGGTGCAAAGACCAGATGTGGCAGGGATTTAGGAGGCAGAGCGAGCGCAAGCCTGGGCGTATTGGGCAGTTCTGTAGACTTGTTGGTTGTGCAGTGGATTCATGGAGCCTGTCAAGGAAGCTACCTGTGTGCTTCTACTAGGAAAGCACCGCCACAGAGAGAAGATGAGGGGCAGGGAAGCAGTATTGTGGGGAATTCAGAGAGAGGGCTGAATCTGAGAAGCATTATTTTAAAATTATGTTAAAAACATTTTTTCTGCTGTTTCCAACCATCATTACTATGTTCATTGTGGAAATATTAAGAAAGTCAGTATGGCATATAGTCGCATAACCAAGAAATTCATTCATTGTGACCTATTTGAGGGTCATTTAAAAATGACCGATGTAATTTAAAAGATTAATCAACAAAATGACTTATTTTATAATTAATTACTTTCCACTAATGTGACATTTCTCAAACTCTGCTGTATTTCCTTTTCTTCTTTTGTTTCCTGAGACAGATCTCACTCTGTTGTCCAGGCTGGAGTACAGTGGCGTGCGATCATGGCTCACTGCAGCCTTGAACCTCTGGGCTCAAGCGATCCTCCCGCCTCAGCCTCCTGAGTAGCTTGGACTACAGGCATGCACCATCATACCCAGCTAATCTTTTATTTTTTGTACATAAGGTGTCTCACTATGTTGCCCAAGCAGGTCTTGAACTCCTGAGCTCAAGCAGTCATCCCGCCCTGGCTTCCCAAACTGCTGAGATTACAAGTGTGAGCCACTGTGCCCAGCCTATATTTTCAAGTCTCTCTCTCTCTTTTTTTTTTTTTTTTTTTTTTTTAAACTGGAAAGGATAGCTGAGATGGAAATAGAAGACTTCCAACAGAATACCTTAGCTTTACTGTGTAGTACAGGATGTAAAAACCTGTTGAAGTGGGTGGCCTTTTGTTATCGTTCTGTGTCTTTCTGCCCACCCTTTGGCACAGTTCTCACCATATTTTCTGTCAACTGCTACCACATGGTCCCCTTCTTTATGTTATAAAGTCTCTTAATTATTAGGTAATTATTTATTGTCCTAGCTCTCCACACCTACCAAACAATATTAACAAAAGCACGGTATTACAAACGAGTCAATAACAACTTCCCAAACCTTGTGGCAGCTGTTTTGGAGGAAAAATAAAAGAAAAGAAAAAAAAACTGCCCTTTTTTTTTTTCTTAAGGCATTACATCTGGTTGATCAGAACAGTTTTAAAACTATAAAATGTTGGCCAGGCGCGGTGGCTCATGCCTGTAATCCCAGGACTTTGGGAGGCCGAGGCAGGGGATCAAGAGGTCAGAAGATCGAGACCATCCTGGCTAACACTCTAAAATCCCATTTCTACTAAAAATACAAAAAATTAGCCGGGCGTGGTGGCGGGCGCCTGTAGTCCCAGCTACTCAGGAGGCTGAAGCAGGAGAATGGCGTGAACCCTGGAGGCAGAGCTTGTAGTGAGCTGAGATGGCACCACTGCACTCCAGCCTGGGCGACAGCGAGATTCCATCTCAAAAAAACAGAAAAAAAACTATAAAATGTTTAATAAACATTTTTAAATTAAAAGGTAAGATTGTATCTAGTTATTTATACAGTTATTTTTAAAAGTCAGGCTGGCAAAGGTCTCTCTGAATTTCACAAAATATCCGCGTGAGTGGTGCATAGTTTGTGCTGGCTTATTTCCATTTGTTCGTTGTGTTTATGGTAATCAGGAGCGTTTTCTAATTTGGTTAAAATGCTGTCATTAGCTGGTAAATGTAGTCCTGTCACCTCAAAGGAGGGACAAGAAGGAGCTCTTTCTAGAAAGCGAGGGATCGAATGACTCCTCATCCTCATATCTACTTCTCTATCTGATTTGAAGACACCGCTGAAATTTATACTGCGAGCAGTTTAAATAAATGTAGTAATTGATTGCAAAACGTGTTTGTAATGTCAGTGACTGAAATTAAATAAAAGATAAGTCAGTACCTTTTGGATCAATCCAGTTGACCTAAAAATAAAAAGTAGGCACCCACTGAACAGTTGAGTAAATGAACAAATGAATTTTGGCTTATGTCAGTGAGTTGGCCTGACTGGGCCTTGATCTACATGGCTTCTCTTGCACGTTTTGTTGCCCCAGCTGAGTTCGCGTGTTTTCAGTAAGCAGGGTAAATTAGCGGTATGGATGGGTATAACATTCTACATTTAATTTTGTTACTCTATATGAGCTCATGAAATGGACTTCCCTTTCCTAATAACATAGAGAAAAGAAAAACCTAAGGAAATATAGAGAACACATTCAATTTGGGAAATTCCCGTCTGTATCAGTCAAGGATAGGCTAGATCATATTGATCATGCTGCATAACAAACCACATCAGTGAATTCGCCCACAAAGGGTGATTTTCTTACTCACAATACACAAACAATGTGTGTCAGCAAGAGAGCAGAATTCTCTGTCGTCACCAAGAGTCCCCAGGATGATGACAGCTAATCCCATTGTGCCTTCACCATCACTGCCATAGGTCAAAGGAATGTGGTAAATTGCACACTGCCTTATTTATTTATTTATTTACTTAGAGACAGGGTCTCGCTCTGTCACCCAGGCTGGAGTGCAGCAGCACGATCTCGGCTCACTGCAACCTCCACCTTCCGGGTTTAAGCAATTCTCATGCCTCAGCCTCCTGAGTAGCTGGGACTACAGGTGCGTGCCACCATGCCCAGGTAATTTCTGTATTTTTAGTAGAGACAGGGTTTCACCATGTTGGTCAGGCTGGTCTCAAGCTCCTGACCTCAGGTGATCCACCCACCTCGGCCTCCCAAAGTACTGGAATTACAGGTGTGAGCCACCGTGCCCAGCCCATACACTGCCCTTTAAAGCCTGTGTTCGAAAGTGGCACACATCACTGCCACTCATATTTTACTGGACAAAGCAAGTCACGTGGCCATGCCATTTCAGATTGGGAAGTAGATTTTTACCATTACCCAGAGGAGGAGAGAGATGCAATATTTGAGAACAGCACTAAAGACTACAGTATGATCCCTTAGTCCACCTTAATGATCCTGAGGCTTTGGGGCAATTAAAAAATCCTTACTCTTAAAAAAAGTCAAGCAGTAAGTCCTGAAGCCAGCTGCTGATGGTACACAACATACCCTTGTCTTGTGAGAAATCCCTTTTGAAAAGGTAACTTACCTGGCCACCCCATTATTGCTCATTGCTACAGGTTGAATTGTGTCCCCCAAAAAAGATATGAAATCCTATCAGTACCTCTGAATGTGCACTTATTTGAAAATAGGGTCTTTGCAGACCCTCTTGCAGATGGAGTCAAGTTAAGATGAGGTCATGAGGCCGGCCGCGGTGGCTCAACGCCTGTAATCCCAGCACTTTGGGAGGCCCAGGTGGGCGGATCACGAGGTCAGGAGATCGAGACCATCCTGGCTAACACGGTGAAACCCCATCTCTACTAAAAATACAAAAAATTAGCCGGTCATGTTGGCGGACGCCTATAGTCCCAGCTACTCAGGAGGCTGAGGCAGGAGAATGACGTGAACCCAGGAGGTGGAGCTTGCAGTGAGCCGAGATTGTGCCACTGCACTCCCACCTGGGCGACAGAGCAAGACTCCGTCTCAAAAAAAAAAAAAAAAAAAAGAGGTCATGAATGTGGACCCTAATCTGACTGGTAGCCATATAAAAAAGGGAAGATTTAGACTCACAGACAGACATGCACACCGGGGGAATGCCATGGAAAGATGAAGGCAGAGATCAGGCGATGCTTCTACAAGGCAGGGAACTCCAAAGATTGCCAGCAATCCTCCAGAAGGCAGGGGAGACCATGGAATCTCCCTGCCCGTATCTTGATCTTGGACTTCCAGCCTCCAGAACTTTAAACAATTAATTTCCATTGTTTGAGCTACTCAAGTTTGTGGTACTTTGTTACAGCAGCCTTAGCAAACTAATATGCTAATCATATGTATTTTTATCATCTTCTTTGGGCCTAGCAAGGAGAACCACTTGGGAAATTGAAATGAGGACCCTCTCGGGAAAGTTTGATGAAATCCTGGCCAACATGATGTCTAATGCTGATTGCAGTGAAATTGAGTACTGTTGTTGATTTTTTTTTCCTCGAAGTAGCTTTTGAAAGTGAAGAGTAAAATGTGTTAGTGGGAGCTCAATATTAGCAAGAAGAGAAATAAGGGACTGTGCTAGCAAAATGAATAATCTGTCTTTATTATACTGTCGCAGGTGGTTATCAAGATACACTTTCTGTGAGACAGAAAGCTTTTTGGGGTGGAGTTGCTTTTGATGGTGGTAGCAGAGAGGGAGTTATACGAATAGAAGTGCTGGTAACTTCTGGTAATATCTTCATTGCACATGGGTACACCCAGTCTTATGGGCAACCTGATTTTATGTCATCTTGTTCTTTTCAGTAAATGTTGTATATCAAATATTCAATGTTCTTTGAAAAACTTTTTAGAAAATTGACGTTTGCAGACCGAAGCGTATTGAATCACGTATCTGGATATTTTGTTTGATTATAAACCCATTTTTACACCATGGCCATAGAGAATGGTGCCATAGGTACTATCAGGAGTGATGTCATTAACCCCACAGGGCTATATGGAAAGCGGGTGGCTGGGACTGCTGTATGGTTGGCACTAGGCAGTGTGGCACACGGGCCAGCTCCTGTACTTTCCTGTTTGTGGCTCACGTGGGGCACTCCTGCTCTCCCCGTCCTCATCCATGATACATACTCTCTCTCATCTACATGCTCATAAATTTCAGCAGCAAGAACTGCATGATTTTTAAAATTCTGAGTAGATGCTTCCAGCAGAGGGTTTCCTGATTGATCACTGCCAGAGAAGGAGGTGCTAAATAGTTACCAAGTTACATGCTTTTTTCCCCGAATGAAGTACTTCCCCCTGCTGCTGCTTGTAAAGCCAGATTGTGTGTGTGCTCAGAACCCACATCTGGTGCCGGAAGCCTGAGGACTAGTGAGTGGTCATGTGGTTTATGGCCCCTATAAAAGGACCCATTCTGAAAGTCTACAAGAAGCTAACTCCACGATGAGATGATTGTGTGTGTGTGTGTGTGTGTGTGTGTGTGTGTGTGTGTGTGTGTGTGTGTGTGTGTGTTTGAGATAAGGTCTTGCTCTGTTGCCCAGGCTGGAGTGCAGTAGTGTGATCTTGGCTCACTGCAACCTCCACCTCCCAGGTTCAAGTGATTCTCCTGCCTCAGCCTCCCGAGTAGCTGGGATTACAGGCATGTGCCACCATACTTGGCTAATTTTTGTATTTTTAGTAGAGACGGGGTTTCACCATGTTGGCCAGGCTGGTCTCGTACCCCTGACTTCGAATGATCTACCGGCCTTGGGTTCCCAGATTGCTGGGATTACAGACATGAGCCACCACACCTGGCCTACAGGTGTGTTTTGAAACATGCTGAATCCATATGAATCTAATGTATTCTGGATACTATTTTATGCCTAGTTTGGGTGTGCCGTGAAATTTAAAACTTCAAAGTTGTAGAATTCCTATTCAAGTCCAGACATGTTCTAATGGTGTCTTGGCTTTCTTTGTATGTGTGAGGAGTTATATTTATTTATTTATTTATTTATTTTACTGCACCTTAAAAAAAAAAAAAAAAAAAGCAAGTAGCACCTGATTAATGTTTGTATGATCATCACAGTAAGTGTTTTTATTAAAGTTAGCAAATTCTGGTTAGATACATGTACTGTCCGGAAGTCCTGTGCTGTCCAAATTGTTGAGATACTTTACATGTCCAGATTGAGGAAATACTTTAGACTTTATTTCTAACCACCAAAGAGGTGAATATATAGCAAGTATAACTTTTTGAAAAATTTTCTGTTCCAGAGGTGAAATAAATGCTACAAGTTGGTTCATCTTTTGCTAAAGAGTGGGTAATAACAGAAGTTAAACTCTGAAGAGAGGATTGTAGGCAAACATAATTATCCTGCTATTTGAAACTTAATTGCAAAATATCTTAAGGCTGTGATGTTACAGAACTCACTTTAAAGATTTAGTTTGAGATTTGAAGTGGCAAAATGATAGTTGAAAGAATCAGTGAGCCATTTCTTTGTAATTTTAGTTCATCTTTTATAGTTTTTATAGCTAAAATGAAAATTGGTCTGCAAATTGGTCTCCGGCTAGGGGTTTTTTTTTTTGTTTTTTGTTTTTTTTCCTTAGAGGCAAAGTCTGGCTCTATCACCCATGCTGGAGTGCAGTAGCGCATTCTCAGCTCACTGCAGCCTCCACCTCCCAGCCTCAAGCCATCCTCCCACCTCAGCCTCGTGAGTCGCTGGGACTACAGGTGTGCACCACCATGCCCAGCTAATTTTTGTATTTTTTTGTAGAGATGGGGTTTTGCCATATTGCTCAGGCTGGTCTTGAACTCCTGAACTCAAGTGATCTGCCTGCGTCTGCCTCCCAAAATGCTGGAATTGCAGGTGTGAGCCATCATGCCCAGCTTGGTAGTTCTCAACACAAAAACTCAGCTTCTGGATTAATGGGGTCTTTCTCTATCACTGACTTAATCAGGGAATTGTGATTTTGGTTGCTTAGGGGGAGGGAAAGTGAAAAAATTTAATTCAAGGATTCTAAAATCTGCTTTGAGAAATAAAGAACTTGCTCGTCTTACATTGTTGCGTCGTTTTCTTAGGATGTCATCGCATTGCTTGGAATTTAATATTTAAAGAGTTCTCACGTGCTTCTTTTTGCAGATATAATGGTTGGCACCAAACAGGTGTGTGTATTACCAACCCTTCAGAATCATCCTCTTCCCTTATGGGGAGCTTGGATTATTACTTCTGGCATCACTTTCTTGGTTTCCACTGAGGCTGTGCCTCTGCCTCACATCTTAAGAGGATTAATAGGGATTATTTTCCTTTAAGTAGATGACTACTTGCTTATACTGCTGACTTGAGTTTTTGTTTTTTCCTTGTTTATTCCCATCGTGTCATCACCCAGTGGAGCTATCTCCCAGTTTCTAAATTACTTTTCCCCAGGAGCACGCTCACAGGTGATGCGTGTCACTGCTGCAATCATGAAAACGACAGCAGCTTTAGAGCTGAAGGCATCATCTGCTCTAGATACTAACTCAGAGAAATGTGCGTTGTTCCTGAAGTTTTTCCTTGTGTATAACTTTTTATTTCACTTTGGTTTAGAAATTGTGTAAATTGGTCTGGATAGCAGTATGGTGAGGAAAACTAAATAGAAAATGTAAGCCGCTAGAAATACCATTTTGGATACAATGGATTCCAGCTTCATGTGACACACAGTGCATTTCATATAGAAGTCATGAACACTTAAATATTTGAAATATCATTATATGTGTCTGGCTTTGCCAGTGTCTGTGATGGGGAATTTAAGTTGGAAAGATGGCCTCTTGCACTCAAGAAATATACATGCTGTTTGACAAGGTAAGTGTGGCCAGGTGCAGTGGCTCATGCCTGTAATCTCAGCACTTTGGGAGGCCAAGGTGGGGCAATCACTTGAGCCCAGGAGTTCAAGAGTAGCCTTGGCAAAATGGTGGAACCCCATGTCTACAAAAAAAAAAAAAAAAAAAGCAAAAATTAGCCAAGCACGATGGCACAAACCTGTACTTCCAGCTTCTCAGGAGGCTGAGGCAGGAGAATCGCCTGAGCCCAGAAGGTTGAGGCTACAATGAGCCAGGATCATGCCACAGCACCTCAGTGTGAATAACAGACTGAGTTCCTGTCTCAAAAATCAAAAAACAAAGTGAATCTTCATTTTTTGAATTCTATGGATATGAAGGCTAATATATGTGTACTCCCGTGTTAAAAAGTTACATGTGAAGTGTGTTGAAAACAACATGTGAAGACATGTCCTATTAATATTTTGCATTAGCAATGAGAGTAAATGTTGCTCTCAAATCTAGTCCAAACTCTGTTGCTTGCTTAAATAATGGGGGGTGGGAAGCTAAAACCTAACAAAAGCATAATAAATTATCAGTGACCTATATATAGTTAACCTGACAGCTATACATTTGGATTTTTGAGTTTGCACTGATTTAATTTTTCCTTTAAGTCTGTGAAAGTTTCCTTAGAATGTGACCATAGCAAAATTCCTCTGTAAATCTTGGTCATATGTAGAAATGTCTTAAAAGTATAATATCCTTGTATGGTTTGCCATACAAGATGTTTTAATCTCCGTAGGTAGCTTTCTTTCAATTAATTTGTTGGTCTTATGCAGAAGTCCTAAAGGCCAAGTGTGTTGGCTTCTCATGACTGTAATCTCAGCACTTTGGGAGGCCAAGGTGGGCAGATCACTTCAGGTCAGGAGTTCAAGACCAGCCTGGCCAGTATGGTGAAACCTAATCTCTATTAAAAATATAAAAATTAGCCAGGTATTATGGCAAACGCCTGTAATCCCAGCTACTCGGGAGGCTGAGGCAGGAGAATTGCTTGAACCAGGGAGGCAGAAGTTGCAGTGAGCTGAGATCGCACCACTGCACTCTGGACTAGATGATAGAATGAGACTCCATCTCTGAATGAATGAATGAATGAATGAGAGAGAGAAAGAAAGAAGTCTTAGAGAAATCTTAAGAGGATGATTACTTGGGTAATTAATTTTTAGTTAGCTGAGTTTTTTACTAACTTCAATTCTTACTCTTACTGTATTGGATAACTCCATTTAAGGTACCTAAAATTTCTTTAGGTTTATCTTAATTTCATAATGATCTTAATAGTGCTTCTTGTTTTTGCCCATCTTATTCTGTGCTCCTTAACTCTCCAGTTTTGCTGTGATCACATTATTGTTTTAAGACATGGTGGAGTCATCTTGGTGAACTCCAAGTTTCTTTCTTATAACTGGAGACATGTTTCTGTTTTTGTATTCCACTACACATTTGGAAAAAGTAAGTCTGCAAGTGGAAAGGGTGTTTGTGAAGATACCTAGTAATTTCCTGGGTTTTTTCTTGCTTTTGTGTCGTGTTCACGCATTCTACCTAGTATTATGTATTGAAGGTAACAGACAATAATACTTGTTGGCTGAATGAATGTGTTAAATTTGCCCTAAGGTACTTAACAGAAAAACCCAAACTTTATTGTTATTTGTTCCAGGAAAAATGGCCTTTTAAGTTTCAAGTTTTTTTGTGAATACCTAAATTTTGCCATGTTATAGAAATTAATATAAGTTGGAACGGGCGCGGTGGATCATGAGGTCAGGAGACCGTCCTGGCTAATATGGTGAAACCCTGTCTCTACTAAAAATACAAAAAAAAAACATTAGCCAGGCATGGTGGCAGGCGCCTGTAGTCCCAGCTACTCGGGAGGCTGAGGCAGGAGAATGGTGTAAACCCGGGAGGCAGAGCTTGCAGTGAGCCGAGATCGCGCCACTGCACTCCAGCCTGGATGACAGAGCAAGTCTCCAAAATAAAAAAAAAAAAAAAAAAAAAAAAAAAAAAAAAACACAAACACACACAAGAAAAAAGAAATTAATATAAATTATTCTGTTATTTTGTTTTGTTTTCCAGGAAGGTCAGGAGTTGACATCCTTAGCTAGTACTGTTTACTCTTCTAAATTGTCTATTAGGACAGGTTGGAAAACACACAAAAATCTACCATGCAAAATGTATATCCTTTCTTTTCTGGATTTTTCTTCCATTGAGGTTTTTCCCATGCCTTCAGTCAGGACTTTCCCTCAGACCGGGCTCTGGTACTACTCTATTCTAATAGAAAGCAATAGATAACAGAGATTATTTATAAAATCTATAGGATGAATGATCAGCTCTCATGCACTTAAACTAGCTCTTTCTAACTTGAATCTGGGAGAAATTCTAGACTAGTCCAGTGACTAAAACTGGCATTCTCACTCCTAGAACACAGATGTTGATATAACCACCAAACGGGTTTTTCCTGCCCATAGCACAAATAAAGACCATGGTATTGCAGTAAAGAAAGTTTAATCGACCTGAGGCTGGCCATGCCATGCGGGAGTGGGCATTATTATCAAATCAATCTCCTTGAAGGCTCGTAGATGAGAGGTTTTTCAAAGGCAGATTGGGAGAAGGGATGGGGATGGCTAGAAATGAGTGCTTGCTGCTGATTGGTTGGGGCAGAGAAGAAATCATAAGGAGTCTAAGCCGTCTTCCTGAGTGGAGTTGCTTCAGGGTGGGGCCACAGGAGTGGGGTTGGCAGGACCAGGTGGAGCCATGGGTGTCAAACATGCGAAAAATCTGAAAAGATATCTCAAGAGGCCAGTCTATCATAGTGATGTTATCTGTAGGACGTATCTTGTGACTAGTCTACACGTTAGCAGAATTCAGATTCCTCTCCTACCCCTAGCCTGATGCCCTTTAATTAGCTATACAAAGGCTGCTGAGTTTTGGGTTAGGCTTATTATCATTTAAACTATGAACTAAATTTAAACTATGGTGTTAAACTATAAACACCAAAGCTAGCCCAGCCCAAGCCCAGGAATAATCAAGGCAGCTTGAAAGCTAAAAGCAAGAGGAGACTGGGTTAGATCAGCTCACTGTTATAATTTTTGCAAAGGTGGTTTTATTGAAACCTGTTCTTTTTTGAAAGCTGGCTCTTTCTAACATTCAGATGCTTTTAATCAACCTGTTTTATGGAAGCAGGATATTGAAATTAAAGTAAATATTAGATGAACTTTATAGCCAGTTGTTTTCCTCATTCTTCAACTCTTTACCCTACAAATCTTATTTAAACAACATGTTCAGTAAGCTGTTATCTTGCTTACACAATGAATTGAACATTATGTTCTAAGGTACAGTTTGCTCACCTATGAAAAGAATTTAACCTCTTTTCTAAGTGGCTATACACAATTTTCATACCTTAAGTTCTTATTTAGACACACTTCAGAATATTAGAGCATTTTGCAAATAGATACACATTCTTACCTAATGTCAGTGTTTATAGACAGACACTCACCATGGGTGTATTTAAGTCTAGGGTGGTAAGGAATATAAATGTAATTTATTAAAAACCTGAACATAGCCAACTGTGAATTATTTGTGTTAATGTAAACGTCAAATGAGCACTGCAAACATCTGATGTTTGAATATTTGCCTGTAGAAGTACAGTGCTGTGTTCTATAGAATATAAGTAGATGCCACCCCAGTCCTCAGAGTTTCAGTGAGGTCATCATTGTATCAGTAAAGGTGCCAATTTAAGATGCTAACTTGACACTGGAAAAAATTTGCTATCCTATTCTGAAAGATGAGTCTTATATAAAGTGTTTTTTAAATACTTTATTGAAACTGCCGTGTTCTTTTCAATTTTGGTAGCTCCCCTGCATTTAATGTAGTCATAAGCTTCTATATTAATGGGTGTTTTGAGGGCATCCTGTGAAGACAATAAATTATATTATACTTATCTAGTCTGCAGTCTTTATCATGTTGATAAAATGGCCTTTACCAGTACAAAAACTGTTTCAGAATGTGTAAGTCTGTCTCAGCTGACTGAGGGCTTCATCGTTTTCATGATAATCCCGGCAGCTTGAAATGTCAAACTGATAGCTGATCCATAGCACACAGTAGTGCTAATTGAGATAGGTTGGTGTGGAAAATTGAACTGAATTGAATATTAAACACCAGTAAGTGCTATGCTAGGTATTGGGACCGCAGTGATGAAGATGACATTGTCCTGACCCAGGAGGCGCTCCTTATGTGCATAAACTGCATTTGGAAATTTTCATGATTTGAGAGTCATCTATGGTGACCAGTAGAGATTTTCCCAGAAGGCCAGGGATATATGGGGACATTTGATTGTTCTTTGACCATAATAATATAACCTTTTCCTTTGCCCAGAATGAACAACTGCAGGGTAACATTTACACAAAAGGAATTTAGTGTGCTTAGAGTGTTGATAATACTTGAGAAACTAGGAGAGCTGTTTTAAAGCACTTCTTTCTTTTTCTTTATTTTATTTATTTGTTTATTTATTTATTTATTTATTTATTTTTGCTGGGCTCTTAGAATTTGGCATTGTTCAACTTTAACTTTGTCCTCATTTAACTTTATCCTGCTAAGGAGCTAAAAGGTCCATATGATCAAAAAGGCAGCTCTCAACCTAGCATGAAATTCCAGGCTCATTCATTTCTGTTTACCTGCTGCCAAATAATTCAGACAACTGCATGCTTGCTTTACAGATGAATAGAGGACAGCATGTTGTTCAGTAATTGCAGTTTAAATAGGATATGTAAGATAAATGCCCAAGAAGAAAGCTAGAGGAGCATACCACTTCTCTTCTAGTGTAGGCCTCCTGCCCATGGAGTCCGTAGAGTAGAATTATGTTGCATGCGCTAGAGACCAGCCTCCCTCAGGATCACGAGTTCACCTCTGCACCACAGCTCTGGGCAGCGTGGAATTAGACAAATTAAAGTAGTTAAGTTCTGACTTTATGGAGCAGAATCTAAACTTTTGTTCATACTGCTTTTGTGTTCTTGGGCCATCTGAAAACCTTTTCTGTGTAAATATTTCTGCAATATGCGGTCTTACAGAGGTCTTGTCATGCATATTTCCCTTTGCTTCCTTCTGTGTCATGTTTTTTCAAGAACAAAACATTCAGCTTTAGAGACAATGCAGTCATTGTGTTGTGGCTTTAATTCAGGTCATTGTCCTTTTGTGAGCTGCGTGTGTGCGCGTTGTGCGCGTGCCTGTGTGTTTTGCTTGGAGGAATAGTGAGTAAGAGAGCAGAGTCCATTTGCTTTTTCTAACAGAGGTTGGGGCAGATTCTCTCACAACCGTTAAAGAAAAAAGTAAGATACCAGCGATAATGATAATCAGTCATGCATATGTAATCGTGTGTAGTTCATACTTCAAATTCGTATACAGCTGAGCACGATCTTGAATGTTACAGGAAACAAGCTTTAAAGTCAAGTAACAGTAGAACTTTGCTAATTCATGCCTGACTAATTTGCCCACCCAGTAATTCCCACTGAAATTTTGCCATTCCTCTACCAACTTTCAGAAAAAATTTGATAGCAGGCTGTGGAGAAGTCTCATGTTACTTCTATGTCAAGGTATAAACAAAAAAGAGCACAAATACCTCCATTAGACCACATGAAGTGAAGAGAGAGAAAACGTCTGCTGAAAAGCCGGGTTCTCTGTTTTTTTCCTGCTTTTTAATTGTAATCTTTGTTTATGCAACCCTTTGAAACATGCATAAGTAACCCTGAGTAGTCTCTTAGTTTAAGAAAACCTATTATAAAATTTCTTGTTGTAAAATAAAATTCGAAAAGGAATAAGTTATGGAAATATAAGTATCACACTGTTTATCTAAGACTTTTCATAGGATACAAGGTAGGCTGTTTTATGATTTGGTAATTGTTTTGTGGGGGAATTTTGTATAGTGAAAAAGAACAGTGAGTGATTTCACTGAATTTTATAGTTTAATGTTTTGTTTTGTTTTTTTTTTGTTGTTTTTTTTTTTTTTTTTTTTTGAGACGGAGTCTCGCTCTGTCACCCGGGCTGGAGTGCAGTGGCCGGATCTCAGCTCACTGCAAGCTCCGCCTCCTGGGTTCACGCCATTCTCCTGCCTCAGCCTCCCGAGTAGCTGGGACTACAGGCGCCCGCCACCTCGCCCGGCTAGCTTTTTGTATTTTTTAAAAATATGGAACGCTTCACGAATTTGCGTGTCATCCTTGCGCAGGGGCCATGCTAATCTTCTCTGTATCGTTCCAATTTTAGTATATGTGCTGCCGAAGCAAGCACTAATGTTTTTTTTTTAACTAAAATCTTTGGTTTGCTATTGCAGAATGAAAGAGAAAGGAAATTTTGGTTAATGTTGACTTTATTTCCAAAACCGTGTGAGGATGCTGACCAAATGTGCCTCAATAGTGCCACTGAGGGCTGTTGCCTTTTTTTTTCTTTGAGGTGCTAAGTGAAATGTGTTTTGAACCTTGAATGTTCACTATGCAGCATTCTCTGCATTACAGGTAGATACTGCAAACTTGCTTCAAAAAAACTAAAAAGTTCCAATAACTAATGGTTCATATTTCTTCCAGTTAGTAAATATCACAACAAGGTATTATAGTCATCCCATGTTCTCAGTATAGATTCAGCTTCACTTCTTACACCACACACCCAGAGGCATAAATGGAAGTACACAGACAAAAGGAAAGGCCTGAGTTTAAACATAGTTACCGTGTTAAGGGTTCCATGTTTTATTCTGAGAATTTAGGTATTTCTACTGCAGTACCACGAAGTCAATCTGCATGATACTTTAACTAGATCACTTGTAAAAATAAATGAATAAATGACCAGTGATGGTTCAGTGACAAGCGTGCCAGATGAGTCGTGAATGTTTTCACAAGTAAATTTGATAATAACCTGCTAAGTTTACTGTATACTCTGTGTGTAAATTAGCTCAGATTCAAGGTTTTTGCTCTAACAACTGAATGCTCAGTTGCATCTTTAAGCTTTTTGTTGCGTGCGAGAGGCTGAGGGGCAGGTGGGAGGAAGTCAGCAGGATTGCTGATGCCCCTGCATGCTGCTGGGTTGCAGCCTTGGAGTATATGGCCTATGAGACATGGCATGTCTGATTTGATGGAAAAAGCAGCGGAGAACCAATGAACCAAGCTATTCTGTTTATTGACTTTTTAATATGTTTACTACAAGAATCTGGTTTTTAAAGTGCTTTTAAATAAGGTTATAAACAGAAGTGTGTTTTGGACACAGCCTGCAGCAAGCATGCCTCTCGAGGTGCAAGATGAGTCAGCTACATATGCTCAGGGGCCCGTTCTACCAGCCACAGTAGCTGCAGAGGGTGAGAGCAACTGAAGCAAGAGAAGCTCTTAGTAATTAGGGGAAGGAAGCCTCCACTTGACACCTCATCACCACCAAGTATTTATTGAGTGTCTTTGGTGTCCGAGGCAGGAGAATGTCTTCTATGGATTCTACATATTTTAGGGTCACCAGAGTTATAAAATCCCTTGAAATCTATATGCACAAATTATAAATACATATGCAGCTTTTTATAAGTTCAAATTCTGCCTTAATTGCACTCATGAATCAGGGTCTTACCCCAGCATTGTATACCATTGATAGTCATGATTTCCTTAGTGAAATTAAGTAAATTGACTTTCAGAGACTTTATTTCTTATTCATCAAGTCCCCATGTAGCCATGAAAAAAGATATGTTTAATACTCATCTATTTGTATGATTAAAACAAAATATCCATAACTACTGACTATTCAATGATCAGATATTTTACTATAAATTAATATCATTATAAACTCCTAGACATTAGACTTCAGACATTCAGAGCCCACTCTGCTTGGCACAAAGCAGGCTCCAAATACATATTTATAGAATGAACGAACAAATGAAGGAAGAAACAAAGAAATGACTAATGCACCAATCATTTATCAGGAAGTTTAACAGGGAAATTCAACAACCAGATTTGTTTTGCTGATCTTATTAAAGTGCAACGTGTTTGTTGTAAAAATAGATCCATATTCGTCATTGAACTGGACGGTCTAAAATAGATCCAAACCCATTGTTTGATTATATTTCACAAATGTAAGGTGAAATAGATGATACTGTCTGTCCCTTGCTTGATGCTATTGGCAAATCTCACTCTTGGCAAATGTGAAGCAGTTACCAGCGTGAAAGCTTGGAGGTTACTCCGAATGTATATGAACAACAGTGCTCTCTCACAACTGGGAGAGCGTCTAAAAATAGGTAGGCGATCCCTTATCTCGTTGCATTGAAAATTGTGTTTATATGAAGTGATATTATTAGAAATGATGTGTGAGAAAAGAATTTCTGCAACGTCTCCTACAAATTAGAGTGAGAAAATGTATCTCTATGCAGCTTTGAAGCAAAGGATTATTATTGCTGGACTGTGGACCAGAATTGTAGTCAAGTTTTTTTTTTAATGAAAAGAAACTTCATGTATGCAGGCATACAACTTTATGTCCTATAGAGACTTGTGATCTGCTCATAAAGTTAGCACCCTATTTTTCCTCTGGCTGTCCACCGAGAAACCCACTGGTGTGATGGTCATTAAAAAAGAGAGTTGTGTCAGAATGCCCTAAAATCTTAGTGGCTTAACACATCCCAGGTTTATTTCTCATTCGTAACTACCTGTCAACATAGGTTGGCAGGCATTCGGATCCACATGGTCACACAGAGACCCAGGCCGACCGACCCACCCACATGGTCACACAGAGAACTAGGCTGACTGAAGTTTGCGCCGGAGCTTTTCACGGCCTCCACTCGGAGGTGAGACAGGTCACCTTTTCTCATCAGCTGAAACTAGTAAGATGGCCTTCCCTGATCACAAGGAGGCTGGAACGTGTAGTCGTCTTTTCTCGGTGCCTCGAGAGGAGAGAGAAGTGAAAATTGGCGAGCAATATTTCTCTATTAAAAGTGGTTAGAGTGTAGTGCAATGAATCTAGCACCATGAGTTCAGTTTTAAATGCACTGACTCCATTTGTCTAATTCTGTGTCAGTTGGCTGTTTTCTGACCCCTGAGAATAATTTAGTCTGGCTGATTCCCCCACTGTACCAATTGCCTGGCACACGACAAATGCATTTTTGCCTGTAAGACAATCTTTGCCTAGGAAAGACAGCCCTAATTTTTGTGTCTCGTATTTCCCAGTAAGCTAATCTGGAGTATCAGTTTTTAAGACTGATACACAATTAGATGAAACTAAGGACAAAACATTTGCCACTTTTAACTGCTGATAAGTGAAACTGGGATTCCCCCCACCCCATGGATACAGTGAACATTTGCCAGCAGCTGGTAATGGCTAGTATAAAAATGTATTCAATTTTCCCTTTCCTTCCTCTCCTTCCACCCTTCCAGCTACCGCCACCCCCGCCCCCCACCCCGCCAAACACTTATGCTCTTTTAGAGAAAAGCAACCCCAGTTCTCTTACCTGGGATTATTAACTAGTATAAAAAGCACATTCCTATAAACTATCTGGCCTTTAATTACCTGTAACTCTGTAGAAATCCCCCTGGGAAAAGTAGCACAAAAGAAAACAGCTCTGGGGGTCTGTGAGAGGCACACAGTTCACACCCCTAAAGGACAGAGCGAGCACTCAAGCGCACAGCTTTGGGTGCCCTCTGAGGCGTGCAGGAGGGACTGGCTGGTGACAGTGGGTATCAACCATGGAAGTTCATGGAAGATTAAACCACAAGTTCCCACGCTGGGCCAAGTGGCTGCCAGGACTCCTTGGAGGCGCTGACCCTGAGTGGTCCTTCCACCTCAGCGTCCGCTCTCACTGCTGCCTCTGTGGCTTCCCCTTTCCTTCCAAGTGGAGACCAGATGCCTCGAGGTGCTCCCCACCCCACCCCAGCCAGGTTGTCCTCTGCTGGGTGGCATTTTCCTTTGTGCTTTCTGGGGCTTTCACCACCCCACTGGGCATAACACTCCACAGGCTCCCCTGGGAGGGGCGCCCCCACCTCACCCGCTGCCTCACTTCTCAGCCCCTCTTCCCATCCAAGGGCTCCCTGGGCCACCCCCACCCTAGTCGTGGTCTCGCTCCTCTACTCTCTCATAGTACTTTATTTTTACCTTACTCCTGGCTCGCATTGCACTCTATCTTGTATTTATAGGTAGTTCTATATATGTCTCCTTTTGCATCCTTTTCTCAAAGCTTCTGTGAGGCCAGGGATGGTTTTATGCCTTTTCTCATCCCCTTATGTTCTAGTATAGTGCTTTACACATGATTAAATTCTCATCAGATGTTGAATGAATGAGCTTATTATGCATTACTTCTTAGTACAAGGAAGTATTTGGAATGTAAGCTCTGAAACGTTGATATTCTTTGGATGCTTGGATTACATACAATGTCCTAAATAAACTTTTGCCTGTTAAGTAGAAGTCAGTCTGGAAAGTGATACCTTTAGATCCATACAATGTTTATAAGGCACATGAATGGACAACCACACTGTTTTTTGCTCTTTTATGTGTTTAGGTTGCTGACAGCCCAAAATATATTAGCTTGCCTTTGGGCTAGGATATACCTAAAGTTGTATTTTTCTCTCACATCATTTTCCTGGGTTTTTATCATATCCAACTTCGTAATGTCCAGGAATTTGAGATTAATTCCTCAAACCTGTCAAATAATACAAGAGGAAACTTATATAATAGAGAGCAAACTTGGTTAGTCAGTAGCTGCTACAGGCCATACATGGATTTGTTTCTTCAGGTGGGAGGATAATTGTGTCCATGGACTCTTCTTCATTAACTGATGGATCAAATTATTTTATGAAGCCATGATGAGAAAGGGCTTGTGTTCTTGGGAAAATCAATGCCAATGTAGTTAATGTACCAATCTAGCTGGTTTTTAATTTAAAGAACAAATTATCTTCTGAAATAGTAATAAATCCCCCTTTGGAATACCAAGAAGACATCAGCTCTTGGATATGGGCTAATTACCATATGCTTCGATGTCGTAAAAAGGCACAGCAATTTTAATAACCCAGGTTGTGTACAAGAAAAAGCTCTTGCTTCTGAAGAATCCATCAACCGTGCGCTATGATCACGTAATAATAAACTGCTGTTTACTTAATGCTGTTTTTTATTTAAAGTTTTAATTAACATAACCTAGTCTTTGCAAAACATCTGATTACCTTTGACTCATATGTTTTCTGGTGTATAATAATGGGTTCTCATGAGTTGTTTATTTTATAAGATCTCCTGTTTACTCAGAGTAAGGAAGAATTTTTTTTGAGGTAAGGTCTTGCTCTGTCACTCAGGCTGGAATGAGTGGTGCTGTCTCAACTCACCACAGCCTCTACCTCCTGGGCTCAAGCAATCCTCCCACTTCGCTGGGACCACAGGCACATGCCACCATGCCTGACTCATTATTCTATTTTTTGTAGAGATGGGTTCTCATTATGTTGCCTAGGCTGATCTCGAACTCCTGGGCTCAAGTGATCCTTCCACCTTGGCCTCCCAAAGTGCTGGGATTACAGGCCTGAACCACCGTGCCCAACCAGGAAATTTTGGTATTAGGAAGTTTTTCACATACCTTTTGTCTTTGGTGCCATGAACACCTATTTTTTCTAATTTTTATACCAACCTTTCACTTTGACACATGGGAAATCTGATAAGGAATCAGTATCACGGAAATACACATCACAGTTTCTGCTTGCCACTTTCTTCCAAAATAAACCCAAGGATTCCCCTTTTCCACCACCAACTTAATTTAGATAACCAAGATAAATGAGAAGGTTTTCACACTCCATGGTGGGATTTCTTATCAAGGCTATTGAATTTGGTTTGGCACTGACTAATTTTGGTATCCATGTTTTTTTAGAGTAAGTTGTAGCTAGGGTGGTGGGGTGATGGGGAAACTCTCAATGAATGGCTCTAAATTCAGTATTTTATTCTTTAACCAAGCAGCTGTTCACACACATTTCTTGGGAAGTGGCTAAATAAAAATATGGCAGCTCTGAAATGAACAGAAACTGTTGCTCTTTCAAAAACCAGCAGCTACAAATATGTGATTTTTGTTCTACAAATACTTATTTTTCTGTGCTATTCTCATTGTTTTTATTCAGTTAAACTCCCAGACCACGTTGATTTTTTTTCCTTTTATTTTTTGAGCTCATAGGTAAAAGGAGTTGAAGTGATTTTCTTTTTTTATTACTATTATTTTTTGTAGAGACAGGGGTTCTTGCTATGTTATAGCCCAGGCTGGTCTTGAACTCCTGGCCTCAGGCAATCCTCCTGCCTCAGCCTCCCAAAGTGCACCCAGTCTCAAGTTTTTTTTCACATTATATATTTGTGTTCTTCCTGTTTTTAACTAATGGTCTCCATGATTTAGGCTATATTAAAATAACAATAAAAACACAGGAGATACAACAGAATTCATTTGGTTGGCCACTGGAGCTTTTTTTCCTTTTTCTTTTTAAATTGACTTTGTTTTTTTTGGAGCAGTTTTAGGTTCAGAGCGTAATAGAGAGGAAGACACAGAAATTTCCCATATATTTCCCCCATACGGGCACAGCCTCCCTCATCATCAGCATCCTTCACCAGTGTGGTACGTTTGTTATGGTTGATGAGCCGACATTGGCACATCATCACCTCAAGTCCATAGTTTACACTAGGGTTTGTTCTTGGTGTTGTACACGCTGTGGGTTTGGACATGTATCCACTATTATAGTGTCATACAGAATAATTTCACTGCCCTAAAAATCCTCTGTGCTTCATCTGTTTATCCCTCCCATGCCCGTAAACCCTGGCAACCACTCATCCTTTTACTGATTTTTACAGTTCTGCCTCTTCCAGGATATCATGCAGTTGGTGGAATAATGCAGTGTGTAACCTTTTCATAGTGGCTTCTTTTACTTAGTAATATGCTTTTAAGGTTCCTCCGTGCCTCTTCGTGGCCTGATAGATCATTTCTTTTTAGTGCTGGGATAATATTCCACTGTCTGGAAATGCCGCCGCTTAGTCAGTCATTCATGTACTGAAGGACATCTGTGTTGCTCCCAACTTTTGGCAATTATGAATAAAGCTGCTATGAGCTTTTAAAAAAATAGCTTAAATGAAATTTCAATACTTTAATATTTGAAATAGCTTAGTTGATCCTATAGCCTCAGAAAGCACAGTTTTCTGAGCTGGGTGTCATGTTGAGTAGTAGTAGAGTGCCGTGCTGTGTGCTCAGGTGCTGTGCTGTGAGAAGGGATGATAGGAGCAGATTCTGTATAAGCAGATACACGACCACTCACAGCTGCGCTTTGGCACCCAGGGCAGGCGAATAAAAAGGGGGCAAGATTTTTTTAGGGGAAATTCCTGGCAGAAAGTAGAGATTTTCTTCAGAATGTACAGATTTATTTTGGGGGGGGTGGTTAGGGGCAACAGTTGTTTTAAGCAGACTTTTGAAGGAGTTTGGTTTGGTGAGTGAAACAGTATTTCATTTTTGATTGCCTTTGTTTTTCCAGCAAGAAAGCTACTCCTGGTGTGTGGGCACAGACCAAAAGGATTTGGGCAAGACAGAGGGAGCTTGTGTGTGCCCCCAGACCGCAGTCATACCACAGTTGTCAGATCTCTTCAGGGCAGACCTTCAGACAGTCTCCTAATCTCTCTTGTGGAATTTAAGTTTGACCCACAGGTAGCATTTTTAATTTTGGTGGTGCCCACATGTTCATAAGGAACCTTAAGACACTATTAGTTAGGAAGGAGATTGCCCTATGCACTTCAGCCTTGCAAGAGCTTCCTAGTTGATCCAGGGATGAGGTGTATCTATCACTCAGTCCTCCAGGTCTTTTCTTCCTAAAGCAGGCTTTGGAGTAAAGCTAGATTGGTCTTTGCCTATGTCTGAGTTTCCCAGTGTCTGCTGTACCAAACTACTACCAGTTCGGCTGAAAACAGCAGACATTTGTCCTCTGACAGGTTTGGAGGCCACTTCAAAGTAGGTGTCACTGGACTGAAGTCAGGATGTCCGCAGGGCTGCACTCCCTCCAGAGCCTCTAGGAACGCATCTGCCGCTTGCTCCCTCCAGCTTCTGTGGGCTGCCAGCAGGCTCCAGCCTCGGTCGCTAGGGCTGCCTTGCCTCCTCTGCTGTGTCGGATCTCCTTCTGCATCTCTCTTAGAAGGACACTTGTGGGCCGGGTACAGTGGCTCACACCTGTAATCCCAGCACTTTGGGAGGCCAAGGCAGGTGGATCACTTGAGGTCAGGAGTTTGAGACCAGCCTGACCAACATGGTGAAACCCTGTCTCTACTAAAAATACAAAAATTAGCCGGGCGTGGTGGTACATGCCTGTAATTTCAGCTATTTGGGAGGCTGAGGCAGGAGAGCTGCTTGAACCTGGGAGGTGGAGGTTGCATTGAGCTGAGATCGTGCCATTGCACTCCAGCCTGGGCAACAGAGCAAGACTCTGCCTCAACATAAAAAATAATCATTATTACCGGGTGTGTTGGCACTCATCTGTAATCCCAGCTACTTGGGAGGCTGAGGCACAAGAATCACTTGAACCCAGGAGGTGGAGGTTGCAGTGAGCCGAGATCACACCGGTACACTTAGAGACAGAGTGAGATTCTGTCTCTAAATGGATAAATAAATAAATAGAAATAAACAAGGACACTTGTGATTGCATTTAGGGCCCAGGACAATCCCCCATTTCAGAACCTTTCATTTAATCACATCTGCAAAGGCATTTTCATGTAAGGTAACACTGATAGGTTTCAGGGGTCAGGACCTAATAAATTTTGTGAGCCAGTATTCAGCCTGCTGTCTCCCAGTTTCAACAAGGGTGGGGCAGCTTATGGATGAAAGTGTCAAAAAATTCAGATTCTGTCCTACAGGGATCATCTTACCCTGCAGCTGAGTTGAGTGATTATTGAGAACTTACTACGTGTTGATGCTGTTGCTTAGCACTGTGGGAGATACAGAGATACATAAAACTCTGCTTGCCCCAAGGTTGCTTGTGGTTTTGTTGGAAGAGAAGACGTGTGTGTAAAATTAGTCATAAGAAAAAGGTCGTGTTTGATCCTGAGAGCCAGATAGTGGTCCCAGCAGTGAGCATCCAAGCCCGTATCTCCCAAATAGGAGACTTTGTAGGCTGAAAACTGGCTCACAGATTTATTAGGTCCTGACCCCTGGAACTTGTCAGCATTGCCTTACATGAAAATGCCTCTGCAGATGTGATTAAATGAAGGATCCTGATATGGGGCGTTGTCCTGAATGAGCTGGATGGACCCCAAATGCAGTCAACAAGTGTCCTTGTAAGCCCCTGCGCCTGTTCTCTTGGTAGGTATCTCTGTGTGTTGGAACGTTTGACCAGAGACAGATTTCGGTGATCATATCCATATTTGACTGTTTCCTGTTCCATAATTTTTCACTGTCTCCGACTCTTTTCCTGGGAGCCCCCTCTTACAAGTGCACCTTTCTGTGTTGATTATTCTTCCCTGTTATGCTTTGATGATCCCTTTTTCTATTCTTCAGTGGCTTTTTCTCCAATAAAACAGCAGTTTAAATTCTTGAAGGGAAACAATTAAAAAATGATGTCTCAGGGTTAACAAGTATGATTAGAGTCATCTAAATCAGTGATACTAATTGAGAATAAAATCAAGGAGACTTACATTTACAGTAGATGAATCTCTGATAATATGCTGTACCGTTTTGGGTAATTTAAATTTGTGCTAGTTCACCCTGTCTACATGAATGTCATATCTTAGTGTAAATTATAGAAATATCCCTATAAAAGAAAAAAACAATTTTTTTTCTGTATATGTTTTAAGGGAACCTGAATTTCTTTGGGTTGTAATGCATGATACTGATAGTATTCTGGGAATTCCTGATGTTCAGCTTATCCCTGGAACCCTGGTTATCTTAGTAAAATCTGCAGCAACAATATGGAAGACAATCCTGAATTTTCCACTGCACAATTAGGGCTTGATTCACCATATGACTTGGGCAAATTACTTAACATTTTGAAACCACACTTTTCTGATTTTCGAAATAAGACTAATAATGGTTTCTGCCTTAGGATTATTGAGATGATTAAATGAAATAATGCATGTGCAGTGTTTAGAACACTGCCTCAACGTTTGTCTTTTCCTTCTCTCTCCCCGTTTTTCCTTTAAAAAAAAAAAAAAACGACATGTTTGTGGTCTGGGTGAGTTTATGGGCTCCCTTTAGTGCAGCACTTCTAAGTAATCACTGTTCTCTCGGGTTCATTCCATTGAGCACATGATGACAAACATTTCTGGGGATATCATGTCACCTTGGATATAGAACAGGCTCCTAAATTACATTTTGTATGACAATATCTCACTGTATTTTTGTCCTCTTGAATTGCAGCGTAGCATATTATTTCTTCCAGCAAAAAGCAAAATTAAATAAATAAGTGATTAAGTTGCTGGCTGTAGCCAATACTGATTCATGACATGACTGAGGATTACTTAGCCATCACGTTGAATTGATGACAGTTGCCTTCTAAATATTATCTTTAGTCACATCCCTCGAATGTTTGCAGTGACTTTCACTCCTCAACTAGAATATGCACATTTACATACACATGTGATAAGGCTGAAGAAGGCTTGTGGCTCAACACGGTTTGGTCTTCTACGCACAGTAACCATTCTGGAGTTTGTGATTCTGTTTTATTAGAAATTCTCACTTGACTTTCAAGAGAATAAAAGAGGATTCCTCCTACACAAAGCTGCTAATTGTTCGCACACTGTGTGCATCCCGCATGATAAGCGATTTGAGAAGGTGCCACATCGGTGCCTTTATCCGAGTGTCACCTCCTGTCTTCAGTTCCCTTTGCAGGGTGAGGGGAGAGGGAGATGCTTGAGCTTGGCTGAAACAAATGTGTTTTTGTCCCCTTGACTTCTTGAATTGCAGCTTAGCATATGAATAGCAGTGATACATTTCTTGGCTGCTAGACATCAAGGTATTTCTTTGACAGATTGATGCCTGAAAAGAAAAATACAGTATGTACTAATGAATCAAGACATTTTTTAGTACCTTTGTGTACACTAAATGTATTTTAGTGTCTATTTGGAGCTAGTTGCCATTTACTGTGGGTTTGAAATGCCCTAAGTTACCGTCTATGGAGGGGTAGAATCAATTCACCCACACATTGACAGCTTTTACAGAGAGGTCCTGTAACAGATATGATTAAGTTGAATTTCATAAATAGATAGGCAGTTTCCTCCCCAATCTTGGTCCCTTTGGGAGATGAATTGGGGTTGGGGTAATGGAGAGTTTCAAAAAGGCTTTCTGGTATCCTTTTTAAAAAATAAAATTTTAAGAGTTTCACAGTCAGCTGTTCGCAGTTTTTCTCAAGGTAGTATCCAAAGTAAGGCTCAAATTTATAGTTTATCCTCCAAATGCTTAAATGGTCCATTTATGATCTGCCAGATGTTACAATGACTAGCTCCTCAAGGAATGATCAAGAATGTGCCAATGTCTGGGCAAGATTTTGATCCAGCAAAAAGAAAAAAAAAATAAGAATTGGAGGTTTTACTTTGAAAAGTAAAATCAGCCACATTCGTGACTTCAGAGACTGTACATCTTGTCATGGATGAAAATTTAGATCTTGGCTCCACTGCTTACTCACAGTGTACCCTGGACAAGTTACTAGGCCTTTCTATGTTTTACTATGCTCGTTTGTAACACAGGGATAGATAGCATCTACCTTATAAGGTTGTTGTGAGGATTAAGTGAACTAACTTGTGCAAAGCTCTTAGAATAGTGCTGGGCACAGAGTGGTGAGTGCCTTGTATATGCTAATAGTTGTTGATTTATAGCTTAAAATTAATTGTTTGATGCAAATAGGAGGGTTACCACCCAGGCTTAAATGGAAGTTTTGCAGCACTTTGTACTCTTGAGGATGTATTTGGATTTAATACTACGTTCCATCTAGTGCACCAGTCCTCTCCCAGGCTCATCCTCCTGAACACCTCTCAGTGTTATCCCCACTTCGTAATTGTTATCCCCGCTTTGTAAATGCAGAAGCTGGTCTCAGAGAAGTTAAATAACTACACCAAGTCACCATCCAAAAAGATGCGGGGCCAGGAATAGAGCAAAAGACAGAATACGGAGCCACTCTCATTTTGCTGTCTTTCCCAGCACTCAGTTCTCAGAATTATTCAGGAATGGGAGCAGAGAAACTCTGTAGAGGCCATGCTTGGAGTTTTTTGCACATGGCAGTCAGAGAGTCCCAGCCCAGTTCAGTGCAGTATTACCGAATTCCAGTATATGCTGAGCTCTGTTAGGTGCAGGGGGTTCCAGGATGAATGAGTCTGTGGCCCAGTGGGCAGGGTTTGCCCCTGTGTGCATCTCTGTCTGCTTTACTAGATTTGCTCCTCAGTTTCTAAATTGAAAGTATGTGCATATTGCTTGATTTACAGATTATTAGATAATTTTTTTCAGTTAAACTTTGTCCAAAATAGACACTAAAGACAAAGGAAGCTGGTATTATTACAGCAAGGTATATCTCATAAGCTCTGAAAACTGTACACGTGTAAAGAATCTTCAAGTTGCCGAGTCTTAGCCCCACGTTTTATACAGCACAGAAATACAGCACAGAAAGTTTACGTGATTTCCCTTGGGTTCCATAGTGTGTTAGGCACCAGGTTCCTTTAACTGTCTCAGTACTCTTTCCTTTCAACTATGGAAGAAGAGCTCAAATGATTAAATCGATAAAAGAATGACAACCTATAGAACTCATTTAAGTGTCTGAATATATCAGTTTAGCCCCGAGTATCTGAACTCCTGGGCCATTGCTATTCACTCATCCCTTCTCCTCCTCGTGTTCTAGTAAAATTCAGCCCCTGAATATAGTCATTGGAAGTTGAATTTTAATGAAATTGGGTGCTTTGATCAATGGGAAGGTTAGAATTTTGTGGGAATCGTCTATATAGCTGTGACTATGTAGGCCAGCTCCTAAGTACCCCCTGCAATGTGTCACTCTCTCTAGTTTTCTTTCCAGGAAGGTACCCTGTAGAATAACAGTTTAACAGTTTAATTTACCTCTCAGCCATCTGTTCTCTTCTAGGCCTTATGCTAGTTTAGTGCATATCTTCATGATTCCTCTAATAATGCATTGGATTATCAACTATTATCTCCACTTGAGAGACACTCAGGAGGCTGGGGAGCTTACTCAGGGTCAGAGTGAGCGCAGCCGAACAGTTCTGCCAGGATCCCTGTGACTGTTGGAGCAGCCTGTGCTTTTCAAGCAGTTGTCTGTGAATCATAAGATAGAAACGTGGTGGGTATTTCTGCGGCCTTAGTTCTAGCCATTGAAATATCATGGAGTTGAATGCAGAATACCTATTAATGTTTAGGATGACCAGGAAACTGTGCCCAGGCCCCAAGCCCAGCTCTGTCATCAGAGGTGAGTTACCACTGGTGCCATGCCCTTTGGTTCCCTACAGGCACCCTATAGAGGTGCCCACCAGTGTGCACTCGGAAGTGCAATGGGACACATCATATTCCCTTGTTGCCCCTGCCCCAGTGGTTGGGGGATTCACTGAGAACCTCAGCATGGTGAGAGAATGTCACTGAAGCTCCTGGATCCATGCTGGTTGGTGTCCCAGTTACTTTGTAGATTCCAGAATCTTTTGTAGTCTAGCCTGAGGAGATTCCTATAGATGACACAATTTTCTTTGGGATTGTAGGCTTTATGTTTCATACAACCGGTATATACATAAATCGCCTCATGAGCGTATCATGTCTGTACGTTGGTGAGTAGCCTCCCACTAGATAATGTTTTAAAGGAGAAAAAAAAGAAGTCATTTCTAAAATTCCAAGAGAGTGTCCCCATTTTGAAGTTAGACCAAGGTTTTTCGCCTTATTTAGTCTTGCATGTTGCTCCTTATGCTACCTTTTATTGCTTCATGAAGTTATTTTTTAAGGGATACTTTCTAACATTCCATCCCACTTTTTAAAGCTCTTTCATGTACTTTGTCCTCACAGAATAGGACAGGGTTTCTCAAATTGCGCACACTGAACTCTGCAACACAACAGTTCCTTCATTGGAGACTAGATGAATTGAACCACTGGCTTTCTGAAAATAACTGTATGCTTTCCAGTTGGCCAGCCTTGGCAGGGACCCACTACTCCTCCTGTTTCTCAACAGTCAATTTAAAATATTCACTAACAGTAGCTTAATAACATTCAATAGTAACTTGCAGCAGCCTTTCATATACCCTAACATCTGAGATATCTACCAGTTTATGAAATAGAACGTGCAGATGGTCTTAGCCCCGTTTTCCAGATGAGGACCCTCGTCCAGGGAAGGATTGGTGCCCATTTAGCTAGCTCTTTCCCAACAAGCAACAGTACCCAAGGCTCCATGCCCCAGGCCTGGGAGGACCCCTTCCATGGCGTACTTCAGATCTCCACCTGTGACTTTGAACACATGCACCAAGATGATGAACTTCTTGGAGATAGCGCTTTCCTTGTCTCTTCTACCTTGTAGTCATCAGTAGAGAGCAGGCCATGCAACAGAAGTGGATTTGAGAACTGGGACTAGGGTGAGGCAAGAGAGGCATCAGAGTGCAAAAGTGAAGTAGACACTTGCCATCAGCACTGGGCAGCCCTGCTCCTGGGGCCTTACTTAACTCATCCTGGTGGGTTTTCCAAATGGCGGGGGTGCACAACCACTTGCAAGCATGGGCACTTGAATTGTAGCCCGTGTACACAGTGATTCTTGGAAAAAGTTATGAGTAATGAATGGAACTTTTCTCTCCCAGGTTGATCTTGTGTTTTGAGACATAAAGAGTCAAAGGTCGGTGCCTAGGATGCTCATTCTTATTGTCTTTGGTAGTTTGATTGTTGAAGGCTTTTGATGCGACATTGAAGTTAATATTGGGGGCATTTTGCTCCTCTGGGATTTTCTCTAAAGCACCCTCACATTTCCCCTGTCATGTTCCTGGACTTTCCTGGCTTGGATGCTAGCCCCACTGTGTGTTCCCATTTATAGCCCTGTGTGGCCTGGCTCCTTGTTCTGGAAACTGTGTAGCTTTTGCTCTTGATCTTAAACACAACTCAGTCATGCAAGGAGCTCCGCCTTAGGTCTCAGCTTCTTGGGGATTTCCCTGGCAGCCACGTAGTGAACTATGTCACACTCTCTGTTTTACCCATTAATTAGGAAATACTCTGGTACATGCAGCTTTGCTTGCTGATCTTTTTTAAAGTACTCTGGGGGCAAAAGGAAAAGCAGCTGGAGGATAAGGACATAACTTTCTTCAAATTAAGCCATCCTGACCCGTGGTAGAGATTAGCCACTAAGAAACAGTGGAAACAAATAACTCTTTCACTCTTGAGTGTTAGAGTGAAAGAGAGTCTGGTTCAAATCCTAGTCCTGCCACTTTCTAGTTACAGAAACTTACATTACTTTTATTTTGATGTTTCAAGGAGATCGGAGTTAAAGAAAAATGAGCACCAGATTACTAGAACATTCTTATAGAGTTGCCCAAGAATGGAATGGACACCTTCCAGAGTGGAGGGGAGGGAGGAGGATTGGACAGTAGTCCTCAACTGGGAGCACTTCTTCCCCCTGCCCCCACACCTGACTCCCAGGGACATTTGACAGTTTTGGATTGCACAAAACTGAGGGGTGACAGTTGCTGCTATATCTAGTGAGCAGAAGCCAGAGATGCTTCCAAATACCTTACGAAGCACAGGACGGCCCTTGCAGAAAGAATTATGTAGCTCCAAATGTTAATAATGCTGACTTTGAGATACGCTAGTCAGAAGTAACATTTATTGGCTAGGGGCAGTGGCTCATACCTGTAATCCCAACACTTTGGGAAGCCAACGTGGGAGGATCACTTAAGCCCAGGATTTTGAGACCACCTGGTCAAAACCCTATCTCTACCAAAAAAAAAAATTATATCTATCTATATTAGCCTGATGTGGTAGTACATGCCTGTAGTCTTAGCTACTCAGGAAGCTGAAGTGGGAGGAGTGCTTGGACCCAGGAGTTTGAAGCTACAGTGAGCTATGTTTGTGACACTGCAGTTCAGCCTGGGCAACATAACAAGACTCTGTCTCAGTTAAAAAAGAAAGAAAGAACATTTGTTGAATCTAACTGTCCCATTTAGTATCAATGACTGTGCAAGATAAAGTGGTTTTTATGCTCACTTTGGATGAGATTGACCTTTGGTGATTGAGAAACCTTCCTTTGGTTGTTCAGCTGCTTCTAGATAGACATGGGATTTTAAACTAGCCATCTATATGTCCAAAACCCATCCCCTTTCCACAAACCCATTAGGTAGGTAGCTCCCTATCACTGATGATGTTCAGAGCTAAGCAGGGTGAGCACCCACTTGAAAGCAGGGATGGATGAGGATACAAGCCTAAGATATATGTTGCACTAAATGACTTTTGAGGTCCCGCCTAAGGATCACATTCTCTGATTCTATTTTGAAATGGGATTTGTTTTTTTAGCCCCAGTATTAGAGTGGCAGCCAGATATCCCTTCGCCGTGACTAGTGAAATCCCTGTGCTTTGTACACCTGTGAATCTTACTCCTATTAATATCCCAGCCCTATCAGGCCAGAGCACTGGGGTTCCAAACAGGGGCAGCCAGAAATGCACCATCTTCTGCATCTCATCTGCATTCCGGGCCCAGGCAGTTATTTTTACCTCCATGTGTAAATGGGTCCAGTGATTTCTCATTTAGGAGAACAGCAGAGGCACAAGTGAGGAGAGCTGGAGAAGGAGGGGAACCTATTGTATACTCTGAGATTGCAATTTAGTATTAGTTTGCTGATCAGTGTCACTCCACTAGTTTAATAAGTAATTATAGTTTCTCTTTTGTAAACAAGGAAAACAGGTAGCTTCACCCGGTGGTTGTCAGCCCTGGCCAAAAATTAGAATAAGGTAGAGTGCTTTTAAATCACACCTACAACTGAGCCCCTCCCCCAGAAATTTAATTTTCTGAGGTGAGGCCTGAGTACAGTGATTTGAGAACTTCGCAGGGATTCTGGTGTCTAAGCAGCCCGGTGTCTAAGATTCTGGTTAACGGCACATCTCAGTGCTGCGCATTCTGCCCCAGTACCTGCTGGTGTTACTCTGTCACCAAGAGACTAGAAAAAGAGTGAGTTGGGCCCTGTTTCTCAGCGTGTCTTCAGTGGATTGTAGGGAGGAGGCCCATATTCTGTGCCTAAACAAGCACCTGCTAGACTCTAAAATCTAGTTAATGGAAGTTTCTCCTCATCCTTGGACATCCTTGTTTTATATGGTATATTTCAAAATACGTATAATCTTTTGCTTAATTTGTTTTACAGAGCTTTGAAGTTTTCCTCTACACACTCTTCTCATCAACCTGATGTGTGGAAAGAAGGAATTTTTCTTTTCCATTGTTGTCATCTAAAATTGTTATGTGGTGTGGGGCGGGGTGGGGAGGGAGCGGGGGGACTTGGCTTTAACTACTTAGGAGTTTTCAGGGAAATGTTTTTATAACAACCTAGTTAATGACTTGACTTTATGATAGATTCCGTTCCTTCATTCATTTTGTCCTCCAGAGACTTTTATACCCAGCAAAGTGGACCATGGTGTATGATTCAAGAAGGGTGAGGAGTACGTCTTTCTTTGGAAAGGCAGGGATGGAAGGTTGTGGTTTAGTTTAGAAAGGGGAAGCAGGAAAGGAGAGCCGCAGAAGGTAAGCACTATTCTCAGGCCAGATCGGTTTCAAGGAAGAGGACATATGGAAGGATCTAGAAAATGATTTCTTTAGAATTGCCCATGTCCGGGTCCCCTGGAAAGTCTTTGTATATCCCTAGAGCTGTGCATGCTCCAGTTTGAAGAGCTCTGCTTTAAAAGATATCGGGTGTGGGCGGGGGGGTAGGGCATGGGGGGAGTGAAGTAAAAGAATAAAAACTATTCTGTTCCATTTGTTTTCTCTTTCAAACTTATATGTTACTCATTTCGTTTTTATATTAAAATATAGATGAGGGAAGAAGGGCACATGGCAAGATTTGGCAAGTGTAATTCATGAGGGGATATGGAGTTGGGGATGACAACATAGCATACTAGGATTTTTGAGCAGGGATTGGGGGAGCCTGTTCATGTTTTCCTTACAACTCTGGTGCATGAAGTACAGCTTCTCCATCACGATGGAAGACTGCCTGGGTTCATGTTTTGGCCACTCCCCACTAGCTCTGTGACCTTGGGCAAGTTTCTTTCTTCTTTTTTTTGAAATGGAATTTCATTCTTGTCGCCTAGGCAGTCTGTGAGGCAGGAAGCACACTGGCAGGACTCCAGCTTTGCGGAGAGTTCCTGCCTTCCTTTTTTTCCTTTTTGTCCAATAAGTCCCGTTTTTCTCACCCTTTAAATTGTGAGCCTATTTTTTTGTGGTCATGTGACGAGGACCCCTCTTTAGCTGAACTAAGGAGAAGTCCTGCAACAGATCTAACTAGGATGCCAATGCTTGCATTGAGGCTGTTTAATGGAGACTTTATGAAAAGTTCGCTAGTGTCCTTGCATAAACCTATATGACTCTAGTTCAGAGCCTTCAGTAATTACAATTCAAGAATAAAACCACACAGCACTTCTATTGCCATGTAATTTGTTGTTGCTGGCTTGTGACATTCCACATATCCCAACTATGAGCCAGCCAGGCAGTGGGATGGACTGTGAGGTTCAGATGCCCTGAGATATGTGAGGAAGAGCTTTTAGCAATAAATATGAAAATGAAATCAAAGTAAAAACTGGCATTGAACTGCTGGTGTACTTAGGGTTACTTTTACCCAAATCCAAATCATTTCTTGACACCGCATGGTTACTAAGAGTGTCTGTCATTCAGTATTTGAGATTAAGATCTGTTCTTTGGTAGTTAAGTTCAGAGAAAAAATATAGGATCTAGAAGTATCATTGCTATTTTTTCCTTGATACGTTTAATCTGGTATTAAAATTGCTTGCAGAAGATTTGATTTTAAAAGAGTAGAAAAGTGACACTTATCCTGGTAAAATTATCCTGAAATCTTGAGAAATTAAGACAAATTGCACCATAAAACCAGAAGCACAAAATTAAACAATATTATAAAGAGAACCCAGTGACACATTTTCCTTCTAAATTAACTTTCAAATTAACTTTTAAATGAAGTTCAATCTCATATCAGTTTGCTTTGTAAGAAGTAGAATATATGTAAATGTTTGCCTTATTTTTAGTATATTATATTCATTAAAATGTTTCAGTTTATTCAGCAAATACATTTAGCATTTCTTTCACAAGAAAGACAGTGGAGGAACAATTAATAATAGGACCCCAGTAATACCTGAGGGGTTTCTACATCTGCATTTTTTGCAAAAATAAAATAACCTTGTAAGAAGCTGTCAGTGGCATTGTGCAGCTGGACAGCTTTGGAGTAGATGTAACAGATAACTGTGATGCCAGGCTGTGCCCCAGAACCTGTAAGCATGACAAGCTCTGGCTTCTTCCCTCCTCTGAAAAAGTACAACATTCAAGAGGCAGTTGTTTCCCCTAGATCTGTAACCAAGCACGTCTGGGTGAAAGGGGAAGACATGTCTTCACAGAGAGGAGAATAAAGGCGGTGACTGTCAGGGTGACAGGCAGTATGGACTGTGCTGCAGGCAGCTTCCGTGCCTGGATGGTGGGATAGCCAGTCCTGCGCTCAGTGCGAGTCTCAGGCAGTGACTTGGCCACGCCTTCCTTGGGCTACTTCTTCCTCCGCCGTCCTCCACGTTTGCTTTGTGTCAGTGTCAAGTCAGTAATGCTGGTCTGCAGCTCCCAGCCCTCCTGATGGGCATTGCACTGAGGCCTTAGTGGGCATTACCTGATGCCCTCATCACCCAGCGAACAAACACCTGCTGACACGAAGCATCCCTGAGCGGAACCCTTATGCGGGAACACCACTCCTTCCGTGTCCTGAGTGGGCCGCACCCTTGTGGTGCTCAACTGGGTGACTTCACGCTGTCCTCAGCGCTGTCCTTAGTGCTCTCTCTCCAGTCAGCTCTCCTGCTCAGGCACCTTTTTGGGACACAGTCCTTGCCAGTTATTCCCTGTTTAATGTCCTCATGCATCTTCGCTTGCCCCAGGAGACTGTCCTCTTGAGAGAGCAAGCCATATGGGACCCTGAGGCCCGGCCTCAGCTTCCCTCCCCGCCACGCCTCATTGGTGACATGGACCTTTTGGTCAGCGAGCCCTCAGCCGGGTGCTCCCGTGCTGGCCACTCCTGTCCTCCCTGCTCCGTCCTCCCTGCATACTCCTGCCTCAGGACCCTGCTTGGAGTTATGTCCTGCATGGTCATCCCTGGCCTTCCCTTGGCAGAATCTGCCACTCCCCCAAGGTGTCCCTGCAGCATTCTGCTCGTGCCTCTGCTACGTGGCAGAACTGTGTTGTCCTGTCCTGTCCAGAGCTCCAAAGCCCCCAGACCCTGTGGCTGCTGAGCACTTGAACCGTGGACAGTCCAGATGAGGATGTACAGGGAGAGATGCCTCCTGCCTGTGGCTGAGCCCTGCCTGAAGGAGCTGAGGAGGAAAAGCTCCTAAGCATAACAGTGCTGCTTACCTGGGCATCTAGTTGGCAGAGTCCTATCCCAGTGTTCGCACCCCCAGTTTCCTGGGTCTTAAGTTCAGATTATCAAGTGCTCCTATTGCAAAAAAAAAAAAAAAAAGTAATTCTTGTGGCCATTAGTTGACCCCACCCCTGGGATATGCTTATATTTGGAGTGGGGCAGAGAACTGAGTGTGCTTGAACCACCTCCACCCACCCAGAGGGAGGTGGGGACATCAGGCACACCTCATCCCCTGATGTCGTAGCTGAGTACCTGGAGCCACCAGGACTCCCTCTGAGCCCTCAAAGGAGTGTCTTCTCACCGCCCCGATTATACTGGTCTAGTTATGCTTTGGGGTTAAAGCCAGGTGCTATTGCAGGGCTGCTGCAATCTCTGCAAGCACAGTTGTTCTTCGCTTGCACTCACTCTCGCTCTCACTCTTGCTCTCTCGCTCTCTCTCTCTCTCCAACTTCAGTTGAATTTTTTAAACTTCAGTAATAAGTGTTCCTCAACATAGATGGCCTTCCTGGTTGTAGGTGCAGCCAGCAGGGTTGAGTTCTGCTGCCTTCCAGCATGGTTTTCCTCGGACCTGTAAAAGTCCTGCAGATTTGCTCTGACACTTTGTTGACATGGAGGTCTTGTTTATTGTTATAAATAAGAACCAGTGTCTCTAGGACACACCATACTCTGTATAACAGAATGGCAGATTTTGTCCCTTACTTCTTAAAAACTAAATGGCAGAGGAGCTGGCCATGTAAAAGCCCTGTGTGTGTTTACCAAAAAGTACTTGAATTTTGTTTGGGTTTTATGTTCTGGTGCATACGAAGTGAATTTTGCTAGGGTATGTGCATTCAGAGAATATGTCATCACACTTTTTTCTTTATTTGAATACCACTTGGCTCTTATTTAAGGTAATTTCAGTGACATATTTTGAATCTATTCACCTTGAAAGGCAGAGGCACCGCCCAGGTGCAGAAACGTTCCTTGGGTTATGCAATGCCTAGTGTGGGTGGAACCACACTCACATTTTACCTCTTCCTGAACCACAGCCCTGCTCTGAGTGTGTGATAGAAGCTGATGTACCTGATAAGTGGAAGGAGGAAAAGGAACATTCTTCCTTCCTTTTCTCTGTAATGCCAAAGCTGGCGTCGTGCTTTGCTGAGGGCCTCTGTCAGCACTGGGGCCAGCCTGCGGAGGCCCGTGCTTGGAATGGAGCAGCTCATGGGGTAGCTGCACTCACTAGTCTGCTGGGAAAGCCCAGGTTGTTTTTCTGGCTTCGTGTTGGAGGCAGCTGTGATATTTACCTCGACCTGTAACATACAAAGATCTGATCATGTGCTGTCTTTGCTTTATGCTTACATTCTGTTATTGTCTGATCTATGTTCTAAATTCTCTACAGTTCTCTTCCATTTGTCTTAAGAAACTCTAAACTTCTTTTTTTTGAAATCACTACGAGGTGGCGGGCGCCTGTAGTCCCAGCTACTTGGGAGGCTGAGGCAGGAGAATGGCGTAAACCCGGGAGGTGGAGCTTGCAGTGAGCTGAGATCCAGCCACAGCACTCCAGCCTGGGCGACAGAGCGAGACTCCGTCTCAACAAAAAAAAAGAAAAAAGAAAAAAAGAAACCCCAGACAGTTGGTAATAGTGGATGGTTTTCATTTTCTGTAGTTGAGTGGCTTTCTAATTCTTTTGATGGCACACAAAAAGAAATTAACCTTAGATCACAACTTAGTACACACATTTATATATGTATATAACTGAGATGAGTTCCTCAAAATAGTACATACCTGTGTTTTATGTGAGGCACTGATACTTTCTGTTCTATATTATGCTTAACTTTAAAAAATACTTCCTGTGTCCCATTTGTGGGATTGTAACTCATAACTTAAAAATATTACCTTGGTACATAGCTCCAGGAATACACATGGGTCATTTTACCAAGAATCACCAATTCTTTTGCTCTGTTACCCGAGCTGGAGTGTGGTGGCACAATCGTAGCTCCTTGCACCCTCAACCCCCTGGGCTCCCAGCTGGAGGTCTTTAGGACCCCAGTGTGACCTGTGGGTAGCCCTTCCTTCTTTTAATGCTTGTCTTTCTCCACAGTCAGATGCTCTCCCTCTGAGCTTCCATGTGAAGTTCACTGTGCACCCAACCCTGCTACCACCGCCTCTGTCTTGAAAGGAATAGGGTGAGGTGGTCATTGGTGTATAGTAAGATTTGAATCACGTCCTCCAAGTACAGTTCTACCCTAAAGATAAGAGTTCCTGTGGTTTTGGTTTTTTTGTTTGTTTGTTTGTTTGTTGAATGGATGTGTTCTTTGAGAAATTGAGTCTTGAGTATTTTGTGAGGACATCTAAGCCTGGCGTCCACGTCAGTGCCGACAGCTTTGACCTAGTGTGCACTCACATCTGGGGAAATGCCCGCAGGCTATAATCTCTTCTACTGGAGTGATTATAATAGTCCCCGGGCTTCAGGTCCTGGTGGCATCCACCCTCGGTGGCAGCATACCCCTCTGCATGAACAGGGCGCCCAGTTGTCCCCTTCTTCTTACTTAATAGTGAGTTTTAAAGGGGAGGGCGGCAGTCCTGAATGTAGTTCATCAGTATTTACCGCACAGCTCTAAAAGAGACAGTGTTTTATTTGTGTATGTAACTTTTCCAATATCAGAATATGAATTTTTGTTTCACCTGATAGGACACGTTTCAGGGGCTCCATTCTACATTGTCATTTCACTGGGAAAATATTTGATGGCTCATTAGAAGGGAGCATTTATTATTTTGTTACTAAAGGGCACATTTTCAGCCTTGAGAGTTGTATGGCAAGTAACAGCTTGGAAATTGACAGCATTTTACCACTTAAAAATAACCACAAGAAATACCAGCGTTCACCATACGGGTTGAAGTTAATTTGGTTTTGTAGGCTCTTATAGTTAACTTGATGCTGGATGGAAATAATTTTGTATTGGAAATCATTAAAAATTGATTTGATTAGTGCTTTTATAATGTTGGTATGAGATGTTGCACTGTGGTGGTGATGACCTAAGGGTGCTGGGATGGCCTCAAACGTTGTCCCTCCAGGGCCCACAGGCAGAATCCTGCACACTAGCACACCTCCCAGTTCCTCTTACATCAAACAGAGGTGTTCCTTCAGCGTGCCTGCTCCTCCCCGTGGCATAAAGGCACCGGGAGGTTCTCTGATCCCGTTAGATCTCCTCTGCGGTGGTGAAGACATTTTTGTTTGTTTGTTTGTTTGTTTGTTTTTGAGATGGAGTCTTGCCCTGTCTCCCAGGCTGGAGTGCAAGTGATGGGATTTCAACTCATTGCAACCTCTGCCTCGGTTCAAGCGATTCTCCTGCCACAGCCTCCCAAGTAGCTGGGACAACAGGCACTAGCCACCACTCCCGGCTAATTTTGTATTTTTAGTAGAGACGGGATTTCGCCATATTGACCAGAGTGATCTTGAACTCCTGACCTCAAGTGATCTGCCCGTCTCAGCCTTCCAAAGTGTTGGGATTACAAGCGCGAGCCACCATGCCTGGCCATTTTTGTTTTTAATCGGTGTAGTATCCCTAACCTAAATATTTTACATGGCCTGAACTTTCTGTAGTTTTGGCAACAATGGAATCTTTTGAAACCTAGATCTCTCAACCAACTGCATCTTCCATTGACTGGTGAAACACTAGTTTAAGCCAGTTCATTTTGACCATGTGCATTTCTGTACTTGATCCCTATTTTGTTTCAAAAATAATTTCCATCTCTTCATGTAAACGAATAAGAGCCTTCTGTTTCCTTTAATGGCAAATTGCCTCATCTTTTACTGTTTTAAAAAATTTTTTTAACATAATGAGAACATGTGATAAAAGGTATAACTGAAGTTTCCTGGCTTTGCAGTACCTCAGGGAATTCGGTAAACTGTGTTCCATTTGAGGAAAGGAACAGTTGGAGTAGGAGGTAGTGTAAAGATAACATAGCAAATAAGCATTTTACCAGAACCCTCTGAAGTCTCATGAGACTGTGCCATCATCAGAATCCCTCCCTTCTCATCCACACTGTTTAAAGCCAGCATCCAGTGGGAAGCCCAGAGCTGGTACCGCCTTGCTTTCCTGCCAGTTGCTGCCATACGGCACACAGTGCCAGTTAAGGGCACAGGCTGATGGGCACCTCAGCCGCACACCTCTCTGGTTTCCCATCTGTAAAATGGGCACAATCATTGTACCTGCCTCTGAAGGTTATTGCGAGGACTAGACGCAGCCTTGGCACAGAGAGCCCACAGACAGGGAGCACTGTGTAAAGACCGGCTGCCAGCCGTTAGTACTGGGTGCCTGTCTTTTGGTGTCTGGGCAAAGCTTTAACCTGTTTTATCAGTTTGGAACTCAAATGTCTCCCTGGCAAAACAACATGGGCATGTAGATATTTTGTGAAGTTTCATTGAAATGCACTTAGGTTAATGGTTCAGGGGCAGCCTTTCAAAGCTATCAGGTTGTGAAACAGCTTTGAATAAGATTGTCTTGTCCTTCTGCTGATTGTCTTTTCTTTCCCATGTTAGCAGCCGTAGCAGCAGGAGGAGAGGTGGCAAGTGGCCACACTACTCTGCTCACATTAAGCAGACAATTTATGGTCAATATTCAGAGAATTTCCTTTTTTTAATAGTACAGTTAACTGATATTTATATTAGCTTTAAAATTATAGCAAAAGCAGCCCAGGCGTGGTGACTCACGCCTGTAATCCTAGCACTTTGGGAGGTCGAGGCAGGCAGATCGTTGGAGGTCAGGAGTTCGAGACCAGCCTGGCCAACGTGGTGAAACCCCATCTCTGCTAAACATACAAAAATTAGCTGGGCGTGGTGGTGTATGCCTGTAGTCCCAATTAGGAGGTTGAGGCAGGAGAATCGCTTGAACCCAGGAGGCGGAGGTTGCAGTGAGCTGAGATTGCACCACTGCACTCCAGCCTGGGTGACAGAGCGAGAGACTCCATCTAAAAAAAAAAAAAAAAAAAAGTACAATCAGCCAAATAGAGAACTAACAGGCACACTGCCTAACTCCTTGTGTAACTGTCATTGGTGTGTGTCACTGGGGCAGCGTGATTAGGTCTGAGAGCTGGAGAGCAAGGCTGTCATTATTCTCAAGGCCTTCTGCTGACTGCTGCTCTTGGTAAGACATACAGAATCTATGGGCACTCTCTTTACCGCTTTATGCTAGATGAGGCCTCTCCATGTTGAGTTGTAGCAGATACAGCTAAGAAAGTAAAAGAAATGAAAATCTCATCAAAAGGATTGGGACTAGTCTCATTCTTCATGCATACCTAAACCGTGGTAACTTTGATTTTTTTGTTATCCTGTATGGATTGTTTAGAGGAGACAGATGGCTTTCCAGTTCATCAAATTTTTTCAATTATCTAAAAGGAATTCCTAAGCTTGGAGCGAGTCATTTCAATAAATCTCATTCATATTTACCTGCTGCTTCCTTTTAAATGGAAGAAGAGAATGCTTTTCAAGTACACTTGAAAAGTAGCATCTGTGAATTAGAAACTTTCTCTGTAAACTAGCAGAGGAGCAATAAGAGGCCAGGATTCAGCACGAGGTAGGCTGGATTCCTTCTTGGGTGGCTCAAGCTAGCTATGGGGCTGGTCTGATCACATCTAAAGAACTGCCAGACTTTTGTGCATTTTGAATGTGGTGGAACCAGCTGCATATTTTTATATGAGAGCAGCAAAGTCATTGTGTCCCAGTTTGTTTCTTGGGTCATCTGAACATCAGAGGCCACGCCACAAGCACCGTAACTGAGGGACATAGTGTGACTGTGGTCTGTTGGACACCCTGTGGTCCAGGCCAGTGACCCCTGGAGCTGAATCATGACTTCCCAGATGACTCCCAGAGCCTGAGAGGGAACTAGCGTGTGTCTCCAAATGATTTTTCACCTGGGCCTCTTTGAAGTCGGGAGAGATACGTGCAGTATGGTAGATGTGGAGAGGGAGAGGCATGGTGTGTCCAAAAATTAGCAGGACCTGATCCATAAACGTGGATTCTGAAGCAGTGCACTTACTAAATCAAAAAGCAGTGTACTTGCTGGATTTAAAAAGTGTGTGTATTTTTTTGTGAGATGCAGTTTGTAGGATGCATTCATCACTAGGCCATACACTGTTTCCGCTGGCTCTCAGCTCTCAAGAAGCTCTTTAGTTTTTAGCATTGGATCAGTAAACACTTGTTAAAATGTTCCTAGCCTTTCTTTGCCATCTTCTCTTTCAGCTGGACCCAGCTGTGCCCTCAAACCCTCTGTGGCCCTGCCTGTCTCTTCCCTCACTGATCATGTTCTCCCAGCTTCTACAGAGGCTTCCTTAGCATTCTGCTTGGTAGCAGACACCAAACAGAATCTCAGCTAGCTCAGTCCAGGCGCACAGGCTCCTGGTCTCCTGGGGCATGGTTACTCATGTCTCCTCGGGGCCTTCCGCCCTCCACATTCCAGTGCCAGGCCCTGGACCTTCGTCTCTATTCATGATAAAACATTTTTAGGAAATGCTGACGCTTGGTGAAGAGATGGAAACACTAACTCTTTGTTCTCTTCCTAACAGACACGAGACGACTTCCTGGGCCAGGTGGACGTGCCCCTTAGTCACCTTCCGGTAAGGACAGTCTCATGTTTGCCGCTGCGCGCTGGGGCGGGGGTTTCTAACTGTTTGTAGTCAGCGTATTTTCAGAGTGGTATTTCTTCACCACAGTGGAGAAGGCTGAAATGAAGCATGTGTGCTGTGGCCCTAGTCCTTTGTGGGAAGTGGTCCTGTCAAGGGGATGGAGGAGAAGCTGGCTGTAAGAGTCAAGGGTGCCTGCGTCGTGCACATGCGTTCCCATCCACCAGCTCTTCTCTTTTCTGCACTTCAGCTGCTCCACCTTTGTGTATCACATCTTATAAAACAGACACCTCCTTCACTCAGGCCTCCCTTCTTGTCGCTTACTGTCTCTGCTTCCTAATGCATCCTCCGGGTCCCATCAGATGTTTGCGCTCTTTGTCTGGAACTGCACATGCCGTTTCTCTTGGATACCTCTGCACAAGCCATAATAGCATTTCCCAGATTTTGGTGTCTGGCTTTCTCAGTCAGCATGGAGACAAAAGAAGAGCCTGTTCATTCTGAGTGAACTTGTCAGCTGGAAACACCCACCCTCGCTGGAACACGCACCGAGTTCGCATGTGTGGCGCTGCCATTTCTCTCTGCTCCAAGTAGCAGAGCAGTCGAGGCTGTTGACTAGTGACGGGCATGAGAGCTGTCACCCGAAACAGGAGGCCGGGCAGACAGAATGTGGGGGTAGGACCTGGAGAAAGGTGGATCCCTAGCTCCTATTCCAGCTTCAGTTTTCCAGCTTGTCCCAGCCTTCCTCCTGGCCTTCCTCCCTGGGCAGCATGGCGTGATAGAAGTAGCAGCTGAGAGAGGAAAGGCGAATGTTTCTGCCTTACAAGGGCATTGTGTTATTTGTTAAAATGCTTTGTGTGAGCAAGTAGCATAACTAGTCTATAAACTAAAGTGACTTAACGCCCTAGCATTAAGCTTCCTGCTGTGTGGAAATTACGGCTGTTTCCATATGTTAAATACCAAGAAAGATTGTATCTTACCAAGGAAGCTTTGAAGATGTGTTGTGAAGGAAGGTGATAGCAATAATTGACTCTTACTCACTCAGGGGAGCTGTTAAGGAAGAAAGGTTGCAAGGTTCCAAAGGACTGGAAGTGAAAGTGATATTCTTAAAATAGCTTGTTTGCTTCTTTATAAAAATCTGAAGCTCCAGGGTGCTACGGGAGGGGCCTGCGTGGGGCTTCTGCGTGAGACCTATTCCATGAGCCATCAGAAACCTGACTATTCTTTTCAGGTCACATTAGGAGAACGTGACTATTTCACCTTTTGTGAGGAAAGGCGTCACATACTTCTACATTTTCTGTGTATGTTCTTCAAACTGAAGCTGTGATCCTCTCACACTTTTGGACAGTGTTGGTTGATGGGCCAGCTCTTCTCTGGACATCTCCAGCGACCCTTTCCCTAATGTAAAAACCACATCTTAGCCAAGGGAAATTATTTTCTGAGAGGCACATATTCTAATATTCTCTAAGAGGCAAAAGTGACATGTTTAAAAACCTTGCTCCGACAAGCTCTTGTTTGAGTGAGTGAGTGGTGCTTGGTGTTAAAAGGTTGAGCAGGGCTCCCAGAAAATAGAAAAAGGTTTGTCCTCCGAGACCAAGTCAGCAGAAAGAATAGTTTAGCTTTGGATTCTGAGTGGAGGCAGCGTCAGTGAGCCTCCAAAGAAGGGAAGCAGTGCGGAGGTGCAAGGCGGGAATAGAAGCCAGCCGATTACAGAGGGTGGAGCCATGAATGCCAGAGAGGACCGAGTGCCTCTAGTTACTCGTGTGCCCAGAGGGTAACTTGCAGTGGAGTGCTTCACCTCCATACTTAAAACTCACTAGCTGTTTGCAGCCAACTACAGTCAGGGAGATGGACCACAAAGAAAACAAAAGGAGAGGTGTGAAGGTATATTATTTATTCATGTGGCGGTAGAACCCAAGTAGCATGTTCTGAATGCATGTGGCGGTATTTCAAGTGTTCTCGTGTGTGTGTTTGGTCGTGTGTAGAGGACGCTCGTGGGGAAATGACAGTGGCATTCTTTTTTGTGTGATAGCACACAAGTGTGAGTGGAGAGGGTGGGAGCATACGAGTATTTTGTGGAGTGAATTATGGATGCTATGTTCTTGATTAGTATATGACCATTGTCAAGGTGGATTATTTACAGTCTACAGATTCAAAATTTGTCAAAACCACCAAAGTTTAGATAAAAGGAAATAGGCAGACCAGGCGCAGTGGCTCATGCCTGTAATCCCAGCACTTTGGGAGGCCAAGGCAGGAGTTCGAGACCAGCCTGGGCAACATGGCAAGACCCTGTCTCTCTAGAGAAACTTAAAGATTAACCCAGCATGGTGGCACATGCCTGTTGTCCCAACTGTTTGGGAGGTTGAGGTGGGAGGATCACTTGAGCATGGGAGGTCATTACTACACTGAGCCATGGTTGTACCACTGCACTCCAGCCTTGGAGACAGAGAAAGCTCTCCTTTGCTTTTACATTGAGAGACCAAGAGCAAACTTAGCTTTAATTGTACCATCGTTGACTTTTTTCAACTACCGTTTTCACATTTGTCTGTTAAATTCAGTGCATCGTTGCCTAAAAGTTCATATGATATTTGATAACTTGTATCTATTAGTTATTTAGAGGTAAAGAGAACTGCGAGATCTGTATTAACACAGAGTGAGATTTCTGGCAGGTGTCTGTTGCACCTGCCTCTTGACTTGTCAGCTCTGTCTCCCCTTCCCCTGGAGCCCTCAGCAACCCACCTTTGCCCAGCCACAAAATATCTTTGTCCCTGGGAAAGGCAGTGGGGCAAAGAGAGCTATTTTAAAACATTAAGTTTTTCTAAATCCCAGTCATGTGCCACTTAAGACAACCATGGCTCACTCAGGAATTTAAATTTTCATAGATGAGGCGTTTTCAGGGTGGTGGTATTATTTGATGCCCTGCCTGTGCTTGAAGGTAGCTCAGCTGATCAACATCCTTTTACCCCCCTTGTATAAGTTTATGGCTGGTAGCAGGTAGCAGGCTGATGGTTCCCTCTCATGAGTGCAGAATTCAAAGTCGTGGAGTTAGGAGGGACTTAAGAGACACTGATTCGCTCCCAGTATATTCCAGGTGAAAAAGCCTGGGCCCATAGAGGGAGAGCACTTGCCCAGCAATAAGCAGGTCATTGGTGGTGCTGGATCTGACCCTGGGTGTCCAGCATCATTGTGAGCCTGTGGTGTGGTCAAGGATGTGGGCATGGGGTGGATTCGCCCAAGGCTTACATGCTTGCGGTGGTTGCATCCAGGTTTCGAGTCTAGGGACCCGCAGGGCTCTCTCCTTCCGTTTGCCTGCAGAATCCTTTATTTCACTCCATTCCATAGTGAGTACACCTAGGCTGAAAGCAACTACTCTCTTTCAAGATGAAAGTACTGTGTATCCAGATTTTCTTCTGAGTGCTTTTACCCTGGAACAGGGGCAACATTGTGGCTATTGGGGCCAATAGCACTGTTTGCAGCAGTCTGTTGAAGATGGCTTTCCCCCAGGAGCACCCTCAGTGCCATCCTGGGAGTCTCCACTTGCCTCTGCTCCAGGGAACAGGATCAGGTTGGAACCTGGATGAATGCCAGGAAGAATCTTGTAGTTATCTATAAGATCATCTTCTAATTCAGGCTAGAGAATTTCCATGAAGGTGAACTTTCATTTTTAATGCCCTAACTGTTACTGCTTGGCATTGAGTTGGCAGTACTGACAAGTGGCATGAACATGTAGAATTGGCCAGTGAACATGGCCAGTGTTTGTTGAGTGTGCCAGGTGCCCTTAAGAACTTTATGGAAACCAACTCAGTTGATTGGTTTGATCCTCACAACAGCCCTGTAAGATACGGTTACAGCCCCATTTTATAGATGAGGACACTGAGGCGAAGAGAGGTAAGGAACTTGCCCTTAGCCACTCGGCTCTGTAAGTAACAAAGCCAGGACGCAAACCTGGAATATCTGCCTTTTGACCTGTCATTCAAGCTGCACAGGGCATGGACAGACTCACGTTCAGAGTCCCTCCAAGCTCCATGGTTTTCCCCCTTCACTCTCTTGCATGTTCTCTGCTGCTCTTAGATGGCTCATGCCCACTGGTGATCCTGTAGGCTTTGTCATACTGTTTGATTTCCTATATTTAAACTGTCCTTTCTCCCAATTCTCCACCTCTCAAAGCCTTCCCGTCACCCTGTATCTGACTCCACATCCAAAATCATTTTGATTTCCAAGTCAGTCAGCGTCTTCACTGTACCCCAAGTCTCACAGAATGTCACCTCTCTATGTCAGTGAATTTGTTCTGCCTTAGCTTCTAGTGGATTGTTGACACAATGGCTCTTCCCTTGTAATTGTAACCATAAGCGCTGGTATACCACGTTGTATCCACATGTCATTCACATAATATTGCTCTCAAATTATTCATTGGTTGACAGGGCATGGTGGCTTATACCTGTAATCCCAGCACTTTGGGAGGCCAAGGCAGGAGGATTTTTTTGAGCTCAGGAGTTTGAGACCAGCCTGGGCAACATAGGAAGACCCCCATGTCTATAAAAAATAAAAATATTAGCCAGGCATAGTGCACACACCTGTGGTCCCAGCTACTTCAGAGGCTGAGGTGGGAGGATCACTTGAGCCCAGGAGGTCGAGGCTGCAGTGAGCTGTGATTGTGCCCCTGTATTCCAGCCTGGACAGCAGAAGAAGACCTGTCTCTAAATTAAATAAATAAATGTTGGCTAAATAAATGAAAAAAGGAGGGAAAACCAGCAATAGTTTTCTTAATAAATTTTCCATTTATTTCCTTATATATATTTACAAACCTTTTGGTAGAAAATATTTTCAAAATGTATGCTTATTACTGCCTCATAAGAACAGTCTAGAAAATATAATTTACTTCATTCAATGATAGTGAATTTTGAGAACCTCCGTAGTTTACTACAGATCAGTTGAACTGAGTGCTTACATGAGTACCTACTTTGTGCCAGGCAATATTCTTGGCACCAACGATCCAATGGTGAGCAAATTCAAGTCTCTGTTCTCATGGGCTCACATTCTGGAAGTGATGGATGATAAACTAATACGTCAACAAATGAACACGCACTTTCAGACAGTGATATGAGGAAGCTACAGCAGGACGATAGGCTAGGGGGGTGATAAGGGTGGCTGATGGTGGAAACTCTGAGGATGTGACCTGGGATCTCCTACTTGGATGCCAGGAGGAAACAGCCATGCCATCTGGAGTCAGAGTTGTCCAGCAGAGGGACCTGCGTATGCATCGGCCCTTCTGCAGGACATACAATCTGCATCCATGGCAGATGAGGACAGGATGGTTGGGAGTACAAGGAAGGAAGAGAGGGACTGGTTCCCAATGAGGTTAAAGGTGATTCAAAGCCAGATTATAGTTGGCCTTCTAGGTCACAGGAAAGAATTTCCAGTTTATTATGAGAGGAGTAGGAACCCATTGAGAGTTTAAAGCAGAGAATGACATACACAGATAACATTTCAAATAGAAGCGCATACGTACATACACATGTGTGCATGCATGCACACACAAACCTGATACAGTAAATCACTGGCCTGTGGTTTATCTCTTACTATAAAAGTATTTGAAATTGTGTTTAATTGAAGGGTCTAGGTATTTGAGGTTTTACTGCATATATAGTATTTTAAGATTAATGAAATAGTCACACTTATTTTTCCAGTTTCCTGCTTTGGTAGGCCAACCAACTTCGCACAATCAAATGAACACCGATTTCTTTAAAAATGAACAAATACCATACTTGTACTCATAGCCTCATGAACTAAACCTCAGCGGAAGGTCGATTGGTGCTGCTTCCTGGGGTGATCTCTGTGCAGGAGATAGTCTTTCAATTCTCTTAGGCTGATGATGTGAGATTTTAATGCAAAAAAAAAAGTTGCCCTCAAAGATTAAATCTTGTATATTCTTCTGTTTACTCCACGCGTATGTGTCTCGAGTCACAGGCATATAGCAGGGTACCCACCAGTGACCGCTGGTTCTCCGAAGTTAATCAGCTCTGTGTGACTGAGGCCACACCCTGCAGTTAGAAATTATACTTGGCAGTGACAGCTATAATTTTGTCATTTGTCTGTGGCTGGGGCTGGCTTCTAAAACCCGGTGTGGATAGTGACATCTAGTGGATCTCCAGTAGATCAGTTCCGTGGACCGTCAGGTACCAGGTGAAGAACCACATTCAGTGGTGCCACATTCTAAAATCCAAAATATATTCTCTGTGATCCAGTTGGGTGTATCTAAAACATGAAGTTATTGGGAATATTGAAACTTAATTTATTGTTTTTTCCCCACAGACCGAAGATCCAACCATGGAGCGACCCTATACGTTTAAGGACTTTCTCCTCAGACCAAGAAGGTGAGGCTTGTGGGTAAGGGTGGTGGGGGTGCCTGTCCTGCGTGCTGTGGGTGTGGGTGGTGGGGGTGCCTGTCCTGCGTGCTATGGGTGTGGGTGGGTGGGGATGCCTGCCCTGCGTGCTGTGGGTATGGGTGGGTGGGGATGCCTGCCCTGCGTGCTGTGGGTATGGGTGGGTGGGGGTGCCTGCCCTGCGTGCTGTGGGTATGGGTAGGTGGGGATGCCTGCCCTGCGTGCTGTGGGTATGGGTAGGTGGGGGTGCCTGCCCTGCGTGCTGTGGGTGTGGGTAGGTGGGGATGCCTGCCCTGCGTGCTGTGGGTATGGGTAGGTGGGGATGCCTGCCCTGCGTGCTGTGGGTATGGGTGGGTGGGGATGCCTGCCCTGCATGCTGTGGGTATGGGTAGGTGGGGGTGCCTGCCCTGCGTGCTGTGGGTGTGGGTATAGGTGGGAGTGCCTGCTCTGCATGCTGTGGGTATGGGTAGGTGGGGATGCCTGCCCTGCGTGCTGTGGGTATAGGTGGGGGTGCCTGCCCTGCATGCTGTGGGTATGGGTAGGTGGGAATGCCTGCCCTGCGTGCTGTGGGTATAGGTGGGTGGGGATGCCTGCCCTGCGTGCTGTGGGTATGGGTAGGTGGGGGTGCCTGCCCTGCGTGCTGTGGGTGTGGGTGGGTGGGGATGCCTGCCCTGCGTGCTGTGGGTGTGGGTGGGTGGGGGTGCCTGCCCTGCATGCTGTGGGTGTGGGTAGGTGGGGATGCCTGCCCTGCGTGCTGTGGGTATAGGTGGGGGTGCCTGCCCTGGGTGCTGTGGGTGTGGGTGGGTGGGGATGCCTGCCCTGCGTGCTGTGGGTATAGGTGGGGGTGCCTGCCCTGCGTGCTGTGGTGGTTGGCTGTTGCTGAAGACGATTTTAAGTGTAGCCTTTCAAGTCACACCCCTTCTTACCAATTTTCTTCCGTTATGCATTCAGTCATAAGTCTCGAGTTAAGGGATTTTTGCGACTGAAAATGGCCTATATGCCGAAAAATGGAGGTCAAGATGAAGAAAACAGCGACCAGAGGGACGACATGGAGGTACGTGGATGGCGTCAGGCCTCTCTCCTTGCCTCGAGATCATATTCATGTTTTGCTTTCAAACTTTATAATGGAAGGAAATAAAAGTTTATAAAGCTTAAATATAAAAAAAGTACGTATGTCCGCAAATTAGTCATTGATAGTCTACCAGTGCATTTATTTGTTTGGGTTAAAGATGAACTTTTTGTGTTACAGCACGAATCTTCGGAGAGATTTCTCTTTAGACAATACCATGCCCATTCCCCAATGTTAGCCCCCCAGCTCCGTGGAAGTCTCCTCACACATTGAATTCTGTTATTGCTGTGGACTTGCAGCTCTTTGTAAATTCCTTTTAGCCATTGAAGTCGCTTCAAAGTGGGTGAAGGAATTCAGAAAATCACTTTTTTCCAAGTTTCTTACTCATTTGGCCACAGGTGACAGCCTGCAGTAGAAAAACCCTCCTCTAGAAATGCCATTCTGGAATGAGCTGACCAGAGGACGTCCCTTTTTTCCTTGCCGACAGAGCTGCCTGTATTTACCTTGTCACAGACTGATGCTGTGGGTCATAGCGTACCTTTTCAGCACACGCCTCGGACAGTGCTGTTTTGTTAGACAAATTCTCATATTCTCAAAGTGTCCATTCAATGAGACCTCTCTAGGGCTTATTCTCGCATCTGTTTGCAGCTGTTGCATGTATGTGATACATGAATACTGTGTGGTGGAGAAGTTACCCGAACACCCCTCCGCCTCAGCGATCATATTTCCAGGCATTATTTCATTTCCAAGCCTTCATCTCTATATATACATGAAGAGGAATAATGTGGGTGGTAGAAATTTATGAATGTTAACATTTCTTAAGCACGTCAACAGATTTTCATCTCAAATCCAAGGAATTTTTTGCACTCTTCTTGCCTTCCAACTGCAGTAACCAGTGAATTACTTAATTTTCCAGTGATTTTAGCAGAGGATGTTAGGAAGCAAATACGTAATGCCTAAAATATGTGCTGTAAAAATGGAACTCGAATTTTGGTACCATGAAACCCATTGGTGTGGACACAGCCAGTGTAGAGGGCCTGAGTAGAAAGCGGCAGCTTTCAGACTCCTGGCTCCTGCGGTTGTTCGGGATGCAAAGAGGAGGCTTCTCTCTCAAAGCCCGCCTCCCTGGGGAGCAACAGGGCTCCGGGCCTCTGGTCCCCTGCGCCATGATTTCTGTTAGAACACAGGTGCAGCGCAGCTCATCTTCCCTGCTCCCTTTACCTCATGGAGGTGTTGAAAAGATGACAGCTGTAATGTGACCCGCATCATTGGCAGGGCTTTGTACAGCCTTGGAGGCCCTCAAGTCAAAATAACAAACATGACATATAGGAAGAGTATGATGTGACTTAAGTAGTGTCACCAGCTGTGCAGATCCAAATCATGTTGTCCTGCAATGTAGTCATCTTAGAGGGCAGCACAATTAATTGGCCATTACTCAAAATATTTTTGAGGTGTTTCTAGAATGGATTTTTTTTTTTTTTTGGCCTTCAACTGGGAATTTACTCAAATGTGTCCCCGAAGCCATGGCTAGAGCCAGAGAGCCCCAGAGCAAGGAGACGGGCACACAGGGCTTCTCCTTGCTGCCCTTGTGATGACCTCTTCCTCACAGCCGAAAAACCAACCTCAAAATCATCCCTCTCACTTTATTCCACAGCATGGATGGGAAGTTGTTGACTCAAATGACTCGGCTTCTCAGCACCAAGAGGAGCTTCCTCCTCCTCCTCTGCCTCCCGGGTGGGAAGAAAAAGTGGACAATTTAGGCCGAACTTACTATGTCAACCACAACAACCGGACCACTCAGTGGCACCGACCAAGCCTGATGTGAGTACCGTGTGATGGTCGGGAACACGTGCACTGCACAGCTAGAGACAAATATGGCGGCCCTCTGGGACAAGGCTGGGAAAGAAATCATATGTCAATAAGAGCAGATGGTGGTGTGGTACGAGGTTCCTCTCCATTTATGTAAAGCATGCAAGAGCAGTCAGACCTTGTATATTGTAAGCAATTGCCTTTGAGTCACATGCTGCTATTTTCAATGTGAGCTGATTTATTTTCTATGTATTCTTTTATGTCGATTTCTGAAATACAAAGCAGAGGTTGTTTTTCTTAGACCTGTCTTACATTTGTTGATTATATTGTTTTCTTCTTCACGTTTCTCTCCCAACTGACCCAGAACAGAACCAGCAAGCAAATTGGCTTTGCAATTTTCTGTTTTCTCTAAGTTTTTGGATTTTTACTCTCTTCAAAGTGTTGATTTGGAAACCTCAGAAAAAAATTTTTTCTTTTTTTAAGGAAATGTTACCTTCTTAATATAATCAGAAACACATGGCAGAGTTGCAAAATCAGAATTAGTAATTACTGTGTATTTTAATCCCTCACCAGCCTCAGGGATGCAGTAAACCAATTCCTGTTTTGTTCCCTCAGCAATTTGCAGTTTGATTGATAGCAAATAAACACTGGTTAAAACTCATGAACTTTAAAAATGGTTTTGTAGCAGCTTGTTTTTAAATCATTTTATATAGCAAGATCTAAGTCTATTGATAATACATCAAAGGGCAAAAACAAAGTCTTAAGGAAAAGGAATTTTATCCTAGAAATTATGAGCTGCCTAGCAGCCAAGACAAGGAGGAAATTATCGATGAACTATATAACTTTCAGTATGTAATAAAAGCAAGTCTACAGGGTAGTATAATTTTCTTGTCTACTCGAACTCTGAAAGAAATTGGCTAATAATACATTTTAGACAACAAGCAGTATGAGGTATCATGTTCTTAAAAACCTTTTATCTTTAGAAATTGCAAAGATACTCTACATATGACTGTGGTTGGGGAGGGTGGCCAAGTCTTCTGGTCTAGGTGTTGTTTAATTTAGAGATAAAGCTTACAGAATCTGGAACAACAAATAGCTGTCTTCCCTGAGCCCCCAGGTGGGTTCTCGTGAATATCAGCCGTTCGTGATCAGCTTTAGACGACCCAGCGTGGGCATTCGCTCAAGACAGCACAATAGTCTCAGGACAGCAAAAATATCAGAGCAGCTGCGTAATGCTGAACTATCTTTTGTTAAAATTTTTTCCCATGGAAATAGTTTGGTGGATTCTTTTTGTTTTTTATATTATTGCTTACAATTTCCTTTTGATTCATGCCCATAGCTATTAGAATTGTTGTAATCCATCGTAGCTATTTGTAGTAAAAACGAATTTGGACCCACCTTGGGCTTGGTTACATGTAGTGACTAGAAGAATCTTGGCAGCAGTATCCTAAGCAAAGCACCATTATCTACCTTTGCTCAACAGCATGAGAAAGAAGTACCTGAAAAGGTAGGTCCTCATGCGACCTCTGCAGAAAAGTGGCTAGGAGCAACTCACAAAGGGAAAAATCCTGACAGCTAATACATATATGGAAAAATATTCAACTTCATAAATAAGGATCATGCAAATTGGAGTTTGTATTTTGGGGACAAATGGGGAGAATTGCTACTTTCTCTACCTCACTGAGTTGTGAAACTAATGAGGGAATTCTGGAGAAAACACTTCCTACATTTTTAAATATATACTATTTTTTTGATGGCTCTACAGGTGTATACATGTCCCCACACTCATCAAGGGGTGTACATTAAACATGAACAGCTTTTTAGTGTGTTGAGAAGACCTCAAAAAGGGGTTTAAAAGAGAAACCATCTTTGGTGACAGTGTCCCAGAAACTAAAACAAAAGGTATAACTTGCTGGCTCTTCACTAGTCTAGAGCAACAAGGGAAAAATGCAGTTCTTTTTCGGTTGTTGTTTGTTTGAGACAGAGTCTCAGTCTATCACCCGCAGTGGTGCCATCTCGGCTCACTGCAACCTCCACCTCCCAGGTTCAAGCGATTCTCCTGCCTCGGCCTCCTGAGTAGCTGGGATTCCAGGCGCCCACCACCATGCCCAGCTAATGTTTGTATTTTTATAAAGATGGAAAGTTTCACCATGTTGGTCAAGCTGATCTCAAACTCCGCTCACCCGAGCTGCCTAGCAGCCAAGACAAAGCCTCCCAAAGTGCTAGGATTACAGGTGTGGGCCACCGTGCCCGGCCAAAAAATGCAGCTCTGAATCCAAGTTCGGGTTCACATGTAGTTTTGGGAGAAGGCAGAGGCGTAACTGCCGTATCAGTGAGGCAGCAATGTCAAAGGGAGAGGCTGAACCAGAAAGGACACAGCAGGACTTGGCAGAACCTGAGGAGCTCCTGCTTCCAACGGGCATGACTTCTAGAAGGCAAGAGGAAAGTTAGTTAAGGAACAAGAGTTTCCACCACAACCTCTGCTGGCAGGCTCTTTATTGGGATATAGTATAAGTTCATTTCAGAATGTGTGAGAAAACTTTAAAATTTGTGTTTTAGAAAGAGTCTATAATGAGTGTTCTTGATAAGTAGTATATTTCAATTAGTCTGAAATAAAGATTTCAACTTTTGAGATACTAACTTGTGACATAATTTTTGTTAATGGGATATACTGCCTTATTGAAAGTGTCTGTGAGAGTTTTCCCTGAAAAACTTTTTGGCATTTAAACTTGTACACTAAAAGCCTCTGACTAGTATTTTCCCCCAAAGTATGATTATGATTGCCTATAATTTACTGCAAAAAAAAAGTTTGTGTGGTGTTTTTTTTTTTGAGAAGGAGTCGCACTCTGCTCCCCTGGCTGGAGTACAGTGTTGCAATCTCAGCTCATTGCAACCTCCACCTCCCGGGCTCAGGTGATTCTCCTTCTTCAGCCTCCTGAGTAGCGGAGACTACAGGCACACGCCACCACACTCGGCTAATTGTTGTATTTTTAGTAGAGACGGGGTTTCACCATGTTGGCCAGGCGCGTCTCGAGCTCTTGACCTCAAGGGATTCACCCGCTTTGGCCTCCCAAAGTGCTGGCATTACAGGCATGAGCCACCACGCCCAGCCCAAAAAAGTTTTCCAAATTGAATCAAAACTTTTAGATCCTGAATTGAGAGTATCACATGACAAAAAATAGGGTATGATGTTGCAGTGTTCAGACCCCAGCTGACTAGAGAGGTTATCTCCTGATGTTATTAGGATTTTTAAAGTAGGGTAAAGGGGGGAAATGCAGTGTCACGATTTTGAGATTCTGTCAAAATGAGCTAGAAAGCAGCTGAAAAAAATTCATGTTGGATCAGGTATACTTCCCTCCAGATGACAGCTTTGAATTTGTACCTTTTGTAGTCTTTGGTCAAATTGCTGGTGACCAAAAGTAGCTGCCTTATGATTGCTGGATTTCTAGAAGGATTGGGACTGCCCAGCTGCTGTGTGAACTCACCTGTCACCTCTGCTCCCAGAGGCCTGACTTGTCACTTGGGCATATGGGCGGAGGACTTTGATTTCTGTTTTTTATTAAACACTAAGGTATATTTTGAAATGTATACCTGAAAGATGCTCAGAACGGTGTGACTAATGCATTTCAAAACTGCATGTATTTGATTGCAATGAACCTTAACCTATTTTAGGCATGATATGGTGGGAGAATTCTCACACTGGATGACCAGCTAAGTTGTCAGTGTTTGATGCTGACACTTCAGTGGGCATCTGGCCCTCCATGAGCATTGGACTGTCATGAAGGGCCCGATCTCAACCGCTTCTCTTCTTCTCCTTCCCCCTTTCCCACGTGCTCAGGGACGTGTCCTCCGAGTCGGACAATAACATCAGACAGATCAACCAGGAGGCAGCGCACCGTCGCTTCCGCTCCCGCAGGCATATCAGTGAGGACTTGGAGCCCGAGCCTTCTGAGGGCGGGGATGTCCCCGAGGTACGATGTCACCAGAATGCTGCAAAGCCCGGCAGCTCCTTCTTCCCATGTTCTCCAGCTTGATTTTATATCATAGTTTCTTCTCTCGGTAAACATTGTTGAGAATGTAAAGATTACAGTGACGCAGTGAATTAATTACCAGCTGGATATTAATTAACTTGAAAGTGACTATAAAAGTCGTATTTGACAAGGATATGTAGTTCTATATTGATAGAAATGGAAATAACATTATTTTTATTATTTTTTTTTTTCAAGACAGTGTCTTGCTCTGTCTCCCAGGCTGGAGTGCAGTGGTGCAATCTCAGCTCACTGCAAGCTCTGCCTCCTGGATTCAAGCAATTCTCCTGCCTCAGCCTCCTGAGTAGCTGGTATTACAGGCACACATCACCATACCTGGCTAGTTTTTGTATTTGTAGTAGATATGGGTTTCACCATGTTGACCAGGATGGTCTCAATCTCCTGACCTTGTGATCCGCTCACTGCCTTAGCCTCCCGAAGTGCTGGGATTACAGACACATGCCATCACACTGGCTAATTTTTTTTCTTTTCTTTTTTTTTTTTTTTTTTTTTTTTTTGTATTTTTTGTAGAGACGGGGTTTCACCATGTTGGCCAGGCTGGTCTTGAACTCCTGACCTCATAATCCACCCACCTCGGCCTTCCAAAGTGCTGGGATTACAGGTGTGAGCCACTGCATCCAGCCCACATTATTTTTCAGTATGAAAATCTTAAGATATTTTTACTTTGTAATTTATTTTTCACCAGGGTCTAACCATGTCTCATTAAATGACAACTTGTTTTTATGATAGTTGAGCTATCGAATGAGCCCTGTAACTTGTTTGGGTATCATATGCATATTTTTATTGAGTCGCTTTGACACTTGAAAGAGATTTGTTACCATGAAAATATAAATTTAGGTGAATAGAAATGTGTAATTTTCCCTTTAAATAGTTACGGTATGTTACTTAAAACGTTATGAAATAAACAACAGATTAGCCATAATCTTCCGTGCTGTCTTATCAGCTCTGTTTATGTACTAAAAATCCATTCTTCTTAGACATTGTGTTAGGAAGGTCATTTACAATGCAGTGATTCAACTTGGAAAAGCAAAAGTAATGATTCCATAATACGTTCACTCTAAGTTATTTTATACTATTGTTTAATTACAGCATATAGCTTCTATACTGCTGTCATGGTGAATCTTCAGTGGTTAAAAGTAAAGAAAATCCATGACAGGGTGCAGCACAGCAACATGGCACAAGTATACATATGTAACAAACCTGCACGTTATGCACATGTACCCTAGAACTTAAAGTATAATAATAATAAAAAATAAATTAAAAAAAAAAAAAAAAAGAAAATCCCTGACAATTGTTTGTAAACTCCAGAGAAACAAGTGTGTGTGTTTGGTTTTTTGCCCACACATACAGTAACAAGTGCTGGAAATCAGTCACTGTTCAGAGAGGCAGTGTTATAAAGTGGGTAAGAGTACAGCCTCTGTCTGGAACCAGGCCTCTTTGATTCACATCATGGCCCTACCACTTGCTAGCTGTTACCTTGGGCAAGTTATTCTCTGTGCCTCAGTTTCTTCATCTGTTAATTGGGGGAGGAGTCATATCTTCCTCATGATGATTGTGAAGGTTGTGTGCCTCATGAGAGGCACTTAGTAGGTGTTAATTGTAGTTACCACCATGGCTATTGTTGTTACATAGCTTTGTTGGGGAGCTGGGTGGATCCCCAGTTCCTAGCATTTACCCCAGTGTCTCTTTCTCTGAAAGCCTTGGGAGACCATTTCAGAGGAAGTGAATATCGCTGGAGACTCTCTCGGTCTGGCTCTGCCCCCACCACCAGCCTCCCCAGGATCTCGGACCAGCCCTCAGGAGTTGTCAGAGGAACTGAGCAGAAGGCTTCAGATCACTCCAGATTCCAATGGGGAACAGTTCAGCTCTTTGGTTGTAAGTAGTGGCCTTGTTTGAAAGAAAAGCTGAGCAATGTTTTATTGTTTTTTGTTGCTTTAGGAGAATCTCTTATGTAAATAGTGACCAAGGGTCTTCCAGCTCCCAGCTAACTCTGACATTTTCCAAAGTTCCTCCTTCCCTAGGAGAAGCAGGGCTACACTAAAATTAGCCCAAGCAGGTGAGAATCTTTCTTGATTTGGAAGGCAGCTTTGCTCACCCCTATACCACTAACACTTTCTTGGTTTATAAAGAACGCAAAGAAGTAAAACTTCATGATGTCTGTAATTATTAGCTTTGACCTTGTAGAATTCCTTTCCCAGCCAAAAGGCTCATGAAAATAGTACCTTTATCACAAAGGTAGTATTTCACAGTAACAGTTAAAAGCCATCAGGCCTAATCAGTCCTCTTAAGTCATATTCTTCAGGATTTATCATTCTCATTTCGCTAATAAGGGCATGATGCTTAAGTGGCTCATCCAAAACAAGGTTTGAATGGGAGATAGAAGACATCTCCTAAGTCCCAGAATATGAACCTTGAGAAAGGTTGTGAAATTGTGGCACTGTCATCAAGGTAGCATTTTAACTGGGGCTCTCCACCATCAGAAACATACTTTCTAGAAGCTTCAGATGGGCTTAATGCCTGAGCCCAATGGAATCAGTCCCAAAGACTTCCATGTTTGACAATACAAAACTGTGCAGAAATAACCCATAGAAAATCCCTGCTTATGCTTAGAATTAAGAGCAAATGAAGTCTCAGTGTTTCTCAAGAAACTGAACTTAAAGGTGTGCAATAAGGCCGGGCGCGGTGGCTCAAGGCTGTAATCCCAGCACTTTGGGAGGCCGAGATGGGCGGATCACGAGGTCAGGAGATCGAGACCATCCTGGCTAACACGGTGAAACCCCGTCTCTACTAAAAAATACAAAAAACTAGCCAGGTGAGGTGGCGGGTGCCTGTAGTCCCAGCTACCCGGGAGGCTGAGGCAGGAGAATGGCGTAAACCTGGGAGGCGGAGCTTACAGTGAGCTGAGATCTAGCCACTGCACTCCAGCCTGGGCAACAGAGCGAGGCTCCATCTCAAAAAAAAAAAAGGTGTGCAATAGTAGATGATGGTAGTCACTCCACTGAAAATAGCATCCTAAACAAAGTAATCATTACTGTGACCATAACCAACAGAAATGATAGCACTGCATGCAATGTAAAAGCAAGTAAGTACTCACAAATTGTTACTTTTGATTATGGTGTTTTTATTTTAAAAGACACTATAGGCCTCTATTACATGAATTGCATTTGTCATTCAGTTAATGTGATTTCACATTAAAATTCTGTGACTTTTTCAAAAAGAGATGTGTCGCCAAGATGAAAATGTAGTACTAAATGGACAGGATAAAAGAGATTGCATATATATGGGATATTTGAATTGGTAAAACTGTTGTTATAGAAACAACATAAACAATGAAGCCCTGTTTTTAAAACCTGTAAAACCAAGGAGGTACCACAGAATCCATGGCAGTAACACACCTTTAGTAAACCAAGTAAACATCGTAATTTTCTTCAGCATTAGTAGTAAGTTAGCAATTCTAGTTCTTTGAATGGGGAGCTCCTGCATTTAATTATTCTAGATGCATGAAATATCCTTAAGACCCAAATACAATATCGTATTATTTTCACATCATGTTCACTGTTAAATGAGAGTCAAATAGGATATTTGCTTATCGGGATTACTCTGTATTCAAGGGCAAGAACTTGAGCTTTGGCTGGGCGCAGTGGCTCATGCTTGTAGTGCCAGCACTTTGAGAGGCTGAAGCAGGTAGATCACCTGAGGTCAGGAGTTCAAGACCAGCCTGGCCAACATGGTGAAACCCTGTCTCTACTAAAAATGCAAAACTTAGCTGAGTGTGGTGAGGTGCACCTGTAGTTCCAGCTACTCAGGAGGCCGAGGCACAAAAATTTCTTGAACGCGGGAGGCAGAGGTTGCAGTGAGCCAAGATCACGCCACTGCACTCCAGCCTGAGCAACAGTGACGCTTTTATTAAAGACTGACTCTTTCACAGTAACCAGTGTGGAAAGATGTGAATTGTCCCCCATCCCTACCACAGAGTCTTGTTGTACCATTTACTTATCACAAAATATTAAAAATGAGTGAATACTAGAAATTGATACCATGGATAAACTTGCTGATAAGGAGACTCTGGCTTCTGTGTGTGACCTGCTGCTAATCTTCATTCCTGTCAGTTAGGCTTCATTTAACCACATAGACTAATACAAACAAGTGAGAGGAATATTAGACACTACACACTGCATCTTTTTTTATTTTAGCTTGATCTCACTATTTTTAATTATTCCTGTCTTTACTACTTGAAGTCCGCTTAGAAGCTGAAATTGGCTGAGCATGGAGGCTCACGCCTGTAATCCCAGTACTTTGGGAGGCCGAGGTGCGTGAATCACCTGAGGTCAGGAGGTCGAGACCAGCCTGACCAATATGGGGAAACCCATCTCTACTAAAAATATAAAAAATTAGCCGAGTGTAATGGCGGGGGCTTGTAGTCCCAGCTACTCAGGAGGCTGAGACAGGAGAATCGCTGGAACCTAGGAGGCAGAGGTTGCAGTGAGCTGAGATCACGCCACTGCACTCCAGCCTGGGCAGTAGAACAAGACTCGGTTTCAAGAAAAAAAGAAGCAGCAGCAGCTAAAATTATAAATACCAGATCTTTCAGAAGTAGGCCAAGATGATGTCTGAGCTCCTCTGAATATAGGATGCAACTGACTCTTTGTCAATTGTAATAATCAATAAATGTGGGTAGCCACATATCACTGTTTCTTCCTCTTTTTCCCTCTATTCACATCACATTAAAATTTACCTGGAGGGTGCATCTTAAAGCAAACTACAAGACTGCTAGCTTCTTCCTGTTTGTAAAGCAGCATTGGAGTGTTGCAGAGTCCTGTTGAGTCTCCTTCCGAAAGTTTTGGTCTCCTCTTATTTTTGCCATTAATTCTAAGGACCAATCAAAATTCCAGTCTGCTTAACTGAAAATTAAAGTGGAAGATGACTTTTTCAAGGATGACTGTCCTTGCTCTGAAAAGATGTTTCGTTTAATTACCTTCTAATATCGAAGAGCGGTGAATATGGTTGAGTGATGTATTTGTTAAACCAATGAAAGCTGCTTTTAAGAATATATTTCTTGATGCTTCCTGTCTTTTCTTCTCCTTCCAGCAAAGAGAACCCTCCTCAAGGTTGAGGTCATGCAGTGTCACCGATGCGGTTGCAGAACAGGGCCATCTACCACCGGTAACCCATGCTCATTTCCAGTCATCAGTTAACTTTTTGGGCTTTCATTTACGATCATCTGGGCTGCTGCAAAAAGAGTTTTTCCTGTGTAAATTTATTTACCATATAAATGAGATGTTTTTAAATTTCCTGGCAAATTGCCCTAGGAAAGTGGATTTCCAGTACAGAGAATTGTTACTGCCACCCATCTCTAAAATGCTGGAACCTTCACTGCTTTAGTTTTTCACCCAAATTTATACCAATTTTGATTTGCTCACTTAAACTTCTTGGTACATTCGTAATTCCTTTTATTTTACTGAGTTACTATAGTTATGCTCCAGTGATCTGTACTTTGAAAACACGAGTCCCTTTAACCGGGAAGAACTCTTCTGGGCGACCATCCACATGTTCCTTTCTCTTCCTAATGACCTGAAGTCTGAACTCTACAGAGCCTCTGTACCTTCTCTTTAAAGGCAGCTCTGCTCACCAGGAATTGGCTATAATTCTTTCCAACTCCCTCATCATTTTAATAGCTATCAGCAAACGTAGAAGTGTAGGGAATTTTGTAACATCTGATGTATGTAAAAATAAATATTCAAGTTGGAAGCTAGACTAGAACTGCCTTGAGAGATGTTTGATGTACACATTAAAAATAAGAAATTTTACATAAATTTGTTTCTTCTTTTGGAGGTGAAAATACGTGGTTTTAACGTGTTCAATTTGATATTTTACCTTGACAGTTTTTGTCTGTTGCTCTAAAACCTTGATCATTTTTAAGACTAATAATGTATTATGTATGAATTTGAAGGGGGAAAAGTGCATTTAAGGTTTTTGAAATTACAGTGTCTTTCCTCTCGTGTATGTTTTTTCTTGACTTCAAAGGATATTTCGGCCTAGGTTTTCATTTTTTATGTTTGAGAAAAAATTAATAAGTATACTAGTCAAGGAAGCAGCCAAAATAATCGAGTCATTTGTGACTTACGCTGGAGAGACTTAATAATAAGCTTGAGAAGAGCATCTTTTCTGGGATGGTTTCAGTACAGGGCCCCACAAACAAAACAATTAACTGAGATGGACTGGTGGGATCCTTCTCAGCCTCATGATCTGTGATTTTCCTTGAACGAATGGCACTTTCTCTCCTTTTCAAAATCAATGTCAATTTTATTTCCCAAAGAGCTCACTTTCCTGGAAACTGGTGATTCCTCCCTCTTTCTTTGTACTTTATGATGCTGTAAACTCACTGATCACCAGTGGCCTCTTGAGTTTTGAGTGTTGGCAGATTTTAGAATCTGCTAATTATTTGATAGTGGGGGGCAAAACCAGACCAGCTTTCCATTTTTCTCTAAGGCAGCTCACTCTTTTGAGGTGGTCATTGTTTACCCAGATCAAGGATGAGCCACCTCGGGTGGCATAGGGGTCAGCTTCCTTTGTGCTACTGGTCATCAGCGACTGCTCGGCTTTGTCTGGACAGAGTGGGTTTCAGGGATTCTGATCTCATGTCACCTGCCTTACAGCGCTGCCACAACAGTGGTCCCTGATTCAGACAGCCGTGGGTCATCCCCTAAGTGCATTTTACTGATGTAAATTATCATTCACAGCCCAGTGCCCCAGCTAGGAGAGCACGTTCATCAACTGTCACGGGTGGTGAGGAACCAACGGTAATGATCCACTTTATCAGACATCAATGGCAAGAGGCTGTGGGGCAGTTTTAATATTTCATGTAGTGGTGAATATACGCTCTTTTTAAAAATAAGATTAGCTCCTTTGTGCTACAAAGCTGCACACATTTCTTATTTTAAGCTTCTCATTTTGGGATTATTTAAAGGTACTGGGTAAGATAGAATGATTTTTTAGTTCCACATAATTTTCTCAGGAATACTATCAGGCTTTGGTTAAGTGCGTTTAACTTTACCATTTAGAAGATATTTTTGGCTTTAAGTGTTTGTACTCCTGATAAGTTTTTCCTTTTCCTTAGAATGCGTGGTAAAAATAATTTGGTTGGAAGATAATCAGAGAAGCCACAGGAATTGCATGAGACTGAGTGTGATTTCTGGGTGTTCCCAGGGCCATTCTCTTTTCTGTATCTCCCCTACCACATTTCTAACAGGGGGTTAGACTTTTCTTGTCTCCAGAATGCACCAGTGACCCTTTCTCTGCCACCAGGGGGTCTCCTCACAGGAATGAACAAGTTTCCATAATACCAGGGGAGGATAATTAAGATATCTAAGTGATCTAGAAAAATTGATGTTTCTGTAAGCCAACCATTCTTATTCATTATTTTGAATAATTTATGGTATTCTTGTTTGTGGGTGACTTAGATTTGACCATGTATTTTAATTGCCTGTTTTCTACTTGATCCCTGAAGTTAGGCTAGCTTGTAGTTTATGCTTTGCACTGCAGTAGCTGTTTAAAGAATTTCCTTATTGTTTCACCTGTGCTGTATTTTGCTGTAACTGCTCATTACTTGTGGATAGCTTTACGTATACAATTGCTGATTTTCTAAAAGATGTTGATGACTTCAATTTAATGCTCAGCATTGTACAGGGGAAATTCAAACTGGCAACAGTCAGCCCCGGAACACTCAGCTCAGGTTAAGGTATTGAGCTACGGTGGTTTACGTGAGTCATGTGTTGAGTGAGGCAGCCTCCAGTAGAATTCAAGAAATTCTACATGAACTATTTCCCACTGTGCATTTACAATTTCTGTGGGAGTAGTGGAGCTTCGAGGGGGACAAGATCATTTTGTGAAGTAATTTTAGTAGAATTCAGTGCTGATGAACATCATCTGTATATCACCTATTTTTGTATTTTGTTGGCCTTGCAACCTGCTTGTAGCTTTGGAGAGTTGTGGTAGCTGATGTAGTAAATGAAGTGTGAATGGAATTATTGCAGTACCAGGCTCCATGGCAAGGGTCACCTGGCAGGACAAAGTGACCCCTCTGAATGAGATCACGGGTGGCACTTTAGACTGCCCTTTTCTTGCCTTCTTGCCTGCACTCTCCCCTCCCCGTCACTGAGTTTCAGCATGGGTTGGGTTTTTTCTTCCCGCAGGCTTGGCAATATTCGTTCCTAAGTGTTTCATCTACTCTGGTAGAAGAGATAGATCTCCCTACCTAGTTAGGTTTGAAAGGATCACATCCGTTTCTCTTCAGCTGTATCCTGCATGTTTCTCTTCCACAGGTTAATTTATGGTATTCTTGTTTGTATGGTATTCTCTTCCATCCTTTGTCATAAGTGCCCTTGACTTTCTGTCTTGCAATTCTGTCTCTTCACCCTGTGTTTCCCTCTTCGGTATCCACTCTGTTCCTCTGCCCGTCACTCACACTGAAGTGTATTGTCCTGGGCTGGAGCCACCGTGAGATTATATCATCTCACTCCGCGTGTGCTGTCTCAGACATACGGCTGCGTACACATAGGTACACATTGTGCCACTTTATTTTATTTTTTTAAAATGGGATGTCGTATAGACATTACTCAGCAACTTGATTTTTACTTATGGTCATTCTTCTGGGACATATTAATAATTACACAATATTCAGTGATGTGAAGGCACTAGGATGTTAATTTCCCAAAATTCAAGGACTTTCCGCTCCCCCTACCCTGCCCTTTTGACTCCATACGCTGTGCTGAAGTAACCGTCCTGGTATAGCTTTCTTTCTATGATAGTGCTTTCATTCCTGTAGTCTAATAAACAGGCACTGATTCTCAGCCAAGAAACCACAGCCCTTTGATTTAAGGCAAATAAATGCACAGTGGTGTCACTTTCTGGCAGACTAAGCCAGGGCCCTCCCCATGAGATAAAAGGAGAGGGATATCACAGTCTTTTCAGTCTTTGTTGTATATATTCTAAAAATACACAAGGCCACCAGTACAGGGTTGGTGCAAGTCTTGGCAAATCTGTGATGGTCAGCATCAAAGTGGTTATTTTTAAAAGCATATTGAAACTTCTGCAGCTTACAATCATGTTCTTTATTTAAATGAAAGAGCCACTAGGAAGTTCTAGCTAATGGCTTTTGGGCATCACAAAGCAGTAGTGTATTCAGTCTACGATGAAAAGCTGTGAAATGTTAAGCTAAGTCGCAATTTCTAACTGGTTTCTTGATTACTTTTTTGTTAAGCTAGTGTGGAACATGCTCACAAGCATAGAACAGCAGGAGGCTGGTTTTGGCTTCGTGGCGGGCCCTTCCATGGTCTGTCTGTAGAAGCTGAGTCCTGCCCCCTCAACTAGCCACGCAGGGTGGGAGGCAGTGTGAGTTACAAATGAAATCATCAGCACAGGTTGTTCTTTGTGGTCATTTGGAAAGAACACTGTAAAGAAACATCTCCAAATGGCCCTCTCACATAAATGTAACTAAATTACAGGTTGCCAGTTCAGTTCTCAATAGAAGAGAGAATGAACATTTTAATCAAATTCAGTGTTCTGTACTACACGCGTAATTTTCCACAAACTGATTAGTGCTGTTCACTGTGGCTGTATGAAAGTAACCTGTATGGCCGGGTGCAGTGGCTCACACCGGTAATCCCAGCGCTTTGAGAGGCCGAAGCGGGTGGATCACCTGAAGTCAGCAGTTCGAGACCAGCCTGACCAACATGGTGAAACCCCCCTGCTACTAAAAATACAAAAATTAGCTGGGCATGGTGGCGCGCATGTGTAATCCCAGCTACTCGGGAGGCTGAGACAGGAGAATCACTTGAACGTGGGAGGCAGAGGTTGCAGTGAGTGGAGATTGCGCCACTGTACTCCAGCCTGGGTGACAGAGCGAGACTATGTCTCAAAAAAAAAAAAAAAGGAAAAAAACAAAGTAACCTGGTTGTTAGAATTCATACAGCTTTAGGATTCAGTTCTGAGATGATCTATGACACATCCAAGTGTGTTCAGTTTATCAGTTGCCTCCTCAGTGTCCTTTCCAGAGATTCAGTAACTGCAAAAATATCCTTAAGGTTTCCAGAGCTGAGTTTTCCAGAGGCAGGACGGGGGGAGTTGTGGGGGAGTTGTGGGAGGGAAGGGGCCCGGGAGAGGGGGAGGTGGATCACCGGAAGGGGAGGGCTCTGGGAAGAGGGACCTGAGAATGTAACAAATTCCATTTAGTATTTGATTGATTGGATAAACAATAGTAAGTCAAAACTTGATAGCACATACTTTGCCAGATATACTAATTGACCACGAACTTAGGTTACAACTTAGCTCAGCAGAGGAGTCCATTGAAGTGCCCAGATCCACGTAGCCCTTTGTGTTGGCATCACTGCTAGAGGGGAGGGGAGGAAGGAGCTTCACTAGGACTGCGTGCTAATTCCTTGATGTTTAATATTCATGAAAGGATTAAGTCAGTGTTGATGTTTCTTCTGCTCCTGCTGAGTCTCCACACCTGGATCCAGAATGCTCTATGATCTGAGTCTCTCTGTCTTTATAAACTATCTTTATGGAGCTTTAGGACTTTATCTCGGGAAATGTTAAGGAAATGGTTGCTACATTTTTAGCAGAAAGTTTTCTTACGCATAATCTAAAATCAGCTGCTTCATGATCTTACACAGGTGATCCTTCTCTGAATTGTGCTTTTAAGCCTGTGAGGTTAGCATATTGCTTCTCTGTAGATGGGGTTTCCAAATTACTTGGCAGCATCCTTGTTGGTGCCCTCTCTAATTTGAGATCCTGGGGTCCACCAAGGAACTCCAAGTGATCATCTTCACCAAGACACATTGTTGGTAGTGCAGGGAAGAGGTGGCATAAGCACAGGAAGAAGTTGGGTTCAGAGGAAATTTGTATCCTCAGCCTAATAGCAAGAAAATGACACCTGCTAAAATATCTGGAGGGACAGGAGAAGATCCTGGCTAGAGAAAGGAGGAGTACTCTAAAAGAAGCAGCTTCCTTTTGTAACCTCACATGAGAGGTTATTCCTAAGGCATGGGTTCCTATACTTTTAGATTGTCCTAGGAGCCGTGGTGTAGCTGTGGTCGGCTTCTGGTTTCTGAGCTTTTCCCCACTTAGAGCCGTTTTGCAGGCACAGACCTTACATGCATCACCTATGCGTTCAAGCCTTCCTGGGACAGCTCTGATCTCCAGCATCTGTCCCAGTGCCTCCATACATCATCAACACATCCTTGTTTTTCAGCGTTTCTCCATCCACACTGCATTTCTTAGACTGTTTCTCAGGGATCTTCTAGTGATCAAATGTGGACTGTCTAAATACAGTCACTCTATGTTGGACAGGTCTCTAAATCCAAAGACTGCCAAGCTGTGTTCGCCTTCAAAGAAACACACTTCTATCAGCGGACTTGGGTGCACACAGCCTCGGGTGTGAGGCTGGGTGCTGGGAGACTTCCTGAGCTGGGGCACACAGATGTCCTGGGTGGTACTCCAGATTATATGCTACTGTGTGACCGTCAGCATCCTAGAGAAGGGGCTGTGTGTTGGGATTTTAAAATTTTGCCCCAAAAGGTACAGTGTAAGGGTCCTAAGCTGATGGAGAAATTTAGGACTAAGCTAGAAGAGCACCCCATGGGAGCTACATCGAGGAGAAACTCAGAGCATCCCTCTCATACACAGTGACACTGGGCAGTTTGAAATACCTTTAAGCTCTACCCGGTTTGGCAGTGGAATTTAGTAGCCAGAACAGATGATAATGTTTTTCCCTTCCCCTATGATCACCTTAGCAGCAACCCTTTACATTTAAGACTACGGGGGTGTTAGAACCAAGTTCTGTAAGAATTTGGATCTGCAACTGTGTGGGGTTCATTCCACAGTAGATTTGAAGCTATTGGAAATCTATTGCTGTTTTCCAGACACTTGGAAGTATTTTCTATGTAAATAGAACTAATTAACTTTGTCTAGAGAAAATAATTATCTGGGTGTACATTATTTTATTAAACTGATCAGAAATCAAATGCAAGGTATTAAATAATAATGATTTCTTGCACAAACAGCCATCAGTGGCCTATGTACATACCACGCCGGGTCTGCCTTCAGGCTGGGAAGAAAGAAAAGATGCTAAGGGGCGCACATACTATGTCAATCATAACAATCGAACCACAACTTGGACTCGACCTATCGTGCAGGTACGAAGATCGCCATCCAACTTAAAACCGCAGGCCATAGAAGCCGAAATGTACATGACCGACCTCCCTCCCTGGTGTTTATCTATTGTTCTGAAAGAGTCATATTTGTAAAAAGCTGTCTCACAAAGAAAATGCATTACTTTAAATACAATAATAGCCTAAGGAAGAATTTGCTTTCCAAATCAGTTTATCACTGAATACATTTTTAAAATGTGAAGTGAAAGATATTTTCAAAGTAAGAGCCTATTACAGTGTGTAGCTTCTTTCCTGCCCCACCCCCCACCCCCTGCCTTTAATCTGAGGCTAGTTTTTATGCTGGGCTAGTGATTCATTTTTATTTCCCTTGAATGTGTTTCCCCATCCTTTCCCCCATCATTATGTTTAATTATTTCCTCCACGCTTTAAATAGGCCAGACCTCTTATTATTGCTGTTTGCGTTGTTGTTTGGGTTCGCGCTCCTAATCACACACACAGGGAGATCCTCCTATGAAGCTAACTTGTTTTTGCCTCCAAAATAGCTTGCAGAAGATGGTGCGTCTGGATCAGCCACAAACAGTAACAACCATCTAATCGAGCCTCAGATCCGCCGGCCTCGTAGCCTCAGCTCGCCAACAGTAACTTTATCTGCCCCGCTGGAGGTGAGACGGCTACCTCATCTAACTGGACTCACTCTGTCCTGTGACTCCCATTCTTTCTTCTCTCTTAACTCTGCCTTCAGTTTGGCAGCCACCTCCTCTCTCTGATCAGTCGTTGTGTTGGTGGTGAAGGGTGTTCTTGTGCAGCCTTTCTACCTGCTTCTCTGTCTCGCCCAGTTAACATTCCTGGACTCTCTCACCTGATTCTCATTCTCATTTGGCTAAGGCCGCAGTGACTTGTGCTGGACGTGGGCACTCTCTTTTCAGGACTTCCACCGTTCTTGTTGTGTTTCGCTTCTTTTTGCCTGTTACCTCATTAGAATTGCATAATCTGTCTTTCAAATACCAAGTGCTGATATTGAGTTTTTCAACATAGCTATTGCTTTGATCATTTTTTTTCTTTCGACTGTAGGGTCTTTCATTCTATGGGCATACATGTTTCTGATGCATATTTGCATATCTGCATCGTGGCTGGGCATCTGCTTGTGCTCTCTGTCGTGTTTGTATTGTTTTGGTGCCATCCTTTAACATCACAAATGTCAGAGTTAGAGAAGCCAAAGAGCAAAGGTTTGAGGTCCTAAGCTTGACTGTGTCTTAGAGACAACTGTAGGCTTCTCCATGCCCTGGGTCCAGATGCCAATAAGTGGGAATGGATGCCGTCTCTTCCACACACTGATATGAACGTCATGGGTAACAACTGTGAGATTCCAGATCATTGTCTTTATTGATGTAGGTTTTTCTCTTCTGTGCTCTAAAACTTGCCAATCTATTCTTCATTAGACTGTGAGCTCATTAAGAGCAAGGGCACGTTTTTCTCTACTCTGTAAAATCTCCATCCATAATGCTTAGTACAGAACAGTATTTTTGGTACATACTGAGTAGCTACCAAAGGATGGTGATTATAAGTACTTAATATTGTTGTGTGTTTATCCAACAGAGGAAATGTAAAGTTAGATTGATTTAAAAGTAAATGAATGACAGAAAACAGGTTTTGGGAATCTTCCCTCTTGTCCGCCTCCAAAGAGAAGCCTCCTACAATAGCCAGGTACATTTTGGCACATTGGAATCGCAGCTGCTGAAGAGTTCTAATGCTAATTGTTATTCTTTAGGGTGCCAAGGACTCACCCGTACGTCGGGCTGTGAAAGACACCCTTTCCAACCCACAGTCCCCACAGCCATCACCTTACAACTCCCCCAAACCACAACACAAAGTCACACAGAGCTTCTTGCCACCCGGCTGGGAAATGAGGATAGCGCCAAACGGCCGGCCCTTCTTCATTGATCATAACACAAAGACCACAACCTGGGTAAGGCTGCTGCTTTTATTTGGCTCCGTTTTCATCGTGAAGTCTGGCATTAATTCCTTGATTTCCTTACTCAGTGTTTGTAGTTCTTGCAGAGGAATTAGATTGACTGTAAAGGGTGTTTCCAGAGGGTCTCCTCAGCCTGCATCTGGCCCCTGCACAAATGGGTGGGTGGGAGTGGGTGGGCACAGGCTGATAGCTGTCTTTGGTACTGGTGCTGGGACTGCCTTTTCTCCTGGGAAACTCTAGTTTAGACAGTTCACCATGCTGGATGGAAAGGTACTGTTCTGTGCTGTTAAGATTTTGTTAATTGATCCCATCTTACAAAATAAGGAGTTATAATCATTTTCAAATAGGAGTTATAATCATTTTCAAATAATTTTTTCTTTTGTCAGTTTCTTTTTGCACTTTTATTGGCATTACCCACCTTCTTTTGATTTGTCACTTTAGTTTTTACTGTTCACATCAGATCAGTATTCACACGTCTGAGCTACATTTCCGTGCCCTTAATCATGGGATAGGGGATGTATGGAGTGACTTTGGTTGTAAATCTGATACTCCTTTTTGTGATCATTTTGTCAAAATTGATTTTTCTTACCATGCAACTGTTTCATGTACTCCTGAATTGTACCCAAGAAAGAATCTGTACATTGTATTATCTTGAGCAAAATGAGATTAATCAGAGGTGAATATGCATATCTTTGTATTTCTCTGTCAGTTCTTTATTTCTTGAGCTGAATCAGTGGGTGGCTTTTTCAATGTAGTATATAGTTCTTTTGAAAATCAGTTGGTATTTTTCTGCTGTATAATCTCTATACCTGTAATTAAACTGAAATTGGTTCCCTTATTTCTGGCTATTTTTGATGCTGCAGATGGGTTTTCTTCCTGTTATGTCCCCATCGAATTGTCTAGCTAGAGTTAACTCAGAGTTTAACTTGGTCCTGCTATTATCTGTGCTACTTGTTCAAAACTGATGTTATGGGAATACTGGTTGAATTTTGGTGATTGTCATTGGCCCTAGCTCTTTGGTCTTGGATCAACAATAAACATACACCATTAATTCCCATTTCTAGTGATGGACATTAGGTGTGTCCATTTGATAGGCCAGCAGTCTTAGATTCAAGAACAAGCCCTACTCAAGGGGATTTGGGCTGTCATTTTATGCCTTGCCCATTGGGTGGTATCAGTTCAGTCCAGCAGGTCTAGAGGGCGTGCTCCTAGAATCCTTTGACTCGTGGGACACTGTGTCTTCAAGGGCATTCTTGGCATTTGGGGCAGGGACATTTGTGCCTTCACTTGCAGACCATTTAACTACCTTGGCTCCTGCCACCAGATGCTGATGGTCACCACCACCCCCACCCCAACGTAGTGATGACCAGAAATGCCCTACACATTTCAAAACAGCCCTAAGTGAGAACCACTCTAAGAGCTCTTTCTATTTTGAAATAAGGGAATGGCCTGCCAAGAGAATTTCTCATTTAGATCTGGTAACATTCATTTGGTAAACTGATAACTGCTTCTAAGGCATATAATAACATGTAGGCTTGACTCCCCTACTAGTCTGCAGATAATGTTACAGATTTGCAGGTGAGCCAAGAGTAAGAGACAGGCAGCTCGTTGGAAAATACAGTTATGAAGGGGTTTTTTTTTTTTTTATGTCTTTTTTCTTATTACCATGGGACCCCTGGCTGTCCTGCCAGTGTTCTCATTTACTATAGCACTGCTGTAATTTCAAGTCCTTAGCCAGAAACTGGCTCCAGAAATAAGGGCTAACGAATATAAAAGTAGATGGATTAGTGTAAGGAGCCACTGTGGCTTGCCAACATAAGCTATGATTTTAGTAATTTCAACTAGCTTAGTAATCAAATCCCCTAACCTTTTCACAGCCTTTCAAGCCACAACGGCAGTGTAATTGCAGCTGGGCAGATTGTATTTTAAATGAAACAGCACTCGCTTTATTTATTGCTTGCAACGTTGCTGAATGAAACCCATTTTTAATTTCCAGTTGTCCCTTTTTACCCAGACACTTGTTATTGACTAATTTACTGATTTAAAATTATAATCTGTTAGAACAACATTTTGTTACTGCTGCTAGTGTGGAAAATCCTCAAGGTAACAACTGGAAATTCCACAAGTTACTCCCCTTCTTAAGCAAATTCAGATGTGCTGACACAGCTGCTTTACTGCTTCTAAACAAAGGCCTAGGCAGCATTCTCCCTGCGGGAGACACACTCTAAATTGCCTGTTCATTTTGACCAAAGATGAAGAGCCAGAGAGACGCATAAAGATAATTTGCAGCTTAAAAATCTGTCTTGAGTTGGTTTTGGGGTTTGCTTTGATTTTTATTTTTAATTTATTTATTTTTCCATAGAGGTCGTACTAACTTTTATTTTCACCAACAGTGTATAAGCATTCTCATTTTGAAAGAGGAAGAGAACAAATGAGAGAACAGCATAGCTATCCTTAGACTTGAGCATTAGAATAGAAAAAGGAAAAAAACTGGTAGTACAGGTTGAAAATGATGAAAATAACACTGCTTCCCCCATCAGCCTGGGCACTATTGATTCTTACACCAACCAGAAGCGTGAAAAGTATCAGGACATTTCCCCTCTATACATTGAGAAATTTAAAAAATTTATTGAAATATGTCATAAAACATGACCTTTTACAGACAGACACACAGATAAAGGCAGTATGCCATCAGTGTTTGGATAAAGTTTGGCCTTATTCTTTTTTTTTTTTTTTTTTTTTTTTTGAGACAGAGTCTCACTCTCACCCAAGTTGGAGTGCAATAGTGCAATCTCAGCTCGCTGCAACCTCTGTCTCCCGGGTTCAAGCAATTCTCTTGCCTCACCCTCCTGAGTAGCTGGGATTACAGGCCCATGCCACCACACCAGCTAATTTTTGTTTTGTTTTGTTTTGTTTTGGTACAGACGGGTTTCACTGTATTGGCCAGGCTGGTCTCGAACTCCTGACCTCAAGTGATCCTACCGCCTCGGCCTCCCAAAGTGCTGGGATTATGGGCATGAGACACCCTGCCGGGCCAAGTTTAGCCTCATTCAAACAAACAAACAATGATTGGCTTTGTTCCCCGCCTGGGTCAGGCCTTTCAGGGAATGCATGCAGGAGACTAGGGGCTTGGGAGGGATGTGCCGAGGATCCTCAGCAGCTCAGAGCACGTGTATACAGGTTGAGTATCCCTAGTTTAAAGATTCAAAATCCAACTTATCCAAAGTCTGAAACTTTGTGAGCACTGACATGACACTCAGGCAATAAATGCTTGTTGGAGCATTTCAGATTCTCAGATGAGGGATGCTGAACTGGTAAGTATAACTGCAAATATTTTGAAATTCAAAGCCCCTCTGGTCCCAAGCATTATGGGTGAGGGATCCTAAACCCGTGTTAGTGTATATATGCCTTTCACAGGATCAAGCATGGGCTTATTTTTGTAGCAAGAAAGATTACACCCTAGTTAAGTTGCAGATTTGTTTTCCATCCAAGTTCAAAGTAATGAAACTCATTACCCTAGGCATGGTTGCTGGTCTCTTCCAGGATGGAAAAGATAAAGAAAAGAGGCACATTTTTTTAAATCCCTGTGTTTTATATATTTTGAATTAGGAAAGCCCTTTTTAAAAAGATACTGCTCTTTGCATCCTGTTTAAAAACACTTTGAACTTGATGGAGGGAAGCAATTTTATATTACACATGAAAGAGTTCCCGTATGACACTGAAGAAAGGAAGAAACAACCAAGCATGCTTTATGCATTGGATCATTTATTTTCATGGCATCTGAGACCTCGTTAGTATCCTACCTTCTCATCAGCCTGAAGTTGTCCATAGCTAATAGAGAGCCTTGACCACCACTTCACGTGCCCTGTCAACTAAAGAGAGATGCCTGCCTCCTTGAGTGGCTCGGTGGGAGTGGGGGTTCGGGGGTGACCACTAGCCTTAGCCCTCAGAGCTGATTCATGGCAGCTGCTGCCATTATTTTTATTATTGTTGATATAATGAAATAATATTATAAGCCTCAAGGCCTCTGGCCCTCACAGTCTGTGAAGTCTGGGTTTCCACGCAAGGCCACTTTAGCAGACCTTTGAAATTCAGCTGACTTTATACTTCATGCTCTGCCCCTCACTGCCCCCCTGACACTTTTCTCTAATTTCAGCTTCTTTTTGCTCCCCTCCACCTTTAAATCACCAGGCTTTTACCAATAGGGTTGATTGTCTTTCACGGCAGCGTACGTGCGATTCCAAGGCCAGACTGGCCTTGTGTGTGGCATTCAGAAACCCTGCCCTCTTTCATGCAATAGCCGTCCTTAGCTTTCTGTAAACCTGGTGTGGTCATTGGCTAGGTGGAAACCCAAGGATCCCCCGCTGGTTGTGGCGTTACCTGGTCCAGATCAGAGTTAGCATTGAGTGGGTAGCTTTTGAGAAATTCAGTGCTTTCAGTTTTTCCTCTGTTTGTAGTTAACCAGTCACAAATGTTTACCAGATTATCAGCTTCTTGGACCTTCTCAATCCTAAATCTGCTTAGCGTATTTCTTTATGTTCTGTGTATGTCAGTGTACTGCAGAATACTGAATTATTTTGTGCCTCTGCTTAGCCTTTTAGAAAAATATATTGGGTTCAGGGTCAGTATGTATCACAAACTGCTAACATGATTTCTTTCTTCATTTAAAAGTTCACCTAACTAGCAAGAAGCAAAGGTTGATTTTTGTTATTTATGGTCTTTTTTGATTCTTGCCAGTTCCCAAGATCTATGATTATGATTCAGTGATACTATGACTTACATGGTTGACTTAGGAAGCAGAAAAATCTAGTAATTTGGCAGCAGCAAAGGCCCTATTACAAAATTAAATGAAGCTGATATCAAATGTCTTAACAGTTTACTTTTTTTAACCTTAAGCTTATTTGGTTGACAGTGTGTTTTTTTTTTTTTTTAATGTAAAGATATGGATTCTCCTTTTTATTTTTTTTTTTGGAGGCGAGACTCTCTGCGTCACCCAGACTGGAGTACAGTGGCACGGTCACAGTTTACGGCTCGCTGCAGCCTTGACCTCCTAGGCTCAGGTGATCCTCCCACCTCAGCCTTTCAGGTAGCTAAGGTAGGCATGCACCACCACACTCAGCTCATTGTTTGTGTTTTTTGCAGAGATAGGGTTTTGCTTTGTTGCCCAGAATGGTCTCGAACTCCTGGGCTCAAGTAGTCTTCCTGCCTTGGCCTCCCAAAGTGCTGAGATTACGAGTGTGAGCCACCACATCTGGCCTTAACAGCGCATTTCTTTTTCTTTTTCTTTTTCTTTTTTTTTTTTTTTTTTTTTTTTTTGAGATGGAGTCTTACTCTGCTGCCCAGCCTGGAGTTCAGTGGCACAATCTTGGCTCACTGCAACCACTACCTTCCAGGTTCAAGCAGTTCTCCTACCTCAACCTCCCGAGTAGCTGGGACTACAGGTGCACGCCACCACACCCGGTTAATTTTTGTATTTTTAGTAGGAATGGAGTTTCACCATGTTGGCCAGGCTGGTCTCAAACTCCTGACCTCAAATGATGTGCCCACCTGAGCCTCCCGAAGTGCTGGGATTGCAGGCGTGAACCACTGCAACCAGCCTACACTGCATTTTAACGGGGTCTCCATAAGTAAGAGTCAGCTCCTGGACTCTGGGTCATAACCTTTGGGCAACTTCTTGTTCTCTCTGAAACTCCATTTCCTCATCTAAAGAAACAGAACATATGCCCAACCTCCTAACAAGGGTCTGTTGCAATATCATACATCTGACCATGCCTTGTAAATCATGCAGCCTGACCCAAGATGTCAGAGTACATGTTTCTCTTTTGTTGATTCTCTGTGGTATCTTATGAAGCCTATGCTTTAAGAAAAATGTTTTGTAAACTTTTAAATATTAAGGCATAAATGAGAACTTAATCTGCAGAACTTGGTCAAGAATCTCAGTAAAGTCGTATCATAACTTTGTGACTTTGCCTGAGGAAGGCGGCCCTCCCTGGAGTAGCCACGTGACTTCACGGACCAGATTCACATTCTCTGCTGAGTTCAGGAAGGAATGGAGGGGAACACAAGTGCTGAAGCGGGGTGTGGCAGAGGGGCCTATTCCCTAACGTGTTAGGCTGGCTCCCCTCGCCGGGGGCGCAGGACCCATGGAGAGATTTCGAAACCATTGTCCCCACTCCCTTTTTGTGCCACATTCACTGGCACCCTCCATTCTGGTTTCCCTAGTAACATCACTGCTGGGGCTCTCTTCCCTTTCCCCTTCTCAAGGTCTTGGGGGAAATGATTAACCTTTCATGTAAATATTCTGACTCTCCTCCTTCCACCAAGTACAAGAAGGAAGAGTACAGCCTGTCTCAAGAGACGGTCAGCCAGGCTTCCTGTACAAAGCAGAGATGGGACCTATCTCACGCTCCAGGCGTGGACAGTCTGGTTGCCTTGAAACAAACAGCTCAAGAAGAAGAGCACCCAGTAACTGCACACAGATACTTCCACTTAGCGTCTACTGTCTTTTACATTTTTCTTGCAGGAAGATCCACGTTTGAAATTTCCGGTGCATATGCGGTCAAAGACATCTTTAAACCCCAATGACCTTGGTCCCCTTCCTGTGAGTACACTGGAGACACATGGAATGGTCTGAAAGTGTTTGTTCCTTTATCCGCTCTATGTTGATGGAGAGGCCCTGTGGACCTTCTCTATCTCCAGGCTTCGTGGATCTCATTGGTTTGTGTTTCTTAATAGAATTTAAGTGTTTAGCTGAACTGTAATCGTACATTATAGTTCATGTGATATCCAGTACTTATGAAAGAGGTTTCTGAATTGTTAACTTCTAGTGGAAGATAGAACTTGTCCACAGGATGCTCAAGAGACATTCTCTGCAGGTGACAATTTAAGTGGCACTCACTTATTTTGTAACTTAGCAACCACTGAGTTCCAGCCATATTGCTGATTAAATCATCAGAACCAAAGTAATGAAAATAGTATGGCAGAAGAAGGTCTAATTAGTCATAGAAAGTTTCTATAAGTCATTTAACCTGCAGATTTTTTAAGTTTTTTTCTCCCTTGTTGGTGACGGCTCAGTAGGAGTTGAGCTATATACTTAAAATTGGATTTTGAATGAAACCTTCACATACATCCTCCTCAACAACTCACTCTCAATTTGAAAAAGCCGTAGGGGGTGACAGGGCAGTGGATGGACTCCAAGGCTGTTTTTAAATGGGAATTTTTGTGGTTGTTTTCCAAGTGTAAGAACCTTTTTGTTGCCTGGTATATTAGGGCAACATTTGAGGCTGCGAAGGTTAAGGTTCAATCAGTATTCATTAGGTTTTACAGGTATCCCACACCAAATCTGTTTGGTTCCTGGGTTCAAATAGAAAGAACCAGAGCGTGAGTTTAGAAAACAAAAGAAAGCATTTTTTCTGAATCTGTTGGATTCCTGAGGTTCAGATAGCAAATACGGATAGTTTAGATAATGAGGGCATACCAGCTTTATCTTGAAAAAATTCTCCAAATCCGTTTAGTTCCTGAGCTTGACTAGTAAAAGTTCCTGGTAGATAATACCAATATTAGATCATCAACTGCCTGGACAATATAAATACAGTAACCGTGTCTAACATTTTTATATTAACCCCCTCTTCCCTTCCTTTAATAATATTTATTTAATTAAATGGTACTCAACTTCAAACTCCCCTGTTCCATGGAATGCTACAGTTTCCCTTTGAAGCTTTTGAGCTGGCAGCCCATTTCCTGTTCTTCATACAGTCAGCACATCTGAGACCTGAGCACGTGATAAAGGGTGTTGCTAGACATTGTCAGGAGTTAACTTGAAGTGTTCATATTTAGTTCATGCTCAATGCATAAATGTACCCTAGCAGAAAAGAGAACAAAGGTGTCCTGTGGTTTTTAAATGTTGCCTTTGATTTTGGAACTCCTAGCTAATGTTTGTATTTTCTGTCTCCCTTCCTTCCCCGGATACTAGCCTGGCTGGGAAGAAAGAATTCACCTGGATGGCCGAACGTTTTATATTGATCATAGTAAGTAGGCGCTGTTATGGACACACAGGTGTTGCGGGTTAGAGGGAAGGGAGTAATTCAGACATCATAGTGAAAGCTTTGTCATTTTACTCTTTATCTAGGTAGCCAGGTGTTATGTGGAGAAAATGATACCAGAGAATCAGTGCCTTCATACGGTACTGTGCATTCACCCCAAGTTTGCTTAAAGTAGCCCATCAAGCTTTCACCCAATCTGATCTTGTGACCTATTAACATGGTTTTTTTTTAATTTGTAAACCACATTTTGATTGTTGATCCCTTGACTTTTGCACATTTAATAAATACACTCTGGTAATAGAAAATAAGATTAGAAATGATGATTTAGTCAAAAATCTGTGAACAGTGCTTGAAGCAGCATGTAAGTTTTTTAAGACACTGCCTTCAAGGGTCCTATGGCAGGATGCCCTCTCTGACCTTATTTTCTATTCACAGCATGTTTCCTTGCACCCACAACACTAATATATATGTATTTTCTAGAAATTGTAGTATATTTGCTATAGATATTTGCTCCAGCACCTATGAATAAATGTGTGGTTTCTCATTCCAACTAAAAGTTCAACTAATATAAGTTTGCTTTTTAGCCAGTGGGATTTTTTTTTCTCATTCTTTTTGGAGGTGCCATGTTCTTCATGGAATCATATTTCTATGTCCCTTAAAATTTCTGAAAAAGTATATTAAAAAGAAGCCTTCAAATAGATGTCAGGTTTCAACCGTGTGTGCCATTTGGTAGTATCTTGGTCTTTGCTTTCATTTGGTTCATGAACAGAAAGTCCCACCAGGTTTCCCGGGCTTCACACTTTCATAACTAAACGAAAGCACATTGATGAGCCACCTCCTGAGAAGTCTGGCCGCAAGTAATCCTCGCACATGTAGGACTGGTCACTATCTCACAGGCACAGTACGTTTTTCAGATGTTACTAGGAGGCAGAGTACATTGTGAACAGAATTTCACCTTCAGGCACTGGGGGTACAGGGCTTATTATAAATGGAATTAAGCAAGAGTACCAGCAGTTTACAATTCAACTAAAAGTAGAAGTCGTAGGTGTATTTAGAAGGGTGGGCTACCCTTTGTTTAAACCAGGTATTTCAAGGTGCAGAGACTTAGTTTTTGTCTTTTATCAAAAAAAAAGGCAGATTTACCAACTTTCCAGAATTTCATAGTAAACATAAAGTATTTTTCCGGCTTTCATGTATGTGTATACCCTACTTTTTTCCTTAAAATGCTATTTATTATTTTATTCTCAAGAGAATTTACTAAAATGAGAGACAGGCCACACCTCTTTTTCCCACGAAAAACAAAATAATAGCTTTCGGCTTGGTACAGTAGCTTATGCCTGTAATCCCAGCACTTCGGGAGGCTGAGGTGGGAGGATCATTTGAGGTCAGGAGTTCGAGGTTAGCCTGGCCAACGTGCTGAAACCCCGTCTCTACTAAAAACACAAGTAAAAACTAGCTGGGTGTGGTGGTGTGCACCTGCAATCCCAGCTACTCAGATGGCTGAGGCAGGAGAATCGCTTGAACCTGGGAGGTGGAGATTGCGGTGAGACAAGATCATACCACTGCACTCCAGCCTGGGCGACAGAGGAGACTGTCTCAAAAAAAAAAAAAGAAAGTTTCCTTTGTAGTATTTTTTATACATCACAATTCCAGTTTTCAGACAGGTGTGAATAATACTGATCATTTTACTAAAACAGGTCTTCACTGGTAACACATCTTGGTCTGTGTGACACATGGAGAGCATTGCACACAATATTGTGATGGTTTTCCGGCTGGAGATCTGGCTTAGGTCAACCTAAAAAGAATGTTGTGAATGTGTTTAGTATACTGCAAGGAGCCAAAAACAGAAAAACACGATTGCAAAGGGCTATCCTAGCGCGCATTAAAATAGTAAAAATCACCGACTGTTTCACTATTGATGTCATAGACCTAGTATAATCTATAGGAGATGCTTGATACATGGTGACTTGAAATCAGGTTCGTGGAGGGTCAGTGGTGAAACTCTTAGGAAGTTGCTGTGCTTGATCAGAAAGTGAAGTGAACTCACCTGAGGAGCGGTAGGTGCCCCCCCCCCAACCCCCCACCCCCACCGGCCTGAGACCGGCCCAACTCTGGCTTACTGGAAGGTAGAAGAAGGTAGCTACCTGCTAGATGCCTGGGCTTTTGCTTACTTCTGATCAGTTCTGCAGTTACTCCAGCGCTCTGCCCAAACATTTCCTCATTTCTCTTGACTAGAACAGCATCCCCGAGGCTCCGTGTATACTCTGTACAGAGCCTGATGCAACTAAGCTGTGCCAATATGATACTTGTGGCCATTGACTTAGAGATTAAAATTTATTTTGCCTTTGCATAACCGTATTGAAAGATTCTGTTAAAGAGATATAGCATAAATTAAGTGACCAAAAACCATTTAAGAAAAGGATTTATGAGTGCTGCCTCCTTAGCTGTTCATGCTACATTTCTACCATAATTCATCAAGATTTACTCAATGGAAAGCTGTAGCACAGTACACATCAATGAAACAGTTCAAGTCATTGGCCTTTCCACAAAATTCAGTGTGTGAAAACTGCAGAATACCTGTCTTTTGAAGAGGCTTTATCAGGCTGACACATACATTCCAAATGGGTTGAATTACCTGGAAGATAACATTTAGAAATGTCCTTTCCATCAGAATAAAGCCTCTTTTTCTAAACAATCTTCTAGCAAAACTCAGCATCTGATTCTGCTGTCATAATGCCTACAGGACAGGAACCAGGTTATGCCTGCGTATGCCACAATGCTGTGAACGCCGTTAACTTGTAAATTGCTTAGAGTCCTCCTGTCTTCCAGCATACCTGGCACGTGGGTCCACATGGAATTACAGATGAGATGACGAGACGCACTTGTCTTTTCAATAATTGATTATTTCTGCTTTGTAAGTTTTTCCTGAGGAGTTAGACATTTTCAAGAATAACAATACTCAGCCCTCTTAAAGATTTAATTTCAAAAGCAACGAATGATCGAGACTAACCTCTTTGGACTCCTTGATTCCTTTGGTTACTGTCTATGGAATGGCTCCTGGCTCTCAGGCCTAGGGTGGGAGGTTAAGGAAAAGTCTTGAACTGAATCTCTATATCTTGTAGGAATGATGTCATTCTTCTTAAAGACCAGACAGGCCCAGCAGCTGAGTAATTGGTCACAGGTATCCTGTCTACAACATTAGGAGAGAAAATTGAATTCCAGTGACTTTGTAAAGTCCTATTTTAGTCTTTCCTATCAACAGTCTTACTGGACCTGTTCATCGTGACTAAACTGAGTTTCTCGTCATCCTTCCACTTCCTTCTTGTCCTTTTATTTGAAATATAATATCTCAAAGAGGAAAAGCAAGTTTAAACTCCAAAGTTCTTAAAAAAAAAAAAAAAGAATAACTGGCTACCCCATACTTTCATACACTGACCATACTTCACTGCAGAATTCTCCATCATAACCATGTAAAAACTTGTGTTGTTCCAAAAGCTTAGGCTGTTTTTAAAGGGACTTTGTTTTCACCATCAGCTTCATTCAGTCATTAAAAAAAATAATGCACTAAGTTCCTGTTACCTGCTGGGACTGGTCTTAAGTGGTAGAGAGGGGGTTGCAAAGATGAATAACACACAGTCCCTGTCCTCGAGGAGCTTAAGTCCAGTGGGAAGTAGCGGGAGATATTTCAAGTATCAGAGGAGTGGATCAGTTGTTACACAGAAACAGAAGAGGCAAGGACTGCATCTGCTTGGGAGGTGGTTGGGCACAGGGATGGGCCCTGAGGGAATGGGTCACTTTTTAGATGGTTGACAAACACTGAGTAGGATTGAGGCAGGCAAAGCCCTGGGAAGAGTGATCCTAGGATGTGTGGAGGTGTGTGAATATGTGCAGATGCTGCCACGTTCTGAGAAACGCAGCATTGCTCCAAACAGCTAGTGTGCCGCAGGGGCCAGCGTGGCACGCAGGCCAAGCCAAAGGGTGTCTGCCAGGTGTGGGGACTCAGGCTCAAGCCACAGGCGGTGGGGAGCTCCCAGGGGATTTCCCAGAGGGGAGGGATGGGATCGAAATCGTTCTTTAGAGAGATCCTTTTGGCAGAGCTGTAGAGGATGTCTTGAACCAGGGGGTTTGAGACAATTCCCAGTGATGCCCAGAGAACAGTTCAGAAAAAAAATGAGCTCTCTAGCAAGAAGCTTATCAGGGAGAGAGAGGATTGGTCCAGGGCCACCAGAGTGAATGACACGGCCAGGTTCCTGATTGGGACAGTGAGTGGATTGTGATACTGCACGTTGGAATGAAGGTAACGTTACCAATTTTGGTGTTGGGTGATGAGAGGTTTGGTTTTGGTAGAGTTGAGCTGAAGTGCTTATGGGAAACCCAGGTGCAGATGTCCAGGATGGAGCATGAAGTTCGGGTCTGGTCTGAGGACTTGCGAATCCCCATGAGTCAGGAGTTGTTAATTTATTTTTTGCTTTGATGACAATATCCATTGATACGGTTATAATCCAAGTTGGTGTTTTAAGGCAGTTTTTACTCAGCTGTATTCCGTTTCCTTTATTTGGTTTTCTTTTCTCTTGTTTTCCATCACAATAGCAGCTTTTACTTTCCAAAGTCTTCCATGAAAGGTAAGGGACCCAAAAATGCCTTTTGCTTCCATCGAGATTCTCTCAAACAGTTGAGATTTTTCATGTAAATTTTCTGACAGCATGAAAACAAAAGATTCTGGAATCATCACTTGCTTTGGTAGCTTTTTTTTTTTTTTCCCTTAGCTTTTCGTCTGCTTTTATTAAAATAATGATAAGGCTTTTTAAAATTCCTGATGTGGTCGTTAAAACAGAATTCACTAATTATTCTTATCAGCCCACTTACAGTGTATCCAGAAAATAAACAGAACCAATATTCTTCCCCCGCACCCGCCCCACCAAGCCCCCGAGACAGGGTCTTGCTCTGTAGATCAGGCTGGAGCATAGTGGCACAATCATAGCTCACTGCAGCCTCCCCCTGGGCTCAAGCGATCCTCCCACCTCAGCCTCCCAAGTAGCTAGGACTACAGGTGTACACCACCACACCTGGCTAATTTCTTTTTTTAACCTTTTGTAGAGATGGGTCCTCACTATGTTTCCCAGGTTGGGCCTGAACTCCTGGCTTCAAGTGATCCTCCTGCCTCAGCCCCCCAAAGTATTGGGATTACAGGCATGAGCCACTGCTCCTGGCCACCCTTTACTTTTTGAATACTTTTGTTCTTCTTTTTTTTTTTTTTTTTTTTTTACTAACCTAGAGATCCAAAAACTCCAGAGAACCTACTCTCCCCAGTCTGCCCCTCCGTACTTTTCATGTGAGTCCACCGCATTCTCCCTCCCTCCACTCCACCCCAGTATACACACAGGAATCCATAAGGTCTTTTTAATTATGCACGGTTACAAACCCTGAGTGATATCACCTACACAAGTAATGGTATAGATAGCATTGAACAATCTTGTTCACATTAACTCACTTGGAAGAAAGCAAACCACCTTTTGCCAACATGACCAAACAGAAACCATGCTGCGTAATCTTCCTCTGCTGCATCTAATTCTCTTTTTTGGACTGCCTCAGCTGCTTTGATTTTTGTGTGCATATGAGTGACGCATGTAATAGATTATTCATTTGTTCGATGCAGGATTCTTAATTGAAAGCAGTTTTTCAACACCATAAGTAAAGAGAAAAGTATTTGAAATGAGAAGAAAATCCTGTGTTTGTTAGCCTTTTGGGAAGCTAAGACTTCTTAAATGCCTTTTTTCAATTAAGTGAAAATCAAGATCAAGTTATAAATCCTTGAAAGAACAGGGGTTTATAATTCCCATTTTAGCAAGTTGTTTGCCCAAAACAGTATGAATAGCTGGTTTCTCTTTAGTTGTGCATTTTTGATTGAGTGGTTTTAACTAAACAGTATGTGAGAGGGGTTGCCGTATAGAGTATAGTTACCTGCTAACTCTGAAATACTAATTTGTCTTTAGAATACAGGGTGGGGGACTGGACAGCTTTTGAAGAATCCAGAAATACTTCTTTCTAAAGCTTTCTTTACATAGAATAGATATGAACTAATGTTCTGATTTTTTTTTTTTTTTTAAACATTTTCAGATAGCAAAATTACTCAGTGGGAAGACCCGAGACTGCAGAACCCAGCTATTACTGGTCCGGTCAGTATTTTCAAATTCTGCCTCTTCAGTATAAGACTTTGGTTACATGTTTACATGTTTTTTGTGTATTACTGATAACAATGGTGTCAAGGGACTGGTGTGATTGAGTAGTTGACTAGAAATGGAGTACTTTGCTGCCATCTCCTTCTTACTGAAGTTTCCAGGTGAGGTACAGCTGCGTGTGCCTTTTCAGACGGATTTCATTATAAAGGAAAAGAAAATAGCTTGATAATGACAGCAGAATTAAACATTTTTTCTTCTCCTTTATAAAAGTGTGGATCATAAGTATAATAAAAATTTCCTCCCTTCCTTTTTATATGAAACAAAACCAAGCCCTATCTTCATAGAGTGTTATCATTTCTTTAGGCCAGGAGTAATAAATGCATGCCAATAAGTTTAAATCTTTTACAACTTTCAAAAATCTGTAGAAGTTTTGGTGAGATTGTAGCTAAGTTCAGGAGCTGTTTTGAACTCTGCTGACCCACAATGTTCTCATGGTCCCCTCATACATGCCGGGTAGAAAAAGAATCAATTCTGATGCAGGCGTGATGACCTCTGACAACACCGCAGCACTCTGTGTTCATAAGGCGATGTGAGAACCCCACTCCCCGGGGCATCAGGAGACACTTGGTATCTCACACTTGTTGACAAGTCTGTAGAATGGGACCACACTCATCAGCAGAGAGCACACCACCAGCTTTTGTCAGTGGCTGTATGAGTGCAGGGAGGTAATTTGGAATTATAGGAGATGTACTGCGATCAGCAGAAGATTGCAAATTTGGGATTCTTAGACTAGAGGAGCAGAAGTAACTGAAGTTTGTTATATCACATGCTGGGCTAAGAGGCCAGTTGGTAGATTTAAAATTCCAATTTCATTGCTTTAATCTGATTCCATTCAAATTATGTTTTGAATTAGTAAGATACGTCCATTTGAAAACTTAAAAGATGTTACATTGCAAATGTGCCCTGGTAACTGACTCCCATTAGTTATTTGTTGGATTTGTTCAGTCACTTGGGTACTATTTCCTAGGCAAAGTGCCCAGTAATACCTGGGTAAAAACAGTCAACTTTTTTCTCTATGTGCCTTAAACACTGCCTTACTCTGATGATTCCTTTTGATATATATATTCACAGTCACAGTTGTTTGTTAGAATATTATATTCTCTTCTACATCATTAGAACAAGGTAAATTCAAGAAACTATTCTTTTTAAGTGGCAGAAGACTTTTGACATAACTTTGAAGCCTTTTCAAATATTTTTATCACTTATCAGTTACCGACCGTCACTCAAACACTGCTAGTCCTTATTAAATCTTACTGAAAATTGCTTAGCATCATAAAGCCAAGTAGATTTGCCCCCAAGAAAGAGCTCTCTGTTTTCTATTAATAGAAGAGCCTTGTTTACTCCTTCGTTTATGTTATTATTATTCATTATATTGCTTTCAATAGGAGAATGTGTATTTAAGTAATTATCAACTTAGTGTAGACATTTGGACTTTGCTGTCATTCAGTTCTAAATATTTGGCAGTTTTCATTTGATTTTTCTTCTTGACTTATAAATTATTTAAAATATGCTTTTTAGTTTCTAAGAGTATGGGAGGATTGTGCCTATTCTTTTTTTAATTGAGTTTTAATTTTATCGCATTATGGTCAGAGAATATTGTCTATAGAATGTTTATTATTGGAAGTTGAAGCTTGATCATTTTTTGTAAATGTTCTTTTTCTGTTTAAAAAGAACGTGTATTGTGTCTCTGGTTGAATATAGAGTTCTTTATGTGTCCGTTAGGTGAAGCCTGTGGTGTTCAAATTATCTACATTCTCTTTGCTGTTTTGCTGTTGGATCTAATCAGGATAGTTGTGTGGGTCTCCGTGGTGATTGTTGCTCTGTCGATGTTGTCTGAGATGTATGTAACTACATTCTCTTTCTCTCTTTGTTCGTATTTGCTTAGCATCTCTTTTCTCTCGCGTGATATTTTATCTTCTTTCTTGCCTTTTATTCAATTGATAGAGTACTCTCTCTTTTATTTTCTCTATGTGCTTGCAGGCTGTACTTTCTATTTCTATTCTTTTAGCTCTCACATTAAACTTTGTAACCAACATACTTGACTTAGGGTTAAAATGAATCACTGTCTACTCTCCTTGCCATCAGGACCTCAGGGAACTTGAATGGCATTCTTCCCACTCCCATTTGCCCCGTCATTGTTGGGTGGAATATTAAAACTACCTTGTCTTTAAACTTTCCTAATAGGCACATAGTCATTCATATATTTTATTTTTTTTCTCCCTACTGTCCATACTGATTTAATTTTACCAAATGTAAACAAATTTCTTTGCCCACCATTGGTTCTCCCACCATGGTTCTTCCATCCATTTTTTTTCTGGGGTGAGTTTTGATCTTAGTGAAGTCTAGTACAGTTTATAGTTCTTAGTGTGTGGTCTGCGGACCAGAGTATCAGTATTGCCTGAGAGCTTGTTAGAAATGCAGGTTTTCAGTTCCTACCCCAGACCTACTGAATCAGCACCTCTGGGGGTGGGACAGCAGTCTTTGTTTTAACAGCTCTCCCAGGATTCCGGTGCCCCCTCAGGTTTGAGCACTTCTGCCCAGCAGCACTGCCAGTGACAGTCCTGAGAGTGGTAATGTCTCTTAGTCTTTGACTCAGAAGGTCTCATTTGACCTCTCTATTGAAAGTTCAGCTGATGATAGAAATCTTGGTTAAATTATTTTCCTTCAGTGCTTTGGAGATTCTCCTGCATGTCTTCTGGCCTCCATAAGTGATGATAACAGGTTTGCTGTCAATCTCATTGTCATTTCTGTGTAGGTAAATGGCTCTGTTCTCTGGTGATTTTGAATTTTTATTTGTGTCTTAGATGTTTTACAATTTCACTATCATCATGTACCTATGTGTGGAGTCCTCTTAATTTATCTTGCTTTGGACTCAGGCTTCTTCAATATGGGGATTGTGTCTTTCCTCTGTTCTGGAAAATTCTCACCTATTATTTCTTCACATATTGCATTTTTCCAATTCTCTGTCAGTATCTGTTTCTGTAACTCCTGTTGGACATTTACTTCTCTTTCACATTGTCTGTTTTATCTCTTTTGTGTTTTCTGTCTCTCTCTCTCACTGCTGTATTGTGAGTTATTACTTAGCTCTTCCAGTTAATTCTTTAAGCTTTTTCGTAATCTGTTTATCAGTTCATTGTGTTTATTATTTCAGTGACTAAATGTAATCGCTCAAAGTTTTATTTGGTCGTTTAAAATTTGCTTTTGTCTTCATAGTTATTCTGTCCTGTTCTCTTTATCTCTTTATTTATTTTTTGATGCTTTCATCTCTTTGTTATTTTTAAGATATTTATTTCTTAGCCTCTTTCAGATTATTCTATTATCTCTGATCCTAGGAGCATTAAATCTCCCACTACGTCTATAGACTCTCCTTAAGAGTGTAGATTATTGCCTAGTTCAGTTTATAATTTGTGTGTGTGTGTGTGTGTGTGTATACATGCATGCAAGAGGGAGAGAGAGAGTGTGAGCAAGCTCATTTTTTTTTCCTATGAGGCTTTTGTAAGTCCTGACCTGTATTTACTGTTAACTTCTTAGCTTGGGTTCATGCACCCCCAGTCAGTATAACTGTGGACCTCATACCCACTTTGGCACAGGCTTGGAGTATGGATTTATTACAGGTCTGTTTCTTTTTGTTTTTCTCCCATTTATGGTCCTGGACAGAAGGTAAGCTTCCTTGCAACTTCCCTGGTCCGGTGGGTAGAGTTTTATTGTCCCCTTTCCAGATGTTAGGTTTTAAACAATGACTGTTCTTTTCTCCGTCATGTAGACCAAAGGCCAAGTTCTGTGTCCCCACGGGAGATTAAAACCAAAGTTTAAAATCAGTGCCCACTGATTTCTCTAATTGTGAATCTTTCTGGTTACCTAGTACCTAGAGTTTCTCTTCCCACGTTTTAAAAATATCAGTGCTAAGTAGGCCTAGCATTTCTACATGTTTTTAGGGAAAGGGGACCCTCTCTGTGGCAGCTCAGTGTTCAGCATTCCTGTAAGTTAGCATGCTCTGTGTATAACAAGTATCACTAGTAATAGCATTTAGTAAGTGCTGTTGGCGCATGTTGCTGTCATGAACACTATCTCATGTTGTGTAACACCTTCATTTTTCCAGTAACTTTATAATCAGCTGATTTGAAACTCGCAGCCATCCCCTCAGGTAGGCAGGGCAAATGTTGTTATTTCCAATTTGTCAGAAGCTCGGAAAGCTGATTCTGTTGCTGACAGTCCTTGCAAGGGTCGGAATCAGGACCAGAGCCCCAGATGCACTGGTGTCACTGATGTCCCCACACCGGGCACGAGCCCTTCTGTGCAAGGAGCTCCAGTGTCACCTGGACAGTGATGATGTGAAAACATTTAGAACCGACTTACACAATAAGGCAGATTTTCATTCTGTACCCAAAACATGAACACAGATTTAATGCAGAGCAAAAGGGCTTTAATCAACAGACATGTTCATTTTTCACATAGACCTATTTTACAAGCTAAATTGTAAGCCAGAAAATGACATTCCAGATTTTCAAGTGAGAACAAATGATTTGGTCTACTTAAAAAAAAAAAAAAAAAGGTACATGTAATCTCTTCAGAAGCTGCGCTGGGAGGATGTTTGTCCTGGTACATTTTTAGAAACTTTTCAGGAAGAGAATGTAAAAACTTACTCTTCTTCTTCTATCATGAGAACTACCTCTGGAGAGGAAAGATAATGAGTACAGGAGGAAGACAGTGATTTTTCAGCTTTCACACATCATTCCCCAGAAGGAGAAAGGCCTGAAATATCTCGACATTTCCACCCACACCTCCTCAGCCCCTGCCAGGAGACAGAGTAGGTGAGGGAATGGGCATCACAGGCCGAGGGCCACATGTTGAAATCTGCTCCTTGGGGAAGCTGTCATTTAAGACAGTCGAACTTGCATACATAGTGATGACTGTTTAAGCTTTTTTTCCAGCATTTTCAGGAGTAGGGGGAACTGTGATGTAACCATGATGTTTGGAGAACCCTCATGAAAACAGGAACAAACAAAAAATAATTGCTGGGAATCACAGACTTTCAGAAATAGAAGAGCCGAGTCACGTCTGTTCATCCAGTCAAATCCTTCCACTTAACAGTGAAGAAACTGCTTAGTAGAGAGAGTGTGTTGCAGAGCCAGCTGATGAGATCTACCCGAGAGTTCAGGCGTTCTAACGCTGGCAGGGGCAATGGAAGGAAGTCACTTTTTTAGTTCCTATGGGGTCTTTTTTTTTTCCTCATGGCACTACCACGGTTTATTCATTGATTTCCAATTACCTGTTGCTCTCAGCGGCTTGTGAGCTCCAGGAGGGAACTGGGAAAGCTACCTTTGCTTTATGTACTGTTATGTTTCTGGCACCTAAAATGCCTTGCACAGAGTAGGTGCTCAAGAAGTATCGGTTGAATGGATCAGAATGAACACCAGAAAGTGGGAAATAAACTAGAGAGGAAGTCTTAGTTTGTGACGCGATGTACTGTTGGTAGAGCAGAAAACATGATCTCTTTATTGGCTTATGTTGGAACCTTGTATTCTTTTTCTTATTTCGGTGGTTGTCCAGTTATTAACAAATTTATACCTTGCCTAGACTCAGAATTGCTATGTGATTTCATCAGACTAAACACTGCCTAAAATAAATAGCATGTGAGGTCAAATCTGTTGTTCAGTGGAAAATCAAAGAAGACTGACTTAAAAACTAAGAAAAGACCATAGGCAGTATAAATTGTCTATGGATTGCTCCTAAGCTATATAAAGGTGGTGTATTTATTGCTCTTGAATTACAGAGCGAAACACTGACATGTTCATTTTCTGGAAGAGTGGTGGTTTGTGGTGTTTCGGGTTAGTTTTTTATATAAACATGTCTTAAAACTATAAAGAAGGGAAGTTCGTGTTCTTCATTTCTTCTCTTTCTGGTCAAGATAAGTATGGTAAAAGTGTAAGGTTTGGAGTCTGGAGATATCAGACTAAGCATCAGTATATTTTGTTAACTTAGGCCAAAATGATAACAGCAGAAGTATTCTCTGCTGAAATTCATACTAGAGTCTAAAAAGCAATGAGTTGTTTTCGAGGCTGTCATAGTTAATATCTCTGTATATACAAAAACCAGTCCTTTCAGCTTCATAAAAATATCGTTAGGCTTTTTCAGTAGCCAAAAGTCAGGGCTCTGACTCTTAAGATACTATAAGCCACTTTACAACATAGGAAATAAAGATTATTTAAATGACTACATTAAGATGTTACTCCTTTGCCTGAAGAGAAATCACAACTTTTGAATGAGCATAGTTAATTCCTGAGCCCTCAACTGTGGTACCATCACTGTTTCATAGATAAAGCATTTGAGATTTCAGAAATCCTTGCCCAAGACCACTAAATATTAAGGGACAAACCTTCTGACTCCTAAATTGAGGATTTTTTGAGAATGCCATCTGCCTGATTTTATACTCCTTGATAGGAGTGTCAGTTCACTTCCCTCATTGTACTTCCCCACAAAAATTTGTTAAATCATAATTAGACTTTTCCAAATGCCAACATAGGTCGTTCTGGGGTTGTATGTTAAAAGTATCTAGCCAATAACTGTCACCTAAACCACAGCAAAAAAGAAAAACAGAAGCACTCTGACTCACATTCTGACAAAAGTCACTTGGAAACCATGTTTAGTTTGTGCAGCATATCCCTAAATGGTTTCCCAAATGCAGTATAGCTGTTTTCAGGGGTGAAAGCCACACTCAAAGCTGATTAGTCCTCATCAGTTCTAGGACTTTCCCCTGTGCTGTGTAGACATGATCTGATTTTTCCATGGATAATCTGAGAAGTGAGAATTTACGGTTTATGATTCATGAAATTCTCTTGAATGTTGCCTAAGTATACATAGAATTTCAAGTGTATTGTTTGCATTATCTATATTCATAAATTTATCTTCCAGGCTGTTCCTTACTCCAGAGAGTTTAAGCAGAAATATGACTACTTCAGGAAGAAATTAAAGAAACCTGTGAGTAATCATGCCTTCCAAAAATGCTTTGTGTTAGTCATTTGTAAGTTACCACAGTTACTTCAGTGAGAACAACTTGGTTGTTACTTTTAGATGAATGCTAAAAATATTACCTTCCTTTTCTCACTGCACTTTGATCCTCCTGGTTCTGAAATCTGAATTTTCTTTTTAACAGAAATGGTAAGTGAAGATTAACTCAGTATTACGTATCAAATCACCTGAAGGGTAATTTCGTATGTAATACATAAAAAGACAGGAACGATTTTTATGGGATATGAAATAATTCAGAACCCTAGTCGCAAAATCTGGGGAAACCCATTCAGTTATGCACAGTTATCATATTTAATAAACCTGGATCCCAGTTAGAAAAATGTTCAGGTCCTTCCTTGCAAATGCAAAAGCTTAGTTTCAGCTACAATATTTATAATATAAAGTTATATTTAATTACAGTAATTGGCAGTACTAGGTGCAAATGTAATTTTCTGCTTATAATTATCCCTGGCAGTTTCAAACCTAGAAACTCTAAAAATTTTTATGGGCAGTGTTTTAAATTATAACATTAGATTTTCTAATGACGCACCACCCCCAAATTGTTCAACATTGCATCTTCTGTTTTACTTTCCAATTCCTCCTTAGCAGTTTTCTCTTTGGTTTTCTCCATCACTATGGTTACACCTCTAGGGAGGGGAGAGAATCAGCTGCAGCTCAGACCCCCTCCGGTGGCCTGGGCTCTGTTGCCATTTCTCCCTGCCTCCTCCCCTCAGCCGGTTCCTCCTGCCCAGGACGTCTCTGGATGGGGCACAATCTCTGATCTCATTTAGGAGTTTTGGTCTCTGTTCCAAAGTCCTGATTCAAGAGCTCATGGATAACTACTATTGAAATGATTATTTGCCTTCAAAACTCAGATGAATACTAAAAATTCCACAATTTTCTTTGTGAGTCACGTCCCCTGGTAATGATAATGACTTTGTGGTCATCACCCAGGCTCTCTGACTCTCACATAGCAGTGTCTGCTACCCGGAAACCATCTCTGCAGTTTCATTCTTACAGCCAGACCAAGCCTGGATTGCCTCTTTGCAGGAGGCAGCTGCCGCAGCGTTGGTCAAGTGTTTTGTTGTTTTCACGTCAGCGAACCATGCTTTGGGCTGCTTTCCCCACACTTGGCATAATCAGGGTCCCGCTCCCCATGGCTGCAAAATGGACTTGAGGCACCGTGGATTATATCTACCACCTCGCGGCCCTGCCAGAGTTGAGCATGGCCCCAGCCTGGCCAGGTGGGGATTATTACAGGTTTTGATTACCTGGGCTAAAGTCTCTTGAGAGAAGCAACAGGTACAGTTGACTGCCTTTCAGTTGCCATATGCTGGAGGAGTGCCCACAGTTGTTTATTAAAGGGGGTGAGGAGGCTGTTCTCCTTCGCAGCAGAGTTTCTGACTTTCCTGAGCATCGCTAGCGGATGCCGTGTGTCCATCGTGACACAGCGAGGCTTTCTGTCTGCAAGGGAAAACCCCTGAAGGAGAGACTCTCAATTGGAACCATTTGTCACTGCCCGTTTCTTTGAGGACTGCCAACTTTCCTACCCTTGGTTGTTGTTTTTATTAGAAAACAAAACGTGTATTTACTGTGTGTGTTTTCTTTTGTCTTTTGTGTAGGCTGATATCCCCAATAGGTTTGAAATGAAACTTCACAGAAATAACATATTTGAAGAGTCATATCGGAGAATTATGTCCGTGAAAAGACCAGATGTCCTAAAAGCTAGACTGTGGATTGAGTTTGAATCAGAGAAAGGTCTTGACTACGGGGGTGTGGCCAGAGAATGGTTCTTCTTACTGTCCAAAGAGATGTTCAACCCCTACTACGGCCTCTTTGAGTACTCTGCCACGTAAGTATATGGCCACACCCAGAGTGTGTCCCCCACTGAGACAGTTGTATGAATTTAAACAGAATGAAAGAATAAGCAGCTCACCAGTTCAAGATGCAGTAAGTCTGTTGAGTTTATTCTCTCCTCACCCCACAGCCCCTTGCAAGTCTAGAACAGGTTCTGACTCTACCTGGTGAAATAGTGTACTCTGTGAACATCTAACATTGATTTTTTTTTTCTTATCTAATGGGTTCATGGAGTTGAAATTGAAAACGTGGATAATTGTGGTAAGGAATAGGAGGCGATTTTCATTTGCAGTGTTCAAAAGGAGGACTTGTCAGTGTTAGAATTCAAAAACAAAAAGGTGTTTTTTGAACAAGAGTTGTTTCCGAGGTCTCTGGGTAAAGGCAAATTGTAAGGACTTTGAGGACCTAGGACCATGCCCTGCTCCTGTGAGGAAAGAATCAGGTTTCCCCTTGCATTAGGATTTCATCATTGCCAGGCTTGGAAACTGAGGCAGACTAAATTGCTTTCTGAGCAACCAAAGATCGGCTACTTCCAGGCCAGCCATTCCTTCTTCTGAATCCTCCAAGGGTTAGGCTGGACCCAAGCCCTCAGTAGAATAGTCATTGACCTTGCTGAAGGGTATTTATCATCACTTTAACCCTGGGCCCTAAGGGGACGTGGGTTCTCCCACATCTCCCACGTGGTACCAATCTCCTGGGGGCTCATTTGGAAGGCAACCTCAGTGCATTCTTCTCAGTTGCTCTAGCCAAGAATTGCCCAATTGGTCTGTTGTTGTTATTACTGAGTCCCATGAGAAAGCCCACTATGGACAATTTATCCAACTACTGAAGGTGGAGGGCAGGGTGGGGAGAGACAAGATCTTTACCTCTCCTCCACATTTTCAAAGATACCCCCCTGGAGGAAACTGTCTGTGACCCCAGTTTGAAAACCACTGATCCACATAATTGTGAACCAAGCAAGGTCATTTGGACAAATCTAAACACTTGCAGGTTTGCATCATTGAGAGAGCCATATCCTGTTCCTAATCCCCTTGAGGCCTTTTCAGAGCAGAGTAGTGGTCAGAAGACAGACCAAGGGTTGGGCCCATAGCAGACATCTTATGGCCAAGCCAAAAGCCTCTGGAAGGAATTAACCTTCCTTTATCACAGACACGACCTAAAGTACCCACATCATTGGGAATGCCTGCACAGCCCCTTTATTATGTGGAGTTTCTTATCTCCCCAAGATATTTGGCTGAACCATATGAAATAGACACTTTGTGGATCAGAAACAGTCAAACATCAGCAGTTTCTTATGGTTTAATTGACTTTAGAGTACACATGCATCAGCTTCCATGGTGGGTCATGGTTGAGCAGGTGGTAAGTCAGGTCCTCTAGCCCACACCTTTTCCCACTAGGTACAGAATGCTTGCAAGGACACTGTAGAAATTGAGTGACAGGTGGCAAAGAAATATGCAAAATCTTGCATTTGAAAGTGTGATTGGTCTTTTCTTCTCTTTCTCCTCAAAAGGGACAACTACACTCTTCAGATCAACCCTAATTCAGGCCTCTGTAATGAAGATCATTTGTCCTACTTCACTTTTATTGGAAGAGTTGCTGGTCTGGCCGTATTTCATGGAAAGCTCTTAGATGGTAAGTCTTGAAGTAATAAAAATAGGTCAGTGCCGCTTGTGGTTTGCTGGTAGGTGACTTATCTTTTGCATCATGAGTTTTTAAGCAAAAGCTTCACTGGTTTACTCATAAAGTATTTTTATGTTTCGCCCATAATGGATGTGCTTTTCTCTGGTAGCTTATTTTGGGCACTGAAGACATAATGTCTACACACAGTTAAAAACAAAAGTTTTTTTTTTTAACTTCATTGTAAAGCACAGAACATTATGTATTTATACATTTGTATGTTTTCTGGAATAACTTTACTGAAAGCAAGATTTGATAACAGATGGAAAAACTAATTGAAAAGTTAATTAAAATGATCTCATCCATCTAATATTGTGTGATTATTGCATTTGTCCCCAAATTATTTTTTTAATTTGAAGGGACTAAATAATTTCAAAATAATGTTACCACTCAGCTAAGACGTTAACCCTGAAACAAATAACACAAAATAATTTCATTCTTATTTAAAGCATGTAAATCATGGAAGAATTTCAAGGTACCTTGAAAGTTAGAAGTCAAACCCTCTACCTGGCATTATCTATAGGCTTGGAGACTTCTAAAAGATTTGGCCAATTCAAAATAGCGTCCTTAAGAAAACACTACAGAAATCATCAGTAAGGAAAAAGCATCAGAAATATTTTTTAAGAGCTTGGAGGTAGAGTGGTTGAGGATGGGAAGAGGGAGAGTAGAATTTGAGATTAACATTGCAATAACTTACAAGAAAGATATTTCCAAGGGAACTGTGTTCATTGCATTTATGGAGCCCTAGCTATTCTAATAAATAATTTGTATACCCTCTGTACTTTTCCCATGAATATGTTTTTACTGTTAATTGGTAGCTGATATTGGTGCTCTGATTGTAATGCTTTATTTAGTGGGAGGGTGACAGTAAACACTTTTTTTCCTCTAGAAGGAAACTAAACCACATACTCTTTCCATGTATGTATAGTGTGAATATATTTTAATTTCCAGCTTTGTAGTCTTGCCACAGATTATTTCAGCCTGCTCAAATTCACTCTAACTTTCTCAGAAGGTCAGTTTAGTCACCATATGCAAGTGAGAAGATGCTGTTAGTTGCTACAGCGTCTTTAATACTCTCTATAACAGGGGGTATTAGAGAAGCACAAGATATGATCCTGACCTTAGTCAGCCTATATTTTAGTGGGGGGAAAAGAGATGAGAACAAAACCAGAAGAATCACAGTGATAGTGTCCGAGCAGAAGGGAACACATTGAGTCCTCAGAAGAGAAAGTGACTTGGCCGGCGGCTCGGGGAATCTTTCCCAGGAAGAGCTACACCTCGGAGGTGGGGTAGCATTTGAGCATTCAGAGGCTGGGATCATTTCAGATGAGTGAGGACTGGCCCAGAGTCCAGGCTCTGTGGAAGGAGATGGGCAGAAGCAAGAACCAGGGTCTCTAGGAGCTGGCTAAAGTGACCCCCATGAGAGTGATCACGATATAAACCTGGAATTGCACATTTAAGAGTCCACGTGCACATAGATGGGCCTAGTCAGCAGTGTCTTCAAATTTCCCACAGATGGGAATGTCCCTGTCGGCAGGGCTCATTCTGCACATCTGTCCACTGCGCCCCCTGGTCGGCTTCATGCTTTTACTTCCCCAGACACTGGAGTCTGTTGGAGCCTTTATGGGGCCACGCTGAGCCGGGGAGAGTTGGCCTGCGCTGCAGAGGGTTGGTGCCTGGTGGGCGGATAAAGGAGCAGAAGCAGGAGCCTGGGGTGCCAGGTCTGGTGTGGTCAGGGCCCCCTTTGAGGAGGCGTGTGATGCCTTTAGATCAGGTCAAATGGAGGCCCCTGCAGGATGCCTGCATGGGGGGAGGTCGACCTCGCTGCTGTTGCCTACCTGAGGCCTCTGCCGTCCCTCCCCGGGAGGTTACACAGGCCCTCTCCGTGGCCTCCCCCATTTCCAACCTGTCCCCTTCCTGTGCTTTCTCCCCATCGCTGCCCGAGCAATGATAACAAAAGACCGATGGAATTTCACCTGGTCTTTCATTGACTCACCACTGCCCTCAGAGAGCACCCCAACTCTCCAGCACCCCATGTGGGCTGTGCACTGCCGGCCCCTCCTCTGGCCTGTCTACCTGCCCTGGCAAACTGCTGGCGAGTCCCCAGGCTTGTGGCTCTGCTTAGTGTACCCTTTTCTTCCCCAGTTCCTATGCCTGATTTGCACTGTGGACTCTGCTTGACCTTGAAGTTCATCTGTCACCTTCCAGAGGCCTTTCTGGCCCCACTCTGCTGCGCCATCTCTCTCAGCGCAGCCGCCCTCCTCTTGCCACTCTCCCCCGATCTCGCCGCCTCACTTGTGCAATACTGCAGAAGGCCGTTGGTTACTCCATCCTGGTTTCTCATTTACATTGAAAGCCAGTTAATCTTTTCTTTCATGCTCTGATAACGTAGCAGTATCAAAGACCTGAAATTAAACCCAGTGTTTACCGTATTTTAGGTTTCTTCATTAGACCATTTTACAAGATGATGTTGGGAAAGCAGATAACCCTGAATGACATGGAATCTGTGGTGAGTAAATGCAGGTCACACACTGGCCATCACCAGGCACTTGTGTCTTATGGGAAGGTATTGGAGAGCCATGTTTGTAGTCTCAGCCACTTCTATGGGTGTTGCATGCCATGTGAACAACAGGAGACATTTAATTGCTTGAAAAGTTCATTGATCCGTCTAATTCTTGTAATAAGTAAATATTATTGTTCACATTTCCTGGGACCATGGTACCTAGGGTGGATACATCCAAATCCCAGTTGCCTCTGCTTACCCGGCACAGGACTCGTGTGAACTTACTAAATCCAAGAGACAGCTGAAGATCTATGGTAGCCTGTGTTTCCCATAAAAACTGCTGCTACTGAATGTTTAGAGCTTCATCCACTCTCCCTCTGTTTCCTGACCTCATAAAAATGGTAGAGGCAAAGGTCAAAACAATAGGAAGAATATCAGGCAGACATCCTAGACATGGATGAGTGACGCCACAGCTCAGACAAGTGAACACTCGAGACGTTCTCCAAGTAGTGATTTGGGTTTTCATGTTGCATTTAACATTAATTTTACCTAGACCATTTTAGAGTTGGAAGGATTTTTTTTTTTTTTTTGAGACGAAGTCTTGCTCTGTCGCCCAGGCTGGAGTACAATGGCGCGATCTTGGCTCACTGCAACCTCCGCCTCCCGGGTTCAAGCGATTCCCCTGCCTCAGCCCCTCAAGTAGCTGGGATTACAGGCACATGCCACCATGCCCGGCTAATTTTTTTTTTTTTTTTTTTTTTTTGTACTTTAGTAGAGACAAGGTTTCACCATGTTGGCCAGGATGGTCTCGATCTCCTGACCTCGTGATCCTCCTGCCTCATTCTCCCAAAGTGCTGGGTTACAGGCATGAGCCACCACGCCCGGCCAGGATTTTCTACAAAACAAAAATTGATGTTCTTCTTATAATATACTTCCGCTTCTCTTTTTCTTTTAATGTACCTATACCCCACATCTACCTCCAGAGTGTATGCGTGTTTGCCCACACACCAGCACACACATGGGCCACTGGGAAGCGTGTTTGTCCATTTGGGGCATTTGCAGCACATTCGTGTTTGCTCACTTGAGTTAAAAAGCCCCTGCATGACGTCACCTGGCTGTGATACCAGCTATATCTTGGGCATGGTTGGGTAGATGAGCTGTGTCCTCGGCCCTGACCAGTGCTGACTCAGTGTTTCTGTTCCTCCTCGTATGAAAGGAGAGGAAGAGGCCAGCAGTGCCCTTGAATCCGCCGCTGGTTTGCCAGTCATGGTGGGTTGGGTGCACACCTGTGATTCCAGTCTCCATTTTCACCTTGTATTTGTGCTTTCTGCTGCTTCATCATACAGTGATGAAGAGCATAGCAATTTCTCTTAATGTCTAATTTTATACATGCTGACAGTTAGTGCCTAAAATACAGTGCATGTATTATTTTTACCCTCTTCACAGCCCGTCGTGTCCCCAGCAGGAGAGACCGTGGAGGGACCAGGGACAGGCGCTTAGGCCTGTGACTGCTCCTCTGGATTCTGAAACCAGAGCGGCCACCCTTTTTGCTGACATTAACCTGGAGAGTGATCAAAGTGCAGGAAAGAGGATAACTTAAAACTATTGGTGTTTCTTAGTTGGAACATTATTTTACTTATTTATTTTTTTGGAGATGGAATCTTATTCTGTTTGCCAGGCTGGAGTGCAGTGGCACAACCATAGTTCACTGCAGCCTCCATCTCCTGGCACAAGCAATCCTCCTGTCTCAGCCTCCCAAGTAGCTAGGACCACAGGCAAACACCACCATCCCTAGCTAATTTTTTATTTTTTTGTAGACATGGCGTCTTGCTATGTTGCTTAGGCTGGTCTTGAACTCCAAGCCTCAAGCCCTCCTCCTGCCTCAGCCTCCCAAAGCCAAGGATTACAGGATTATAGGCATGAGCCACCAAGCCCAGCCTAGAACATTCTTTATCCTTCCTATTTTCCTCAGATATTTTCAGTCTTTTTAAAAACTTTATTTATTTTTTATAAAGACAGGGTCTCACTATGTTGCCCAGGCTGGTCTCTTTAACTCCTGGACTCAAGTGATCCTCCCACCTTGGCTTCCCAAAGTGCTGGAATTACAGCCATGGTATTTTCACTCTAAAATGATAGAAAGTATATTGACCAGCCTGGCCAACGTGGCCAAACCCCCATCTCTACTAAAAATACAAAAATTAACCAGGTGTGGTGGCACACGTCCATAATCCTAGCTACTCAGGAGGCTAAGGCGGGAGAATCAGTGGAACCCAGGAGGCAAAGGTTGCAGTGAGCCAAGGTCACGCCATTGCACTCCAGCCTGGGTGACAAGAGCGAAACTCCATCTCAAAAAAAAGAAAAAAAGAAAGTACACTGATGTCTGTATGTTAAATTTTGTAGACCAATACAGCAGCTCCATGCATCATCCAGAGTAGATACCTTCCACTGTGCATCACCAAGGACAGGATTTAACTGCAAGCCCATTACAACTAAAGTAGTTGGTTTGTTTATATTTCAAATTAAAGAGGAAGGTTTGGTTTAGGTGGAGCAGGAAACATTGCATTAGTGACGTATTTCTTGAGCATCCTGCACAGAATTACATTAGAATGTAATTATTTAAAGAAGTCAAACAAGTTTGTATTTCGGGGGAAAAAATGCTGAATTTTCACTCCTGTGTCATTCTGTAGGATAGTGAATATTACAACTCTTTGAAATGGATCCTGGAGAATGACCCTACTGAGCTGGACCTCATGTTCTGCATAGATGAAGAAAACTTTGGACAGGTACGTGTGGGTAACCCTGGGAACTCTTCTTTAGCTTTCAAGGGGCACTTTCTTCTTGACAGGTTGTAACACAACTTTGCTGGACAATCGGAAACAACCAGCAGGAGCTGCAGGTGTTGATTTTCATCTCATTGCAGCAGCACCTTCTTGTCATGCCAGGAAGCCACACTCCAATTACAACCATTTCTCTCTTCCAGCAAAGTTACAGAAATTCCAAGAGGCCTTGGGGGCCTGAGCCGGCACCTCTTCTAATCCAAAGCAAATGTGAATGTTTCATTTGTACCTCGGTTTTAGAATTTAGGTACTTAAAAAAATAGTGCGATTGTTGACTTAGCAATGTAAATACATCACCAGGAGTGGATGATGCTGGAAGGGCCATTGGTTTTTCTCTCTGTTTTATGGTTCTGTTGTCATGGCGACATTTGTCTTGTGGGGCTCAGCGTGGCATGCTCAGGTTTTTCTACCATTCCATCTGCTTTGCCCCCACGCTATTACTCAGGCTGGATTAATCCTCAAAGTCAATTTCAGACTGGTCAGCAGGGATTTGGATGGGCCACTAAAAGTGGATTTCAAAGATAAAGTTGCCTGCTTGGAATTCTCATCATCCTAAGGATCTATACGATGTATCTGTCTCAAATCTGAAGCCTTTGCTTCGTCTGCCACTCAGTAATAATGGTGCAGCTTGGGAGGTGTTCTCAGGATATTCTCCGACCCTGGTACCTGTCCTTCCACAAAAGCCCCGCGGTATTTCCCATCTCTCAGACTAAATCTCCATGGCTATGAAATTAATTAGACCATAGAACTAATTGTGATGGTTGCCCTCTGAAAAATGAAATAGACGTGTTCTTTATTGCTAGATGTCAAAGATTGCTAGAGAATCTTTGAGAAAAGTAGCGGATGCCACTAGATATAAAGGATTTAATGACTGAGGGTAAAAATGGTTGGATAAGAAAATAATCACATGAATATCACAATCACTTGTTATTCCCATGTCCTGTGTTTGAGCCAGGAAACTTCAGTCTCTAGTGTGAGTCCTGGCATGGGTGGAACTTGGGGAGTCCATAGTGCCCCTCAGTGGCTGGGCGAGGCTCAGAGAAGGACTTCAGGCACCAGAGGCAAGAGACCTTGTGGCTTAGTGTAAATGATCAAGTCCTTTAAAAATCTCCTTTTTTCCCGCCTCCCCTTCCGCCCCCCTCCCCGTGTTATGCTTTATACCTAAGAATCCTTACAGACAGACGGACACTGTTCTCCTGCACGGGGACCTTGTGATGGAGCAGGGAGGGGTCTTTTCAGCTGCTGCCCCTCTGGGTCTCCAGCAGCCTCCCCAGGACCAAGAACACTGGCTGTCTCCAGCCCTGTCTGCCTCCTTCCTCTGCTGCCTTTGACATGAATGGCTCACTCCCCCCAGAGACGCCTGCAAGGCACAGTGCCTTTCACTCGGGGCTCTCACCCCTCCCCGCTGGTCTGCAGTCCCCTGGAAGTGCATGGTCCTCTGCTGGCCCTGTGGATGCAGGTGTCATCCTGCCAGCTGTCCTGCACCCGCTGTTTTTTTGTCTTACCCTTGCCATCTGGATGTCCTCATCCTGCCCTTGGCTCCAGCTGCTTCCGTCTCCATTCACCACCAGCCTCTTATCTCAGGCCCACATCTGCCTTCCAGCCTCCAGAATTCCCTGGTCTAACGGCCTCCTCATCTGCTTCTCCTGAGAGGCTCACAGGTCCCAGTGCTAAAGCCACTTTTTCCTCCCCAGCCCCCACATCGGTTATGGTTTCATCAGTGCCACCACTGTCGCCTCCCACCTGACCCTTGGGCATCCCCTCAGAATCTCCCTCTCTCCTCATGCCATCTCCCTGTGCCCAGGTTTGCTGTGCCCTGTGACTCCCCGTCCTTGACACGTCCCTGTCTGTGCTCTCCCCTGGCCCATGCCCCGATCACTTCTTGACGACTGTTCTCACAGCCTCCTGTCAGCCACTCCCTTTCCTGCTTTGCTGCTCTCTACCCTGTTCTCCAATGCCCCCACTCCAGGTGTGAGCCCCTTATGGAATATTTCTGAAATACAGCCCTGAAAATGTCCTTCTTCTACTTGGCCATCTTGTGACCTTCAGCATAAACGAAAACTTGTTAGCATGATCCAGACCTGCCCCCCTCTGGCATTACCCTCTGACTCCTTTCTGTCAACCTGTCAGCAAACTGTGTGCCTTCAACAATGTCCCCAGAGATGCCTCAGTGCCACATTGCTGCCTCGACAGTGCCGACTCTGTACCGATGCACTCTCGTCTCTCCCCCATCACCTCTTTCCCTGCTGTCCTCGAGGTATTGACTGACGTACTGTGTGCTGTACGCCCCCTGAGGTCTTCTGGGTCTCTCCAGTGCTAAGCATGTAGTTGATGCCTACTCAGTGCTTATTGAGCAAACGAATGAGGAGTGCTAATCTGGCTTATTGAAAATGTGAATAAGGTTCTAAGTGATAGAAATCCTAAGTGTGAGAAAACAAAATCAGTTGAGTCATAGTGGCCTTTTTTAAAAAGCCGGACCTATTGAAGGGTCTGAAACTGCCAATTTTCAAACAATTAGACATGGTTAGTCACCCTGGAAGTATCTTCCTTTCATTTTTAACATATGAAGGAAGGAGTGGAAGTAAAGAACTAAGGAAGATTTAAAATCAGTCTTGTGTGTTAAATGCATTAAAAAAGTCTTTTTGTGGATCCACTCATAGAAAACCATATGACCAAATTAACCCAATTCAGAAAACTATTCACAATGCCACAGTCAGAAGCAAATGATCTGGGAAACCTTCCTAATTACATTGAAGTGTAATTGTTTCCACCTCATAAATGGAAATCAAACACAGGGTGTTGGAGTTTTTAAGCAGGCCTCTAATGAAACTTCGGATGATCGTTCAGGCTAGATCTTCATTAAAAACAGTTCTCAGACCTCCTCGTTTAATGTTGTGAATTCTTCTGACTTTGGGGTAAGATCAAGTAGAGTAATGCACTAATCAAAATAGACCCACGAGATGAGTAAGATAAGAATTAGGTGCCCAGTTTGTTAAATTACTGCCTTGCCTTTTTAAGAGAGCTATCCTTTTAACAGGGAACTCGTGTATTTATTTTGCACTCTGGGAAGGAATTTAGAGCGAGTTAAGCAGCTGCGTATGGATCTCATCTCCCGTATCCAGTCCATCAGCGAGCCTTGTTCACACACCTGTGAAACCTTTCTCACTTCTATGCATTCTCCCGATCTCTAACTCACACCCAAGTCCAAGCTCCCATCTTCCCCACTAGACCCCCGACTGGTCTCTACGTCCAGTTTGGCTCCCTATAATGGCAGAGTGGTCTTTTTGGAATATAAAAATGAGCGTGTCCTTCCTATGCCAGAAACTTTCAGGGGTTTCCCCTGCCCTTGAGCTAAAGACCCCAACCTTACTTTGTCCCACAAGGTCCTGCATGGCCTGGCTCTCCCCGCTCCTCCTCCAGACTCACTGTGAATCAGTGTGTTTAGCGCCTGTCTCTGCTGCGCAGCTTCCTCCCGGTGATGGCAGCCGCATCCCTGCCCTGTGCTCACTCACTGTCATGTACTTCCCACCAGCACATTGCCTGGTGCATGGTGGGTACCCATAGTTGTTGATGTGGAAATCTAGGCATTAGCACGATGCCCGGACAAGCCTCTCGCTTCTTTGGCCCTCTGCAAAACTGTTGACTCTGACCCAGAAGGAAGCCCATTCCTCCCCAATGCCAAACAGTCAAGTCGCTTCCGCAGTGGGGCAAAGCGAGTGCAGTTGCTATGGGTTGAAACAGACACGCAGTCAGCCTTCCACGGTGTTTCAAGCTTTTTTTTTTTAATTTCACAGTTAGAAATATCAGACCATGAAGTTTGGTAGCTGTTCCTTCATGTAATGAAGCTGCAGCTGTTGCCATTATTTTGCAATTTGTTTTCTTTCTGATCGGTAAGAATCTGGGACTGCTGGTTTCTAGGGCCTAATATGAAAGTTTCCACTAAAGAAATGTCAGCATTTGAACTATGATCCCGTGCCAAGCAGGAAGAATAAACCATACCCCCATTCACTGCTGTGCACACATACCCGCCCCCACCAGGAGGAGGGACCCTTTTAGGGCTGTAACAAGTGAAAATTCTTGATTGCAAGTTCAGCAGAACATCATCTGATTTGGTTATGGGTTTGTTTGTTTTTTGAGACAGTCTCGCTCTGTCACCCAGGCTGGAGTGCAATGGCAGGATATCGGCTCACTGCAACCTCTGCCTCCCGGTTTCAAGCAATTCTCATGCCTCAGCCTCCTGAGTAGCTGAGACTACAGGTGCACGCCATCATGCCCGGCAAATTTTTGTATTTTTAGTAGACAGGGTTTCACCATGTTGGCCGGACTGGTCTCAAACTTCTCACCTCAGGTGATCCACCTGCCTTGGCCTCTCCAAGTGTTGGGATTACAGGCGTGAGCCACCACGCCCAGCTAATTTTTGTATTTTTAGTGGAGACAGGACTTCTCCATATTGGCCAGGCTGGTCTCGAACTCCTGGCCTCAAGTGATCTGCCAACCTCAGCCTCCCGAAGTGCTGGGCTTATAGGTATGAGCCACCATGCCTGGCCTGATTTGGTTGTTTTGAAGAGGTACCAGAAGTTTCGAGAGGCTGTGTAGTAGTTGGAGGGAAAGCATGGGCAGCAGCCATATAGGAAGGTTCTTTAGGATCAGGCCTGGATCAGGTTGAGCCAGTCTCCATAGGAATGATCACCCCAAGGGGACAAAAATGGATTCTTGGAGGAGATCATCTCAGACATTAAAGTGGTTTGTGGCCCTCCCAAAAGCCACAGCACATACCACAGGTGTACTGTGGATCTCTCTGTTAAGATTTCATGGAGAGAGATGGGCCATTGGCAGAAAGAATCTAAAAAGGCTTTTTAGGGGGCAATAATGAATTAAAACGTGGAGAAACACTTGGCGGGAGGCAGTGAGTGACAAGGCAGAAACGGTCAATATGAGGGATAGGGCAGAGCATGTCCTGGCTGAAGTCAGAAGGAGCCAGACCAAGAGCCCAGAGCTGGAGGTGGCTCCCGGGAGGGCTGAGGCCCCGGCCCCTCCAGGCCAGTCAGGGACACAGAGGGATGACACCTGGGGAGACGGGAAGTCGGAAGGCTGGTGTGGACTCACTGCCTCCCTGCTGTTGGTAGTTGCGCTGATGTCTGCTGGAGAGGCTGGAGAGGATGAGGAAGGCCTAGTTGGTGGAGTGATGGGGGTGCAGGGCACTGACTGCCCCTGAGGCCATGCCCTGCAGGATTTGTGAGCACCCATCGATGGGAGTTTGCCCAGCAGTGCTCAGTTTCCAAGAATGGAGTCTGACAAGCAGACAAGCCTTGTTCCGCCGAGTTCAGCATATTCGATGTGATCCAAGCTGTTTCTCAGCAGCTTCCCAGGCGGCACAAAGCATCTATGGAGAGTCAGGGAGATGTATGGGAATCGGGTTGTTAACTGGCAAAGGCAGGGAGTCCCCCAGAGGTTCCTCTGATCTCTGTGAGGAAGAGAGCCAAGTTTATGCTGGGGCCAGTAGACTTAAAGAGGAATTTTTCTACTGCAGTGTTTTCCCGTGAGCCCTTGCTGAGCACCTGCTGTGGCTGGGCACTATGTTCTTTGTGTGGGGTCCTCCAGGAGCCCAGGCACAGGAGGGTGATGGCCCAGAAAGCCCTGGGAGGGCGGGGTGTGCGTTTCGTGGCTGAAGGTGACAAGAATCCACCCCACAGAGGAGGCTCTGCAGACTGCTTGCCAGGCAGTGGGTCCCCTGGATGCCAACACCAGCTCCTTCTGCAGTTTGGTGTTTCTCCTTGGTCACCTTGCTGGGTCTCTGCCTCCTCCGGAATGCTGTCCACCCTCATGATGCGGCCAGGGTGCTGCCGCAGCACCTGTAGGAGATGTGCAGGGCGGAAAGCAGCCCCTGTGTGACGCTGCCCCGCCTTCTCCTGCTTACGGCTGACACTGTCACGGTGCCACCTGGCATTCGGTGCTGATGACATACAGTCCCTCCCCTCCTGTGGTGGCAATAGCTGACATTAAGAAGGGGCAGATTTGGGGGAAAGGAGAACACAGGCTGTAGTTAGAGTGAAGGTCAGGCAGGAATGGAGGCCCGCGGGGAATCTGTGTGCCCGGAGGCGAGCGTTAGAATCAGACAGGCTTGGCGTGGTCCCCGCTTCTCCAACTCCCATGGAGCCTCGTGCCCAACCAGCAAGGGCTTGGGGGCACCGGCCAGTGGCAGTGAGGCAGTGTAGCGGGCTGGACAATATACCTGCACTGCAGGAGACGGTCTCACGATCAGCCCCTGACAGCCGGTCTCAAAAGTGGAATTTGAAGAGTGGTCATTGCTTCTAATGAAAGTGTCGCCTGTAACTCATGAAAGTGTCACCTGCAACAAACCCTAGAAGGATGCATTTCTGTACCACTGAGGGGTCGAGCCCGGAGGAACCAAAATCTGGGGACTTGCCCCCTAACTTAGTAGCTTAGAGAGCAGAATTATAAACCCTTCGTCCTGTGGCCCTCCTTGGGCCCTCCCCTCACTCTCCCACAGAGAAACCCAGGGTCAGAATCAACCGTGAGACTTGACGGCTGCCCACAGGATGATTTACTGCTGTGACCTCATTTAGCATGGTAGTATGGGCCCATTTTTTCGTTTCTTTCAAAAATTACTAGTTTATCTGATTATAAAATATTAACCTTAAAAATAAAGCCAGTATAGGCCGGGCGCGGTGGCTCACGCCTGTAACCCCAGCACTTTGGGAGGCCGAGGTGGGCGGATCACAAGGTCAGGAGATCGAGACCACGGTGAAACCCCGTCTCTACTAAAAATACAAAAAAATTAGCCAGGCGCGGTGGCGGGCGCCTGTAGTCCCAGCTACTCAGGAGGCTGAGGCAGGAGAATGGCATGAACCCGGGAGGCGGAGCTTGCAGTGAGCCGAGATCTGGCCACTGCACTCCAGCCTGGGCGACAGAGCGAGACTCCGTCTCAAAAAAAATAAAATAAAATAAAAAATAAAGCCAGTGTAATAAAAATATGTAAAATAAATAAATGTCACTTATTCCCAGTATCTCAAGAAAACTCAGGATTAAAACTTTTATTTACATTTTCCAGAATTATTCTTTGTAAGCACAAACACAGATTTTTTTACAGAAGTGAAATTCTACGCTGCATACATTTTCTTTATTATTAATTAATTAATTATTTTGAAACGGAGTCTCGCTCTGTTGCCCAGGCTGGAGTGCAATGGCGTGATCTCGGCTCACTGCAACCTCTGCCCCCCGGGTTCAAGCGATTCTCCTGCCCGAGCCTCCTGAGTAGCTGGGATTACAGGCGTGAGCCACCACTCCCAACTAATTTTTGTATTTTAGTAAAGATGGGTTTTCACCATGTTGGCCAGGCTGGTCTTGAACTCCTGACCTTGTGATCTGCCTACCTCAGTCTCCTAAAATTTTTATTATTATACTTTAAGTTCTGGGATACATGTGCACAATGTGCAGGTTTGTTACATAGGTATACACATGCCATAGTGGTTTGCTGCACCCATCAACCCATCATCTACATTAGGTATTTCTCTTTTTTTTGAGACAACTCTTAATGCTATCCCTCCCCTAGCCCTCTACCCCATGACAGGCCCCGGTGTGTGATGTTCCCCTTCCTGTATCCATGAGTTCTCATCGTTCAACTCCCACTTATGAGTGAAGCTGGAAACCATCATTCTCAGCAAACTACACAGGAACAGAAAACCATTTTCAAGTTAATATATCACACATATCTTTTCATGTCACTAAGTATCAGTCTATAGCATTCTAATAACTATGCGAATTTTATTTTGTAGACGTGCCGTTTATTTTTATCCATGCCCTGTTGGTAGAAGTTTAGGCTATTTCAGTATTTTCTATGTAAACATATAATTATGTATAACCGTGGAATACTCAGATAGATAGATAGATAGATAGATAGATAGATAGATAGATAGATAGATAGATAGATAGATATCTGTGAGAAGGGATATGTAGTTTTTAAATTGGGATGCCTATTGCCAAATTATAATATCTTCAGAAAAAGATTGAAGCAATTAGACTCCCTCCCACAGTGAAAGTGAGAACCAGTTCCCTGCATTCGGCGACACTGGCTTATTTTCTCTTTGGGTGCTGCTTTTGGAGGAAGCAGAGTGTTCTCCTCCTTAGCCCTCCCCTCCCCACTTTGTCTGTGGCTGACCCGCTCATTCAGTAGCTCTCTGGAAATCACAGCTTTCAGGCAACACCAAGGAAGGCTCTATGATCAAAGAAAGAGGGCCGGATGAGTGCTGGAAGGAGTGTATTACAGGGATCGTGGATGCTTATGTACTTCACCTCCCTCCCTTTCCCTGCGCAGGGGGAAAGGGTGGGAGAAAGATTCCGCCTGGGTGTAGCCGGGCTGTACCAAAAGCCTTCTCAATAGCAACGCCTGGGCTGGGATTTATTAACTTGTCATTGATGTGCATCTGATAAGAAAACTGTTACTGAAGGAACAACAAGGCTTTCTGGGGAGGAATAAATGGGGAAAAAAAGAAAAGCCAACCTGGGTTATTAACACGTAGAACAAAAGGTATGAATGAGCACTGTCCGCGCACCTCTGAGAACAGCCACGAACTGCGGTGTTTCACTGTGGAAACATCCCCACCCCACCCCCGAGTGGAAACCGTTTGGCATCCTCCATCCCCGACACGGCTTGTACGGGGCAGGAGCAGATGACCCCTGGGAGAACATGGAATGCACTGGGAGGATGGCAGCTGGAAAGGGAAATGGAGAAATGAAGGACGTCAGCAAAACCGGAAACGCAGCAACAGGATTAAAATTCACATTGGGCACAGTGAAGACTTCAGTTGACTTTGCAGAAATGGAAAGTGTAGTGGAAAAATGAGATTCCTTCCTGAATAAAGAGAAAAAGAGAATGTAGAGGGACTGGATGGATGATGAATGTGTTTTACGTTGAAAAGCCATCTCAGTGTGAATGGGAACAAGAGCCAGTGCATGGAGAAGCCGCATGAGAGACACAGGTGCGAGTGCTCGGGTCGGAGGGGCTCAGGATCTCCTGGGTGCAGGTGGCAGGACCAAGGAACCCCTGGAGGCAGCCTCTGCCAGAGCACAGCATTTATCACAGCGTGGAACCTCCATCCCTCCTGGGGATCCCCACCCTAACACTTCCTCTAGAAAACCCTCTCCCCCTGCTTGGTTTACTCTGCAGGCAGAGGAAAAGAGACTTACAGGGAATCCCACCAAAATAGTGGCATGGCTTTCTTTCAGTAGGAGAGGTGTAGGTGGTATATTTTTCCACCTTTTTTTCCCCAAAATTTCTACAATGAGAAAAAAAAATTTTATTTTAAAATAATAGGCCTTTCTCCCTTCCCTCACACTGGTTACTGCTATATAGGGCATGATGGTAAGCTAGATCTGGGTCAGAGCGTAGGAGAAAGGGCTGCCCTGATTGCAGCTGCTTTATTCATGATGGTGGGTGGCACTAAGGGAGGAAGCTTCGGGGCAGATGAGCAAGGAGAAGGCGTCCTATGCAAATAAATGTCTTCAAAAACCAGATAAATCTGTCTCTTCAGCCTGGATCCTTAAGCTTCTTTCTTGTCTTTAAGTATCTGTTTGCATTTTTGAAAGAAATACCATGCATCCTTTTTTATAACTAGAAAATATTCAGAAACAGAATGCATTAGAATTTGGATTTCTGGAGTCTTGATGGGTGTACCCTGTTCTTTTCTCTATTAAACATAATTAGTGTCCTGATAAATGAATAGCAGATGAAAAAATGTTGCTCTTCATTATTGCTAATACATGAAGAATAATTAAAAGTCATAAGTAACCATAAAACAATTCGCCTTTAATGATAGCATCTTTAACTGTGTAACATCCTAGCAATTTGAAAGCCTCATTGGACATTCTCTTGTGCACAGAGCCCATCTGCTGGGAAATATTTCTGAATACATGTTGTCTTCCTTTTATAGTAAGACATTGTTACTCTATAATAATATGCAAGATAACTTCGTGATAAGTAATTGTTGTTTTATCTTTGTAATTACAGACATATCAAGTGGATTTGAAGCCCAATGGGTCAGAAATAATGGTCACAAATGAAAACAAAAGGGAATATATCGAGTACGTATACACATATTTACTGCCTTTTTTTTTTTTTTAATAAATTGAACAGCATGTTTGGTCACTGTCCCTTGCTGAAACAGCTCATGCATTTATTATGGGCATGAGTTTATTGGTCAGTTTTCAACAATATGAGTTCTTTTTTGGCTTGGGCTCATGGGAAGTTGAATATGGGATGGGATGGAAAGTCTGTCTTGTATCATGACTCCATTGAGCTGCCTATAAAGGAGCAGAGGAGGGAGAAAAGGTCTATATTATTGAGTAATATGGCAGATACTCTTTTGGAATATGTGGATATCAACTAAGATTTAGAATTGCAACAGAGGGCCACGGTGTCAGTGACCAGCGGAGCAAAATTAGGAACCAACGAAGAAAAAATACTTTGTCTCTCTCCCAACAACTTTTCCATAACAGAAATGTATAGAAATAATTAAAATGGATAGGAAGAATTCAGCATGTGCAACCCTACGGAATTGTTTCTGGTATTTGTAATATTCTTAATTCAATCTCAGTCTCAGAGTGGAACAAAACGTTGAGTCCTTTTGGAAGTCTAGCTCTTAAGTGATTCTAAGACATTTGTACCAGGCAGAAGTTTTTGCTCTGTTGGGCACATTACATTTTCTTTTTTAGTGTATATGTGTGCTTCAAATGCATAACTCTGGGATCTTCCAAGGAGATCCCCTTGTGCAGGGGTGAGGTGAGCACTGCAGTGTGCAGTTTGTGGCTCCCTTGTGGGTCGCCGCAGTGGCCTGAGTTCCTTGTTTGCATTCAGTGCTTCATTTCAACAGGCTGGGCTCCCTCCTTTCTTCTCATTTGGAATTGGTCAGAGGTCTTGAATTCAGACAGCTCTTGAATTGACTGTGGGTCTTAGCACCTTTCAGTGTGATCTGCAAAGGAAAACCTACTGTCCTTCCTAATTAGGAAGAAACGGAGCCTGTTAGAGTCTCTAGTCAGAGATCCCGGCAAGGACTGGAACTATTACATGGCAGACTTTTTTCCACTCTCAAGTTGAAAGTGAGAGTGGAAAATTCAAGTTATGCTGAATACATAGGCTAGAAATAAGATACATCAGTTCTTACCTGGCCACATTAATTGGCACGCTTGTTCTGAATTTGAACAATCTTAGCTGATGACACCCTGGCAGACACCATTGTCTTCCTTCAGAAAGTACAGACTGTGTGGGATTTAAAAAATATTCTAGCCCAGGGTGACCCAGGTCTCAAGTCTGAGGACTCTGACATGTGTGGTATGTGTCTTGCACCATTCTTTGCGGTTCTTTTAGGGTTCAAACGTAGTGGGAGTCAGGGCCAGGCAGGGTTCCAGCTAGCTTTACTTTTAAAAGTGTAATCGAAATCACCAGCTGCTCCCTGATACCTCTGCTCCCCTGGTGCCAGAAGAATGCTGTTGAGCTGATCACTGTAGCCCAGGAGGTGCCGCCTGAGAGGCTGCACAATGGTTGTGCTGCAGGCTGGTCCTCAGGGCCGTTACCGTGGTTACAGTGGTACCACTCCAAAGGTGAGAGCCCTTCAGAATGATGGAATGCCTCAGATGACACCCAGAGTAGATTTGCCTTGTGATCAGTTATGCTGTGCATTGAACACTGTCACAGGGAACTTGGTTTTGGTGAACTTCAGTTGCATAAGGAGGTCTTACCATTCATCTTCTAAATTTTGGCATTAAATTATGAGTGCAAATCATTTTGCTGATAAAGCTTGTATGTTATTATTGAATATTAGCACATTGGATACGAGAATGAAATATTAGATAACTAAATGCATTGTCCTGAGTACTCTTTACAAATACATATACATATATGTGGTGTGTAGATGGGTGTGTGCATCTTATACACATATACCTGTGTGTTCATACCCCATGAACTTTCCCCTTTTCTCTATGTTGTCACATTTTAAAGCAGTTGAAGCATTTAAAGCATTTTAAAGCAGTTAAGCATTTAAAGCAGTTTAGGTCAGCCAAACCTTGATGTGGGGGAAGCTAATTATTCTTTTGAAATCTCCAGTGAGATTTTAGGTTTTTCACAGGTGTTCCAGGGAGTCTTGAAAGAAGCCATGAAAAACTAAACAGTGGGGGCGCAGAGGAGACCCTCCCCTCTGCTCTGCTGTCACGGGTGGAGGAGAAGCACTCCCTGTTGTGAAGAAAGCAGTGAGTGCTAGTGATGACAGAGGTGGCTCATTATTGTCCTCTTTTCTCCTGCAGCTTAGTCATCCAGTGGAGATTTGTGAACAGGGTCCAGAAGCAGATGAACGCCTTCTTGGAGGTGAGCCTTGCTGGCCAGGGTTCTCTGCCGTGTGCCTCTGGTCCTGGGTCGAGCGGGGATCGCGCTTCTCCTTTGGCTGGTGTGGTGGAGCTGATCATGCACTGAGAGACAGGGGCGAGGCTGGGGACCCCGCAGGAAGGCTGGGATCGCACAGCTCACGCCGCTGGCCAGTCTCCAGCACGAGAGTGTTCAGCTGCCGTGCCGCTACCTCTTTTTCCTTTTCACGGGTTCTCCTGCTTGACTTCTTATTTTCATATTTGTCCTGTTTAAAGAGGACATTTTACAAACTTGATCTAGAACCATTGTCTTGAAGTTTCAGGTGGTACCCAAGGCTTGAAGGCTGTCTTTTGCTGCAGTGACAGGTTCCAAGAAGCCCGAGGGCTCAGAGCTGAATGATAAAGCACAGTCCCCGCAGTGCCTCACCACCCTCCATGGATCACTGCTGCCTGGGTTTTTTGTTGTTGTTGTTGTTGTTGAGACAGAGTCTCGCTCTGTCACCCAGGTGAGAGTGTAGTGGCGTGATCTTGGCTCACTGCAGCCTCTGCCTCCCAGGTTCAAGCAGTTCTCCTGCGTCAGCCCCCGAGTAGCTGGGACTACAGGCATGTGCCACCACGCCCGGCTAATTTTTGTATTTTTAGTAGAGACAGGGTTTCCCCATGTTGGCCAGGATGATCTTGATCTCCTGACCTCATGATCCACCCACCTCGGCCTTCCAAAGTGCTGGAATTACCGGCATGAACCACCGCGCCCAGCCCTGGGCATTTTTTTTTTAATCCCCTGCCCTTTTTCTTTGTGGCTATATTAGTAATCCATTGCAGATTATTTTCTATACAGATACATGGAAAACACATTTTCTTAAGCTTAGTTTTTATTTTATATCCAGCCACCTCATGACAACTTTTACCCTGATACAGAGCAAAGCAGGCACTGCCCAGATCCAACTTTTTAATATGAGGGATGCTCCCCAGCCCCTAGCAGAGGGTGAGGGACTCATCATTTTAAACAGTATTCCACTTGGACCAAAAGTGAAATTCTTTCTTAAATCTCATAGTATCCATTACCTCAGAGATCACACAGGAAACGGCCTCGCGTCCACGTGACTGGTGTTCTCTGCACTGAGGCAGAGCTCTTGGGGCGATTATTTCCCTTCACTCAGGCACCTACACAGGATGAGTGAAGCCCGGGCAGCACACTCAGAAACAACTCAGGGCCTTAGGAACTTCAAATGGGGGGGCAGAATGTCAGGTTTCGTTCTTTATTTAGATAAGAAATCCCAGGAAGCAGATTCCTGGGCCCCACCACAGGCAGTCCACACCTTCAGAAACACGACTTTGGCAGTGCGCAGGGCCCAGCAGAGCTGAGCTCGTCCTAGATCACGCCATAGTTAGTGGTAACCTGGGAACTGGAGCGTGGTTTTCTGGGCGCACAGTCTGCACCCATCACCCGCCTCCCTCTGTGTTTCTTCTCCATGCCTCCAGGACGTTATTTTTAAGTGTGTCTCTTACACATCTGTGGCCTGTGCATTTCAGGGCGCACTGACTCACAGCAGTGTTATAAATGGCTTTTGGAACCCACCTGCCTACAGTAGCCAGTATTCTCATCAGGTTTCAAAAATTACTCCACTACTCGAATCTTCTAGATTCTATGATTTTTCAAAACTTTTGTAGTGACTGTGCTGTTTTTATAGTTACTTGATACTGTCTCTGACGTAGGAATCGTCAGGAGAGATTGCATTTTTTTCTGGCTTACGAGAAAAGTTTGTTTTTCCTGTGAATTTGTTTTTTTTTTCTTCAAGGCAATAGGTGTTTAAGATGATTTTTTTTTTTTTCTTTCAGGGATTCACAGAACTGCTTCCTATTGATTTGATTAAAATTTTTGATGAAAATGAGCTGGAGGTTTGTATTATAAACATTATTTTATGTAAAGTGGATTTTTTAAAGTATTTCTCATTACAAGTAATATTTTAATATACTTGGATCCATAATGTCCTAGAGGTTAACTTTAGATGAATTCTATTACCTGTCTCTTATGGGGCTTGTTTGCCCATGTGGTTCTATTACATGTCTCTTATGGGGCTTGTTTGCCAATGTGGGAGTAAGAACAGCAAAAATAATCCGCTGTAGTTGCCTTGCCCATGAGAGGGTGGTTCTGGAACATGCCTGGTGAATAGAGACCACTGAGCAGAGCTGGGATCATGGCCCTAGCACCAGGCGAGGCAAATCGCCACAACAAGTAGAAACAAGGTTTGCAGTAGCCCTTTGGACAGCAGCAACCTGCTTACACTCCCAGACTGGCCAAGTGTCCTCTGCTGCATCCCCATCCACCCCCACCGTGGCAGCCAAATGGGGGTCTTGGCCACAAGGTGGCCATAAGCATCTACTTGGGCCTGTAGAACAGATGTCTCATTGAACTTGAAGTGGTGTATGTTGAGTGAGGAAAAATACCAGAAGGCAACAAGGTAGTAGCAAAAGGTAGTTTAATGATTGTTTAGTTCAGCTTCTTGGTGTGACATAGATGAGCATGAGCAACAGCCATTTTAAAAACAAAGGAATATCTCGCCCTTTGTTGTGTCGAGAGAAACAGGAGGAAGACTGTGTCTGTTGAGAAGCTGTTGGTGGGACTTGGCTGTTTGCCCCATCCACATCCAGTGAGCGTTTTCCGTAGACTGGCTTTCTATACTTTTATCTCAAAACGGAAAGTTCAAGATCGATATGTCTGTGGAAATCATATACCTCAAGCCTTTCCTCTTATAGGTGGGAAAGTGAGGCAGGGAGCAGCTGGGTTTACCCAGCAAGGTTTTGGCACAGTCAGGCCTAGGAACTGTATTTCCAGGCTTCTGGCTTAGTTCTGTTTCCATTTCATTCTGGTACCTTTGCAGGAATTTCTTCCATTCGTCCACAGGAAACCTCCCCTGATGGAGAGTTGAGTAATAAGAACAGCAAACCTTAGACTAAATGCTAACTCGAAGACCCAGTTATGCCTTAGTATTGGCATATGTTTGCCGTTCTTAGGCCTCTGGACAGATCAGATGAGGTGATTTGTCATCACTGGAATTGACTAGCCCGGAGGAGAGAAGTTCTTGCTGTCATAAGCACTAATTCTTCTGTGGGTAGGGAGATGCTTTCAGATAAGAGGAATAACCTCTCAGGAGGAGAAGCAGCCATGTAATGCGCAGATGCTGCTGGAGAGTGAGAAAATCCACGGGTCCCATGTGTAAGACTAGAGGGGTAGAGAGGACGACTGTGGCATTTTTATATCCAATATAACATACCGTGGCTTGCACAGGGTTCGAATTGAGCCACCCTCGTGACTGCTGCCTCTGTGATTGCTATGGCAGGTGGAGCCTGGAACAGGTGTCTGCCTTCCTCTGTTATGATTTGGTAGCTTACCTTCACGGCACAGTGACCACATGCTGGCACTGAGGGCGGTCATTTCTCAGTGTGTGATCTCTCAGCTTTCACATCCTGCTTTTACATCTGGTAAATTTTCTTCCTAGTTGCTCATGTGCGGCCTTGGTGACGTGGACGTGAATGACTGGAGACAGCATTCTATTTACAAGAACGGCTACTGTCCAAACCACCCTGTCATTCAGTGGTTCTGGAAGGTAACGAACTCCAGGGCCTGACCCTGCCCCTTGTCCTCCACCTGAGGCAGGATTGAGAGCTGTGTGGTGCCCTCCGTGTGGTCTGACTTCAGGACTGATGCTGGCTTTGGGGTCTGTTAGAGCTTGGACTGCTGGGGGAGGGAAGAGGCAAACTGAGCCAGCAGCCCCGTGGCAGCTCCTCTGTAACTGGAGCAGACAGCTAGACTTGAATGAAGTTGGTCACTGCAAAAGCACACTGGCCTTCCTTGACCACCTCGTGAAAGTGACTTTTATTTGAGGGACTGGTCCTCCAAAGTGTAAATAGAAATGGGGGGCTCCTCAGGTCAGAAACAGGCTTCAGGGTTGGCTTTGCCAAGTGCCACTTTCTGTTAAGAAGTCGTTCTCTCAATTTTTAAAATACATTCCAACAAATATTTTGATCTGTGTATCTTTCAACCAAAGATAACACAACTTTGATTTACTATCTTAGGGCCAGTGTTTGTATCCTGTTCAGCTTAGGAGGGAAGTAAAATAGGAATGGATGAGTCCAAGTCCAAGGGAGATGCAGTAAACAAACTTAAAAAAAGAACAGTTACCCCCAAAAAGACTGATTATTTACTTCACCCAAAAAGGAATCATTTAACTTTTTCAAATTTCTTTTATTTATTTTTATTTATTTTTTAAAGATAGGGTCTCACTATGTTGCCCAGGCTGGTTTCAAATTCTTGGGCTTAAGCAGTCCTCCTACCTCGGCCCCTCAAAGTGCTGGGATTACAGGCGTGAGCCACCATTCCCAGCCTTTTTCACATTTCTAAATGCCTATTACTACTATTTCAAATGCCAGCAGGAATAGAGATGAAAAAAGCAGAGTCCTGGGCGTGGTGGCTCAGGCCTATAATCCCAGCACTTTGGGAGGCCGAGGTGGGTGGATCACGAGGTCAGGAGATCGAGACCATCCTGGCTAACACGGTGAAACCCCGTCTCTACTAAAAAATACAAAAAATTAGCCGGGCACGGTGGCGGGCACCTGTAGTCCCAGCTACTCAGGAGGCTGAGGCAGGAGAATGGCATGAACCCGGGAGGCGGAGCTTGCAGTGAGCCGAGATCGCACCACTGCATTCCAGCCTGGGCGACAAAGCGAGACTCGTGTCAAAAAAAAAAAAAAAAAAAAAAATGCAGAGTCTTCAAATCCTAGTCCAGGTCTCACTTGGCTTGTTTTAAATAGTCCCAGTGACATTACCAGTAAAGCCACCTGGATTCCTGTAATAATGCAGTTATGTAAGATACACAGATTGTTTTAGAACCCCATCTTTGCCTTTGTTTTTTTGTTTTGTTTTGTTTGGCTTTTTTTTTTTTTTTTTTCATTTGATAAAATGATGTCTTCTAGGGAACATGTCTACAGTCTGAAATCCCATCTCATAACCTGGCTTCCCCTTGTGATGACAAATCTTAAATACTGTATATTTATCATTGGCTTAGGGGGAACTGGTAAGCCTCGAACACAGAAACATGAGCTCGGTGCCATCAGAGCGTTTGCTTTTTATATCGTTTATTTTGGCCTATTGGCAGAAGAAGAAAGAGATGGACGTTGTGATCACTCAGTCTCTTAGATTAGAGAGGCCAGCTCATATTGTGGCCATAAAAAAAACTACTCAGTTTTCAGTGTCAACTGTCTAGGTCTTACATTACAGTATAAATAAGATTAAGTTCTGCCTGCCTGCATGACAGCAGCATGTGCCATGGGTCACGTGGGGGATATAACGAGCTTCTGCCTCTGTTCATAGGCTGTGCTACTCATGGACGCCGAAAAGCGTATCCGGTTACTGCAGTTTGTCACGGGGACATCGCGAGTACCTATGAATGGATTTGCCGAACTTTATGGTGAGCAGGATACCATTAGGTTCTGTTGTCCTCCTGGGAATTTCCAGCCAGGCATGAACTCTGGCCCAAGAACCCTGCTGCCCAGGCCTCTGCAGAAAGCTAAGTTTCAGGACAGTGTGCCATGCATAGGTTGCATGAAAGTTCAGTTAAAGTGCTGTTAGCTGTACTTTATATAGACAACACGGTGCTTCTACCTCGAGGGATTGGGGGGCGGTTTGTGAAGAGATCCATAAGGCTGCTCTTTTTTTTTTCCTGGTTTAGTTTTTTAGAAAATCATGAGACACTAGGGTTTGCAGGGTCATTTATATGGTGTAAACTGATCTATGAAGTCACCTCCAGTAGGCAGAATTTTTCCATGTTTACTATAGATTTAAAAAATCACTCTCTACTTTGCATACTGAAGGTCACATTTCATTCGCCCTCCCACCTCCAAAACTAGTTTGAAGTTTAAATTGCCAGGGTCCAGCTGAGAGGCTGTAGCTGCCTGCCTTTCCACATAACTGTTGTGGTTGTTAAACTTAGTGCAATTCCATTCTGGAGACAATGCGATCTTTCTGTGAGGTTGTGCAGACCTCTGGCTTCCCTCAACATTAAATATCAATGTTGCAGCAGAAGAGAGTGTCTTGGACCTCACCCTTGGGGGCAAACCCTGCCCTGACAGTAGCTGGACTGCAGACCACACCATAGCTTCATTCTTCTACCCCAAGTACTCTTAACATTTCTTTTTCTTTTCTTGTCTAGGTTCCAATGGTCCTCAGCTGTTTACAATAGAGCAATGGGGCAGTCCTGAGAAACTGCCCAGAGCTCACACATGGTGAGTGGCAAAAACACACGCACGTCAACAGCAGTATTTGAACTACTTAGCTGGGTGTGGTGCTGGGCTCGGGGCTATAGATTGCTCTGTTTCCTGTTTGTAAGTAGCTTAGAGAACTAAAGGACAGTGATGTGGATGAAAATAGGAATTGTACAGTAGTGCTATTAAGACGTAATGCGGACCAGGCGTGGTGGCTCACGTCTGTAATCCCAGAACTTTAGGAGGCTGAGGCGAGCGGATCACGAAGTCAGGAGATCGAGAGCATCCTGGCTAACACAGTGAAACCCCATCTCTACTAAAAATACAAAAAAATTAGCCAGACGTGGTGGCGGGTGCCTGTAGTCCCAGCTACTTGGGAGGCCGAGGCAGGAGAATGATGTGAACCCGGGAGACGGAGCTTGCAGTGAGCCAAGATTGTGCCACTCACTGCACTCCAGCCTGGGTGACAGAGCAAGAGTCTGTCTCAAAAAAAAAAAAAAAAAGACGTAATGCACTCAGTATGTTTGGCACGTAAAGGGCTCAGGCGTCCCTGCCATGGGGAATTTCTCCCCTGAGCCCAGTCTTTCCCTCATTATTCTAGGTAATGCAGCTTTCGCTGTTCACCATACATGTATAAGGCAGCTCTCAGCCTCTATAAACACATTGGGTTTTAACTCCAATCTTAAATTGGTTGAGAAATTAGGACAAAATACCCTGTGGAAACATCCTTTTTCAAAGGCCTTCTATGCCCATGAATAACCCGTAATTCCCTGGAATTGAGCAGTAATGTGACTGTGGTTGGAGGAGAGTAAGAGGGCTGACACGTGGCCGGGGATGCCCAGGCGTGGAGCGTGGCTGCCCTCAGAAGGCCCTCGCAGGAGACACAGTGAGGCAGAAGGGTCCGGTTGTTTTCTGAAGAGTTGCGTGAAACCCAGCGCAAATGCAGACTGGACGGGATCGATTTCTTGAAGCCGGGTTCAGGGAGCTCTTGCTAACTCAAACTCCCATGTCCCTCATGTTGGTTTTTCTGCATAAAAAAAAGCCTTCATTTCTTGCTCCTGGGGAAGCAGTGGAAGTGGGCCTTCTGGAGAACGGTGAGCAGCGTAGCCCTGTGTTTCTCATGCAACGGGGTCTGCAAAGCCTGCTCTGGCCTTACCGAGCTAACACAAGCGACCGCACACTCCCTGCAGGAAACGCCCTCCCTTAAACTAGCAGTGCTGGCCAGGAGAGAATTCTCATGCAGATGTGTTTGGGAAAACACATTTTGGACTGTGAAAGGTTTTTTACCTCGGTCGGATACCCTTGCCTTTCCAGAAAAGTGGGGTTTTTTTTCCATTCATACCATTCACGTGAGTCTCCAAATGGAAAGAATGTGATCATTGCCTGTCAGAGCCTTGAAAGCAAGCTGACTCCAGCCTAAAATTGATGAATATCCAGAGCAGTCGTTGTCCATGGTTCTCTGGCTTTATTCTAAGGGAAGAATGCTCGAGTAGTTCAGAGCTTTTATCCAAACAGTGTCTGAGTCATACGTGGTTTTCTGGATTCTACTGGCCTCCATATGAAAGGCACTGGCGTTGAGCCAAGCCCCAGGACTGTGGGTGGTGATGCGGAACTCAGGCTTATAGTACTAACCAGGATGAAGATTAGGAAAAGCGAAATTATTGGGCACAGTCATCTGTGGTCAGGCACTGCTTAATCTTTATGGCAGCCTTATGAGATATGTTATTCCCTTGGGCTGTCAGAAGGCTGGTGCAGGGCTTACCTGAGTCACAGATTCCCAGGATTTGAACTCAGGTCTACCAGAATTAGAGCCTGCACCCTTAACCACTACACCAGATACACTGTCTCTGTTGATATAGCCACTTTCTTTTTAGACTTTTCCAAGGAAACCAGATTAGTGAGCCAATTTCGTGTTCATTCAACCCATGTTTCTCCATGACTTCAGGGACACATGTCTTACTGTTGAGCTGTTTTTTTTATTTCGGAGCCCACATGATTCTGCCCCAAGTAGAACTTCCCAGATAAGACCTCTGAACTCAATGGTTCTCAACCGCAGCTGCATGTTGGAACCATCTAGAGAACTTTAAAGAAATCACTCATGCCTGGGATTTGGACTTCATTGGTCTGGTGTGTGACCCGGGCAGTGGGATTTTCAAAGCTCCCCAGATGATTCTTATAGGCTGGCAGGGCTCTTCCCTAGGAAGGGCAAAGGTCTACCTACAGGAGGGGAACCGCCCAGCTGGCTCTTACCAGAACTTATCTTCCTCTTTATGTGTCATGGAAATAAAGCAACTATGTAGTTTTCCCAATGATGTTCTCTCCAGACTAACTTGACCTGGATGGTGGGGACTGGCAGTTGCAAGCAACACTGGCTAGCGTGAGTGGGACCGTTCTGCTGTTTCTTCGAAATGGCTTTCCTCCCTACCTGACCCTGCCTGTATTTTGACATAGGAAACAGGAACTTCACTGGCTGTTTCATGGCAACAGTTCCGCCCTAAAATTTCGCCATACATAGGTTTGATTTCTTCCATGTATTATGATACACAATTAAAGTTCAAAATAAAAATCTGATTTCCTAGAAGAGCAGAAGCTGAAGGATCTGGTTCTCTGTGATGAGGGTGCCTTTCATTAAGCTTTCCAATGAGTGTCTGACATTCAAAGGACGTCATTTCATTGTTCTGTAAAAGGTCACTACTCAGACATTTAAAATTACTCTTCATTAAGAATCACAGGCTCACCTGCCCTTTTAGGAAGACTCCAAACAAAAATCATCTCATTCAGCCCGTGCATCTTCCACATGAGGACGCTGAAGCCCTCTGAGGACAATGAGCTCCTTAAGGTCACCCAGCTCATTAGTGCAGACCAAAGCCAGGTTCGTGTGTCCTGACCTCTGAAATGATAGGAACTCACACTCACCAAGCAGTCAGTTCATTCTGGGGATGGTGCTAAGCACTTGATGTGGTTGACTCATACCATCATCACAGTGGTCCTAAGAGGTGTGTGATGTTATGACCCACTTTTTTACAGATAACATGGAGATGCAAAGTGATGAAGCATTAAGCAGCATGATTCAGAACCTCAGATCTTGACCTCCCGTCTTTGCCTCTCTCTTCATCATTCCAGTGTTTCTCAAACCTGAATAATCTATGGACCTTTTTTAAAGGGAAAAAATGGTCACAGATCTCAAGAATGGGCCTGAGACCCCGATAGGAATTGCAGGCCCAGGACTGTGGAACCCCAGCTGAAAAGCCTGAAGCCACTTTCCGTGAAAGCCTCTTTTAAATGCCATCTGTAGACGTGAAGTCCTGTCTTTATCAATATAACAGAAAGTGAAAGCCCTCTATTAGTACTTACTCTTTTAGGATTCCTGGGTTTCTGAGAACCCCAGTTTGACAAGCACAGTGTTATTCTCTTGTCTTTTAGTGTTTAGGGGCTGTTGGAGAATCCAAGTGGAACTCAGTGGGACTTACTCAACATTTAGGGGTTGTTAAAGGGCCCTCTACAGTATTTGTTTCTTTTCTGTGGCTGTGACAATGGTTAGCTTTTAGTGTATGTGCAAGTGCTGCTGAAGCGAGCGCATGAATGGTTAGCTTTTAAAACCTAGGAGATTAGTTTGCTCATTCTTGGAATCACACATCAATACCTGGAGGGGGCGGTTTTAAACACAGACAGTGTGAGCACTCACGGCAGAGACAGCACAAGTGCACTTCAAGAGCTGGGCTTTGGAGCACCCCGGGGCTGTACCTGGCCCCGTGTGACCTTGGGCAAGTTACCTAACCTCGCTGTGTCTCAAGCTCCCCCTCTCTGTGAAATAGGGATGAAGCATTAGCTGCCTTACAAGGTGATTGCCAGGGTTCATAACATTGAGACAAGGCTGGTGGGGCATGGTGAGCACTCCGTGAACTTGAGCTCTTATGTCATAATGAGCTGTGGCCAGTGTGCATGCCATTTTCATGACAGATACACATCAGCAACCACACCCCAACACATACACACACACACACACACACACACACACACACACACAGAGGTGCAGGTTCTGTGGCTAGAGGCTCTGGTCTTGAGCCCCATGTAGACATTCAGTAAATGTTGAAAGGTGTTCACACTGATACCATCTCTTGAGTAATTGAGCATTTGCTGTATGCCAGGCCCACTGATCCGATCCACTTGGCACCCCTGTATGCAGTTTCCCCATGTCACGGAAGCACAGAGGCCATCTATTTGTCTGAAAGCCCTCACTATTGCCAGGGTGATTTGCAGTCGCCACCCCCATCTGAAGCCTCCAGATATGTAGGGACTTTTTCTAAATGCAACTTTGCATAGCAAATGTCAATTTTGCCTGACTTTGATCAGAGGAGGTAGCTTAGCACTGGTGTTTTGGAGCCCCAGACAGCCTGGGTTCTATTTGTGGGTCTGCCGTATGACAAAGACTGTGACCTCAGGGACCTTGTCTCTGCTCCAGGAGCTCCTGTGCAGAGTAGAGATAACATGACCTGCTTCATAGGGTTGTGATGAAAATGAAGTGAGTTAATAGAAAAGCACTTGGCTTGAGGCCTAGTGTGGAATAAGTAATAGTGTTAGAGACACACACAGTCTTAATTCGTGGGTAACTCCAAAAGCATCAACTCTGTGGTCCAAGGGTTTGGAAATCTTGCCAGTTACTTTGCTTTTCATTTCCCTTCCCACCAGGATTGTTCTAAGATCTGCATCTGACTATAGCAAAGGTTTCATGGACCATTCAAAATGTTCTTTCTCTGTAAATTACAAGAGCTTACTTAGTGTAGATGTTTCATAGCTAGAGGTTTTTGGGTTTTTTTTTTTCCCCCAGGTAATCAAAATTGTTGGTTAAGGCTTTTTTATTCTGTTACTCAAACACCATGCCCTACTAACCAGATCTAGGAAGTGCTGTTGTGGCTTTTCACCTATACTTTTTGTTCCTTTTGCAGCTTTAATCGCCTTGACTTACCTCCATATGAAACCTTTGAAGATTTACGAGAGAAACTTCTCATGGCCGTGGAAAATGCTCAAGGATTTGAAGGGGTAGATTAAGCACCCTCTGCCTCGGGGGTGGTTGTTCTTCAAGCAAGTTCTGCTTGCACTTTTGCATTTGCCTAACAGACTTTTGCAGAGGCGACGGCAGAGAGCAGCTGCAGGCATGGTCCCTGGAGCCGAGCCTTCGCCATGCACTCGTCCAAGTTCGGATGTGGGAACCTGGTCCCAGCTTGAGTTTCTGCATTTCCCACCACAAATTATCAACTGGTTGATGTGTACACTAATTACATTTCAGGAGGACTTACGCTATTTATGTTGTGCCTCTGCAGGCAAAGCCCTTAATAAATATTTTACATCCTTTCTAATGACAATGAATGGAATTAATCACTCTACAGGTATAGTATTACAACTCATGTTTACTTTTTAAAATGATTTAGACCGATTTTCAGATTTTATTTCGTTATGATTAAAGGTGTCTCATGTACTTGGAAAAGTGAGCATTTTTTTTTGTATTTCACTTTCATACCAGGCTTAATGTCAATGACATTTTTATTTTTTAAGTCTCTGACACCTCCACCCTCTACTTTATTAGAATTGGAAGGCAAGTTTTTGTCCAAAAACCTTCTACAGACAAGTACTTTGAGAGAATTTCCAATATAATATTAGACATAATAATTTTTTCCATACTCAGAATGAAAAACTGGATATTACGTTTTTGTTTTGGGGTTTTTTTGTACAAATTTAGCTAATAGCTACAGGCTGAGAGAATTGTAACATAGCATGACAAATTTTGTGTTGACTTGAAAGGAATCACACCATTATTCCTTAGAAGTAATTACATGTGCTGTAACACATTTGAGACAGGGTTGGACTCCCATTTCTCATCAGAGAAATTATTTAGCCCTTCCTGGCGCTGTACAGTCATCTTTTATTCTATTTCCTCTTTGCTGTTTGTAGTAGAGACATTTTGAATGAAACTTGGCACTGCTTGATTCAAAACTGTGGAAACCAGATCTGTTTAGTCTCCTGTTTGTATGCGTTTGCTAATGGTAGCTAAATAACCAGTTTTTGTTGTAAATGCACCAATTCTGAAGGCACTTTATGTACTACATGGAGGTCATGTCTGGTTTTGTTTTTATTTTTTTATCATGAACATTAAATGTGATGATGATTTCTTTTCCCCGCACACATCTTTCCGGTGCAATATCTATCCATTGTGAATCTGGCTGCTGGTGTATAAAAACCTGGATGTAAAGCTGAGCCTACAGACCTGTCCTCACCAACTGTTTTGTGATTTCTACTCAACTACAAAGATTTATTTAATGTACACTTAATCTAACTGAGTTTTGTTACCAATGACCTGTTGCATGCTTCGATACCGTGTACTGCCTGAGTTGTGTCTGTTGTGCGCTAGATTAAAAGTGAGACAGAGACTTGACTTGATCCTCTGAGCTCAAGCTGTTGAGCTGGTAGTGGCAGAGGACTGAGGGTACCTGCATAGTTTGATTCTTTTCCACGTGTAAGTCTCCATTGCAGAATTGTCGTGCTTTGAGAAAACACCTGAGGCAGTGTGGGAGTTGAACGACCCGACTGTCCTTTTTAACCTGTGTTATCTTAGACCCTGTCGGGGCAGTTAGGGGACGCTAGAGATTTGATCTCATGCCAGTCATCAATAGGACAAAAGAGTTGTGGTTTGGGGATGTCTGTTTGTTACATAAAAAGGACCTCTCGGTGTAAGAAATTGCCATTTTTACCGTGCCCTGGGTGGCATGTGAGAAGCCATGGAAGGTTGTCGTCGTAAATGAGTTGTCTAAAGGTGCAGAGGCCTGAGGTTTCTAAAAGAAGGTAGATTTCTACAGAGCTGAGTGTTGGTTCCTTTTTCTTATTGGTTGAAAAGTACCTGGTAGTGATCAGAAAACTTAGATGCTATGTAACTTAAAAAAAAAAAAATCCTACTCATTGGTTTTGACTGTTGGTGAGACGTTTCCCCTACAGTTAACATAACAAATGTCTCAGTGGTAAAAAAAATCCCCTTTTTGTAAGCCCCTGTAGTCTAGAGTCAGTTTTCTTTTTAAGAATCATGCCAGAGCCTGAGTTGAGCAGTACACTTTCTTGGTTTTTGAGAGTAATCGTGTAATTGTAGAGGGAGAAATCCAGTTCTAGCCTAAGAACTGGGATACTTCTGTCATCTTGTAAACTGTGTATTGAAAAAAACAGAATAGTCACTAAATGCATATTAAGTCAAGTATTGGAAAGTATAAAAGAAAAATCATTCTGACAATTTCTAAGCCAGAAGCAAACAAGAATTACTGAAATCCACCCCATGAATTCTTGGAAGGCAGTAATTGTGAGTGACACCTCAGTTCATCAACCCCTTAATAATACCAGCTTGATTTAAATGACAACTAAATATTGCTGAAGTGGGGTTTTAGTATTTTTTTTAAAAAAGCAAAACAAGATTCACTAGTCCTCAGCAATTCTCCAAGTTTCTCTCTTTGCCTAAAATGGTCATAGATCTTGATTCTTCTGAATCATGATGACCACACCCCGTCATCTTCACAGCATAATTGCAGGTGGCAGGAAAGACAGTGTGCTCTGTGCTGGGTGAGGAGCGGTTGCTGGGCCATTCCTTGGGCCCCGACCTGCCCTGTGAGTAGCCCTGGGGCAGAGAGGACAGTGTTGCCTATCCCAGAGGTCGCAGCAGCCACACTGCTCTGCAGGCCGTGCTCTCTTTATAGCCAGAGAAATCACCTTCATGCAGTTTCTTGAGTTGTCTGCTGAAGCTGTAATTATTATGGGCCACTTACATGAGGCCGAGAAGTACGTGCCAGAGTTCACGCACTGCCTATTGCAGGTTTCTTAACATCAGTTATCACGGCTGCCTGTGCGTCCCGGCTACTTCCATTCCTGCCCCTTGTTGGCCCGAGGAAGGACGTGGAAAGAGCGCCTGGCGGAATGAAGGTCCAACAGCCTGTGCCTCTCCGCCACTGGTCCCAGAGCCGGCAGCAATGAGGCCTTCATTTTCTGTGTTACAGTGTACTCCCAGCTTCAGTGCTCTTTTCCTTTTTGCCTGAAATGTTTATGCTTCTCTGTAGCCAGTCCTCTAACAAATCACAAGAACAAAGGTAAGACACTTGACTTTTGTTTCCAGGACCCTTCAGCAGGTGACATCAGCTATTCCCTAAATTCAGACAACGAGGGATACAGAGCGACTTGGCGCGTATTATTTCTCCCACGTAAGGGCAAAGGGACAGATTCTTATTAATATTTTTGAGACAGAGTCTCGCTCTGTAGCTCAGGCTGGAGTTCAGTGGCTCAATCTCAGCTCGCTATAACTTCTGCCTCCCAGCTTCAAGCGGTTCTTCTGCCTCAGCCTCGCCGAATAGCTGGGATTACAGGCACCCGCCACCAGGCCTGGCTAATTTTTGTATTTTTAGTAGAGATGGTTTCACCATGCTGGCCAGGCTGGTCTTGAACTCCTGACCTCAGGTGATCCTCCTACCTCAGCCTTCCAAAGTGCTGGGATTACAGGCATGAGCCACCGCACCCGGCCTCACAGTGACAGATTCTGAGAAACAGCGTGCAAAACATTTGAACCATTTTCTACATCTCCCATTGTTGCATAGACAGTGTGCACCGCTGCTAACTTGCCAGAGCCACAGTGGCCCTCTTGAAAGCCAGGTTCATACATAGCAACTTTTTAATTGTTCTAACAGTTACCCATTAACAGTCGACTCCTGTATTTCTAAGAGTCTTGTACTCACCTCCGAAATTTAAAAACATATAAAGAGAGCCTGGGTTAATCAGTTCTGCAGCCCCTACCCACTGTGCTAATTCTCCTCTTCTCTCTCCTCCTTACCCTGCCCCTGCACCCCTGTACTTACAGGGAGAGGTGGGAGGTGCTGTCTGGTATCATTTTCTGCCTTGCCAGTAGGGGGTGCCGCTGTGCAGGGTAACTGCCTGGCCTGCTCCCTTCCTGACCTTCCCCGAGCCCGAAGATCACGCGCTACCTCTGTCATTCAGGCATTGGGGTACATCCTGATAAGTCATGTCAGAACTGCCAATTTCAGGACTCAGATGTGTTTTTAAAAAACAAATCCTTATAAACTCCACTTTGTACTTTAGATTTTAAAACTGGGGGAAAAAATGTGATATTCTTTGGACCACTTTTTTAATTTATATAAGCCTTAATGAACAGTGTCTATACATTTGCATACGCACACCCCCACCCCAGAGTGTTCTCAGTATGTCAGAGAAAATGCTGTAGCATTCAGACAGGAGCTTGGAGAATGTTTTCTAGAAATGGGGTAGCTTCCTGTTGGCATGAAATTTTCCAAGCAAACCTCCCATTAAACATCCGTCGTTTGTTAAAGATGTTCCATTCAAAGCAACACGTTTCAAAGGCATGTCTTTCTGTTCGTTGGCTTTCTGTGTGTAAGGAGTAGCATTGCTGTTGGCACCTAACCTTGCGTGCACTGCATTCTCAACCCCATACCAGTGCATCAGAAGCCTTCCTCGTGACCGTACCTCTGTATAACTCCGTGTCTGCAGGTGTCGGTGTTCCTATGTAAGCCAGTTTTCCCCTTCCACTCAGACTAATTTCACCTAGATTGTCACGGTTTCCTTCATGTTAACTTTGCGTGACTTTGTTCTTCCTTTACTACTATGTATGTAATATATATACATATATACGTACATATGCTGTCCAAATATATTTGTATATATTTGTATAGCATTTTTACACCTTTATTGAGTAATCTGGTTTCAAAAGGGGGTGAGAGCTTAGTCCCTTCTACAGTTTTCTCCAAGCTGTGTCCTCCGAATTTCGACCCTTGGAGCCTGAGAAAACCGTGGGAAGATGATGTGAATTTGCTGTTATTTCTTAATTCAGGATCTATCATCAAATGAAACATGAAAAAAGCAGTGACTTTTAAGGTGAAAAGTTTCAAGCATTCCAAATAAATTCTCAATGTTTCATAACTTTTTATTATAAACCCACCACCTAATAGGAAGCCAAGTACTATTTGATACAGTGGTAAAAACCAAACTACCTTGAATTTTTTTTAAGACAACTTATGAATAATGCTCATTTTCACAATCAGAATAGCTTTAAACTATGGTTAAATTTGATACACACAGGAAAAGTTTTCTTGAAGAACAAATCCTTTTCGCTTTTCTTTTTTCTTGAGAGATCTAAAGAGACACTGTAGATTGTTTTCCTGACAGCAAAAGACTAATGTGACAAAATGAAGTCATTGTAAAGAAGCGATGCAACTTGTCAAATATTTAATAAAGAATTATGGAAGCTGGAACATTTTCTACATCAAGTATTATGGGTTGTTTGATTTAAAACTTCTTTGTGAATGCACCAACTCAATTGTTTCAGAGGGGTTTAAATGCCTGCAGATTTATAGTGCGTTCATTTCCTTCATCTCCCTAAAAGCTTCACCCTTTTAAAAACATTAAAGTCTGGCAGGGCATGGTGGCTCACGCCTGTAATCCCAGCCCTTTGGGAGGCTGAGGTGGGCGGATCACTGAGGTCAGGCATTCGAGACCAGCCTGACCAACATGGTGAAACCCCATCTCTACTAAAAATACAAAAAATATCTCTATATTAGCCGGATGTGGTAGCGCATACCTGTAATCCCAGCTACTCAGGAGGCTGAGGCAGGAGAATCACTTGAACCCGGGAGGCAGAGGTTGCAGTGAGCCGAGATCATACCATTGCACTCCAGCCTGGGTGACAGAGCGAGACTCTGTTTCAAAAAAAAAAAAAAAGTTAAAGTCTGCCCAAAACACATAGCTTAAGCCTACTAAAAGGATGCACATTTATTCTTATCCTTCTACTGTTTTGTTCTTTTATTAAACTTGAGAATTACTGATTTTATGTAACATTTGTATAATCCATGTTAGTCTGTTCCTCAAAAGGCATCCTTGTATGCCTGGCCCTCAACTTGTGTGAGAGTTAATGAGATTCAATAATGAATCTCCAAGTTGCTTCTCAGAAAGGTGCTGTCAAAATCCCGACCGTCAGGAGATCAAGACCATCCTGGCTAATACGGTGAAACCCCGTCTCTACTAAAAATACAAAAAATTAGCCGGGCGTGGTGGCGGGCACCTGTAGTCCCAGCTACTCGGGAGGCTGAGGCAGGAGAATGGCGTGAACCTGGGAGGCAGAGCTTGCAGTGAGCCGAGATCGCGCCACTGCACTCCAGCCTGGGCGACAGAGCGAGACTCCGTCTCAAAAAAAAAAAAATCCTGACCGTGTGTCACTGCCCTGTGCAAACCCGGTGGCATTTTTCCTCATGCCATTTCATTCCGCTCAGATCATGTCAGACTCCTGGAGAATCTTCCCTTTTTCTTTAGTACTGAGCTTCCTCTTGATGTGCTTAACCCATCCCGTTGGGGCAGAGGAGGAGATAGCGGGGAAGCAGGACATCATTTAGTTTCTTGCAGTTTGTCTTTTTCCATTAACAGTAGATGGCATCTTGCCAGGAAGCTGTTGGCAGTGCCTGGAATTCCTGCCTCCTCCAGAGTTACGAGTACACATGGGAGGCACAATTGGACAGAGCCACTGTGAATATTTGTATGTTCTTTCTTAAAACCACACATGGTGGAACGAATTATATCAATGACACAGTCACTAGATTAATAAGCTTTTAACCTGCTCTGAAATCCAAGACTCATTAGGCACTTGTGAGATGCTCCTGGTAAAAGTGTTTGCGGTGAGCACAGGTGTCCTGAATTCTGACGCTAGCTTTCCCGGGGTTGGCCCTCAGAGCTGTGTTCAAAGGGGTTCCTGAGGTAAGAACGCAGAAACCACTTTCTGGGAGAGAACACTTCTCAAAACAGCTTCCAGAGAGCTCAGGCTGTAGAATCCCTAAGGAATCAGTTATAGAACTTGAATGGGCTGGAAAAACTTTGAGCATGAGTTTACTGACGACCCAAGACACAGTCCTCGGTAAGTAGGCCGCAGTGCCCAGCTGTCACCCAGTGGGAGCTCAAGAGAGCAAGAAGGGAGAGTCCCTGTTGGGAACCTTTTAGGGCTGAACTTAGGCCAGACTGGGAAAAAGGTCAGTCTCCCCAATTAGCCTGTTGCTGTGTTCCTTCCTGCCCAGCCCCCTTCACCGTGCCCCGTGCTGCTCGTATGCCTCCTCCGCTTTCCTCTGCAAAGTTCCCAGCTGGGCTGCAAGTCTCGGGTACCTGGAGTGTTGACAGCATGGAGCCCTCCTGTCACCTCCAGGCATAGTCGCCCTCAATTCCCAGGGGCCTCCTGGGGACAAGGCGTCCTGAGCCCTCGGTGCTTCCAGGTGAAGGTCAGAGACTGTCCCTGTGTCACCTTCTCCCAGGCCCACTCAAAGCACAGACTCCCACAAGGGGTTGTGGCTCTTCCAGGTCCTCTGCTGGTCTTACGGCCTTGGTGTTTGAACTGGCTGCGATAACTTCATCCTTTTCTTGGCCAGGTGTCCCCAGAAACTACCTTTTCAGATGTGCCTTTTCCCAGGGCTCCAGGCCCCTCCCTCGCAGCTCTGCAGCCTTGCTGCACAGTTCCCCTTTGGAACCGTGAGGGAAGACCGTGTTTCCTCCACACATTTTTGCCCACTCCCCACGTCAGTTCTTGGAGTAAGCCTTTTTTCCTCTCCGAGGAAAGGGCTTACTTGCAGACAAATGAGTTTGGAAGGGGTGTACGGTACTAGAGCGAGCGCACCTCCAAATAGAGCAGGCTGAAACGGAGTAAGGCCGAGAGGGATGGGTGAGAGCCACATTCCTGTGATTAAAGGCAGATTCGGGTGGTGTCTAAGCAATACCCTTCCTAGGGAGTTTTAAATACTGTTGCTGGAATCAGGGAGTCGAGTTCTCAATCCTGTTTGACCTTGTCCAGACTGAGTACCAAGGCTAAAGGCGGAAAGTTCTGCGCTGCGGAGTGCCCAGTTGTCAGCGGCTCGCCCAGGTGTCAGCGGCTCGAATCACGTGATCGCGGAATATGTGGCCCTGCAGGGCCGGCCTTGCTTTGTCTAACGCTCTCCTTTTCCATGTGAGTCCCGGGGTTCTTGCCCTTGATCAGTCCAGATATGACCAGTACTGTGGGCCTGGAGGGCCAGGTTTTGTTCTCATGTGTGGCCCTGGACTCTGCTGGGGCAGCCCTGCCTCCTCTCTACAGACCCAGAACAGCCGCCCCTGTGGGCGCTTCTCCCAGCTAGAAACCTGAGAGCTGATGGGCGACAGTGGTCAGCTTCCTACTGCCCCCGTGGGCCGTGGAAGTGGGTGGGACCTCATTCACCCCACCACCTCCACCCAGTGGCTTGTCTGCAGCAGAGGGGCTACTCAACACTGAGCTCAGGAAGGGAGGCCAGGAAGCAGCACGAACGGCCCAGCTTGGGCAGTTGGGGGCAGCGGGGAATGGACAGACCACCCTGGCCTGGAGGTAACCCCAGCAGAGACACAGCTGGCAGGGTTCCATCCTTCTGCTTCCCAGTTCAGGCAAAAAAAACCCAGGTTTTCCCAGGAAATCTGCAAGCACATTAAGCTGGTCTCTCCTTTAAAAAAGTGCAAGGATGGAGACAGTCCTACCTGTCCTGAGCAGGATGGGCCCTGTGCCAAGCGACCAAGCAGTAGCAGGCTGCCACTATAGGTGGGGAAGGAGCCAAGGAGTCCCAAGAGGAGTTGACAGCAAGACAATTTAAAGAGTGTAAGTAGGCCAGGCAGGGTGGCTCACACCTGTAATGCCAGCACTTTGGGAGGCCAAGGTGGGCGGATCAACTGAGAGGTCAGGAGTTCGAGACCAGCCTGGCCAACATGTTGAAACCCCATCTCTACTCAAATTATAAAAATTAGCCTGGTCTGGTGGCATGCGCCTGTCGTCTCAGCTACTCGGGAGGCTGAGGCAGGAGAATCGCTTAAACCCAGGAGGCTGAGGTTGCAGTGAGCCGAGATTGCATCACTGCACTCCAGCCTAGGTGACGGAGCAAGAGACTCTGTCTCAAAAAAAAAATAATAAACAGCGTAATCAACCTCCTGTGACACATCATCCCAGCATGGGAGTGTATCTTGGCAAACATTCGCAAGAAATTTTGTCTTTCAGGACAGGGACCGGAGCCCACCATGCCCTCTGGGTTATGCCTTGTCTTCCTCAAAATTGAGGAGAAGCCCTTGATCTTGCCTTGATCAAGGCAAAATTGAGGAGAAGCCCTTGATCACTGAGCTGGAGCAAGACCCAAAAAGCTGGAGCAAAGAAGCAGTAGGTGGGAATTAGGGCCCTCGCACCCCGGAGCATGCTACACTCTTCAGTCCTCAATCTTTGAACAGTGAACCCCGGCATGTGGAGCTGGGGGAGCTGGCCCTGAAGGCCGAGATAAGCCTGCACTCCACAGGTGCGGGCCCAGGACTGCCCACACCTGTTAGATGGGCACAAACAGGGGGCCTTCGCTGCTCGGCACCAATCTTCTCTTGCACTGGGGCCCTGTTTCCATGCAGTGCCAGGGGCTTCAATTGTTAGCTCTTTCAGTGTAATTTGCCTCTTTTGGTTTAAAATAGTCTTTGGGGAATAAGTATTCAATTTCTAGATCAAACTCCTTGTTGAGGCTCTTTCCTCCAGAGGTCCCTGGTGGATCCTCATGGGACAGGCTGGGCCGGGCTCTCTCCTTGGGCCTAGGGTGTCGTCCTCTGTCCCCTGAATGGGGTTGCAAGTACTCCAGGGCCATCCTCCAAGGACACCTTGATGGCCTCTGTGATGCTCACCCAAGCCCCAGCTGGTCGATCAGCCCCGAGGCCCTCAGCCATGGCGTCACCCTTCCCTCGCCACAGCCCCCCTTTGTGGCACTCCAGTAGGGCCCTCAGCCCTTTCTGCCTCTCTGAGCTGCTTACCTGCACCTGAGTGAGCGGCCTCCAAGCCACCTGCCAGCGCCTCCCACGGGGCTGGGAAATACCTAGTGGCACCCAAAAGAAAAGGGAAGGAGTTGGTAACAGTAAGCCAAGCTGCCGTAGAGAGTTTATCTTCAGCCTTCAGCATCCTTTTACAGAGACAACTTCCCCTAGGGACAGTGGCCTTCAGTTTACTCTCTTACAATATTTCCACACCAGCCTAAAGAGGTAGATGTTATTAGCACTAATTTACATACAAGGAAACAGACTAGGAGGTTAGGAGACTCGCAGAGTGGTTCTCTGAACCCAGGTTGTCTGGTTCAAAGGCATCATTTAGCCACCAACCCTACTGCCCATTCCCTGCCCCTGCATCAAAACCTCCTGTCGGAGAAACCAGAGTGTCGAGACAGAAGAAATCATCGATTACACTGAAGGCAGCACGCTAAAGGGGAGAGAGAAGACTGGAAATTGGTCGTTAGATGTGACCATCTGGAGATCTGCCATCCTACTGCCCACACATCCTGGTGAACAATAAACTCATTTGTACTAAGATGTGAATGACTGATAGGCTAAACACGTGACCCTTCCAGAAGAATTTTTATTTTAACAAATACCAAAGGTGATGCTTGGTTTATATCAAAAGGAATAAAGGTCAAATTCATGGCATTTATGTCCCAGAAAATTGGGGAGGTTTTTGAGGGTAGGGGGCCTACTTAAGTTTACAAAATCCACTGACGCCAGTGAAATATGGGACCCCAGCACAGTGTGAAAAGACAGCCTGATCTCCGGGACAGTCCTAGTTTCAGCACCGCCTTTCTGGCTGCCACAGGGCAGAACCCCCAGCCTCCCTCCAGCCTCCCCCACACCACAAAACAAGCATCTCATAGTTTCCAGTGAGCGTCCAGGGACAACATAAACTTCCCTTTGTCCGACAGAGTTGAAGGACTAAAGGGACCAGAGACTGAGGACTGGATTTTCTACTCCCAGGAACTCTTTGATGAAGCTCTGAGATGCTGAATTGTTTAGAGTTTCTGTTATTCAAGGATTTTAGATATTAAGTTGTAACATACAGTCATGCACCGCATAAAGACATTTAGGTCAGCAATGGACCCCAGATACGATGGTGGTCCCGTGAGATGATAATGGAGCTGAAAAATTCCTATTGCCTAGTCATATTGCCTAGTGACGTCATAGCCTTCGCAACACATCACCCTTTCTATGTTTAGCTACGTTTAGATGCACAAACCCTTACCATTGTGCTACAATTGCCTGAACAGAACAGTCACATGATGTACAGGTTTGTAGTCTTGGAGCAATAGGCTGGGCCATATAGCCTAGGTGTGTAGCAGGCTGTGCCATCCAGGTTTGTGTGAGTACACTCTGATGTTTGCACAATGATGAAATCGCCTAACGACGCATTTCTCAGAATGTGTCCCAGTTGTTAAGCAACACATGACTGTATTTAATATTGTTTATAGCAGAAAGTTTGAGTTTGGGATTTGTCTTTTGAATTCTCGTTATGTAGCTCTCTTAGCAATTCTACGACTCTGCCACTGGGGTCATCATGCTCCCTCACAGTCCCTCTCACCATGACCTCAACCCCCATCCTGGCCCCCTCTTGCCTCCTCTGCATTCTATATTTACTTAGAAGATCCTTGCTTGTTCATCTGTTGAGGTTGTCAGGGGGACATGCCCTCCCCAATGCAATGAGTGTTTAAACAACAATCAGGCCTTTGAACCCCAGGCTCCAGTTAAAAAGTAACAGGCTAGATACTGAATCAATAGGAGGCAAATATTAGCTACAGAGGCTGAGAGAGACCGAGTTGGGAAACACTTACTGCTGGTGACATGCAAACAGCAATGGCCATCCCCACCTGAGGTCCAAGAAGCCCTGGGAGCCCTGTGACCTTGGGCCTGTCATTGTCCTGCTCTACATGTTGAACATTGAAGCCACCAGCCCTCAATTAGCTTCTAGACCTCCCTCAGTCTGGACTTCTGCAATATCCCACTAAAGGGTGTCCATTGATTTTTCCCCTTCCCAGCCATCTTACACTCGTGTGAACCTGCTTCCAGCAAAGCTCTGATCTTGTCAATCTGCTGCTGGAAAATTTTCCATGACTCCCCATTGCACTGCTGACTGGTGCTCAAGGGCATCTACCTGCTCATCAGGACATGTGGGCAGTAGGATGGCAGATCTCTGGGTGGTCACATCTAACCACCAATTCCCAGTCTTCTTTCTTCCCTGCAGTGTGCTGCCTTCAGTGTTATCGATGATTTCTTCTGTCTTGATGCTGCATCTTTGGTTTCCATGACATTTAAATCTTCTGGTTACTCTCTCACTCTTGAAATACTCCTACTTTTTTTTTCTCCTCCCCTAAAGGTAGGTGTTCCCCAATAATTTGTTCTCGGTGAGCTCTCTCTCTTCTCTCTCTCTCTCTCTCTCTCTCTCTCTCTCTCTGTGTCTGTCTCTTTCTCCTCTTCCTCCTCCTCCTCCTCTCATGGCTTAAGTTAGTACCTCCATGTGGACAGTTCCCAAGTCTATCTCTAGCCCCAGCTTCTCTCCAGACCTTTGTCTCCAAAAGCCCAATGGACTCATCATAGGACATTCCTCAAGTCACCCTAACTGTAAATGTCCCAATCTGAACTCACACTCCTTTTAAACCTCTCCTCCTCTGTGTTTCCAAATCTCTGGGAGTTGTTCTCTTGTATCTTCCAGGCATCCACATTGGAACTTCCTCAGTGACCTTTCACATGGTTTTGCTCCCCAGGTTGAAAGAGTGACAAAGTTCAGTTTTCTATTCATGCATTCACTCATTCGTTCAACAAATATGCATTGAGTGCCTGCCATGTACCAAGCACTTGTAGGGGTTAGTAATACAGCAATGAAAACAAAACAAAAGAAAGACCACTTCCATCATGAGATATATATTCTAGTGGAGGCAACTAAATGAGAAACATATAAATAAGTACAATATATGGTGTGTTAAATGTTGATGAAGCCAGGGGAAAAAATAAAGCAGACAAAGGATCTAGGTAGTATGGGAGGGTGCAATTTTGGATGGAGTGAGTTAGGATGAAGAATGCCAGGAGGTGAGTGAGCGAGCCATGAGGCTTCGGGCAGAGAAACAGCAACTCCAGAGGTCTTAAGGAGGAACAGGAAACAAGATAGAGCCTCTTTGGGACTATACCAAGGTGAGCCATCTGTTAGCCAAGTGAAGGATCAAGTAGAAAGTAGGAGGAACGTGGACGTCAAGGAGGTCCAGGCCGGAGCTAAAGCATCATCAGCATGTACATGGTGTTTAAAGCTGTGACACTGAAAAGGAGGGGTCCAAGGATGAGAGCATGAGATGGATCCAGGAAAGGAGGAGTGGTCAGAGAGGTGAGAGGAAAACCAGGAGACAGTGGTGACCCGGGAGAGATTGGGCTGGGAGCAGAGAGTATATTTATGAAGAAGGGCAGATCAAGTGTGGTATGGCCTGCTGGTAGGTCAGCAAGATGAGGACTGAGAAGCCATCACTGGAATTATCAATGTGGATGTCATTGGTGGCCTTAATAGGAGAGATTTTGCTGGAATTTGGGGGCAAATGCCTCACTAGAGGAAGAAGGGGAGGAGGAACTGGAGACAGGGACACCCATGACAGCCCAGGCATCTGGATTCTCCGCTTCATTTCCACCCCCTCTCCACCTTGCTTGCCTCTGTAACTGCTGCCCAAGTTACGACAATAATGTCCTGACTGTACCTTCCACTTGCTCCCTTCCCATTTCCCAGTCCAGTTTGCACTGGTGCAGCCCAACTCCAATATCTACATTCTCCTGCAGAAATCCTTCAAAGGCTTGCCTGTATTGACCAATGAAAATGAAACTAAAATCTACACTCCTTATGAGTAAGCTCATTCAAGGTCAGGCTCCTAACTCACCTTTTCTCTATGCTCCTATAGTCTCATCAAGGGAACTGTTCCATCCCCATGCAGCCCTTGCATTGCTACCTTCTTGCCTTTGCTCCCACCACTCTCTCTACTCCAAATCTAGCCAACCTTCAGGACCCATCTCAAATATCACCTCCTCCATGAAGCCCTGCCTGATTCACCCTACCAAATGAAGTTCCAACCCTACTCTGAGTTTACAGTACTTTTTTCCTTTCTGTCTCTTATTGTGGTTATTTGCATGACTATCTCCATCCTATACATCACCCGAAGCACCTGAAAGTGTGGGGCTAAATCAATGCTCTCTGTACCTTGGATGCTCAATAAAATTGGATTACAGTAAACTAGGTGGTGCTGGGGAATAGGTGGGGGTGTTGCTGGCTATAGGGAAGTTCGGGGTTGTCTGTGGATTTGTGTTTGAGGATCTTTGCTGTTTCCTGCCTGTGTGTGTTCCTGAATAAACAGTCAGACACTGGCCAGGCTGCCGAGGATTGCCCACCTCACAACCCTGATGGAGCGGCCGGGTTGACTGTAAGGCAGTCATGTGGGGCTGGGCACAGAGGCTCACACCTGTAATCCCAGTACTTTAGGAGGCCAAGGTGGGAGTATTACCTGAGCCCAAGAGTTCAAGACCAGCCTAGGCAACATAGTGAGACCCCCCATCTCTACAAAAAGATGTTAAAAACTAAAAAATTAGCCAGGCATGGTGGTACTTGCTTGTAGTCCCAGCTATTCCAGAGGCTGAGGCAGGAGGATTGCTCAAGCCCAGGAGTTGGAGGCTGCAGTGGGCCATGATCACACCACTGCACTTCAGCTGAGGGACAGAGCACAACCTTGTTTCTAAAAACAGAAACAAAAGTCATTTGGAGTCTCTGGCAAGAGAGCAAGAGAGGAGGCCATGCGACAGTCGCGAACACACTGAAACTGCAGAAAATGATCTGAGACAGTCACGCCGCCTTGGCCTGAGTGTTGCAGTGCCTGTTGGCTCCCCTTGTTTCCTGTGAAGTAGCAAATGAATGAGCTACCTTTTTGCTCTGCCTCTCATATTTGTCTTCCAATTTCCAAGCTTCCTGGTATCCGCAACAATTTAGTTCTCCAGAGATGCCAGTTTCCCTGGAGGCCTCCAGGCATCCGAGCCACACTTGGCTGTCTATGCAGAGGTGCCTGGCAAACGACTCCTGGTGGCTGCTTAGCAATCTTCTTTAGGTTTTCACTGAGGACACGATTAAGCGACCTTGTGTTTGGGAAAGGAGGCAGCCCTGGAGGAGGTGAGCCTGCTCTGCTTCTTGGTGTGGGACTGAGAAACTGCAAATGAGAATAACAACCCCCACTTTGGGATCCTCGCAGCTCAGAATGGCGGGAACATTTCAGACACTCAGAGGTGGATTTCCCAAAGATCATGACGGGAGAACACCCGAAATGTATGGAGGGAACGGTTGCAAAATGGTCGATGGGTCCCAACTCATCTTTATTTGTCTTTCCTATGAATTTTTAAATGGGAAATTTTCACCTAAAAATCAAATTTTCTGGCTTCTTTTTAAACATCAGAAGACACCTCAAAGGGCAGAAGATGGATGTAAAAACAACAACAAAACTTAGAACACCTGGCATCCATCAGCTGGAGCTGAATAGGTGAACAGGCGCTTCCCTTTTTAGATGGGGCGTGGACCTCCCAGTTGGCCACACTCCCTTGCACTCCATGCTGTCACGTCCGGCCCGCATCACTCATTATCTGCCTGGCCCACGCAAGTGTTTGAGTTTGCAACCTCTCTACCTGGTCATAGGAAATTAGGATCAATGTGAGATTTGAATGTAAGTTATCCAAATAATCATTCCATTTCTCTTAGAATGTGGCCGTTCCTTCTCCTTGTCACAATACATCCCAAGGTCTTGGGGCCTATTAACTCATACATCAGGCACTCAACTTCTTATAACTTCCTGAGTCTCTCCATCCCCCTTCTTCTAATAGCTCAATTGGGTTGGGAGCTGCCAACAGGCCTTTCCCAGTTTCCCGTCCTGGAGTTCTTGCCTTCTTCCAGCCTAGGAGGGCTGGGCCTAGCGGAGCATTTCCCCCTTTTGATATTGGATGAGTCAAGCTTTATCATACATAACAAGAAGAAAAAGAGAATCTCAGAGATGAAGTCTTCAACTTATTCTCCCAATCTCAGAAAATTCTCTTATCAAAGACATTCTAATGCCCTAGAAATGCTTCCTCTTTTTCAAAACCCTGCCCAAAGAGCTGTTTAAAACATCATCTTCCCAGGAAGTCCTATTTACCCCAATTTGGGAACAGCCTACCCAAATTTCAGGCCTGGTTCTAAGGAGGCAAAACCAAACAACCATGTGAAATTAATTCCACAAATCCTACGTGAAGATTATGGGGTGGGGGTGGGGAATGTGACAGAGAATGGGGAAGACAGATGCAATTTCTTCTGCAAGAAAGAATTCATTCATTCAAGAAACAATCGCTGATCATTGTTTGCACCAAGGACTGTGCTAAATTCATAGTCTTTGCTATTAGGATTTCCATTTAATGTCGAGAAAGAAACTAATCAGAGTAAAATGTGCCACAGATGTGGGATTCAAAAGTCTTTGGTCTAGATGTATTATGTAAGGCAGGTTTGTTTATTTTTGTTTTAGGAAAGTGATACATTGTATATACCATCCATTATGTAACATCCTCAGCAGAGTTTGAGGCAGCACCTTGTCAGCAAACCCATTAATTTTCTACAGCAAACATATGAATAGTCACACTAAGTGGAATAAATAAAGACTATCAATAGCATGTCAGTTCAGGTCAGGTTTTTGCCATACATGTGGTTCTTGCCACAAACCAGGTTGCTTCATATTTACAAAAAATGAGTCTTGGAATTGAAGACAAGGGCTTGTGTCCTTTCCCAGAGGTTCATGGCCAGGTAAAGAAGGGTTCATGGAGGAGACGTTGCTCAAGCTGAAACTTGAAAGATCAACTGGACAAGGTGCAGAAGAACTTTCCAGGCTGATGAGCCACAACACACAAGACCACAATCTGCAAGGATTCTAGCAACCCACCGGGCAACTAGGGCCAATCCTGAGGGACACAGGGTCCTGCTGCTCCCAGAGGGTCAGGGGTATCCAGGCACAACAGAGACCATGTGGTACTGACTACCTGTGTCAGCATCACCCAAGTCTGGGCCCTCACCATAAGCATCCAGGGAACCAAGTCCTGCAAATTGCGTTTAAACAAGTTCTCCAGCAGATTTATCCCTGCTAAACTTTGAGAACCACCAATTTTTTTTGACACATCCTAAGTGTCAGGCATTGTTCTACATTGTTTTAGAAATATGAGCACATTTAATCCTCCTAACAGTCTTACTAGGTAGATGAATTATTCCCATTTTTCAGATGGAGAAATTAAGATACCAAGAGGATTAAAAAACTCATCCAAGATCCCAAAGCTGTGAGAGATAGACCAGGTGGTCTGGTTGCAGTGTTTATGCTTTTAACCTGAACACTGCCTTTATACTGCTTCGGGCACCCATCCCAAGTGACAACCTCCCTCCACCTACAGCAACAGTGAACCTGGGGCCTTGCTTCCTCCGCAGTCCCGGCTGTGTTCCCTGAAGGTGCAGATCCAGCCCCATGTGTCCCGACCCACAGGGACCAGGGCCCCTGTACAGAGCAGTCCTCAGGAGGAGTGAAAGTTTGATCTTTCACCCCTGGGGTTGGAAGTGACAGAGAGAGGTTGACAACAGTTTGTGATAAGCCTGTTAGCCTTGGGTTCAAAGCCCATGTTGCTCTCGTTTTTATCTATGTTGTTGATATCTGATTCAATAGCTTCTGTTTGAGGAGGAAAAGCCAGAAAGCAGGGGCAGGGGTTGGAGTCTGCTGACCGGATGGTCAGGCCTGGAGAGCAGTGTGCTCTCTTCTTGTGTCAATTCCAAAAGGCAGGGTTTGGAAACAAAGTCAACAGAGAGCTTCTCTTCATCTCCACATAAACAGCCGTTCGGCAGTGTTTGGGGAGTTGGGCAATGCTAGATGGAGCTGGGTCAGGGGAGAAGTCAACTTTGACTTGTAGGTCTTCTAAGCTGGCCTAGGTTTCCGTATTTCTATCAGCTTGCCTCCAGCTCACGTCAAAAGGAAAAAATGCTCCAGGCTTTTGTGTAGCCCCACCCACCTACCATGGAATTAGTACAGACATGGGAGAATGTTCTGAAACATCCTATCTTCTCCACTCACACTGGGTATCTACCATTGGTGTGCGCAATCTCTCACCAAGCAACCTCTTTTTGATGGCCCCAGAGTTCTTTCTTGCTCAAGGACAACTGCTTTCTAGCATAAGCCAATTCTGAAAGGACTGGAATTAGGCCCAGGGTGAGGGGTAGGCATAGCAACCATCTACTCTGAGAAGTTTAAAAATAGAGAGGGAACATTAGAGATTATTTGCTCCAAATCCCTTGCTTCATAGATGAGGAAACTAAAACTCTGAAAGGAGAGATTTCTTGCCAAAATTACCCAGTTAGCAAATAGTGGGGATAAATTGAAGCCCATTCACTCAACCTCCAGTACTATGGTGGGTTGAGTTTTTCCCATCACACTATTTGACCTCTTATCATTTGTCTTCAGAACTTTGCAGTTCATATTCTTAATCATCCATTGAACCTCTTCTTCATTCGTTCTGGAGTATCCTCTAGAGACAAGTGATAGACTGGCACCTGGGAGGAACTGATAGCAGAATCCATTCCTTCCTTGGAGAGGCCTCCTTCCCTTCTCCCTTCAGAGCTCTCTCCTGGCTTTGGAGGGAAGGGAGCAGAGGTGTCTGAGCCCTGTCACAATCCTCATGTCCCCTCATCTGTCACCTGTGCAGGCAGCTCCCAGCAAAAGCCTTTGCCGACTGAAGCCACTGAAGTAAAAAGAATGACCTCTGCCTTGAGCACCTCTAAAGGAGAAGAAGCAAATGGGTTGAGGGAGTTACAGAATCTAAAGCAGGTGCATATGGGAGCCGGTTCAGTGGGAAGAGTTTTTCCCCTAAAAGGACCAGAACCCACAATGTGTTCAGTCGCAGCTCTACTGATAGGAGTTTCATTGATCTGCTGAACGTGTGATGTGCTGTCAGAACGCCCCAGACAGCTTCCTGAATCACTGAGAGGGTTTCCGAGAGTCAATGGAACAAAAAATTAGAAAAGAAATGGTGTTCTGTTGAGATTCTTACACCCCCTTGAAATGCAATCTGTCATTCAAAACGATTCACTCACCAACAAGAAAGACTAAAAATATTTAAGCATGACATTGCCTTCATTAAATAGTCATTTTGTCACACATGGCTGGAAATTGAGTTTTCTGAAACATTATTGGGAATTGTCTGCCTCTGCTGCTCGGTATTTGTGGCTTCAAAATGAACTCGAGCATGGGGGACACGGGGCACATGTTCAGAACAGATCTCAGAACTAAGTCCAAGCCATCAATTCATGCATTAGGTTGGTGCAAAAGTAACCGAGGTTTTTGACATTACTTTTAAATTAAAAGTAAGGCACCAACCTAATATTAGCAGTAGCAATTGGATTCAACTACTTTGACAAAAATGCAAAGGGCCTGGTGGTGGTGCCTGCCCTCAGCCTGCTCCACGGAGGGCACCCTCCTGTCCCGCCATGAGTGAAGCTGCTCTATTGCAAGCTCTGGAAAGTAACTGAGTCATTGAGTTTGCCTCTAGGTGATTCGGGTGCATCAGGCTTCACAGTGGTTTCACAGATGGTATCACCCAGGACCCATCTGTGAATTTAGAGACCCTCATTCTGTGAGTCAAACCCACGGTGTTTCTGACCCAGGTCCATTTCACAGGCAAGAGCTGACCCTCCCACTCTGTGATACAAGCCCTCAACTGCCTTGTGTCTAATCTCTCTTGACTGTCCTTTAATGACAACTTGGGCAGATCCTGCAACTTTCTGTAGTTAGAGTATGTCCAGTTTTCTGTAAATTCCAACCTTGTTAATGTCCAAGGAGCCAGAACTTGACCTGAAAGGGAACAGGAAGGAGGATTCTGCCCCCAAAGGATGGGGAAGGAGGAGGAAGCCACCAAAAGGACAAGAGTGAGGCGCTGGAAGAGACGCCCTATCTGGAGAACAGAGTACAGAGAACACATTTCCCTTAGGGTGAGGTAGGCCTGACCCTCATGAGCCATGCTGAGACAGCTGAGCCCAGACCCCCAACAAGGTAGGGCAGCCTGGCTATTGGGCACACAACTTCAAAAGAGTTTGAGTTTGAGGGCAGGACAAGTCTTCAAGAGGCAGAGGATGTGTTCAAACTATGAAAATATGAGGCTCAACTCTGAATAATATATCCCCAAATTGATTCAAACAAGAGACACCACTCAAGGTCAACGTGGGAAGCTGCCTGACAGCACTGTTTTTGAACTAGCAAAAGACTGAACCAATCCGAGGAACAGTTTAAACCAATGATGGCCCCTTTTTAGAGCCGGTTGTCATGGCACCTGGAAGGAGTTGATTGAGAAGTCTCAATCCATGGAGTGTAAACATAAAGTTTCTTTTCTGCCCCCTAAATTGCCTTTGTGCCCCCTAATTTGCCTTTCAACTGCCTTGTGTCTAATCTCTCTTGACTGTCCTTTAATGACAACTTGGGCAGATCCTGCAACTTTCTGTAGTTGGAGTATGTCCAGTTCTCTGTAAATTCCAACCTTGTTAATGTTCAAAAGCCTCCCCTCCCCAGCAGCTGCCGAGAGGTCGCCTGGGCTGAGCTCTGGGGTCTCTCCTGATGTTGGGGGCAAAGAGGGAAGCCAGATGGCTGAGTTCTTCCACTTGCTGGTGGCCTGTTGGAGGCAGGAGCTCCCTGGTATCTACTTTAGTGAGGACGGTTCTGTGGGATCCTGGTGGTCTCTGAGGTGGTGGGTGTGGCTTTCATGGGAGCAGTGTTTGGCTCCACCCCAGGCCCTCTGTCACTGGAGACCTGCCACAGGAAGGGGCCTGGTCTCCTTTTGGTCCAGCCTGGGGAATGCCAGCTCCCGAGGCCCACTTTAGGCACTCCTGCAGCACTCTGGAAAAGCTCCCTTAGATCCTCTTGGTTCTGCTGAGGCCCCAGAACTGGGATGGCAGGGCCATCTCTGGCTTCCCAGCTGTAGCGTCCTACACCCCACAGATCCCTTCTGCCCTCTAGCGCAGGCAGCCAGCAGGTACCCAGCCTCTATGGCCACACAAGCTTCCTCTTGGCTGTCTCACCGCCCTTCTTCCGTAGTGCGCGCTGACGTGGACCCTCGATTCCGCAGCTCAGCGAGCATCCGGCTGGAAGGCCCGCTGTCTCCCCTTCTAGCAAGACTCCATGAGTGACTCTCCAGGATCCCTTTCCCAGCCACCTACATGATGGGAAGCTTTTTGGGAGGAAAGCAAGTCACTTCTCCCCAGGCACAGAGCAGTCCCCACAGCTGACTTTCCACCTCCTCCCAGGCCTAGTGTGCTCCCCACAGAAACCTGCCTGGGTGATTGATGCATAAGGGAGGTTTCCAAGGCCTCGTAAGTTATTTGCGGAGGCGATGGCGGCCTCAGGTCAGGGCTCTCTGTAGAATGCAGGAACACCTAGCATTTTTTGTTTACATCATCGACCCTTGGCTGTAATTCCAGAACAAGGGGAAAAGTCCCACATCACGTCCTATTACTCATCCAAAAATAAAGAATAAAGGAACTCTATGTGTACTGACACAAAATGACCTCAACAATAGATTGTGAAATGTTAAAAGCCAGGTTTGGAACACCATATGTAATGGCCCCAATTTGTAGGAAAAGGTAGGCTACAATCTACACATATGTGTCCACGGTCGTAGTCTGTCTCTGAAAAGGCACAGGAAATGGGTAACAGTGGCTGCTTTGGGGGATGGGGCCTGGGGTCCCACTTTTCACTTTAGGCTTCCTTCGATGGAGGGTTCAGAGCAGGCACCAGCTGCGATAACAAGCTGGGAAGACAGAGAGAAGGACCAATTAGAGCTGCCTTTACATCCATGAAGCAAAGGCAAAGAATGGATGATAGAGGGAAAAGGTGGCATATGTGAAGCAAAGGAAGAGGGGCCTTGGTGCCCACGAAAGGAGATGCTATGATCAACCCCACTTTGCAGATGAGGAAACTTCAGTCAGAAGCTGATTTGGTCGGTGTAGGTGGCACAGGGGACCAGGCTCCATTTTTTTTTTTTTTTTTAATTCCAAGTGTGATTCTTTTTTCTGCATATGCTCCCAGAAGTCTAGTGCCCTAGATAATAATAATAATGGTACTTTTGCACATGCATATGAGAAGCCCCTGACATATGTGTCATCTCAATCCATCCTCTCACCAACTGTTGCTCTTAGTCCTGTTTGCACCTTCACTCTACAGAAGGGGAAACAGGTTCAGAGATGTTGGGTGACTTTGGTAGGGTCACAGAATTTGAGATCGGTTGAGCAAGAATTGAGTCCTGGGTTCATCAGCTCCACCTCCCTGCCCTGAAGGGGCCAGCACATCCTCTGGCCCACCAGAGAATTCTGCCCGGTGACAAGTACCGTGACCATTGGCTCAGCATCCTCTCTGAAGTTTCTGACTTCAAATGCTGCAAGCTGAAATGCAAAAGGGAGAATTTAAGTTTAAAACAAACTAGTTTTGACACAGTAAACTCTTCAGATATGGAATTTACTTCTAAGATAAATAGTAAAACCCTACATTGCAGCATAGGAAAGAAGGAGCTTCCCTGAAAGTTTCATCAGATAATAAAGTATCTCACTTCAAGTGCTCAGTATATTACATAAAACACTCTTCTAATTTTTCTTCCCAATTGCATGGACTTGTCCCACCTACTAGGCAAGTATGGGAATAAACCATGAGCATCTTGAGACCTGGCTTTACATTCTTCACCTACATTTTTCAACAACCCAGGACAAGGCCTGGCAAACAAGGGCCTCAAAAATGTTGGATAGATGAATGTATGGAGGAATGGATGCATGGTTGAATGGATGGATGGATGCATGCATGCATGGATGGATGGATGGATGGATGGATGGATGGATGGATGGATGCATGGATGCATGGATGGATGGATGCATGGATGGATGAATGAATAGATGCAAGGATGGATGGATGGATGCATGGATGGATGGATGCATGCATGGATGGATGGATGCATGGATGCATGGATGGATGGATGCATGGATGTGTGGATGCCTGGATGTATGGATGAATGGATGCATAAATGGATGGATGCATGGATGAATGGATGCATGGATGCATGGATGTGTGGATGCATGGATGTGTGGATGCATGGATGTGTGGATGCATGGATGTATGGATGAATGGGTGCATGGATGAATGGGTGCATGGATGAATGGATGCATAGATGGATGCATGCATGGGTGGATGCATGAATGATTGCATGCATGGATAGATGCATGGATGTGTGGATGCATGGATAGATGGATGCATGGATGAATGGATGGATGGACAGATAGACGGATAGGGAAATGGGTGTATGGATGAGTAAATGAATAAATTTTTCCTGCATGCCCACTTCTATATAAGCCCCATTGGGAATATAACATTTAACCCCTTGAGTGTTCTGGGTACCCTCACCCATCATAAAAGCTTTGAGATTTTCCTCCCCATTATGCCCTTAGGGAGCTGTCAAGTTTAAAAGAAACACAGTTGCCAAAAACTAAGGATAAATCATCTGCTTTCTTTATTCTTAAAAGTGTTAACCTCTTCCTGGTTAATGATCCCTCTGGTCCATGACATTGCAGGGATCCTATCTATTTGGCTTACTCTTGTATCTCCAGCACCTAGCAGAATGACTGGAACACAAGAGACACCCAATCAATAGTTACTCAATGAATGAATGCACTCACGTCTCTCTCCCATTGAGGACCTCCTTCACCTGCTTATCCACTCTGGCTTACCAATTACAGAGAACATCAGAGGTCATCAGCAAGGTGGAATCTATTCACTGTGGTTCAACCTTGTCTCCCAAACTGTATGGTAGGCATCTCTACTTCTGATGTACCCCTTAGAGCACGGTACAGCACTGGGAGCATAACTGATAATCAATACATGCTTGTAAGTAGCATGAATGGCCTCCCTACTGTCCTTAGAGGCACTGAATCAAGTGGTTATAAACCCACCAGTACATGTAAAGCAGCCCCTGCTCTGTTCATGAGCCCTGGCTCCTCACCCCACCTCTGTTTAAGAGCTCTGGATGTCTCTGTTCTCATGTGTTTAAGTGTGTTGGCATCTGTTCTCTATCTGGCTGTTGCTCATATGAAATCTATTTATTTCCTTTACTAGTGACCACTAAACATTATTGAGTGTGTATGCCTATCCAAAAAAAATGGACTGTCACTCCCAATATATGTATATGTTTACTTATAAGTTTTACAGATGCTTGAATATATTTTATACATTAACATCACACATAAAATACAGACACTAAAAAGGATGAAATAAATACTGAGGTTCTAACACTTTCTTGCGGCTCCCCAGAAGACCCCCTGCATCCCTCCAGGAGGGCTTGGAACCCATCTGGAGACTCCTGGCCAAGAGTGCAGGAGCACCACTCACTCAGCTCCTCTGTCTGTGGGCTACTTGTGCCTGCGTAAGGTGAGGAAGATAATAGCAATAAAAACAACGTTAAAAGCAGCTGCCATTTCTTAAGTATTTATTATGAGCCAGGCACTGGGCTAAGACTTTTAAGCCAATTATTCTCATTTAAGTGGGTACCATAATATTTCATAATATATTCATATATTCATAGATTGTAGCTTATTTACCTATATGGTGAGGAAAAATGGCAGTGTTTGAGAATCCTCATATTTCTTTTTTTTTTTTTTTTTTTGCCACTGAGCTGGTATTTTAACTTCTGTCTCTCACCATCTACAAGTTTCATCTATGTTGTTCTCTGGGGCCTCAAAGATCAGCCATTGGCCAGGCGTGGTGGCTCACACCTGTAATCCTAGCACTTTAGGAGGCCGAGGCAGGTGGATCACTTAAGCCCAGGGGTTCCAGATCAGCCTGGGCACCATGGCAAGACCACATCTCTACAAAAAACACAAAAAATTAGCCGAGCACCTGTAGTCCCAGCTACTCGGGAGGCTGAGGTGGGAGGGTCACCTGAGACTTGGGAAGTTGAGGCTGCTGTGAGCCATGATCATGCTGCTGCACTCCAGCCTGGGTGACAGAGTGAGATCCTGTCTCAAAAGAAAAAAAGATATCAGCCATCATTGCTAATATTGCCTACATGGAACTGCTTCTCCATTAGGCTTGAGTAATAGCAAAGACAAGGCTTAGTGTTTTGTACAAGGAACATTATGTCTCCTCTTTGATTCTGGAAGAAGAATGAGGAAGGAAAAATGAAGGAAGAGCTGACATTTCAGGCCGAAAGAAGGACATTCCCTGTAAAGAACAACTGGTAGCCATAGCTGGTAGATACTAGAGAAGGCAATCCCGGAACCTGATAGTACTTTGCCCTTGGGCATGATGGGTGAAAGGGATACTGGTTGAAGCCAGGAAGACCCCAGATTAGCCATGGAAAAGTAAGATTTCTCCAAGAGGCTTCTCCCATCTCGCTTTGCACACCCTCACATGGGTACTCTTGCATGCCATGGCTCAAGTGATTGTGGGCTGGATGGAACGCTCTGCCACACACAGGTTTAATGCTTTGCAGCATTTCCTTTCACTAAATCCTCATGATAGCACTGCAAAATGCCTAAAAATATTCCCATTTTACAGATGAGAAGAGTGACATTAGTAACATGAAATGCTTTCAGGAGGCTTGCTTAGCTCCTGAGGAGCCAGACTGGGATTCAAGTCCACATCTGTTGATTCCAACGGTTCTCACTACGTAATGGATGTGAGCATGAAGCAGGCTGAGTCGGTTGTGTCAACGGAACCTATCAGCAGATAGGGATGCAAGTTTTATTCACTGTCTCCTAAAACGTGTTCATTTTCTAGTTCTTTTCAAGTTCTATGCCAGTTCTATCCCGCACCCCAACCCCCACATCAGCAGGCGCTGAACTGTAGATGAAATTTGTAGATGGAGAAAGACAGAAGAAGTGGGCACTTTTTTAGAACAGGTATTCCAGGAATGGGTATGGGAAAGACAATCATACATTCCCATCAACTTGCTTTCCAAACAATGAATTTCTAATGGTGAAATTTCAGGCACCAAGTTAGAATATATGTTGAGGGCAAGGGAGGGGAGAGAAGGAAGGGGAAAATGTTTCTTGGGTTTTCAAGTTGCTCTAGAAAAACGGCACAATTGTTTGTAAGATCAACCTGTAACAAACACATGTTCTCCCTCCCTCCCTCCCTCCTTTAAGCCTTCCTCCTTTCCTTCCCAGACTATGAGCTTTCATGTATACAGTAGCCATTATTTTGCACTGGCTGCTATTTTCACTAGGAAACATGTGGGAACTACATTCTTTTTTTTTCCCTTTGAGATGGAGTCTCGCTCTGTCTCCTAGACTGAAGTGCAATGGTGTAATCTTGGCTCACTGCAACCTCTGCCTCCTGGGTTCAAGTGATTCTTGTGCCTCAGCCTCCTGAGTAGCTGGGATTACAAGTGGCTGTCCCACCATTCCCAGCTAATTTTTATATTTTTAGTAGAGACATGGTTTTGCTATGTTGGCCAGGCCGGTCTTGAACTCCTGACCTCAAGCGATCCGCCCAACTTGGCCTCCCAAAGTGCTGGGATTACAGGCATGAGCCAATGCGTTCGGCTGCCAATAAACATTTTTAAAGGTACAGTTTTAGTGGTAATAAAAGAAATGAATGATAAAGTGAGATGCCACTTTTATTTATCAGATAGGAAGATATTAAAAAGATAAAATAGTTTGGGCACAGTGGTTCATGCCTATAGTCCCAGCACTTTGGGAGGCTGAGATGGGAGAATCACTTCAGCCCAGGAATTCAAGACCAACCTAGAGAGACACTGCCTCTACCAAATTAAAAAATAAAAGCAACCCAGCATGGTGGTGTGCACCTGTAGTACCAGCTACTTGGGAGGCTGAGGCGGGAGGATCATTGAACCCAGCAAGTTGAGGCTGTAGTGAGCTATGACTGCACCACTGCATTCCAGCCTGGGTGACAGAGCAAGACTCTATCTCAAAATAATAATAACCATAATGACCAGCAAGGGTGCAATGTGGAGCACATCACTGATTAAAGTACAAATCAGTATTGATTTTTTTCCAGAGCAACTTATATATACACAGGTACACGTCAATATATGTTCGTAAATATATATATTCTTTTCACATAAAATTAAGAAGCGACCAGAAGGAGAAACACCACCATAGTGATGTGATGGAACAGTGTAAGTGCTTGTGCTTGCTTCTACTTTATTCTAAGCTTCCAGAAATCAGAAAAAAAAAAAATACTTTCAAAATAGGAAATGTTATAAAGCATTTCAAAGCAAAACAAAAAGTCCTATATGCCAGCAGCCCCACAAAGAGAGGTTATGAGTGCCATGCTATATTTTGAGTACAGCTGCTCAAAGCACATCGAAGGAATTTCTCACATTAGTTAGACATTAGATAGACATGAAATTAGCTAATACATTAGCTAAGATAAAAATTAGCTGGGTGTAGTTGTACATGCCTGTAATCCCAGCTGCTCGGGAGGCTGAGGCATGAGAATCGCTTGAACCTGGAAGGAGGAGGTTGCAGTGTGCTGAGATCATGCCACTGCACTCCAGCTTTCTTTTTTGAATGATCTTTTCATATTTTTGCCCATTTTTCTACTGAGAGTTTAGTATTTTTTTTCTAACTAATGTCTAAAAAAAATGATTATGGGGGATTCTATTTCCTTTCCTAGAAATGTGTAGAGAATTCCCCCATAACAGTGAAAACTTTGCTGTGAATTACTCTCTTTTGGATTAGAAGGACCTAAGGGCCAGAACTTGAAGGAAGTGGGTTTAGTCTTGGAAATCCCAACGTGGAGTTTCTCTATCTTGGAGTCAAGAAAACCCAGCTGTGACCTCCAGGCCTGGAATGTACGAGACACCCAATGCAACTGACTGTCCCATGGATGTCCCAGCCACAGAGTTCACTCACTGAGGCGTCGTCTCCTCCTCCACCATAATGATGGCTCAGTCACTCTCTCTGTCCGTTCTGCCCCCACTGCCAACTGCCCAAGCCCTGGCATGTCTCAACATTCAAACCGCTGGAGAGAAAGGACCTGACCGGTTCAGTTAGGCATCATTGTCCAAACTAAGTGTTCTCAAAAACCACTCTTCAATACAAACATTAGCCAATCACCTGGGGCTAGAGGAACTGAATGAGGCCACTGGGGAGGGCTCCTTTCTTTCTGGAAGCCTGAGACTAAGATGGTTTCCCTCAAAAGAGATTGGGAAGATGAGAGGTACACCTGCCCATTTACAAAGAGTGGCTGGGTCCCAGATGGAGACCATGGCTTAAGGACCTTTCCCCTAGGGTGTGGGAGTCCTTGAGCAAATGACTTAGCTTCTCTTCTGGAAGAGTCTACTTTCTCATTGATAAAGTGAGAATCTTAATTAAGCCTTTTTCATAGCATTATGAGGATTTCATGGGTAATGTACATTCAGCACTTATCACAATGCCTGGCACATATGAGACACACACTAAACCCTAACGGTTCTCACTACGTAATGGATGTGAGCATGAAGCAGGCTGAGTCGGTTGTGTCAACGGAACCTATCAGCAGATAGGGATGCAAGTTTTATTCACTGTCTCCTAAAACGTGTTCATTTTCTCCTCCAGATCTTTGCTAACACCTAGACAGGGCGAAATATAACTGATACTCTGAAAAATGTTTTTTAAAGTGAGAGTCTGCATTCCCTCTGAGTGAGTGAGAGCTCACTCAGAAGCAGCATATTCTCTGAATCTAACAAGTCTCAAGTCCATCTCATCCCTGCTATTATAACCAACTATTGTATATTGTTGATAATATTATTGTTGGGCTTTCTCAATGGTTCAGTCAGGCCTGAATTCCAAAAATTAGCTAATAGCAAACACTAGCGTCTTTCCAGACCCAATAAACATTACTTTGACATTCTAATAATAATAAGGATGCACTTATCACACATACATTTTTAAATACGTGAAAACAAATTGCAGACCAGGTGTAGTGGCTCATGCCTGTAATCCCAACACTTTGGAAGGCCGAGGTGGGAGGATTGCCTGAGCCTAGGAGTTCAAGACCAGCCTGGGCAACATAGCAAGATCCCATTTCTATAACAAATTTAAAACTTAATGGATCATCATGGGACACATCTGCAGTCTCAGCTACTCAGGAGGCAGAGAATGGAGGATCACTTGAACCCAGGAGTTAGAGATTACAGTGAGCTGTGATTACACTACTGCATTCCAGCCTAGGGGACAGAGTGAGACTCTGTCTCTAACAAACAAACAAAAACAACAACAACAACAACAACAAACAACAATGGGCTGGGCGCAGTGGCTCACACCTGTAACCCTACCACTTTGGGAAACTGAGGCGGGTGGATTGCTTGAGACCAAGAGTTCAAGAACAACCTAGGCAACAGTGAAATCCCATATCTACTAAAAAAAAAAAAAAATATATATATATACACACAAAAAAAAATTAGCCAGGCATGGTGGTGCGTACCTGTAAACCCAACTACTCTGGAGGCTGAGGCGGGAGAATCGCTTGAGCCTGGGAGGCAGAGGTTGCAGTGAGCCTAGATCGCAGCACTGCCCTCCAGCCTGGGAGAATGCTTGAGACTCTGTCTCAAAAAAATAAATAAATAAATAAATAAAGGCCGGGCTTGGTGGCTCACGCCTGTAATCCCAGCACTTTGGGGGGCCAAGATGGGTGGATCACTTGAGGTCAGGAGTTCGAGACCAGCCTGGCCAACATGGAGAAACTCTGTCTCTACTAAAAATACAAAAATTAGCCGGACATAATGCTGCACACCTGTAATCCCAGGAGGCTACTCAGGAGGCTGAGGCAGGAGAATTGCTGGAACCTGAGAGGTGGAGATTGCAGTGAGCCGAAATCACGCCACTGCACTCCAGCCTGGGTGACAGAGTGAGACTCTGTCTCAAAAATACATAAAATAAAATAAAACAAAAAGAGAAGAAAGTCCTGCACACAAATGCAGCTTATAGATCTGTATCAGGCGCTAATGGTTAACACACTGATGATATCCAGTATTGACATGTTTACTTGGAATCATATTTTATTATTTTAGCAAGAGTTATAATTTGTCTTCTAATCAAGCTATTTAAATGGCTTCCTGCATTCTGCCAAAATATTTCCTAAAATTCCACCAGTACAAATTAAGTCCTTTGTGTTCATATTTTCCCATCCAGGGGCTCCTCTTTCAAAATGCCTGAAGAAGGGAGAGCATGATGTTTCTAGGTCTTAAAACTCAAACCCTCTGCAGCCAAACTTATCTTCTACTTTAAACCAGCTTTTCTCCAGCATCTACCAAGTAGAAGCAATGAAATCCAGAACCATAGCATGCCCCCTCTGTCACTCCCTCTTCATCCTCTACAACCAAGTCCTGAAATGCACCCACTGCCCTTCCTTCCTTCCCATGGCCCTCCCCACCCCCACATCTGCTAATTACTGCCCCGTGGCAGTCAGGGAGAGCCTCCTAAAACACAAATGTAGTCATGTTGCTCCCCTGCTTCGACACCTTTCATGCTTCTCACTGCTCCCAGGACAGAGTCCAACCTGCAGCGTGGCCCGCCAGGACTCGCAGGAGCTCTCCCAGCGTCCCAGCCCAGCTGCATGCTGTACGCTTCCATTCCAGCTCCCACTCCAGTGTCATCAGTCACTCTGTCTCCCATGCCACACTCTCTCATCACAGGCCTCTGGCATCTTGTTTCCTCCTCCTAGGACACAGCCTCCTCTTTTCACAGGCTAGCTGCAACGACTACTTCCTTGTCTTGGCTCAGGCATCACTTCCTACAGGAAGCCTTCTTAGACCTTTAAGTGCCTTGCTATGTGCTCCCATAGTATTTATCACATGGTTACTAATGCCTCTTTATACTTCACTTGTATTTCTCTTTCTCAGCAGGTTAGGGATTGCATCAGTTTCATTCATGAGTATCTCCAGAACTTAGAATGGTACTTGGCACGCAATTACTATTGAATGATTAACACATTAACAACTTACTAGGCCAGATCCTTTGTCCTAGACTAGCAGTTCTTAACTATAATGAACCATTGTCAAAAAAAAAAAAAAAATCTGCAGACTTCCCCACATAATAGCAGGTTATACTTTTAAAATCAATTGATTACGAAAATGCCTAATGACCAAAAGTTATATTGAATTCAGTATAACATTGAAAGAAATTTATATTTTATCAGAGGTAACAGTACCCACATATATTCAAACGCTTGGCACACAAGTGGAATTTTCAGGCCTCGGCAGTCTCTCTGAGGCATCCCTCCCCCATGGTGCAGCCTGCGGGGAATGAGGTTCTAAGGTGGGAGAGAGCCTTAAAAGGGCCAGGGCCTCAGTTTTTCCTAATTCACAATTTTACCTAGTGATGGACCTGTATTTGAGGAGGAATGAAAACCAAGAATGACACTGAAAAGGGGAATAAGAACGTCATTAGTATCTGGAAAGTAAATTGGTTTTCCCAGAACACATAGGTTTTATTCTAGTGGCTAACCAGTGTTAAAAACTAAAGCTGATGCAGGTAATTAGTCATCTCCATATGCCCCAATTCCTGGGCGTGGAGGGATGCCCAGGAGCCTGGTGGGAATCGGGGCTGTAGGCTGTATTCTTACAGAGTATGGGGTTCTCACGACTGCTGCTCAGACCTGTGGATCTTTTTCATTTCTTTTCACTTTGGGCCCTTACCCCCCACCCCCAACAAACCCACATTGCAAGGCAGCTCAGAATGGACGCTGTGCCAGCTGGTGTGGCTCTTTTGAAGGAGAGCTCACAAGAGGCACTCATGAACCCTCGTCCAACCTTTCCACCAGATCTCCTGTCCCGCTGTGATCATCGCTCATGTGGACTTCACTAAAGCCTCTTCACTTCCACTCTTACCCTTCTCCACCCTCCTCTTCTCACTGATCCTTTCAGAATACAAATAACACCCTTCAATAGCTCCTGGGATAAAGACAGACCCCCACCTTTGTCCCCAGGGTCCCACAGCACAGCACCTTGCCTACCCTACTACATGGTCTCATCGCGGGCCTTCTCCCACCCCTGCCTCTGCTCCAACCACTCAGACTCATCTTTCGTTCCCCATTTCAGGCCTTCACAGATGCTGTCCCCTCTACCAGATAGATCTCCAGCCCTGTCCCTTTGCCTAGACAATTCCTATCCCTCATCCAGAGCTCAGGCCCAACCACACTTCTTGGAGGAATCTTTTCATGACTCCACTACTAGCTCAGGCCCCTTCATTGTATCCACCTAGCACCCCAGGCACCTATACTGCAGCACTCCGAGCTGATCCTGCTCCCTACCAGGATCAAGTTAAAGCTCCCCTAACTCCCACTCAGTCTGGCCTCTGGACTGTGGAGCGTCAAAGCCCTCTGCCTCCAAGTGGAGATCACTTGTTGGTGCTTATAGCTTCACCATGACCTTTAACATCAAGCCAGCCGGGCTTTCGAGCAGAAATTTTAGTCCTTTCATGTCTTGCTGCACTTGTCCTCAGCTTTGGGAAGAGACACAAAGTCTTCCTGCGTCTGTTGCTAGGTTCAGAGGCTGTGGAGCTCTGCTTCTGGTCATGCTTCCAAGCAATGAAAGAACAGTAAGATGAAACCCCAAATGCAAAAGTCTGCCCTCCCTACCTCCCAACCACCAGCCCACTCCTCAAAGGAACTACCAGCAATTATGCTGTTTGTATCCCTCCAGGAAAAAAAAAGAAAAAGTATGCTATTCCCACCAAATAAGTGCATGTACAAATAAACACATGCACATAAGTATGTATTCAATTTTCTTTTCTTTCTTTCTTTTTTTAAAATTTTATTTATTTATTTATTTATTTTTTTGACAGAGTCTTGCTCTATTGCCCAGGCTGGAGTGCAGTGGTGTGATCTCACCTCACTGCAGCCTCCACCTCCGGGGCTCAAGTGATTCTCCTGCCTCAGCCTCCTGAGTAGCTTGGATTACAGGCATGAGCCACCATGCCCAGCTAATTTTTGTACTTTTAGTAGAGACAGGGTTTCACCATGTTGGCCAGGCTAGTCTCGAATTCCTGACCTCGTGATTCACCCGCCTCAGCCTCCCACAGTGTTGGGATTACAGGTGTGAGCCACCAGGCCCAGCCTAATCTTTTATTTATATCCAATGTATTCTGATATATTTTTGACTTGGAAGTCATGGGGTTAATCATCATCCTTAACTCCAGTTCCTGATCTTGTCTTTTTCTTTTTCTGTTTAAATATCGGCACAGTATTACATTGGATGGCTGTATTATTTACTAAACCAGTCTACCATACAAATATTTAGTTTGCTTCAGTTTTCTCTTACAAACAATGCAGTAATGAATATTCTCATGTACATGTCTTAGTGTACTTTTGTGAATATATCTATAAATTCTCAGTAACGGAATTGCTGGGTCAAGAGGAATGCACATTTCCAGTTTTGATAGGTATTGTAAGGTAGACCACTTACCACTTCTGGTAATGTTGATAGTGTTGAAGAGTGGCAGATCGCCCACAGCAGGGCCAATAGCAAATATTAACAAGCTTCTAAGTTTCACTTATCTGTTAACGGAGAATCGATATCTCATCTACATTTACAAATTAGGAGTGAAGTTAACTATATTTTCATGTGTTTATTTTTATGTAAACTTCACATTCACATCATTTCCAGATTTCCATCTTGAGTTATTCAATGTGATTGCATTCTCTATTGCTAATTTTTCCTTGGATTTTTTGTTTTTTGTCTTTTGACTTTATTTATTTGAATCATCTAATATTCAGAATTTTTTTTTTTTTTAGACGGAGTCTCACTCTGTTGCCCAGGGGCTGGAGTGTAGTGGTGCGATCTCGGCTCACTGCAACTTCCGCCTCCCAGTTTCAAGTGGTTCTCCTGCCTCAGCCTCCCGAGTAGCTGGGATTACAGGTGCCCGCCACCACATCCAGCTAATTTTTTGTATTTTGTTAGTAGAAACAGGGTTTCACCATGTTGGCCATGCAGGTCTCAAACTCCTGACCTCATGTTTTGCCACCTTGGCCTCCCAAAGTGCTGGGATTACAGGTGTGAGCTACCACACCCAGCCCAGAAATTCTTTATTTTAGGCTTTTCATGCTTTAGAATGCATTTCCTGGCCCAAAATTATATCCATTTTAAAATCAATTTTAAAGTTCTGCACAATTGCCACAGGCTGTCTTGAAGATTATGCTGAATTTCTACAGCCCCTAACCCCCATTGAGACATCATAGCTTCAACAAAATGCGGACAGTTGATCTGCCTTTTGCCGGTCCTAGCTGAAATTTCCCCCTACTCACAAATTCAGCCAAAAAAAGAAAAGCCAACATACTTGAGGTTAATCCAATTGATTTTTCCCCCTGGTTCCAAATTATTGCCTGGGTTATTGATTTTTTTTTTTAAACATCTTTATACAATCTGGATTGAAGAAGACATCCCATCAATTCAGACATCCAGTTCTAATTAACATCTTGCTCTTAAAACTTGAGAATCTATTTGAATGCTTTTTCTAAAGCTTTCAGAGAAACTGATTTCCTTGATTGTCTTTGGCCTTCTGTGTGCAGCACCATCAGCTGACCGATTCCTAAGAGCAGCTGGGATTTTTCTGATGGCTTATGAACTAGCTTATACTTTATGTGTGTGTGATGCAGGGGAGAGATGGGCAGAATGGGGGTGAGCTGCACAGGTGACTATTAAAGGGAACTGCAGCAGTGTAAGCCTGAAGAAATTCAGTATTTCTAAAACCCCCAACATCATGGGACTTCTCTCCCTGATTTTTAAGTAGGAGTACTTAGAGTTTTGCTGTTTATAACCCTCTCACATAAATTAGCCCATTGCTGTTTTACATAGCCATATTTAGGGATATCAGGTAATTCTGTTGGCAACTTTTTATGCAGACAAATGGAGGCTCAAGAGATGAAGAGCTCAGTCCAAGGTTGTATAGTTAGGTATTGCTGAGCTGGGGTGCAAATCTCTGTCTTTTAACTCAGTCTACTCTTCCTTCCCTAGGTCTCACTGCCCTACCTGGTTGACATTGCTTTTCATGTAATAAAAGAGCTAAGATCGAATGCAATACTTTTTTTTTTTTTGAGACAGCGTCTGGTTCTGTTGCCCAGGCTGGAGTGCAGTGGTGCAATCTCGGCTCACTGCAACCTCTGCCTCCCAGGCTCAAGCAATTCTCCTGCCTCAGCTTCCAAGTAGCTGAGACAACAGGTGCATGGCACTATGACTGGCTAATTTTTGTATTTTTTGTAGAGACAGAATCTCATTATGTCACCCAGGCTGTTCTAGAACTCCTGAGCTCAAGTGATCCATTTGCCTCAGCCTCCCAAAGTGCTAGGATTATAGGCATGAACCACAGCGCCCAGCCAAATGCAGTACTTTTATCAAAATAATCAACTGTTCAAAGAATGTTGTAATTATAAGGAAGCTGACCTTTAAACTCAAAAATGAGCTGAGCTAGGTCAGTGTATTAGCACAGCGTCTTGCACACTCCTGGGATACACTGGGGACAAGGTTCCAAATAAAATGCAGGATATCTAGTCAAATTTGCATTTCAAATAAACAATGAATAATTTTTAGCATAAGTTTGCCTCAAGTATTGCAAATATTGCATGGGACATACTTATACTAAAAAATGTATTTTATTTTATATATTTTTTGAGCCAGGGTCTCACTCTGTCACCCAGGCTGGAGTGCAGTTACATGATCACAGCTTACTGCAGGGACCTTCCAGGCTCAAGTGATCCTCCCACCACAGCCACCTGAATAGCTGGGACCACAGGTGTGTGCCATTTCACCAGGCTAATTTTTTTTTTTTAATTTTTTGTAGCGACGAGGCTGTGCTGTGTTGCCCAGACTGGTCTCAATCTCCTGGACTGAAGAGAATCTGCTGCCTCAGCCTCCTAATGTGCTAGGATTACAGGTGTGAGCCACCATACCCAGCCAAAAAGTTCTTTGTCATTTATTTGAAATTAATATTTAACTGGTATCCAGTATTTTCATTTGCTGTTAGGGTGTTGCAAAAGTAATTGTGGTTTTTGCCATTACTTTCAAAGACAATTTGGAAATCCTCACTGTAGGATATAATAAATTCCTCTTTAAAGGTTTTAGCCTGTAAATTATTAAGTACAATGAGTTCTGAGATCCACTCCAAAGAATCAATGTATCAGTATGTTCAGCTCCCCTGTTCTTTGTTCTTCATCTTAAAGTTTAACTTCCTTGTTCTCTTCGTCTCCTTGCCCCTAGTTTCAGTAAACAACTCCCCCACCCAGCCCCCATCACCCGCTCTGTCCTGAGTCATCCCTGGTCACCTGCTCTGACCTGAGTCATCCTGAGTCACCTGTTCTATAACCGTCCTTCCTGCCAAACTACTCACCCCGCCACTCTGGCTCATGCCCCTGCTGTCTTTAAAATAGCCAATTGGAATTAGCTTAGACTGTGCAGTCTAACCCTAGTCAATAGGGGAATGATACAGCCATAGGGGCTACTTGGGTCAGGGCTAAGAACCCCTTCCCCTCCCTCGTTCAGGTGTGTTCTCACCATTGCTCCATCTGCGAGGCACGCCCTTCTATAGAAGTAAAATTGCCTTGCTGAGAAAATTGCATTTTATGCTCGAGTGTTATTTTTTTTGCAGCGTCAAAAATTTATTTCTAACATAACTGAGGAGAGACAGTTTGTCAGTGAATATAACAAGATTTGTGACACTGTTGGTCTGAGGAGGTATTAGCTGAGTTGTGGCAGTAACTTCACAATACAGAAATGAGAAATATCACTTAAGATCTCACAGGCAATGAGTACTTTTGCCTGTTTTTCTTGGTACCAAGTAAAAAAAGTTAATAATGCAATATGTATTAAAGTCTTTTTAAAGTAACCAAAGATGTGCAAAATTATTTATCTATAAAGATGGTCTTTGCATCATTGTTTATATTCTGAAAAAATAGGAAGTACTCAGTTTACTTCAAAAGAGTGTTTGGTGAATAATAAATTCAGTCATTGGAACACAGTGAAATAAAGTGGAATCCAAAGTTCTTTTTAAGAGTGTTGATAGATATAGATATTCCTTGACATAACAGTATGTTGAGGATAAAATACTGAATGGAAAATGCAGGTTGCTAAAAATTATCATATTTTTACAAAACAATTACATTTTGTTTAGTAAAGCACACTCCCTACCCTCCACCCACGCTTTAACATCTCTGAAATTAGGATGCCTTTAGGATTTAATGGCATCTTCAATTGTTGTGTACAGGCGGCAGACATGATGTAACTGTCATCTGTGTGCATGTGAACACTTGGTAATTGCTGGTCATGGTATTACCTAAATTGAACTATCTACATTTTGGTACAACACATTTGACTTTACCATTTAAAAGATCTTCAAAAGCAAGAGAAAGAGACAAAGGGTGCCCAAATAGAAAGAGAGGAAGTCAAACCGTCTTGCCTGCAGATGACCTGTTCCTACATCTAGAAAACCCCATCATCTCAGCTCAAAAGCTTCTTAAGCTGATAAGCAACTTCAGCAAAGTCTCAGGATACAAAATCAATGGCAAAAGTCACAAGCATCCCTATACACCAACAACAGACAAGCAGAGAACCAAATCATGAATGAACTCCCATTCACAATTACTACAAAGAGAATAAAATACCTAGGAATACAGCTTATAAGGGATGTGAAGGCACTCTTCAAAGAGGACTACAAACCACTGCTCAACATCCTGATAATCAGAGAAATGCAAATCAAAACCACAATAAGATACCATCTCAAGCCAATCAGAATGGCCATTATTAAATAGTCAAGAAGCAGCAGATACTGGCAAGGCTATGGAGAGATAGGAATGCTTTTACACTGTTGGGTAGGAATGTAAACTAGTTCAACCATTGTGGAAGACAATGTGGCGATTCCTCAAAGACCTAGAACCAGAAATACCATTTGACCCAGTAATCCCAATACTGGGGATATATCCAAAGGACTATAAATCATTCAATCATAAAGATACATGTGCATGTATGTTTATTGCAGTACTATTCACAACAGCAAAGACATGGAATCAACCCAAATGCCCATCAATAACAGACTGGAAAAAGAAAATGTGGTACATATACACCATGAAATACTACGCAGCTATAAAAAGAAATGAGTTCATGTCCTTTGCAGGGACATGGATGGAGCTGGAAGCCATCATCCTCAGCAAACTAACGCAGGAACAGAAAACCAAACACTGCACATTCTCACTTGTAAGTGGGAGCCAAAAAATGAGAACACATGGACATATAGAGGGAAACAACATACACTGGGACCTGTCAGTGTGGGGAGGGGGTGGGGGTGCGGGAAGATGATCATCAGGAAAAATAGCTAACACATGCTGGACTTAATACTTAGGTGATGGCTTGATGGGTGCAGTAAACCACCATGCCACACATTTTCCTATGTAATAAACCTGAACATCCTGCACATATACCCCGGAACTTAAAATCAAATTTAAAAAATAAAAAAAAAGGTCTTTAAAAAATCACACTACGATTCAGTATCAAAATGAAAGTTATTTCATATGCAGAAAGGCATGAAAGCAAAGTGGAAGGAACTAAATTTGATTTTGGTGATACAAATTTTCTTTTTGTCTTGGAGAAAGGATCAAGGAAATCAGAAAAGACACAAACAAATCAAAAAACATTTTATGCTCATGGATAAGAAGAATCAATATCAGGAAAATTAAGTATCTCTCCCAGTTCTTCCTGTGCAATATCTGCCTGATGATAATAATAGTAATAATAGCATTTATTGAGTTCTTACTATGTGCCAGGGACATGTATTTCATGTATATGTCTCATTGAATACTTACCATAGTCATGGAAGGTAAGTATTATTACCTGAACTTTACAAATTAGGAAATTTAGGCTCAAGTTCACCCATTAAGGAAGAGGCAGAAACAGGATTCAAACTCCAGGTTCTATGGCTACAAACCTCCTTTTCTTACCCACTAGTCACAGTACATTTCTCTGAGCAAAGACCCCTGACTACCATCTATCCTTATCTTTCCAATCCTTCTACTTTTATTTTATTCCTATTCCTGGGGCTGGCCCCCTCTGTCCCCTTCCAACCTATATACCACGTAGACCATCAAAGAGCTGCTGCATGGTTCCCCCCTCGTCTCCTGTGTGACTCCCACCATCCTGTATCCTTTTGTCTTCCATAACTCCCTGGGTCTCCCGTAACCCCCTGTGTCTCCTATGATCTGTGCCTCCCACATCCCCTGTGCCTCTCACTATTTCCTGGCCTACAGTAGGGCATTCTGCTGGTCTGACTCCTATAATTCCCTTTGCTTCCCACAATCCCCTGTGCCACTCATGATTCTCTGTGCCTCCCACAATCTCCTATGTGCACAGTTAGCAGATAGTGTCCCCTAAGTACCCCCTTGGGTCCACTGGTTCTCCATGGCTGACTGAATTGGCCCTTCTCCTTAGCCTGGCCACCAAGGGACAGTGGGACCTGCGCTAGTGAACTCCTGGGTAGGACCTAAGCTTAAAACCAGGTTCTACGACTGCCTTCAGTAGAGGCATGGCTGAGGTGCTGTCTCAGTCCCTGCTCTGTCCCCAAGTCCCATCTCTGGCATTCACTGACTTGTTTGTTTGTGTATTTCTCAAACACGCCGTGAGTGAATGATTCTGAAGTCTTATCTCCTCAATCCCATGCTGAGCTCCTTCGGGCCTTGCCCCTTGTCTGATGTGAGCAGTCAGTAGCATCTATGTCTTGTGCTCCGCGTAAACACTGCCAGACTGGAATTGCGTCTTACCCACACTAATCCCCTGGCCTGACATTTGGACCTTAGGAGGTGATGCAGAAATTGAAGTGGGGCAAGACTAAAAGAGGGACAAAGGGGACAGCATGCTACTCTCTCAGGAGTCAGGTGTGACCTTAAGACCATTGATCAAAGAACCAGTTTGGCATCCGGCTCAGTAAATTCCAGAGGAATCGGTGACTATATGATGGAAGACAAACCGCACACCAATTCTATTCTCTGCCTGGGTCTATAACAAAAGTGAAACAGAATGCAGTTGCTCCCAGGACAGAAAGCAAGTTAATTAAGTTAATGTTCAAACAATTCTGTATAATAAACACTTTTAATTCAGGATAAATCTTAGTTGAGTCTATCAGTGGTTAAATGTGCAGGTAGAGGACATTGAAGAGGAAATGACAAGCATACAGAAAGTTTTGTTGGAAGGAGCTAGTGGACAGATCTGGGGGGTACCCAGGTTGGAGGGGAGTGCAGTAAATGCCCCCCTGTGCAAGACAGTGGGGGGAAAGCAATGGGGTGGGGGACAAGGGGAAGAAAGTGACCTGTACCGAATGATAAGGGAGTGGTTCGTGAGAAAACTCTCCATCAAAGTGGGGACTATGAGAATCACACTCAGAGGGACAGGCACACAAGCCCCGATGCATCAGAGAAACAACACCCAAGACTTACAGCTGAACTTCCCAGCCTAACACTGGACTTACAGGAAGACAGAGGAAACATTATTACAGTGACCCAGGGGCTCAGAATTTCCTGCCAAGTCCCATTTCAAAAACCCTAAGCAAGGAGCTATGTTGCTTTGTGAACTATTTCACAGAGCTGACCTTAGCTTGCAAGAAAATTATAGCAGAGACCACTAACTTGGGGTGTGTTTGAGATTGTCCAGAGTATGTGGCTCCTTTAACCCTTAAACATCCTAGGTGACTTTGAGATTACCCTGAAAAGCCTCATGAGGCTCCTGGGGATCTGGGGAGAGTGGAGGGAGAATTATGTGATACTAGCCCAAATCCTGGTAGAGAGCTACCTAGGATAGAGCATGAACAAATGATTGAATGCATCCAGTAAGTCCTTTCTTCGAGTGGCTTTTCACAAAATGACTTTGCTTTTTCCAAATGAGGTCTCTGATGATCAGGGAAGAGGGGTGCAGTCAGAATTCCTTTATTTTAAAAAAAATTTGTATTTTAGAGACAGGATCTCTCACTCTGTCACCCAGGCTGGAGCGTAATGGCATGACCATAACTCACTACAGCCTCAGGCTCCTGGGCTCAAGCAATCTTCCTTCCTCAGTCTTCAGAGTAGCTGCGACTACAGGCACTCACCACCATGTGCAGCCCAGAATTCCTTTTACTTTTAGTTTCGTAGAGATGAGGTCTCACTATGTTACCTAGGCTGGTCTTAAACTCCTGGGCTCAAGTGATCCTCCTGCCTCAGCCTCCCAAAGTGCTGGATTACAGGCGTGAACCACCCTACCCAGACCAGAATTCCTTTAAAGTCATGAAGGGTTAGAAGAAGAACTAAGGTTGGCCCCTGTCTTCTGAGGATCTGTGGGCTGTGGCTCAATCTTTGGCCTGGGCATTGGGTCTTGTTGTGTGAAGGACTCTGTATTCACAAGGTAGCTCTCACTTCTCCTTCTCAGGACAGGAGGCCCAGAATCTTGCTGCTACAGAGCTCTGTTCTCAGGGGTCCTGCACGAGCTCTGGCAGAGATCTGCTCTCTCCTTCAGTGTTCTTATGCTCACTTTGAGCAAAAATGCTCAAGGTGATCAATTGGTGATTTGTAGAGCACAATGATGGAACAGCTGGGGAAGAACACGGACAAGTGGAAAGAGGAGAGGCTCTAAAGTTCGGCAATGGAGCCCAGAGTTTTGAATTCCTCTTGGAAGAGTGAGGTCCCGGGCACTGGAACCTGGCTTCCTTAGCATGCGTGTGGCAGGGAGAGCTGCAGCGGGCAGTGAGTTGCCTTTAGAAAAGTGTCCTTCCTGGCTTGACACATGGTACCAGCTGTGCCTTGACCTGTTTGTTTGTTTGTTTGTTTGAGACGGAGTCTCGCTCTGTGGCCCAGGCTGGAGCGCAGTGGCATGATCTCGGCTCACTGCAAGCTCCACCTCCCTGGTTCACGCCATTCTCCTGCCTCAGCCTCCCGAGTAGCTGGGACTACAGGTGCCCGCCACCACGCCCGGCTAATTTTTTTGTATTTTTAGTAGAGACAGTGTTTCACCGTGTTAGCCAGGATGGTCTCAATCTCCTGACCTAGTGATCCACCCGCCTTGGCCTCCCAAAGTGCTGGGATTACAGGCATGAACCACTGTGCCCGGTCAACCTATTTATTTATTTTAAAATCGGAATAAGAATAATCAAAGATGTTTTCAGGATTTAATAATAATAACACTTAGTGGTGTTTACCCTGGGCTGGACACTATTCTAAGTTTATGTATATTAATTCATATAATCCTCATAGTGACCTTAGGAAGCAGGTACTACTATTAATACAAATTTATAAATGGAGGCACAGATAGTTAAGTACCTTGTTCAAGTTCCTACAACTAGTGAGTGGCAGAGCTGGGGTCTGAACCTAGACAATCTAGCTCCAAGGTCGATGCTGTTAACAACTAGCCAGTTGTTTGTCAAATACAAAGGGGGGCAGAGAGTAAGAGGCATTCAAGTTATATTTCAATCATTTTCAAACAAATAATTTTCCCCACATTTTAACATCTCTATAATCTGCATACAGGTTTTTGCTATGTTAGCCAGGCTGGTCTCGAAATCCTGACCACAGATGATCTGCCCGCCTCCGCCTCCCAAAGTGCTGGGATTACAGGCGTGAGCCACTGCACCTGGCTGGTTTACTTTTTAACCTCCTCTCCTTTTTTCTCAAACCCTGCCTCCATGGGGCCTTGTTTAATCACACTCTCTGGAGTCTCTTCCCAAACCTCGCTATCTGCTTCTCTGCTTTTCTTTATTTTGTGGATTGATTGTCTGCTGCTTCTGGATGTGAGCTCTAGGAGGGAAGGCATTTTAGTCTGGTTGTGTTTCTTATTTGTTAGTTTTGCTGCTGTGCACCCGGTATCTAGAATAGATATCAGACACCACAGACATGGTGGCCCCCAACAAGTAGTTCTTAAATGAATGAATAAATGAATGAGGAATGAGGACTCGCTGGAGATTCTTGTTTGGTGTTTAAAGAAGGTTCACTCTGAGATTATTTGCTCATCCTTAGAAGCGGGAGGCCGTGGAGAGAGAGAGACGAGGTGGAAGGTCCACGGCCCTGCATTCTAGGCCTTTGCTCATTAGAAATCCAAGGGCAGTGGCCAATCTCTGGAAAAACTATGACAGAAAATAACATTTGACAGAATGCCAGAGACCATCTAGATAAATTTTGTCAATTAAAAAAAAATGAGGAAAGAAAAAAACAAATGCAAGCACGAATTTTTACTAAATCCTAGGTTTAAAAAAAAACAAACTGCTATTAAAGAGAATTGGGGCATAATTGGGAAATCTGAAACTAAGCTAAATGGGCCGGGATGGTGGCTCACCTGTAATCACCTGTAATTCCAGCACTTTGGGAGGCCGAGGCAGGTGGATCACCTGAGGCCAGGAGTTCGAGACCAGGCTGGCCAACATGGGGAAACCCTGTCTCTACTAAAAAATACAAAAATGGCCGGGCGCGGTGGCTCAAGCCTGTAATCCCAGCACTTTGGGAGGCCAAGACGGGCGGACTCTGGCTAACATGGTGAAATCCCGTCTCTACTAAAAAATACAAAAAATTAGCCGGGTGTGGTGGCCGGCGCCTGTAGTCCCAGCTACTCGGGAGGCTGAGGCAGGAGAATGGCGTAAACCCGGGAGGCGGAGCTTGCAGTGAGCTGAGATCCGGCCACTGCGCTCCAACCTGGATGACAGAGCGAGACTCCGTCTCAAAAAAAAAAAAAAAAAAAAAAAAAAAAAAAAAAAAAAAAAATTAGCCAGGCATGGTGGTGGGCACCTGTAATCCCAGCTACTTGGGAGGTTGAGGCAGGAGAATCACTTGAACCCAGAGGCAGAGGTTGCAGTGAGCTGAGATCACGCCACTGCACTCCAGTCTGGGTGACAGAGTGAGACTCCATCTCAAGGGAAAAAAACAAAGAAAAAGGAAATAAGCTAAATAGTAGGTGCTATTAGAGAATTACTGTAAACTCAGCTCTGATAATGGTACTCAGGTTAAGTAGAATACTCCTAAATTCTTTGGGGATGTGTGCTGAAGTGTTTAGGGAAGAAATATCACCATGTGCACAATTTATTTTCAGCTGCCTTCTAAGAGCAGGCGCGGCTTATTCACGTGATGGCTCTCTCCCATGATCGCTGCCATCAAGCCCCTGCCCCTCCGCACCACCAGTGTTCTGGACGTGTTTCCGGCCATAAGAAGAGGAACTTTCGTGGGAGAAGGTGATGCGTGTGTGAATGCAGAGATGAAACCAGGACTCGCTGTCAACATTCCATTTTCACTTGGGTCCTGACTTGTGACCTTGAGTTGAAAGTGATTTTGATTCTCTTAATAACAAATCTGAGGCTGCAGCAACCCAGCTTCCTTCCAGCCCCACTGGGCTTGGCCTGGTCCCTGCACATGGCAGATTAACCTCCTTTGTTCTCTTTACTGGTAGAGTAAATAACCAGTTAGTCCGTACAGCCCATGCCCTTTGTCATTTCTCTATATCCAACTTTTTTTTTTCTATTTACTTTTTTCTTATTTTTAGAGACAGTGGCCTCGCTATGTTGTCCAGGCTGCAGTCAAATTCCTGGGCTCAAGGGACTCTCTTGCCTCAGTTAACTGAGCTATTCACGATTAAAGATGAATTCATCTCTAGTGTCACTTGAGGTTTCAGAGCAAATGACGAGCAAGTATTCTCAGCTTTACTACACAGAGAGCAAACTAAAGCCTCAGAAATATGAAGTTATTTTTGTCCAAAGGCAAAAATCCAAATGGCAAAGAGTCTTGAATGAGACCCAGGATCCCCAGTCCCCAAACTTCAGCATTCCTCATGGCAAAAGTTTGAGCATTCTTCATTGGAAATTATCAATTTCTTTTTTTCCATTTGACGAAGTCTGCAGCCTATGGCAGGAAAATGAGAAAATCATGGAGCAAATCACCCACAATGATTGGAGCCTGCTTCCAGCTGCAGCTACTGGAAAGGTACCTGATTTTGGTTTTCACTGTTGGTGAAGCCCAATTTTGCAGCCTGTATCTGAATATACACATTAGGGATCTAGACTTTCTAAGTTAAACTTCAACCTTCCAAGACTCACATCTACCTTATTTTTTAAAAAGGCACTCACCTTTATTTCTTAAAAAATAAAAAGTCACTTTTTTTTTCTTTCCAGGACAGAGTCTTATTCTAGTGCCAGGCTGCAGTGCAGTGGCACGATCTCGGCCTACTGTAACCTCCACCTCCCAGGCTCAAGCAATCCTCCTGCCTCAGCCTCCCAAGTAGCTGGGACTACAGGTACATGCCACCATGTCCAGCTAATTTTTGTAGTTTTTGTAGAGACAGGATCTCGCTGTGTTGCTCAGGCTGCTCTCAAACTCCTGAGCTCAATCAATCCGCCCACCTCGGCCTACCAAAGTGCTAGGATTATAGGTCTGAGCCACGGTGTCTGGCCAAAAAATCACTTTTAAAGGCAGCTGAGGTAGAGTTGTGTGATTTGCCAGAAGTTTGATAAACATTCATCCTGTCTCTGAAATTCAGAATCCTTGCAAGTACCGTGGCTGGGAATGTAAAGAAAATCATCTGAAAGCTGAACATCTGTCTTCATCCCGGTTTTCTAAATGAAGGGAAAACCATCTCAGCAAAAATGCTGATGAGAGGGACCCGGACAATGTGGGACGAGGCCTGGGGGTGGAAGGGATTTGTCCTGCCCTTTGAAAGAACGTCTTTGAAAGAATATCTTTGAAAGAATGTCTTTCTTTCAAAGGGCAGGACAACGGGGAGCTCTGAGGAATCTGTTTCACTTTAAAGGAGAAAAAACAACAGTGTTCTCTTAAAAAAAAAAAAGGCACTCACCTTTATTTCTTAAAAAATGAAAAGTCACTTATTTTTTCTTTCCCAGAGTCTTATTCTAGGGTCCAGGCTGAAAAAAAGTACTGTGCACTTTTCAGAATTTCTTTTCAGAATCAGGATGGCTGAAATCAGGTGAAGCAACTTAAAAACTGCATAGCAAGTTTGCAAAGGCAGTGCCAACACTGCAGTGCCAGAAATGCGACCATAAAAAAAAAAAAAATCCCATTGACACCATATTTATCTACTAACGCTGGGGAGCACAGGACTTTGGCGATTTCCAGACGGCCCTCGGGATGTTTTTCTCGCCTCGGGGTGCCCTGTTTGGGCTTTTCCCATAGGAACTGGAGACCCATCCCCCAGCCCTGTTGGAGGGCCCTGACTTCTGTAGGACCAAGTGTGCAGGATCTCTCGGGTGGTCATAGGCAACCTGAAGGAACTTAGTCCCCCCAGGAACCTAGGGAGCATGCCAGGAACAAACAGTGGTACCCACTCCCTGGGCTCATTTCTTGAGTTCAGCTCTTCGGCAAGAAAAAAAAAGGCCGTTAGTATATTTTGTTTTTCATTTTTACCTGAAAAGAAATATGACAACTAACAGGAAGTATGACACTAGCAGGATGACAATACCTGCTAGTGAAATTAAGGCCACCCAGCTCCTCAGATCATCATCAACTGGAATGACCAGACCTCACTTCAGGTTGCATTTGTGTTTACTAGAGAGAGCAACGAGGAGTTTCCTTTTAAAGAATAAGAAAGCAGAATAGCAATGTGGTGAAACCTCATCTCTACAAAAAAGTACAAAAATTAGCCAGGTGTGGGCACCTGTAGTCCTAGCTACTGGGGGGGCTGAGGCAGGGGGATCATTTGAGTCCAGAAGGTCAAGGCTACAGTGAGCTGTGATCACGTCACTGCACTCCAGCCTGGGTGACAGTGAGATCTTGCCTTAGAAAAAAAAAGAAGAAGAAAGAAAGGGAGGGAGGGAGGGGGAAGGAAGGAAGGAAGGAAGGAAGGAAGGAAGGAAGGAAGGAAGGAAGGAAGGAAGGAAGGAAGGAAGGAAGGAAGGAAGGAAGGAAGGGAGATAGAAAGAGAAAAAGAGATTGAGAAGGAAAGAAAGAAAAAAGAAAGAAAGAAAGAAAGAAAGAAAGAAAGAAAGAAAGAAAGAAAGAAAGAAAAGAAAAGAAAGAAAGAAAGAAAGAAAGAAAGAAAGAAAGAAAGAAAGAAAGAAAGAGGAAGGAAAACAAAGAAAGAAAAACAAAATAACAAAACGACCCTGAGAAGGAAAAGAAATAATCAGAGCATAAAAAATAATCGCTGACGGCTGGACATGGTGGCTCATGCCTGTAATCCCAGCACTTTGGGAGGCCAAGGCGGGAAGATCAACTGAGGTCAGGAATTTGGGACCAGCCTGGCCAACATGGCAAAACCCTGTCATTACTAAAAGTACAAAAATTAGCCGGGCGTGGTGGGCACCTGTAGTCCCAGCTACTCAGGAGGCTGAGGCAGGAGAATTGCTTGAACCCGGGAGGCAGAGGTTGCCGTGAGCTGAGCTCGCACCACTGCACTCCAGCCTGGGTGACAGAGTGAGACTCCATGTCAAAAAAATAAATAAATAAAAAATAAAAAGCAATAATAATAGCCGACAACAGAATACAGCTAGGCCGAGCAGCAGCCTCCTCTGCTGTCCGTGCGCTCGCATGTTGCCTGCTTCACTGCCTGACTGTGGGCTCTGTTTGTCTTGGTCCCCGTGGCATTACCAGAGCTTAGCAGATAAGGAGGAGCTTCATACATAATTGTTGGCGTGAACAAAGGAATGCATGGTAACCATGCATTCAGAAATGACCAGTTCAAGAGGAGAATGAGATTGGCTTCCAAATATTGGTCAAGAGCTCTACAAAGCACGAGCTAAGGATCTTAGTAGGCTCCTGTGACCGGTGACTCTTCTGGCTCTAGAAATCTGGGGAGGTGACCAGGTCATACATGGCAGTCTTCCTGTGAGGAACGTTAAACTGGTTGGAACTTGGGGTTCTGAGGGGAAGATGTACTCACCAGTTGACCTGCCTGTTCTGCCTCGGTGGCCTCCATGGCTGCCTGCTGGCCGCACGCCCCCACTCAGCAGAGGAATGGACTTTCCAATCTTGCTGAGTCTGTTTGACCAAAGGTGATGCTGACTTAGTGGCCTAAGGTCGTGCCCTCCCTCCCCCACTGAATCGATAAATAATGCGACTTATCAGAAAGAGAAAGAATTGTTTACTTTTAAACCCTGGATCCCATAAAGGGAGAGGGGAGAAGCCTAAAGCCACAGAAGCTGTAGAAGGCGCCATCCTGCCTGTCACAGGAAGGCCCCTGGACTGAGAGGACCGGAGCTGACTGGGGGTAAGTGCGGCTCTCCCTGGGCGCCGGCCGACCCCCCTGAGTGATCAGGCTGTCCTTTGGGGTGGCCGCTGACTGAGAAATGATGGGAGGCTGCTGACCCCAGTGTCAAAAGAGATGCCACCCAGCACCTGAGCAGCAGGAGGTGTTGAACACACCGTCACTTTGTCTTCCATAATTTTTCTGATTCTTCAGAAAGCCTGAGGGAAACTGGAGACTTTCTTTAGAGAGAGTAACAAATGGTTTCCGTTTAAAGAAAAATAACAAAATGGCTTAAGGAGGAAAAGAAATGATCACCCTGCAGAGGGAGAGAGGATGAGGCTGGGGAGGAGCTGAGGGCTCAGGGACGGTGTGGGCTTTTATTTCTGCCCTTGGAGTGGCTGGACATTAAGCCAGTTCTTGTTTTTACGATGGCCTGATTGAACAATAACACCAAACCTTCACACAAAATGCCGGCATTAGAGTCATTCCTTTGGCATGCCTCTGTCCAAGTCATATTTTTCCCTCGACAGCACTAAAAATAGCCGGACACCTGTGCAGAAATGAAACAGCTCCTTAGGAATCCCCAAGTCTCAGCAATTCTCTTTAAAAGGAGTCCATGGAGGCCCCAACTTGGCCAAAAATGTACCCAGTGTTTCCTTCTTCCCCACTGGTTGGTGAGAAACACAGGCAATTACAGGTGCCTGAATAGGGAACGTCCCAGATTTCCCTTCTAGATGGATTTCAGTGAGGAAAGAAATGCTGCTTTGCTCCCTGTTGACAAGAACGTTCTATTTTAAAATTTCCATGCACTTTCAAAATGACAACTCAGAAGTATAATACTGACTTCCTTTGTCATGCAGACTAACAGCCTAAAAGAATCAAATGAATGCATTTAACGCATCTATTTTAAATGGCAGTAAATGTGAATTCAGAGTAAAAAGCGTCTCCATTTATCTTTCACTTTTTGAGAAATCTTTTTTTTTTTTTTTTTTGGTACTGATGGGTTAGGTTTGCAGCAAGGTGACGCTCCATAGTCCCCAAAGCACCCAAACCCCAGCGGGGTTGGCCCTAGAATGCTCTTAGCCCCTGGGAACAACATATTAAAGCAAAGACAAGCTGCTCGTGCCCAGATCTGACCTGAGAAAGAATAGGGAGTGTTGCGATATTCCTGGTACTTGTGAATCTAAGACGTCATGCTGGGAGCTGTGGGGCATACAGAATGCGTACAGAGTGATGAATTTGCTGGAGGGTCTGGCTTTGTAAAGGCTTCCTCCTTAATGAGCTTTTTTTCTCACTTATGAAAAGAAATGCAGGGCATTAAAAGAGTAGCAAACCAAATCTAGCCTGTTTTTCATACTCACAGGTCCAATGGGAAAGCTGCATTCTGAATTGGCCACAGCAGCTAGAGATGCCTAGAGTTTTCATCATGGTTGGGAAGACGAGGGCAGGAACATGACAACGCACAGAAATTTTGTGTGTGTATTTTCTTTAGAAATGGGATCTCAAACAACTGGGCTCAAGGGATCCTCCTGCCTAAGACTCCTGAGTAGCTGAGACTCCAGGAGAAATTCAGGATTAATAGACAGCCATTCAGGAATGGCTAGCACTCAGCCTTTCTCAGGGAGATCTCAGGAAGTAAGGCATAAAGAGAGATGGTGGGAGATTTATGTGGATGGGATCAGGGGCCCGGGGAAGCTAAACAGAATCCCTCAAGGCCTTTTCTACACTGTGGAAAATTGTGCTGGCATTTGGACAAGTCACCCTGATTAATATCCAACATCTTTGCCTTAAGCATTATTTTTTCAAAGGAAATAATGTGTTAATACATCCCAACTTGTGTATAATGTTTCTGTTTGTTATTAGCTCGTACTATTTAAGTTCAGTTGTTAAATTTGAAAATACTAGAACATTAAAAATTTGCAAAATGAGAAATGATTATGTGAATTTTTAAAGTATTCAGAAGTGGATCCTGGCATTAACCACTTTTAATTTATTTTACTAGCGATATATTATTGGATGACTTTTTTTTTTTTTAAAAAAGAAGCCTTCTGCTTGCTTGTTTAAACTGCTTTATAAATTGATAGTTTAACCACTTCTGCAGAAACAAAAAAGTAATAAAAGATGATGGCCATTTTAGCAACGTTTAAAATTTGCTCACAAGACAAAATGATTGGCACTCAGTATGTGTTTAGTGATAGATGCAATAATACCGTAAAATTATTATACTGCATAATAAAGTATTTCACTAACAATTTGCTAAAAAATTAGCCTGAGGCCTGCCACTCAGCACAGCACTAACTTTTCATGCTTGTGACAAATTGTCTGTGAGTAGGGTGGGCTCCAACCTTCCCAATTTCAGGAGAGTATTTTGCAAGAAGGAATTTGTATTGAGAGTCCAGAAAGAAAATTGCTTAACATTTTTTAAATTCTCATTTTTCTCATTTAAAAAGTGCCACATGAATCATAAATTAACAAACACACACAAAAGGAGAAAATAAAAAGAAACCATAATTTCTCTACTGAAAGATAACCATGGTTAACATCTGGTGTTTTGGCCTCAGGCATGTATGCATTTTTTTTTCACAGAAAGGGACTCATACTGTGTATATTGTTTTATAAACTGCTTTTTAATTCAATAACATATATTGAATTTCTCTCCAAGTCTACCAGACTTTTCTACAGAATCAATTTAAATGATCATGGTATATCATAAATATATTACTCTTCTCCTATAGCTGGACGTTTAGGTTGGTTCCAATGTTTACCCTTATAAACAATGCCACTATGAGCAACCTTATAGGTAAATCTTTTTACAAATTTTTGACATTTTCCTGGAGATAGATTTCTGGGCCATAGAAATCGAGGTTGATTTGGGGCGGGGGAGTTGGTAAGATTTACCTGTAAAGGTTGATTTGGGGGGTGGGGAGCTGGTAAGATTTACCTGTAATGCATTAACTTCCTGAACTCTTTTCATCTTCCATCTGTTCCTTCCGTTTTCTGTCTTTTGCAGATCATTCAAAGCCAAAAGCCAACAGAGCCCCCATGGAGAAGTAGGGGATGCTCAGATGCTGCTATGGAGCCCTGAGAAGTGAAATGGACCCAAGCCCTTGCCCAGGATAGAGCGCTCCAAGTGCGTCCTCTGGGGACCCTTTTAACCAGTGCATTGTTCACCTCTCACTGTTTCTTCCCAACAGAGCTAAGAGACTTCTAGAGCTTCTTGTGATAGTCAGCGATAGCCCTGGTATGACCAGGAGGTGGGGATTTCTGTTCTAGGTCCCTCAGCAAAGATTAAGCAGGCCAAGCCTGGCTACTGCGTTAGAGGCGCTGTAGGGAAAGGGAAGGACAAAATGGGCCACCACACACCTGCGTCCACTGCTGGGCAGCACCCAGAGTGCTGGCGGTTTGTGGCAGCGACTGGGGCCACCTAGAACAGTTCTAGGGTTCGTAGTCATTCTCTCTGAGTCATGGAAGACTGCCCAGGAGGCGAGTCCCACCTAAGAGAGTATGTCTAGGCTGGGCGCGGTGGCTCAAGCCTGTAATCCCAGCACTTTGGGAGGCCGAGACGGGCGGATCACGAGGTCAGGAGATCGAGACCATCCTGGCTAACACAATGAAACCCCGTCTCCACTAAAAATACAAAAAAAATTAGCCGGGCGTGGTGGCGGTGCCTGTAGTCCCAGCTACTCGGGAGGCTGAGGCAGGAGAATGGCGGAACCCGGGAGGCGGAGCTTGCAGTGAGCCAAGATCGCGCCACTGCACTCCAGCCTGGGCGACAGAGCGAGACTCCGCCTCAAAAAAAAAAAAAAAAAAAAAAAAAGAGAGTATGTCTAAATTTAGGCCACTGGCATGTCCTGCTGCCTTGCAAATGACGACATTTCATGAAAGAAAGCCAGGGCCACCGACAGGAATCAAGGAAATCAGTCACTTAGTGGAAGATAACGAATCCACAAAGTGAAAAGGGGAAAGAAAAAAAAGAGGCAACTTCAACACTCCAACCCCATGGGAGCAGAACGACTTTCAGCTTTTGCAGGGGGATGATCACAGCCTGAAGAGGGTGATTTCATGATCTACATGAGAATAAGGTGCATGTTTTTTTCTGAAAAATACAGAAGGGTTCATTTTCAGCTGTTAAAGATGGGTCAGTTTTAGGGCTAAAGCAAGGCTCTGGTCAGATGTTAACAACTCAGTTATCCTGGGGAAAAAATAACTGGCTCCCAACTCTCCCTTTTCAGCATTTGCAGGAAAAGAAGGAGTAGATAAATGCTTTATTTCCTCTCATTTTCCATGGTGGGCAGGAGTTCACATAACGATTAAGAAACCATTTTTAACAGGAAAGCCAAGTAAATCCTGTAGGGATTTATTTGGAGCTCCCTTTTTGCTAGAAAATGAGTATCATGAACTAAAAATGGACTCATTTCCTCTCTCTCCATCTACCTCCCTTTCTTCTCTCCCCTCATCTCCCACCCACTGCTATGGTGGAAAATGACTGTGGTCAAGAAGATTGAACATTTGAGCAAGACCAGGTGCCTTTATATCCAATAGATGCACGGAGAGTAGATCACAACACATCTAACTGCTGTATCCCCATATAAAATAATTTTAATTTCCTAGACTGCAGAATTGATCACATTTACTGATGATGGATTGGGAAGTATGTGAGGAGGTAAGAGTTGGAGAGTGTTCATTCATTCGGTCAGATTATTCTCATTTATAATGTGGTCTTCCCCTAAATATTTATTTCCAGATATCTATTCCCTCTAGAGATTCTTTCTCTCTCAGCCATTTTAGAAAATGTTTGTAAACAGAGTTCCTGTCCATTTTCACAGGACGTTTTTGCAGAAGGGGTTTGTTGGGTGGCAGTGGAACACAGGCAGTGGACCCCTTTACTACTACTCTACTGTTCCAGAACGTAGAAGCCTCTCATCTGTGAGTCTTCAGCTCTTCCCATTGCTCAAGATGCTTGCACCTGTGATGCTTCTTTTCTCTGCTCAGGTCACAATATGTGGAGCTGACAAGGTTCCCCTATTGTCAGTGACAATGGTGGAATGTGGAGGTGAAGTTGACACCTTCGTGGCTGCAGATTTTCCTTAGCAGAGCTGTGGAGTGTGACAATGGTGTTTGTGTCTAAACTATCAAACGCCATTATCACACTAAATAGCTACTACTAGGCAATCCTTCCCTCGATAAATGTCCTGGCATCGTTTGCTTTGAGCAAGAAGGTTCATCTAATTGTTCCCAATCTTGTGTACTTACTGAATAAAGTCTGGTTCTCTTGCACTCATAACCAATATGATTAGCTGAACCCTGCCTCTCACATGCTGTTGTTACATACCTTAGCTGGTGATGAATTTTCTTGTTTTCTCAAGTCAATAACAAGATTGCAGACCAGGCGCGGTGGCTCACGCCTGTAATCCCAGCACTTTGGGAGGCCAAGGCAGGAGGATCACTTGAGCTCAGGAGTTCAAGTCCAGCCTGAGCAACATGGTGAAACCGTGTCTCTACAAAAACTACAAAAATTAGCCAGGCATGGTAGAATGTGCCTGTAATCCCAGCTACTTGAGAGGTTGAGGTGGGAGGATCAATTGAGCCCATGAGGTCGAGGCTGTAGTGAGCTGTGATGGCACCACTGTACTCCAGCCTGTGTGATAGAGCAAGATCCTGTCTCAAAAAATGAAAATAAAAAGATTGCAGAGTCCCTCAGAGCACCCAACACAAGGCCAGGCACCAGGTAATCATTCAACCCATGCTTATAGAGTTAAAATGAATAGTTAGGGAAGTGTTAGATGCAGAAGGCTAAGACCGGGCTAAATCTATGTTATGCAGACCGCAAGCTTATAGGTACAAAATTAAGGTGTATGGGTCCTTCTCTTTTCATCTTTAAAAAATCCAACTTTCTAATAAACCTACACATGGCTTCAGTGACCTTTCAGAAATTCTAGAACATGTTTGATTTCTACTGATTTCAATCAATTACTAGGCTGATTACTGAATTCGTACACTAGGTCTTTCTTCCTCTTGCGTCAGTGAATTACCATCAGAAAATTTTTTATGAACCATGTGTGAGCTGCCATGGCAAATCTGGGACCCATGCAGTTTCTGGGACATTTGGCCCAGTCAGGTGCTCTGGTTAGGAACCCATTCTGTCTCTGAGAGGCATCTAAAGTCAGGAGTAGGTTTCATCTGTGCTGGACTAAAGCTTCCCTCCTCAGACTTGGCTAAATGGAGTAGTACCTGTTTAATCAAATTGACAGGGTTAAATCAACCATCAGAAACAAATTCAATCATTCAACCATTCACTTATGAAATAAATATGTGCAGAGGCTACCATGTGCCTGACACTGTCCTAGGCATTGAGGACACTTTTAAATTAAATGTACCTGATGTTATTTCCAGAGATGGGCATCCACTGGCTCACATTGTATTTCGGGACCATTGTAATTCTTCCAAATGGGAGCGAAATTAGCAAAACTTTGTGAAATAATTCTGAGTCCCTTGCTGGAAAGCCTCACTTGAATGCAGCCCACACATTTATGATACACTACAAAGGCTTCAAGGTCATGAGATGCCTCTGTCCAAAGAAGAGGAAGGGCACCCTTGCCTTCCCCGCATCTCTTACCACCTGTCATTTCTTCCCTCCTGGCATCATCTACTGTCAAGAGGAGAATCAGACTCCCTGAAATAACTGAGACACTGACATTCCTTTTTATGTGCATTTTTCTGGCGAAGGCTGTAATTGAACAGGCATTAATAGAGGGCTGTACACAGATCATGCTCATGCACACTGTGTTAGTCCGTTTCACGCTGCTGACAAAGACATGCCCAAGACTGGGAAGAAAAAGACGTTTAATTGGACTTATAGTTCCACATGCCTGGGGAGGCCTCAGAATCATGGCGTGAGACAAAAGGCACTTCTTACATGGCAGCAGCAATAGAAAATGAGGAAAAAGCAAAAGGGGAAACCCCCGATAAACCCATTAGATCTCATGAGACTTATTCACTATCATGAGAATAGCACGGGAAAGACTGACCCCCATGATTCAATTACCTTTCCCTGGGTCCCTCCCACAGCACGTGGGAATTCTGGGTGATACAATTCAAGGTGAGATCTGGATGGGGACAGAGCCAAACTGTATCACACGCATTTCATTTGATCCATACAACACAGGGCAAAGATGATGAGTTTGACAAACAGAGTCTAAAGGGTTCTGGAATCATCTGGTCCTCCAATCACAACTCAACATGGATCTCTTATGTCTAAAGTTCTGGCCAGGCACGGTGGCTCACGCCTGTAATCTCTGCACCTTGGGGGGCCAAGGTGGATGGATCATGAGGTCAGGAGATCGAGACCATCCTGGCTAACATGGTGAAACCCCATCTCTACTAAAAATACAAAAAAAAATAGCTGGGCGTGGTGGCGGGTGCCTGTAGTCCCAGCTACTCGGGAGGCTGAGGCAGGAGAATGGCATGAACCCAGGAGGCAGAGCTTGCAGTGAGCTGAGATCGCACCACTGCACTCCAGCCTGGGTGACAGTGCAAGACTCCATCTCAGAAAAAACAAAAAAAAAAGTCTAAAGTTCTATCCTTTACCTGCAGCCTTCTTTGGCCTGGTTATTCTGTGAAATCTCATGCTTCACAGTTGAATCTGTGGAAAGGCTGGGTCAATAACAGATCAATATCCTCATCTCCCCATCTGCTTTGTCAATGGATTCTGAGGGAAAACCTGTAAATTAGAGAGGGATGAGCCATGTAAGAATCTCTCTTTGTGAGTGTTCATCATGCGGAGAAAGCTGAAAACTGCAAAACCCTGTAATCATGAAATGAAAGAGAAGGAACATCTAAGTGGTAGCTTTGGGGTCAGGAAGAGGATGGACAAACTGTCCCAATACCAAGCAGCCATCTACATGACCCAGCCACTTTATGTGGCACCAAATAACCCAGAGTCTTGAGGTTCTGAACTGTTCCTATACTCGGGGACAATGTGAGGACTGGGTCTTCCATATTCCTTCTTTTCACTCCCACTCACTCTGAGATTTTCTCAGGTGGAATTAAACAGGGAGCCCAGTGAACGGCATTCTGTGTCTTTTCTGCTAGGCTGGCTCATTTAATGGCTTATTATAATTGCTGCCTGGATTCGTTTTGCATTCGGGGTTGGAGACCTGTCATTTCTGTAGATCTCTAAGGAGCACACATAGAAGACAAAGCTTCCCTCTCCCTTTTCTACCTCTAATTACAATCCTGCTGCTCCAAATCTCTGATGATGGCATCTTTCCTCAGACTAGCTTTTATCTCCCCTTCCCTCCCCAGGATGATTACTGCCAGTCATTTCCAATAAAGCATTCCTGGGGACAGCTATTGACTCTGAATATGGTTTGCAAGATGAAAGGGTTCACTTGGATGTGCAGTTAAAAATCACACTCGTGCTGGGGAGGCAGCAGAGAACACAGTCACCTTGACATGTTTTCTTCCCCAGGAGATAAGCCACTTGAGTCTAGCTTTGCTTTGTGGATGACACCATGGAGTACCGATGAATCCTTTCATCTTAGTACAATGTGTACTTTGAATGTGAAAGTTGCCACTTGCAGGCTGTCCAGTGTTCCATCCAGCCCCAGAGGAAGTTTTGTGAAACAACATAGCAATTAGCATATATCAATGGCTTATCTACATATTTTTCTGAACTCTTCTTAAAACTATACTTTCTGATTCAATACTTCATCGAGTCAGAAGACAAAGGAATGCTAGAACTGGAAAGCAGCCTAGTCTTTGTTCTGATGAGAAAATCGAAGCCTAGGTCTTCTAGAATTCACTGGACAGGTCCACGTTCACACTCCCCTCCCCTGCCTCATCAGCCATTCCCTGAGCAGACATAGGTTGTGTGTTTCTATGTGCCAGGTGTTCTACTGGGATCTGGGGATCCAAAGAAGAATGAGGTCAGGTCCTTTCCCTGAGCTATTCTCAGTGTAGGAGTTGGACAGAGGCTTAAACAAAGACATGTATGCCTCCATGTACTAGATGCCGGCATAGAGGCAGGGACAGCGTGCCAAGAGGCTTTAATTATGCCCTTCTTTTCTTTCCAGGTGAAGAAACACAGAGTCTTTGATGTTATGATCCTTTTTGTTATTGTTGGGAAAACTTTCCTTCTGGTTTATTTTGGTGATTCAGCTTCTAACAGGTTATGGATAAAGGGTGTTTCTTTGTTTTGGGAGACAATGCTGTCATAGCATTGTCTCCCAACATCTTCCTGCTTTTGCTTTGCCACTTGCCAGCATAATGAGCAGTTCAGCATCTGTTGAGGGACTGGGAGTGGATGGTATACTTTCCAGTGATGTTGTGGAGAATTTTAATTTCTCCAAGGATCTGGGAGAAATGTGAGCTGGTTGTTCTTCAAAATGCAGGCTGGGTTAATGCTGTTTACTCCGTTGCTGCCTCATAAAAAGCCTCCTCCAAGGTCACCTCACTGCTCCTCAGTTTCCTCTCCTTTGGGCCACGCTCAAGAAAGCTGCTCAGTGTAAATCCATGGCAGAAGCCCCCAGGTCTTGTGAAGAGGTAGCAAAATGGGGGCATCTGCTTTCTTCTATTCAATATCCAAGTTTCTAAAAGGAAGAAAAGGGAGAATTCAAAGCACAAGCAAGTTCACAAAAATGTAGATGGTTACTGAGGATCCTAAAGGGCCTGATCACAATTCCGCCCTTAATTTAGGAAGCCAAGTGCTTCCTAACGTGCTCTGGAAAAAAGATGTATGTGACACTAATGTGCACTTAGGATATCTAAACACTGTGCATAGGATGCAAAAATGAGTCAGATTCTGGCATTCACTCCTGCACACATTCATTCACTCAATCAACGTTCAGTCGTGCATTCCTACTGTGTGCCAGGCATCATGCTAGTCACTGAGAATTCACAGAGGTGATGCTCTCCCCAGAACCTAGTTGCTTCTGGCTCAGTGAAGATACACACAGTTAAATGAGTCATGGCTGGGTTGAGCTGCAGGTTCTTTGAAGTAGATATGGGGTGTACCATGGGACCCAAAGGAAGAAGACACCATCTATGGTTTGTGAGAAAGGCATGACTATTACTAAGAGGTGAGCACTATGGCACTTGTGGTGACCCTGGCAGCCCTCCAATGAAGGAGAACTGTGTGACCTTGGCAAGCAAAGTTAAAAGTTTTCACCTTGACAGAGGTTGAGTTACATTCAAGTTTCCAGAGCGTTCCCCAGCAATTCCCTCCAGACAGCAACTGAGCTATGAATCTGGAATTTATTTGGTAGAGACTTTTCTCTCTCAAAAATGCAGCCAAACACCGAAGAAAAAGATCACCTTTTAATTAAAAGAAGCACATTGTACTATTTGGCAAGTGACGGGGGGCGGGGGGGGGGGGGGGGGGGGGGGGGGGGGGGGGGGGGGGTGGGGGGGGGGGGGGGGGGGGGGGGGGGTGGTGGGGGGGGGTGGGGGGGGGGGGGGGGGGGGGGGGTGGGGGGGGGGGTGGGGGGGGGGGGGGGGGGGGGGGGGGGGGGTGGGGGGGGGGGGGTGGGGGGGGGGGGGTGGGGGGGGGGTGGTGGAGGTGTCTGTGTGTTAACGCACATGCATGTGAAGAATTTTAATTTCTCCAAGGAGCCGGGTAAGATGCCTTTATTGTTTAATTCAGCTGGAACTGTCTCTTTTCTTTTTTTGAACCAGGGAAAAGCCAGTGCTGACCTGCACCTGGGACTGAAGCGAGCATTCTCCTATTTACCTTTGAGCCTGAGGCTATACTTTCCTTGGGAGACTGCCCTCTGTACTAGGCTAGGCCCCTGCACACCACCACATCAATGGTTCAAAAGGATTTTAGGCTTGCTCCCCAAGTATTCCAAATGGATTGAATAAAGGGTTTCCCCGATAGCAAAAATCCAGCTTTAAATCTGATAAAGCGGTTTTTTGTTTGTTTTTTGTTTTTGTTTTTGTTTTTGTTTTTTTTGTAAGACAGGGTTTTGCTCTGTCACCCAGGCTGGAGTGCAGTGGTACGATCTTGGCTCAGTGTGGCCTTGACCTAATTCGGGCTCAAGCGATCCTCTTACCTCAGCCTCCTGAGTAGCTGGGACTAGGGGCATGCACCACCCGTCTGACTAATTTTTAATTTTTTTGTAGGGACAGGGTCTCACCATGTTGTCGAGGCTTGTCTTGAACTCCTGGGTTTAAGTGATCCGCCCATTTCAGCCTCCCAAAGTGCTGAGATTACAGTTGTGAGTCACCACGCCTGGCCAAAGCACATTTTGAAAGGATTGAGGTGAGAGGGAAAGGAGTGGAAGTGATTGTTCTGTTGAGTGTCTATTGACCCATTAAATACACCAGACAAGAACTGATCTTGTTCTACCCAAAGAACAAGTCTCTTCCTTTTCACTTTTTGGCACATTTAGCGCAGTCAAGAGCTAATTAGTCTTTTCTGTTTCTCAGGGCTGCCTGTCTTCCCTGTGGCACATCCTGTTCTGTTTTTCTTCTTGGCTTCCAATTGCAGCTGGATACAAAGAAGTCAGAGGTGATTTCCCACTCGTTTGGATGTGCCAGCTACTATATTTGTAAATTTCTAGTCCCCCCCACTGACAATCTGTGCCTGAGATTTTTCTGGTCTCTGCGTAAGTTCAGGATATCTCAGATGGGGCCTTTGCTCAGCAAATAGTGGATAATATTGCTGGGTTGGGTGAAACATGGACACAGGAGCTCTACGTGTCCCCAAGGAAGTAGCTCCAAATAGCCACCCCAAAATGCAGATGGTATATTAGGAAATTTTGTTTGCAAAGACAATTTTTTTCTTAGATTGTCTCAAATAATTCATTCTCATGACAGTATTTCTTAAATACCTGCTATGTACAAGGCACTGAGCTGGGGTAAGCTTTTTAGAAGAGGCCACATGGCAGGGGGAGAGAAATCACATGGAAACTCACAAATAGTCATAAGGCAGGACTTCGTGGAAAATGCACAGGCAGTCAGTACTCAGGAGCGTGTTAGAGATGGGGGCATCTGGTCACCCCAAGTCTGTAGCAATCAAGCTGGCCTCCACCATGATGGTGATTCATTTGCTCCATTTCTCTGTTCTTTCTGCTACCCTGGCTGCCTCCATCCTTGCCGACTATTTCTGCTCATTCTACTGCTGCCTACTCATGTCCTCTGCTAATCCTGGGGTCCATGGCCCCTGCTGCCTCATGGCCTCTGCCTGCCTCCTTTTGGTGTCCTTTCAGTTTCTTCTTATGCTGCAGGTGCCTTCCTCCCTCCCTGCATCTCTATTTGGATTCCTGAGCCTGATCATTGATGGTCTCAGTTAAGCTCCGTGTTCCCAATGGGAAGAGCTTCCACTGCGGGCCACACGACACACACTGCTGCTCAACCTTTAGGGCAGGAAAACACAAAGGGGTGATGTACAAGAGAGATGCATGCAGGAAGTAATATGTCAACTTTACAGGGACCCCGAGCTATCCATTCTCCAGGTAAAAAGGTAGGAAAGAGGCCTGGCGCAGTGGCTCACGCCTGTCATCCCAACACTTTGGGAGGCCAAGGTGGGTAGATTGCCTGAGCTCAGGAGTTTCGAAACCATCCTGGGCAACATGATGCCACTTCCGAGTAGCTGGGAATACAGGCATGCACCACTGTGCCCAGCTACATTTTTTGTATTTAGTAGAGCAAGATTTTCCTACCCTAAAGATTGAGTTGCAGCATGTGTCGTGTGGCGAAGGCAGGAGAATCGCTTGAGCCCAGGAGGTGGAGGTTACAGGGAGCCAAGTTCGTGCCACTGCACTCCAGCTTGAGTGACAGAGTGAGACTCTGTCTCAAAAAAAAAAAAAAAAAAAAAAAAGTAGGGAAAAATTCTCAGGCAAAGGAAACGCATGTATGAAGTTTCCCAGTGGGAAGTTACCAACTGTCCTTCTTTGCCCGAACTATCCCAGCTGAGCCCTGGAAGTCTTAGGTCCTGGAAAACTTTAGTTCCAGGCAAATTGGGATGCTGATCACCTGGAACTCAGCAGTGCTCGTTCACTTACCTGTCATGCATGGCTGCTTGCACGCTCCAATGCAGAGTTGAGCAGTTATGCCAGAGACCATGTAGTCCCCAAAGCCTAAAATTTACTCTCTGTCTCTTTAAAAAACGTTTGCTGAACACTGAGCAGGACCAAGGAAGAGTAGATAAGTTATCTGTTAAGGCGAGGGGGTATAACTAGTTATAACGGTCACAAGAGTGTTGACTATGACTTTGTCCATTTATTTTCCCATTGGAAGTGATTTTTTTTTTAGACAGGGTCTTGCTCTGTTGCCCAGGCTGGAGTGCAGTGGGACAATCTTGGCTCAGTGTAGCCTCGACCTCCTGGGCTCAAGCAATCCTCCTGCCTCAGCCTCCCAAGTAGCTAGGATTATAGGCGCAACACCATGCCTGGTCAGTGTTTTTATTTTTTGTATAGATGAGATCTCACTATGTTGCCCAGGCTGGTCTTGAACTCCTGGCCTCAAGCAATCCTCCTGCCTCAGCCTTCCAAAGCCCTGGGATTACAGGCATGAGCCACTGGGACCCATTTTTAAAACCTAAATTAGATTATGTCACTCTCCTGCTCAAAATCTTTTAATGGTTTCCAGCTCACTGGGAATAAAATTCAAGGATCCCCTTTATCCTCTGAGACAGACCTCGCCTCCTCCTGTTCCTCTTGCTCACTTCATGCCACCCTCATCCCCGTTGTTCCTCAGACATGCAGAGCGCATTCCTATCTCAGGACCTTTGTGCTTGTTGTTCCCTTTATCTGGACCGTTTCCCCAGATATACGCACGCCACTTCATTCACGTTTCTATTCAAAGTTTTCCTTTCAGAGAAGCCTTCCCCATCATTGCAGCACTTTTTGCTTCCTGACATCATTTATTTGTCGATTTTCTTTGTCTACACTAGTAGGTCAGACACAAGAGGACAAGGATGTTGTTGTATCCCCAGCTCACAGAACAGTGCCAATCACAATATTGGTTGGATAAATGAATGGTTGGAAACGGCAGGAATTTTTTGCGTGTCTCCAGGCTATGTCCCCACTGATTGGACCATATTATTGTTAATCAATATTTCATTTTAGCCAATATCCATCCTGTTACAATTACGTGGCTGTCTCTGTCACCAGCTGGCCTTGTTTCCTGCCAAACACCTTGTCCTTAATTGTCTCAACAGCTGCCCTGTGCATTTCTCATGCCAGATGCCAGCCTGAAATGCTGCCATTTCTCTGCCTGAAAAATCCTCAGGATGATTCTTCAAACCCCTGAAATGGACAATGACATTTCATGCATAGATGCACTTTTCTAGGGGGAGGGTCCAGAGCCGTCACCCAGTTTGCAAGAGGGTCCTCCACCCTCCAAAGGCCGAGGTGCTCTGATTTTAAACAACAGCAGTCCATTTGCCTAAACCATGTTAATCTTTCTATCTGTGTGGCAGGCCCTCCTGGGGTGCCTTCCACTGGCTGATACCTTGTGATTTCTTCTGTTCTTCATACCTGAGCTGCTTTCACCAGGATGCTCTCTGTGCACCTCTGGAAGCTTCCTCTCTTCTGCCACATTCTGAAATCTTAGGCTAAATACCACACTCCCCTACAGCAAGCAGGGTCCCTAGTGGTTGCCCCCACATGGCTGTTTTATTCCAGGCAGTGAAATGGGCTGGGTTGAACCCCCTGCAACTGAAGCAGCATCGTTTGTCTGTGGTAGTACCAGAGGTTCGTTGTCTCACGCAAGGAAATTGAAGATGCAGACACACAAAGAGTGGCTTTAAGAGCAGAGTGTTTAACGGGCAAAAGAGAAAAGCTCCCCCATGCAGAGGGAGGGGGTTTCTGAATGGGTCTCCCCGGTTTGGGGCAAGATGTGGTTGGTTTCATAAATGAGCTTGAAGAGGTGGTGTCTGATTTACATAGGGTGTAGTGGATTGGTTGGACCAGGTGCGCCATTTACACAGGGCACCAAGAGGCTGGCCATCCCACCCTAATCTTTTATTATGTAAATGAGGTCTTTACCTGGCCAGCACTGTATTGACTGCACACATGATGACAAAGGAAAGGGAAGAGGAAACCTCCGTGTTGAATATGCCTGGCTTCCAGGTATCCCTTTTCTATTGGCATAGCTGCTGGCATCACCTGTGCAAGCTTCCAGCTTGCTTATCTAGGCTTGTAGCTTGATTTTTCAGGCTGCTTTTCATGAAAAGGATACCCTTACCGAGGATTGCCTTACCCCTGATTAACTCCTAAATAATTTCTTTCTAGCTCCTGTATCACAGGGACACTTTTTTGGCTCCTGTAACGCAGAGACGCGTTTCTGGGAAGAGCTGCCTGCCAGCCTCCGGCAGAATGGCGTCAAGTGCGTCATTCTTAATGAACCCAAGGCCTGGTTTACTGTTCGGTGACGTGTCTGTGCTGCGAGATTCATTTCCTGCCAAGGTCCTCTGCTCATTTCTCAAAGCCATTCAGGCGAGGCTGCCCAACTGGGGAGACTCAGGGTTCTCCTTTTACTCGGAGGAAATGTCAGAAGTCCGTCCTTTCTAAAAGTCACTGGCAGGGGGGAAACTTGGACAGTGCCGTTGCCTCAGCTGTGAGAGGATTTTCCTTTCCAGGAGGAGAATTATTCCAATGAAGCTCACCTGCAAACGCAGCTGCTGGCCTTCTTCTAGTGATGTGTGGAAGGTTAGGAAGAGAAAGGCCAGGGCAGAGCTGGGGTTCCAGCTGGGAAATGTAAGGATATAACTAAGCTTCTGGTAGGAGGGGTCAGCTGTGGGCTGTATTCAGGTTCCAAGGGACCTAGCCAGGAAGGGGTGCCCCTGGGCCTCTTTGGCTAGACCATCCCAGCTCATCCTCCCCTACAGCAGAGGCCCAACCTGCCCAAAGCCACCCTTTTTCTTTTCTTTTTTTTTGAGATGGAGTTTTGCTCTTGTTGCCCAGGCTGGAGTGCAATGGCGTGATCTCAGCTCACCGTAACCTCCACCTCCCAGGTTCAAGCGAATCTCCTGCCTCAGCCTCCCTAGTAGCTGGGATTACAGACATGTGCCACCACGCCCGGCTAATTTTGTATTTTTACAAATACAAAATTTAGAGACAGAGTTTCTCCATGTTGGTCAGGCTGGTCTCGAACTCTCAACCTCAGGTGATCCACCCGCTTCGGACTCCCAAAGTGCTGGGATTACAGGCGTGAGCCACCATGCCCGGTAAGCCACCCTCTTTCTTTCATGCAGGAGAATTCTTACTGCATACGCACCGTGTGCAGCGTCCTGGGCCTACGGAGATAAAATGTGTTCCTGTCTTTAGGAGACTAGAGATTCAACTAGGTAATTACACCCAAATGTGAGGAGATGGAAGTGCCAGGGGCCCTGAGGGCAGAGGCTTGGGGGCCCAAAGGAAGACTTCCTGGAGGAGGTGACATCCAAGTGGAGACTTGGAAGACAAGTGGAAATTCTTATATTCAGACCTAAAGGAGGGAAGAGTCCTGGCTTAGTTTCTCAAGTGCCACTGCCTAAAATTCTTTTAAAAGGGAACAAGTTTTTTGCTGTTTTTAATGGCAGGTAAACAGTAAAGCAAAGCAAACAGCCTTGGAGACCTAGAGGAGGGTGGGAGAGCGGGACGAGAACACAGAAGGAAGATGTGGAAGGCAAAAAAGAAAAAAAAAAAAACCCCACAACCCCAGGAAAGTGACCAGCAGCACCAGCAGCACCTGGTTGGGGGCGGGGCGGGGAGTGGCTGTGAAAAATGCAGATTACCTGGGCCACCCCAGACCCATTAAATCAGAAGCTGTGGGGATGGGGCCTGCAATCTGTGTGTTAACAAATCCTCCAGGTGATTCTGATGCCTGCTCAAGTTTAGAGCCGCTGGGCTGTAAGCCTGGGACACGGCAGTTCTCATTAGTGTTTAATGAGAGTGATGAGGGAATCAATTAGCCAATTACTCTACCTTGGAAAAGAGGAGCAGTGTGTTCTCAGCCTTGGCTGCACATTAGAAGCACCTTGAGAGCTTTTAAAAATCCCAAGGCCTGGGCCATGCCCCAGACCAATTACATAAGAATCTCTAAAGGCGACCCAGGCACTGACATTTTTAAAGCACATTAGGTGATTCTAATGTGCAGCCAACACCGAGCACCACTGCAGTAAAAGAAGACATTGGGTTGGACATAGTGGCTCACACCTGGAATCCCAGCACTTTGGGAGGTCGAGGCAGGCAGATCACTTGAGGTTAGAAGTTCAAGACCAGCCTCGCCAACATGGTGAAACCCCATCTCTACTAAAAATACAAAAATTAGCCAGACATGGTGGTGTATCCCTGTAATCCCAGCTACTCGGGAGACTGAGGCAGGAGAATTGCTTGAACTCAGGAGGGGGAGGTTGCAGTGAGCTGAGATTGCGCCATTGCACTCCAGCCTGGGCAACAGAGCAAGACTCTGTCTCAATAAACAAAGAATTAGCATGGTGTGGTGGCTACTATGCACTTGTAGTCCCAGCTACTTGAGAGGCTGAGATGGGAGGATTGCTTGAGCACAGGGAGGTTGAGGCTGCAGCCATGATCACACTACTGCTCTCTAATCTGGGCGACAGAGGAGACCTTGTCTCAGAAAAAGAAAAAAAAAAAAAAAAAAGCATCAGCAATACACTCTGTTTTGAATGGCTTAGATAACTTTATTTTTTAAAATATATTTATTTCAGTAGCTTTTGGGGTACAATTGGTTTTTGGTTATATGAATGAATTGTACAGTGGTGAAGTCTGAGACTTTAGCACAACCATCACCTGAGTAATGTACAGTGTACCCAATATGGAGTTTTTTCTCCTTCACCCTCCCACCCTCCTTCTGAGTCTCCAAAGTCCATTATATCACTCTGTGTGCCTTTGCTTACCCATAGCTTAGCTCCCACTTATTAGTGAGAACATGTGGTATTTGGTTTTCCACTCCTGACTTACTTCACTTAGAATAATGGCCTCCAGCTGCATCCAGTTGCTGCAAAAGTCATTATATTTCATTCTTTCTTATGGCTGAGTAGTATTCCTTGATGTATATATACCAAATTTTCTTTATCTTTGGTCGATGGGCACTTAGGTTGGTTCCATATCTTTGCAATTGTGAATTGTACGGCAATCAACATACATGTGCAGGTGTCTTTTTGATATAGTGACTTATTTTTCTTTGGGTAGATACCCAGTAGTGGGATTGCTGGATGGAATGGTAGATCTACTTTTAGAGAACTTTATTTTAAACAGGAATGGCATACATAGAAGTGCATATCAAGTAACAAGTGATTCAGAGAAAATAGAGCTGCTTTTTTAAAATATATATATATTATAATAAAAAATCTGAAAGCTGAGAGCCTAGAACTGGAACAGCAGCCTCACAATGTCTTCAGCAATCTGGGCTCCTTCTAGGTGACCACTCTAGAAGGGTGGCCCTCAGAGCCACAATGTAACTACTAGAGCTAACCCATTCATGTCCCAGGAAGGAAAAACTTAAAGAATGAGGGTCAAAAAAGAGTAGCTGCTCTCTTGTTTAATCTTCTCTAAGGAATGCTCCTGGAAGCCCCAACCAGAGACTTACGCTGAGAGCTCATTGGTCAGGACTGTGACACATGACTACCCTCAACTGCAAGGGAGTCTGGGAAATGCAATATTGTAACTGAGCACCTTGCCATTGAGAGCAATATTGGGTTCTGTTATTAAGGAAGAAGTGGGAAATGGATATTGGATAGAGAGAATGAAGACTGGGTAAGTAGCCACCAGTCCATTTCTGTATTAGAGTTCTCCAGAGAAACAGAACCAATAAGATATTTGTATAAACAGATGTATTATAAGGTATTGCTTACATGATAATGGAGGCTGAGAAGTCCCACAATCTTCTGTCTGCAAGCTGGAGACCCAGGAAAGCAGGTTGCATGGTTGGAAGGCCTGAGAGGTGAAGAGTCAATGGGGTCAATTCTAATCTGATCTGAAGACCTCAGAATCAGGGGTTCTGAAGCTTGATGTCCCAGCTCAGTCAGACAGAAAGGGAATCTAACCTTCTTCCACCGTTTTGTTCTATTCAGGTCCTCAATGGATTGGACAAGGCCCACCCACAGTGGGGGGGGGGGGGTCAGCTGCTTTTCTCAGTTCACTGACTCAAATGCTAATATCTTCCATGAACAGCTTCACAGACATACCAGAAATAATGTTTAAGCAGATACACGGGCATCTTGTGGCCCCGTCAAGTTGACATACAAAATCAACCATCACAGTGTCCCAAAAATCTTCCTTGGATGTTCATGGATGAATGATTTAGGGGGGTTTGTGCTACAGAACCGTATTAGACTCAAAACTAGGAGAGAACTTTCCCAGAAAGCTGTAAGGCGTTTAATTAATAAAAACTGCGGTCCCTACACTTTCCTTCTCTGACTGGGTAGTGGTGGTGGTAGGGAGGGTGGTCAAGATGAGTAGGGGTGGCAGAGAGAGAGACAGAAAGAGAGTAATCAGAGAAGTCACCAGGATTCTGGGGAGCAATCTGAGGTTATAAAGAGGTGGGCACTTTTTTCAAGGTTTCACAATGCATCAGTGAACTAGGGGGTAGAACCTGGAGAGAACAGAGATCTGCTGTGACAAGGAGGAGTTTTGTTTCTGCAAAGAGTGAGTGGAGGGTTAATCTGGACTCTGAGTCATGAGGAATAGAAACCCAGCTTCAAGTATATTTAGCGAAAAAGTAATTTATTGTCTAACCTAATTGAATAGTATGAGGAGTATGTAGAATTCAGGCATGGCTCGATCTAGGTGAAAGAACCTCCGAGCTACGGCTTCAGTTATCACCTTTCAGGTGATCCTTGGTTCAGAAGAGCCCTTAGGCAATCTACTGTGTTCCCTGTTTGTGCTTTCGTGGCCTGTCATGGTGAGCAAGTCCGCTGGAATTCTCAGGTAACAGGGAATAGAGAGACACATAATATCAATGTTTTCATGCAAGCATAATGCCCTTATTTAAGGGAAGCAGTAGCGAGGGGTGTTCATTTCCTACATATTAGGCAAGTCCAGCTGGATTCTTATGGTGCAGGGCTATTTGCCCTTCCCTGACACTCTGTGGTCTCTTCTCTGAACCAGCTAATGTGATTTGTTAGCTGTCATTGATTGTTTGTGGTTTTTTTTTTTTTTTTTTTTTTTTTTTTTTTTTGAGTCAAAGTCTCGCTCTGTCACCCAGGCTGGAGTGCAGTGGTGCCATCTCGGCTCACTGCAACCTCTGCCTCCTGGGTTCAAGTGATTCTCCTGCCTCAACCTCCTGAGAAGCTGGGATTACAGGCGCACGCAACCATGCCTGGCTAATTTTTTTTTTTTTTTTTAAATATTTTTAGTAGAGATGTGGTTTCACCACGTTGGCCAGGCTGGTCTTGAACTTGAACTCCTGACCTCAAGTGATCCACCTACCTCAACCTCCCAAAGTGCTGGAATTACAGGCATGAGTCACCGTGCCCAGCCTGTTGTTGATTTTTATACATTAAAAAAATAGAATTAAATGTTTTCAGCCATGAAACATCAGTCCACTGATGGGATACCCAGACGTGGAGAAACTCTAAAGACAGGCTTCTAGAGAGAGGAAAACAGTGCATCATCTAGCAGGCTTTCTGCACATCTCTCGTTCTGGCTAATGGTTCCAGGCAGCTATTTTTGTATTGTTTGCTTGTCCTGTCTTTGTTCTTTTCATCTTATAGGTACTCACAGCATATCAGGGCCTCAATGGGGCAACAGAAATGCACATATGAATAAACAAGCAATAATCCTGGCCCTGAAAGGCAGCTCATAATATGCCCGCCTGTATCTGCGTAGGCCTTCCGCCTGCAGAGCTGAGGCAGCCTGACTGCCCCACCAGGACTGGCATCTCTTTGCCTGTTGCTTGCATTGGCTTCCAGAAGCCTCTCTGCCTACGCACAGGTGGCAAAAGTGCCAGATGCTCCTCCAGTGATGGACGGGAGTCAGTGCATGGAGCCTCACTCCCGGGGAGAAACCGTGAGATGCATGCTCTTCACTGGCATGCACGGGTCCCAGGGGCCCGCCGTGGTGACAGCCCCTCTAGAGGCTGCTGCCCTCCTCCTCTATCTCTCTTCCCCACCGACTGTGCTTCCTAGGATCACCTCCCAAATAAATAGCTGGCATGCAAACCCTTGTCAGCGGCTCTGCTTCTGAGGGAACCCAACCCAGGACAACCCCCGATGTCTTCTGGAGACCCCGTGAACAGCATGGAGGCACCATATCAAAGCACGCCCAGGGCACGGGCAGGGGAGCACAGAGAAGGTGACCCGAGAAGGGGGCTGGAGAAAGTGAGAGATGTGACCTGGGGCAAAGCGAAGGCAGGGCATTCCTGGCAGATGCAATTGCAAGAGCAGGGCTGTGAAGGGCTGAAATGGCCCTTGAGGCAAGATATGGCTTGGAATTGTGTTATTTGTGATTTTCTTTTTCCCCCTCTTCCTCATATGAACTGCTCTGGGACTTGGGAGCAGAGATGAGATGTGATATAGCCTCGAGGAGCAATGGATAGTAGGAGGGGAAAAGACAGCACAAAACAAAGTACAGAAGGTTTTAAATTATTTTTCCCAAAACAGGCTTCTCGGAATCAAGGATGAAGCAGAGCACAGAAGCTTCTCTTCCCGCCCAGGGAGGAGACACAGGAGGGTCACAGGGCCAGGCGCAGCACAGAGCACGGGGAAAAGGTAGGACATTAGAAACTTTGGCGTGGGGATGCTGGCACACCCTGGAGGCCTGGGTGGTTGCCGTGGAGCATTTGTTAGAATTTTATTGTAATTATGACTTTTGCAATGAAAAGTAATGGCAAAAACCGCAACTACTTTTGCACCAACCTAATGGACGCTACATTCACTGTTTACCTGGGCACTGTGGGGTGATAATTCTGTGGCAGCTTGACTGCTCAGCTCATGGAGTGTCCAGGAGAGGATGTCCAGACGCCTCACCCCCATGCTGAGACTGGGCCCCTTCCAGTGCCACATGGCCAAGGCCATAACCCTCTTCCTCAGAGCTGCATCAGGGTATGAGAGGCCCTCGACGGTGGTGGAAACCCACCCACACCCAGACCCCACACAGGCTAAATCTGAAGAGTGCTGGTAAGGTTTGGCTGTGTCCCCTCATCTTGAATTGTAGCTCCCAAAGTTGCCACATGTTGTGGGTGGGACCCAGTGGGAGATAATTGAATCATTGGGGTGGTTTCTCCTATACTGTTCTCATGGTAGTGAATAAGTCTCATGCGATCTGATGGTTTTATAGGGGAAACCCCTTTCACTTGGTTTTCACTCTCTCTTTGCCAGCCACCATGTAAGATGTGTCTTTGTTCTTCCCTCACCTTCCGCCATGAGTGTGAGGCCTCCCCAGCCACATGGAACTGTGAATCTATTAAACCTCCTTTTCTTTATAACTGACCCAGTCTCTGGTATGCCTTTACCAGTAGCATGAAAACAGACTAAGACAAGTGCCAACCTGTCTGGGCAAGATGCCAGCTCTGTACAAGGTGAAGGAAATGACAACTCACAACATGGGGAGAAAATAACGACCTTTGAATCACCCCCTCATGCTGTGCACAAAGGCCTGCTCATTGTATGTGAATCTACAGATGATATAAATACATGTATATATGTTATATAAAAGCTCTGAGATTCACTTTTTAGTTGTCTGAGCATGAACGTGACAATTCAATTGAGCTGCTCTGCAATAAGGATGAAAGGATAAAATTAGAACCAATTAAAGTTACTTGATGAAACATCTCATAAGCACCACAGAAAATCCAATGTTAAGTAATGGGGTGACCTGACATGTGAAGTCTCGCTGTCTCATCCCCAGTGCAGAGAGAATAAATGGGCTGGAGCTCTGAGGCCTGAGAGGTCGGTGGCCAGCTTAAGGGTAGTGACAGTAGAACCCTAGGAGAAAGGAGAGGTCAGCTAAGATGGATGGGGGAGTCTCTTTTGGGTATCCCCTCCTGTGCTTTGATATTTTTCCCAGAGGTTGCTGGGGCTTATCTTTGGGGTGCATCACCAAAAATATCCTTTCTAGAAGATGGAGTGAGTGATAAGATACCCAACAGTCAGAAGATGTGATTTCAGATGCTGGCTTGCCACTGAGTCATGAACAACTCCTGGTAAACTCACTGAACATCTCTACGTGGAGTTCCCTCATTTGGAAAAGTGGGATTAAGATGCCTGAATTACTCTCCTGAATTATTGTCAAGCTTTAACTGCTTAATCCACTCCTTTTTTTTTTTTTTTTTTTTTTTTTTTTGACAGAGTCTTGCTCTTTTGCCCAGGCTGGCATGATCTTGGGTCACTGCAACCTCCGCCTCCTGGGTTTAAGTGATTCTCATTCCTCAGCCTCTGGAGTAGCTGGGATTATAGGCACATGCCACCACACCTGGCTATTTTTTGTATTTTTAGGAGAGACTGGCTTTCACCATTTTAGCCAGGCTGGTCTCGAATTTCTGACCTCAGGTGATCCGCCCGCCTCAGACTCCCAAAGTTCTGGGATTACAGGCGGGAGCCACCTCGCCCGGCCTTAATCCACATTTGGAAGGATTAACAGCTCCTTACAAATAGAGGAGGCCATCGTTAGGTTATCAGCATCAACATCTCCACCACCACCACTCTTAGGGCCATGCTGTCTGGTAATCTATGGGAAGAGATGCAGGAGTGATCCTCCCAGGCAAGTCTGCATCGCAAGAGTCATGTTTCTTGAGATACAACATTTCCACCCAGAAGTTTGACTTTCTGGGTTTTGTGACCAAAGGATAAAGAGAGCGTTTTGTGACAGGGGAGCATTTTGGTGCCCTGACCTCAAATCACATAGGCAACAGTTTATTGTACCCATGAGCAGGCCTGGATCTGCAAGGAAAGTACTTCCTCACATTTAAAACGTGATGTTCTTTGTATCACTTGCATTTTGGCAGAACTGGACATTGCAGGAAAATAAGCTTGAATGTAGGCTTCTTCCTGGAATGTTTTGCATCTAAATAACTGCTTTAGGCCAGGTGCGGTGGTTCATGCCTGTAATCCCAGCACTTTGGGAGGCCAAGGCCCGGGTGGATCACCTGAGGACAGGAGTTTGAGACCAGCTTGGTCAACCTGAGGAAACCCAGTCTCTATTAGAAATACAAAAATTTTCCAGGTGTAGTGGTGTGTGCCTGTAATCCCAGCTACTCAGGAGGATGAGGCAAAAGAATCGCTTGAACCCGAGAGGTAGAGGTTGCAGTGAGCCAAAATTGTGCCACTGCACTCCAGCCTGGACAACAGAGATACTCTGTCTCAAAAAAAACAAAAATAAAAAATAAAAAGCTAAATAACTGCTTTAGTTATTCCTTTTCCAGAATTCTGGGCCTGGAGTTCTTCCTTGGTGACTCGGTCAAGGATAAGCACTTAAACGGAGTTATCCTTGTGTGTGTTGTACTGGTCACTTATGTCACCAAATCTCAGGGAAAGATTGGTGAAGATGGAGATAATACTTCTGTAAGCTTTGGCCATAGCTACATTCAACTTGAATATAAGCAAGGGGTCCACATGGGCCAGTTCCCTGTATAAAGTTGCACCAAATCCCAGCACCCAATGTAATTAAAAATCAGTCCAAAATCTCTATGTCCAGGTTACATCCCAGACTGATTCTACCAGAAGCTCTGGGGTGGGGCCTAGCATCATTCTTTTCTTTTCTGTTTTTGTTTAGTTTTTGAGACAGGGTCTCGCTCTGTCACCCAGACTGGAGTGCATAGCTCACTGAAGCCTCGAACTCCTGTGCTCAAGTGATTGTCCTGCCTCAGCTTCCTGAGTAACTGGGACTACAGGCACACACCACCATGCCTGGCTGTTTTGATGTTTTGTAGAGATGGAGTCTTGCTATGTTGCCCAGGCTAGTCTCAAACTCCTGGCCTCAAGTGATCTGCCTTCCTCAACCTCCCAAAATGCTAGCCACCATGCCTGACCCTGGCATCATTATTTTCTGACACTCCCTGATAGTCCAATGCCCAGCTAAGATTTAGAAAGACTGATGTAGTGGGTTGAGGGGGCAAGGACTATTTGAGAAAGTGACATTTGAATGAAGATATAAAAAATGAGAGATCCAAGAAAAAAGTTTCGGAAAAGTGCCAAATGAAAGGTAAAAACTGAGACGCTTATTCCAGTAATTCAATGAAAAATGCCATATTTGCCTTTTACAATTACTTTTTTTTTTTTTTTTTTGACTGGGTCTTGCTCTGTTGCCCAGGCTGGAGCACAGTGGTGTGATCTCAGCTCACTGTAGCTTTGACCTCCCGAGCTCAAGCCATCCTCCCACCTCAGCTTCCTGAGTAACTGGGACTACAAGCACATGCCACCATGCCTGGCTATTTTTTTATGTTTTCTAGAGACGGGGTCTTATCATGTTGCCCAGGCTGATCCTGACTCCAGGGCTCAAGAGATCTGCCTGCCTTGGCCTCCCAAAGCGCTGGGATTACAGGTGTGAGCCACCATGTCTGGCCTAAAACTTCTTATTCTTTAGAAAATACTGGCATAAGGACCAAAGATAACGCCCAGTATCCCCAGACATGATGGCTGGCCTAACCTCATGATTCAAACTGACCAGAAGGATCTTTCTAAGGAGGAGCCTCTTCTTCCTCCAAGATATTTAAAATAGGGCTTGATGGAAGAGAATTTTGCTTGATTGGGGTTTTCAGGATGCCACCTGTTACATAAAATGAATATACAGGGCATTGGGGCTCTAGGAGGTGGAGTTGCTAGGGCGGAGAAAAAGGTAGGGGCAAGTAGATTCATCTCATTAAGTTCTGTGTGAGGCGGTTTTTCTTCCTCGTCTTAAGCCCACCACCGGGAGGGAGAGAGGAGGAAGGCAATTCATGGACACAGAACCACACCTAATTTAAACTCTAGGTCTGCTGTGGCAAGGGATTTGTTTGATTTATTGATTTCCTGTAACACAGACTTAGAAACAATAGTAAATACTGCATTGATCTTCAAGAGCATATCATAAGGCACTATTAGCAAGATGTGCAAACACAGACATAAGGGATAACAAGCCAAAACTCTCTCCTGGGAAGCCATAACGGTGCCAAGGGAACCAACTTTTTAAAGTGAAAATTTCTTTGGGTTGTTAGAAATGTCTGAGGCTACCTGCAAACAGTGGCTCCCACAGCTGAAACGCATCTGCCTGACAGAGATGCCTGGATTTTCCTAGCACGAGCTACTCTCTGCCGTCCCCCTTCAGCCGGCTGCTACCCCGCAGACCCCTGAGGAGGCTGTGTCAAGAAGGAATTTTCCAGATGCTGGAATGGATCAGCCGAGTTTGGTTTCTGCTTTGTCCTTTCTCCCTTCTGTCTCTGGGTATTTCAGTCTGTTTGGGCCGCTATAACAAAATACCATAGACTGGGTAATTTAAATTACCCAGAAGTTTGTTTCTCGCCATTCTGGAGGCTGAGAAGCCCAAGATCAAGGTACTGACAGATTTGGTGTCTGGACAGGGCTGGCTTCCTGGACCATAGATGGTGTCTTCTCAATGTTCTCTCACATAGTGGGAGAGATGAGGGGTTTTTCTGGGGCCTCTTTTAGAACGGCACTAATCCCATTCATGAATGCTCCGCTCTCCTGACCTAATCACCTCCCAGAGGCCCCGTCTCCTAATACCATCACCTTGGGGGTGAGGATTTCAACATATGCACTTTATGGGGGACATAGACATTTAGTCCATTGCACTAGGTCATTCACACCTTTTCAGGATTTGCTCCTGAGCCCCTTTAGACCTGTGCCTTGCTGGTGTCCCAGTGCCCTCTCCTGCTTGTTGGTCCGCAGATGCCTCTTGTGGTCAGGAACCCTGCTCTCCGCTCCTCCATCCTACCTCCTGTCTGGGCAAGCACTATGCTCTCCAGCTTCCAGATGTTCAGCCCATGCCCGTGGCTGAACCCCAGTGCCCTGTGAAGCCCACAGAAATAAGCCTGGACCCCTGACCAATCAGCAAATCCCCTGCCTTAAGTATGCCCCCAGCCTGCTCCTCCTTCATCATGGCTTGATGTAATATCTCCCCTGTTTCAGGCCTGAAACATCTTCTTAGTCTTGCTTCTGAACAATGGTTCTTGAGAGTCTCTCCATAGCGGCTACCTTCCTTTCTTCTCTTTGCTGATCTTTTACCTTCCTTTATTCCCTGCTCAAAATTCTCCTTTTTCTGAAAGATGGAAGAGCAGCAGGAAGCTGGAAGAGCTATTGATCAAAGCTGCATTTACCTAAAAACAGCATAGGGATGAAGCAGAGAGATTAAGTAATTCTCCAAACACATGTAGCTGGTAAGTGTCAGAATCAAGACTGGAGCCCAGCAGTTTTATTCAGAGACTAGGTACCTTAGTCTCACGATGCTGCCTTCCCGCTTTAGAAGGCTCTTCAAGTCTATTATCTCATGCTAAGGATCTAAAGAAGCCAGAGATGTTAACCAAATCAAATTGCCATAAGCAAGAACCTCTACCTCTCCACCAGAGAACACTAGCATGGATGGGTCAGAGGTATTCATCCAGTGAACAAATGTTCATTGGAGAGTGCAATGTGCCAAGCATCTCTAGGTATTGGGATGCAGCAGTAAATAAACCAGAAAAAACCATATCCTGCCCACAGAAAACTTACATTCTGCTGTGGGGAAGATGGACAATTAAAAAAAGAATAAAATGTATATGATGTCACATGATAATAAAGGCTAAAGAAATAAAGGTGGGGCCGGGCACAGTGGCTCACGCTTGTAATCCCGGTACTTTGGGAGGCCGAGTGGGTGGATCACGAGGTCAAGATATCGAAACCATCCTGGCCAACATGGGGAAACCCTATCTCTATGAAAAATACAAAAATTAGCTGGGTGTGGTGGCGCATGAAAGAGGAAAGGCCACGGCAAAGCGGGCAGTGGAGGTGAAGTGTCTCAGTAGAATGAGCTCTGATGCTTCTGGGCCGTGCAATGGGAGCTGATAGATTGACTTTTCTTGATTGTATGTAATCAAAACCATGTGACTTTTGAAAAAGTCTCTGAGATGATTTCTATCTGGGACTGTGTGGGCCTCATGGAAAACAGAATTTTAAAAATGATTGATGTATTGGCACAATTAGTGCTTGTAAATATTTGTTCATCACATCGTGAAATTGAAGGCTGTGCCCAGTGATCTCACAGATGAAACTGGCTCCATCTTGCCTCGCAGCTTTTACAAAATAGCAATGGCAGGCTCTCAGAGGGTTTCAGATCTGCCACAGCAAAGAGTTGGAAGATACATCCTATGCTGGGAGGCATGAGAGGTTTTTGTGTCTCTTTGCTTTTTTTTTTTTTTTTTAAGTAGTTAAGCTCAAGCACATCTGCAGATCTAAATGGGGGAGAAATGCCGTCCTGTTCACTTTGGCATCTGTGGTCAAAAGGAGCAGAACATCCACCAGGAAAATGAGCCAAGACCGGGTTGTTGGCAGGCCCCTCCCAGCTGCATCCAGTTGAGCACATGCCTGACACACGCACAAAACCGTATGTCTATTTATAATAGAAGAGAGAGCACTTTATAATTAGAAAATAATTGTTGCTTCTTTGGGCATTCTGTATCATAAAACTCTATTGAAACTCCCTGCTATTATGAAGCTTGTCAGAGGCGTGGCTGAGAGGCATTGGTACAAGAAAAGAACATGAGATATGAATACCAGCTAGCCAGCCACACATCCAAACCCAGGACGTTCCAGACAGGATGCCCACTGGCAAGAAGTCATCATTTCCCTGCCATTCTCATTTGCAAGAAACGTGCTGTTGAAAACACAGGCCTGTTGTAGTGAAGCTTTAATTTGTCTTTCTGATCTACCCATCAGGGAGCTCCATGCTTGAGCCCTGCCGGAGACTAAGTCATATATGTAAATGACCACCCTGCAGGCACCAGGAAGGGACACAATCCCCAGCTGGATCCACAAGGCCTCCTGGCCCAGTCCCTGGGTTGCGCATTCATTGTATTTGGTCTTCCTAACACAGCACATTTATGAAGACAAATGGGAAAATCAAGAGAACTGAATGTGTTCCAAACTGAACCAAAACAACATCAAGAAGCATGGGCATTTCTGAGCCTCTAGGACATCACTGCTGGTGTAAGAGAACCCACTCCACGCTCACCCTGTTATCTGTCTGGGCAAGGAAAACAGCACTTTATCTCAGAACAGGTGGAGATGGACGGCTGGACAGATGGCCGTGACCGTACACAAGGCCATCCCTACGCTCCCTGGCTGGGACAGATCCAACTGTGAGAGCTCCTTCTGTCGCTGTCCTCCAAACGTGTGGGGAATCTGTTTGTTTGTTTGTTTGTGTTTGTTTTTGTTTCTGAGACAGAGTTTTGCTCTGTTGCCCAGGCTGGAGTGCAGTTGTGCAATCTTGGCTTAGTGCAACTTCCACCTCCCACATTCAAGCAATTTTCCTGCCTCAGTCTCCCAAGTAGCTGGACTTATAGGCGCCTGCCACCATGCCTGGCTAATTTTTGTTTTTTTAGTAGAGACAGAGTTTCACCATGTTAGCCAGGCTGGTCTTGAACTCCTGACCTCAGGTGATTCACCCGCCTTGCCCTCCCAAAGTGCTGGAATTACAGGAGTGAGCCACTGTGCCCGGCCCAAATGTTTTTAAACAGATGAAATCATGTTACAATAAACAATGAAGGGACTTCTAAAACGTCTAAGCATCTGTGAAAGGAGACTGGGATGGCTCCATCCAAGAAAGGCACCCCCTGGGCTGACCGCAAAACACGGAATCTGGGAATAGGAAATCCTTTTCCTCCACTGTCTCTCCAAATGAAGATTTAAGGCCAGCTGGAGGGGAAGTGGGGTGGCTTTTTCATCCTTTTCACAGGATGGCTTTGACTTTTCGTTTCATACCTTTCTGTAATTTGTTTTTAATTTTTCAGACTTGTGTTGACATTATTTTGATAATTACAAATCAATACCCAAGAAAGTACCCTAGTCTGTCAAGAAGGCCTTGGTCGCACCCACACTGATATATAGCTAGATGATTAGACACACAGATAATGATTCCCATCAAATGTGCCCTGCACCTTTTGCTATTTTGGAACTTTCTAGAACTTCAGTGCTAAACACATCTGTAAGATCTCTGTGGGCAAAGCAGGCTATAGGCTGCCTTGTAGAAAAATGAGCATTTTATAATCTGTTAGCCATGGGAACCACTTCAGCAGAAAGCCTAGAAAGGGCAGATTTTCTGAAAAAGATGACACGTGACTAAATGAAGTATTTTCTCCTTCAAATCCCTTTACAAAAGAAAAATCCCACTTGTGGTTCCTTTCTTATCAAAATCTGGTGCCTGAGAGTAGTATATAGTGTGTATAGTATATATCGTGTAGTATAGTATGTATAGTTTGTATAGTAGTATATTGTGTGTGTGTGTATATATATACACTGTACGTGTATAAGTATATACAGTATATAAGTATATATTAGTATATATACTATTGTATATATACACGATAGTATATATACTATATATGCTAATATATACTTATATATACATATACACCATATATACATAATATATATATAGTGTATATATACTATATACTATTCTCAGGCACCAGATTTTGATAAGAAAGGAAACACAAGTGGGATTTTTCATATATACACACACACACACACTATTCTCTAAGAATAAAAATACAAAAAAGTACAAATATATATATATATATATTTTTTTTTTCTTTTTTGAGACTGGGTCTCACTCCTTTGCCCAGGCTGTAGTGCAGTGGTGAGATCTCAGCTCACTGCAACCTCTGCCTCCTGGGTTCAAGTGATTCTCCTGCATCAGCCTCAGTAACCGTGATTATGGGCACCCCCACGACACCCAGCTAATTTTTGTATTTTTAGTAGAGACAGGGTTTCACCATGTTGGCCAGGCTGGTCTCGAACCCCCGACCTCAAGTGATCCATCCGCCTCGGCCTCCCAGAGTGCAGGGATTACAGACGTGAGCCACTGCGGCTGGCTAAGAATAGTATATTTTAAAGTAGAAGAAGCCAGGAGTCTTCTACTGAGAGCCAACCACCCCTCCGTGAGGGGGCTGCACACAGAAATCTCTGTGTTGGCAGCATTGCTTGTGGTGGGCGCCTCACATGGCACCTCCGTCCTGCTGTCAAGCTGCTGCCTCACATGTCAGAACCCAGAAGTAGCCGGGCCTTCCCTTGGCCAGACTATCTGAACTCCAGGAGCCGAGGTACTCCTCTCAGCATTTCAGGGCCCTCCGGCCCATAGTCTAGACTGCCTCTTTGAGTGTGGTCCTGGGCAGCCACAGGAGATCCCCAGAAAGTTTCACAGAAACACACAATTCAGGCCCCACCACACACCTACCCAATCAGAACCTACGTATTCCCAAGATCCAGGGATTCCCGTGCCCATTCAGGTTTGCGAAGCATCCGTCCTCCTGCTCAGAGGTGGCCCCACAATCCTCCCAGCTGTTAGCCAGCAGATGAAATCTGTCTTAAGAAACAGCAAACTATGGAAAAGGCCACATATTTATGATTCCAGCTATATGACATTCAGGAAAAAGCAAAACTATGAAGATAATGAAAAGATCAGTGACTGCCAGGGGTTGGGGGTTGGGGAAGGGAGGGATGAATCAGTGAAGCACTGGGGAATTTTAGAGCAGTGAAATTATTCTGTATGTTGCTATAATGGTAGATGCCTGTCATGATACATTTGCCCAAACCCACAGAATGTACAACACCAGGAGTGAGCCCTAATGTAAACTATAAACTTTAATTAATAACAACATATCGCGGTTGCTCATGTCTGTAATCCCAGGACTTTGGGAGGCCGAGGCAGGTGGATCACCTGAGGTCAGGAGATCGAGACTATCCTGGCTAACATGGTGAAACTCCGTCTCTACTAAAAATACAAAAATTAGCCAGGTGTGGTGGCATGTGCCTGTAGTCCCAGTTACTCGGGAGGCTGAGGCAGGAGAATCGCTTGAACCCGGGAGGCAGAGGTTGCAGTGAGCCGAGATCGCCCCACTGCACTCCAGCCTGGGCGACAGAGCGAGACTCCATGTCAAAAAAAAAAAAAAAAGTATCAATATTATCTCATCAACTGTAACAAACATACCACACTAATGCAAGATGTTTGCAACAGGGGAAGGTCATAGAGTGGGGTGAGGAGACACAACGGAAATCTCCACACTTTCTGCTCATTTTTTTGTAAATTTAAAGCCATTCTGAAAAAGTCTATTAATGAAGCAACATTACCATTAACATTCCCATTAATGAAACAACAATATTTTTGTTACAAATGGTTGGGGTAGCAGATATTCTTAAGCACTTTGGGGTACATAAAGCGATCCCTGAGTTGCTATTGTATGGTGTGCTCTTGCCCAATTTCACATTTCACTGATGCAACTATCCTGCTTTATGGCTGGGCATGATCCAAACTGGTAGAGAAGGAGGCTCCGAGCTTCAGGAGACTCAAGTGGAATGAGGGCTGGGAGTGGTTAGAGATGCCAGGATCCCTGTGAACTGGTGCCCCCCCGCCAGGATTAGTGTGCATCTTCTGGCGCGATCCACCATGGGTCAGCCCTGGGTTTAGGCGGCTCGGGTTTAAGGAACAAAGTAGAAAGTGACGGAACCTAAGTTGTAATGTAAGAATGAGGGAAAAACACAGATGCAAATATTTTGTGCTCTAGGAAACCTATTAGGAAATTACTAAATCCTGGAACAATGTAAAATATGGCACACACTCTAAAGAACAAGTATCTATAATGACACATACATCGTACACTTTTTGTTTAAATATGAATTTAATTAAACAGAAAATTGTAAGTGGCTGTGTGAATGATGGGAAGAGGCTTCACGTTACAGAATTCACCTCCAGCAACAATAGCATATTAGACACCAGTGGAACAACTTGACCCAGTGAGCGAATTCGTGATTTCTGTTTACATCACAGCAGGATGTGTCTAGAAATCCCAGGTTAGGAATGGGGGTGGGAATAATTTTGGCTGTGAACAGACTCTTCTCAGCACCAAGTCCTTGACAACACAACCACGTGCAAATACACAGATAGACACATGACTTGAGGTTGGTAAAAACGCTAAACGTGTATACAAAGAATGGACTGTCTTTGAGACCGATCGTCGATTCAATCTCCCCATAAACCTGGTCACAAATCCTGTTCTGAAATAATTTGAGTGAAGACAGCAGGTGACGGGTTTAGAGGCATTTGGCGCACAGGCAGCTGGGAATAAGGATTGCCACACACTCTCTGCAGGCTGTGTATTCTCTCCTGTGTGGCCTCAGATTTTCCCTGGCAAGACTGTGTGCTGCTAGCCAGTGGCCATTAGTTTACCGAGGATGTTAGGTTTTCTTTTCGCCTGGGGTCTCAGACCCTGTCTTCTTCACTGTCACAGAGTTTGCTTGAACTTTGCTTTTCCCAGTGCTCGGCTTCTTCTGTTTCTGGCTATTGTTTTGAAGGGATTTCAGTCCCAGCATTTTGCAATACTTGTTACACTGGTGTAGTGCTTTAAACTGATCGATGAAGGTCATGGAACAGTTGCCTTTAAATCCTTTGTACCTGTGAGTTTGGGTGGAAGGAAACAGCTTTTAAAAACAGGACACTTTCATCAGTTTAAAAAGAAAAACTTGAAAGGGGAAACTAATGGTGCATGGAACATATATGAATTTCAGTTTTAGGTAAGAATGGCCACAGAGTCGGGCGCGGTGGCTCACGCCTGTAATCCCAGCACTTCGGGAGGCCGAGGCAGGTGGATCACGAGGTCAGTAGATCAAGACCATCCTGGCTAACATGGTGAAACCCTGTCTCTACTAAAAAAACAAACAAAAAAATCAGCCGGGTGTGGTGGCACGCACCTGTAGTCCCAGCTACTCGGGAGGGCGAGTCAGGAGAATCGCTTGAACCCCGGAGGTGGAGGTTGCAGTGAGCCGAGATCGTGCCACTGCACTCCAGCTTGGGCGACAGAGTGGTCTCAAAAAAAAAAAAAATGGCTACAGGATAGACACAACTATTAGTGAGGGTAAAAAAACAAAGACTGTGGAATTAAGTAAGGGAAAAGATCCACTGGCATGTACAGTGAAGATCAAAGGCCTTAGAGTATCCAAGGGTCCCAGTTGCTCACCATTGGAATGTACCAGCATTTTATTGCCCTGCTCCTCATAACCACAATGACCAGTGCTGGGCTATTTGGATAAAACATAGATCTCTTAGTGATTGAAAGCCACCCCATCCCACCTAGAATTTCTAAATAAAGAATTTCAGAACTTTGGAACTAAAAGAAAGTATTTTGTTTAGACCCTTCAATTTACAGTTGAAGAAATTCAGGCTCAGAGTTCATGAGACTACCCCAAGAAAACAAAGCAAGTTGATGTAAGAGACAAGATTAGAGTGAAGCCCTCTGAGTCTTTCTCCTACAGCAGAGCTCACTCCCCTGGCAGCCCACTTTGTCCCCAGGAGAAGAAGAATTTTTGTCTCTGGCAGATCCTTTGTCCCCAGTAGGCTCTAGAAGGGTCCATGCTGACCCCTTGGCCAGGAGTAGTTTCAGGGGTTGTTCCTCTTGGTTGGGACATTTAAATACTTAAATTATAAACGGCCTTGTTTTCATGTCCCAATTGTGGTAGGTTAGTGTGCTCCTTGAATGGACAGCTGCCCAGCCCCTGCGTCTCCCCAGCTATCTGCAAATGAACAAGAGATCCATCAAAAAACTGGTTGAAGGTGCCCTGGGTTCTGGGCAGAATGTCAAAGGGTAGTAGGCTATTGCAGCTTGTTTAGTGGCTAGAACGGTGACTCTGCAGGTCTTCCTACCAGTCACCAGAAAATCCCCAAATCCCATGCACACACTCAATCCAGTCACAGCTCCTCACAGAGTGCGGAGGAGGCCAGGTGAACATAGTGCCAGCCACATACCCTCCCCAATAAGTGGCATCTCCTTGAGATGTCCAAGGGTCCTCCTTGTCACCACAGATGAGCTTTGTCAAAGGAATTTTCCTTCAACGTGAATCCCATGGGGATAAACACTTTGAAGCAGCACATATATAAATCTATAAGGTCTACGTTGGATCCACTCAGCCCCTCCCCATCAATGCATTCTCCACACTGCCACCAGAGTAACCTCTACAAAACATAAGTCATGTCATCTCCTGCTTACAATCCCATTGCTGTCAAAACGAAGACAAAATTCCTGAACCTGCCTGTGATCCTGCACTGTCTGGCTGCATCTCCCAACCCATTGACCTCTTCAGCCATTAGAAGTGTCCAAGCTCCCTCCTCCCAAAAGTTTCTGCTTGCACTATTCCCCCTGCATGGGATGTTCCTTCCTCTTTTTTCTAGATAAGTCTTGCTCACTTTATTTATTTATTTTATTTATTGAGACGGAGTCTCAATCTTGTTGCCCAGGATGGAGTGCAATGGTGCAATCTCAGCTCATTGCAACCTCTGCTTCCCGGGTTCAAGTGATTCTCCTGCCTCAGTCTCCCGAGTAGCTGGGATTACAGGCACCCACCACCACACCTGGCTAATTTTTTTTATAGTAAAGTTGGGGTTTCACCATGTTGGCCAGGCTGGTCTTGAACTCCTCACCTCAGGTGATCCACCCACCTCGGCCTCCCAAACTCCTGGGATCACAAGCATGAGACACCACGCCCGGCCCTTGTTCACTTTAAATTCTCGGCTCATTTGACCTTTCCAACCAAGTCACATCTCCCTGTCATAGACTCTCCTGGACTGTGCACTTCCTCTTTGTGGCACGGTCCCACACACAGTCTGACATCTGTGAGTGGATGAGATGGTTAATTTCTGTCTCTCCAGTCACTGTAAATTCCGTGATGACAGAGGTCAACACTCTTTGCTCACCACTGTACCCCAACACCTAGTCCAGTGCTTAGGAAACGGCAGAAACTCAACAAATAGAGGATGATTGAAAAAAAGAGTGGGATGCTTTTATTTTAGTGGTTGTTCAGAATGCATTTTCATTTGTCTATTCTTGTGTTGACCTGTATCCGTGCTGTGTGCTTTAAAAATAAAGTCACATGGGAGGAAGGGACAGCAACTTTCCTACCTCCCTTCTCTAGAGTGCACCTAGCCAAGCACTGTGCTTGAGGCTATGGATTCAACAGAGAACACGCAAGACATTGACCCATGTTGTCCAGTGAAGAAGACAGATATTGAAGCATTACAATGAAATATGATGAATACGATGCAGGGGAAGCATTGCCGGCTGGTGAGCCTGGACAATAATTGGTGGGCTTAGTTTCTGTCAGTTTCCTGATGTCCAAAGTGTGAATAATAATAATGCCCACTGAGGCGGGTGGATCACAGGGTCAACAAATCACAACCATCCTGGCCAATAATGGTGAAACCCCAACCCTACTAAAAATACAAAAATTAGCTGGGTGCAGTGTCGGGCACCTGTCATCCCAGTTACTCAGGAGGCTGAAGCAGGAAAATCATTTGAACTCAGGAGGCAGAGGTTGCAGTGAGACCAGATGGCGCCACTGCAATCCAGCCTGGCGACAGAGTGAGACTTCGTCTCAAAAAATAATAATAATAATATTAATAATAATGCCCATAGGGTTGTTGAAGGGATGAAATGAGAAAATCCATAGAAACCATGTAGCTCAGAGCATAACACAGTAAAGAGTCAAATGATGTTGATCATGTCATTGTTATAATTATCAACATTACAACTCATGCAACGGATGCGGGCTTCCTGTGGAAGAGACTTTGAAGCTGAGAGTCAAAGCTGAGGGATTTCCCAGGTAAAGGATAGGGGCAGAGGGTGCCTGGCATTCAGGACCAGTGACATGTAGGCCCCAGTACTAAACGAAAACAGGGGCTCCTTGTTCAAAAAGTGTTAAGAATTTCAAGACAACAAGCACAGAGCATTAAACCAAACACAGGGCCCTTCTGAGTGTGAGGTCCTGTGCACAAATTGCACATGCACGAAACTAGCCCTGCCCGGTGGGAGAGAGTGCTGGCATGGTTGCTTAATAGGGCCAAAGGCAAACTGGCAAAAAGAAGTCTGTAATGCTGGCCTGATGCGGATTCTGTAGCTGATACGATTCAGGAAATCAGGCCTCCTTCACTGGCTGGTAGAAACTATAAAGGTCAACACACCTGGACTGAATGGGGAGAGTTTTTTTCCCTATGCAATCCAAGCAGGGTTTTAAGCCCTTAAAGGCGTGCAAGGTTTCCTTCCTCTGTGAAGCCAAAGCAGCAGCCTGCAGCTCCACCCTGCCGTGTCTGTTACAACTCCAGCCGCCCCTCCTCCTCCTGGCAGGGGACCCGCTCTGCCCGTGGGAGCCCACGGTCCATGGCCTTGTGAAAAAATGACTTGGTTTCTGAAAGCCAAGCTTTCTCATTGAAGAAAAGGTCAACCAAAGAAAGGAGTTGAGTCTGGCAGAGTGGGAAATCTTCTACTGCGAATGGGATCGTTTTTACATCTCTATCTTCCTCTGCAGGAGCTCCCCGAAAGGCTGAAATGTCAGCCTGTGGGCGTTTCCTGTGTACCTGAGCCCTCTCTCCTCGGTGGGACGCGGGGCCAGCGCGGCCTGCTCCCTCAGACAGGATGGCTGGCTTAATCCCACCCGCCGCTGGGGGCACCCGCGTCGCTTCACACCAACTTCTGAGCTCCTCAAACTGGGAATGCCACGCGTGGGCAGGGGCAGCTTCCTTCTCTGAGCGCATTGGAAACATGTTCCGGTCATTTGCATTAGGACTGCCTCGAGGCTTTTCAAATTCAGACAACATCTGGTCTCTGCAGAGAAAAATAACTAATTCACACTGTGACCTCCCAGAAAGATCACCGCTTGGTCCTGAAGCACTCGCTTGCCAGCAGGTGTTAATGCCAGGTAAAAAGAGAGCCCCTGTCTAACGGTCTCCACCTCTGGAATGGAAAAAGCTGAGCTGGGTCAAAGGAGCCTGACTTCCGGGCAGCCCCGGGTAGACTTCTTTCAGGAATCGGCCTCCTTCTCCACCTCCACTTAACCTCTTTCTTTAGACCCTCGCAGAAAAGCTGGAGTCAGGCAGCAGAGGCTCGGATGGCTGTTCCTGGGCAGGGTGAGGCCAGAGAGCCAAGGCAGCCCTGCACCGTCTTGGAGACGCTTTCTCAGCCCTTAGCTACCTTCAAGCTCCAGCTGCAGTGGGCTCTCTCCACACCAAGAGAAGACATCTGTCCAACCTCCTCCCTACATCTTCTTGAGAACCAGACACCCCTCTCAGAGTTAGGGGTGCGTGTGCCCATCTTCTCTCCACAGATTATGATCTCTCTCAGGACACTGCCTTATGCCCGGAACTCCTGTCCAGGGGAGGCTTTTCAATAAATGTTGAGGGAACAAATAAATGGGGACCAGCCCCATCCTCAGCACTACCTAGTCCTGGTCCTACTCTTGTCTCCACATCACATTTCTGAACATCTCTTTCTCTAATTTTCGGCCCTCACCTTAGCCTGTCAGACAATGTTGAACTTCCCTTTCCCTAGCTTTCTCAGGTGCAGATTTTTTTTTTTTTGCTACCTAGCATTTACAGAAATTACAGATCTTCCTCCTTTCTCAATTTGGTCTCTGTCTCAGCCAGGATGTTGGGCTGCTGCTTTGACCCATTGTTCTCACAAACTGACAGCCATCACCAAGGCCATTGCCCTTGCCCAAGAAGAAAAATAGGGCAACACCCTTTGTGTTCTTAGACTGATTATTCCAGATTCATTCAAAGGACATGAATTCAATGACGTCAAGCTCTCCTCTACCCAAGCAATGGGAAATGGAGGTTTCCCTGCCTGTGACCCACCTTGCATGTGACATGTGCCACCCGCTGCCTCGAGGATTGAATCTGGAGCTGCAGGACATCTCTCCAACAGGATCACCATTGCAGAAACTCACTATCCTTTTCATGTTGGATAGATGTAGGGGGTTGAGTAGCATCCTTGCCCACCCCATCCCCAAAGTCACGTCCTTCCCAGAACCTCAGAATGTGACCTTATTTGGAAATCACGTCATTACAGATGGAATTTCTTAAATGAGGTCACACTGGAGCAGGGGAGGCCCTCAATCCACTGTTACTGGTATCTCATAAGAAGATGACAAAAGACAGAGACACACAGGGGGAATACCATGTGATGCTGGAGACAGAGGTTAGAGAGATGCGTCTATCAGCCAAGGAACTCCAAGGATTGCCAGCAAACCCGGAAGCCAGGGGAGGGGCATGGAACAGACCCTCCCTCAGATCCTGCAGAAGGAGCCAACCCTGCCAGCAACTTGATTTCAGTCTTCCAGCCCCCGGAACTGTGAGACAATCCATTTCTGTCATCGGAAGCTCTTGGTTCATGGTCATTTGTTATGGCAGCCCTAGGAATCTAACACAGTGGAATAAAGAATCTTGTATTTGAGATCTTTTTCAAATATTTTCATTTTAAAAAATCTTAACTTTATTGAATTTTACTAAATGGGTCTTTTTATCCTTAACCTCTAATTAGTATAATTTTTTCGCCTGTCACTTGGATGTGAATCTATCCATCGGATGTGAATCTATCCATCTGCTCTCACAATCTCCAGAATTGGAACACTAAATTTATTCCACTCAACAGCATTGTAATCCCAGCACTTTGGGAGGCTGAATCAGGAGGATCGCTGGAGCCCAGGAGTGCAAGACCAGCCTGGGCAACATAGTGAGACCCTATCTCTACAAAACAAAAACCAAATATGAACAGCATTCAGTATAGTCTTTTCTCAACTATATACCCCCCTGGATGAGAGTGGTCCCTACGAATGACCTCAAGACCCTATTAAAATGCTGATTTGGATTCAGTAGGTCTAGAGTGGGGTGGAAGGTTCTGGCATTTCTACCAGGCTCTGGGGGGTATTGATGTCACTGGTCCAGGGACCCCCTCTCCTTTGAGCAACAAGGAGATAAACTACTCAAAGTGTTCAGTGATCTACACTCATCCCTATTTGACTTTGGAAATGTCTTTAAACTGGAACACAAGTATATCTTATGTTTATGAAGTTAGTGTCAAACAACCTGACAAAGTCACACTGAAACATCCCACCTGGGGAGGAGCTATGGAGGCTGTTTCTACAGTCCTGCCCTCACTCAACAAAGATTTATTCAAGATTTGCTATGTGTTAGAAACTGTGCCAGGCTGATGTCTTGCTTGAAAACAATTTCTCTCTCCTCTCATCCTAATAATGAATGGTATAGCCTTTCAGATTCACACAGAAATCACCAACTGATAGCAGCAGGGTGACTGCCCTCTCTCCGGGATCTGCTCACAACCCTGCTAGACAATGTATTGGCTCCAAAAACACCTGGAGAGCAGGGGTGGAGGAAAGTCACAGAAACTTCCAGCCCTGGCTGAGTTGGAGAAACCAAAGTTCTTGGCTGGCTTAATAAAGGAAATGAAGACAGGCAAGGCAAACCTACTGAGAAGTTTTCCTGCACTTTGGTAACCCATTAGATGCCAACCAGAAGCTGCGTTGAACACCTTGAGTTTGAGATCTTTTCTGAAGAAAATTTTCATGCAGAGGGAATGGCTACGAGGACAAGGAATTCGAGGTCAGGATGGGGGTGAAGAATTGAAACAAAGCCCTGGTCTGATGTGTGATGTGTGTGTGTAAAATAAAGCCAGGCTGGACTTAGGCTCTGCTAGAACAGACTGTCACCTGTGTGGAAAGGGAGGGACACTGGGGAGCTGTTTCCACCTGGAAACAGCAAGAGATTCCTAAAGTGCCACTCATACCCCTCATTTTTCATGTGTACTCATTGATTTCTTCACTGATCAGGCAGCAGCTGTGTGCCAAACACTGTAGGGGAACTAAAAAGGATTAATTAATAAGCAGAGTGGCACTTTCCCAAAAGCGGCCATCTTGGAGCAAGCTGTCACATCTCAGCGGGAGGAAGTTCTGTGGAAACCCGGAGGGTGCCATTTTCACACTCCTGAGCAGATTCCTACAAGATTTCCTAGATCAAAGACAGCTTGGGGTTTATCTGGCAGAGGGAACAGCATAGTAAGGTTCAGGGGCACGTTCTGAGCAAGAGCAGGCGTTCTGAGGGGAGATGCTGTCAGAGGATATGTGAAAAGGTTTCAAAGCCATGCTGTGCCATTTCTCCTGTGACATGCTGGTTTCCAAAATACGTTCTCATGAGCAACAGTCCCACAGGAGTCTTTGAAATTCTGTGGTGTAAATGCTGTGAGAAATGCTATATGATATCTCTCCTAGGTTTGGTATGGGAGGTAGCTCACGCCTGTCATCCCAGCACTTTGAGAGGCCAAGGCGAGAGGACTGTTTGAACTCAGCAGTTTGAGACCAGCCTGGGCAACATAGTGAGACCCCACCCCTACAAAAAAAATTTTTTTTAATAGCTGGGTGTGGTGGTGCTTGCCTACAGTTCCAGCTACTTGGGAGGATGAGGCAGGAGGATCACATGAGCCCAGGAGTTCCAGGCAGCAGTGAGCCGTGATCAGGACTCCACACTCCAGCGTGGACAATAGAGAAAGACCCTGTCTCAAAATAATCGTAATAATAATAATATCTTTCCTTGTCCCTAGGACATTCAAAATACACATCAGCTCTTTAAAGACTCTATGAAGTCTCACACTAAAGAAGCCTCCTGGCCGGGCATGATGGCTCATGTCTGTAATCCCAGCACTTTGGGAGGTCGAGGCTGGTGGATCATGAGGTCAGGATATTGAGACCATCCTGGCCCCATCTCTACTAAAAATACAAAAATTAGCTGGGCGTGGTGCTGTGTGCCTGTAGTCTTAGCTACTCAGGAGGCTGAGGCAGGAGAATGGCTTGAACCAGGGAGGCAGAGGTTGTAGTGAGCCAAGATCGTGCCATTGCACTCCAGCCTGAGTGACAGAATGAGACTCCATCTCAAAAAAAAAAAAAGAAAAATAAAAAAAGGAAACCCCCTAAACTTATTCAACCCAGGGTTTCCCAAAATTGCTTGACAACAGAAATCTTGTTTCACATAATTACTTTGAAAAGCACTTTAAAAATTCATGGAGTTTTTGAGGGTGGGGATGTGGTAGCATAACCAGATCTGTGTTTTCTAGAGAAGTTCTCCCCTGAGGATGTCTACAAGGTGACCTTCTCTTGGGGCAGTTGACCTTCAGCAACTGATCTCAACAAAATGCCATCTCAGCCACCACTGCCCCTCCCTGGGCCAGTCAGGGGAGCCTCCAGGCAATTCTCCCCTGCTTTCCACCTTGTCCAGGTGAGTGCAGGTCAGATCATGTCATGGCCAAGCAACTGCTTGGATGGCCCCATCTCCCTCTGAACAAAGTCTAGCCCCTCCCCTTGTTTCCCGGCACTCTCTGCCCTTCTTGCCCAGTGCTATGGCTGCTCCCTCAGTCCTCAGTTGAAGCCACAGTCCCAGCTACCCCAACAGAAACCAAGTCCTGGCCCTATCTTCCCTCATCACCTCCCTGGCTGGAAAAAAACAAAAAGAATTCAAAAAGTTCCCTCCTTCTGCAGAAAAATGAGAGGGAGAGGAGGACAGAAGTGCCCCACCTTCAATGAGTCTGGTCTCTGTGTCAGATGGCAACATATTCTAGAATCCCTGTACATTTGCATTTCGCTTTTGATGGCACCCTCAACCAGGAGGTTCTGTGAGACAGGAGTCCCGAAGAAGAGAGCTCAGAGAGGAGCCCAGGGGAGGGGGAGAAGCACTCATCTACTATGCGTCCGTTTTTTGAGGTCACGTGAGTCCCATCTCCATGAATATGCAGGAAGCACACAGTCCATTCCTTAGTATCTGAAATGCAAACTGGAGTTGAAGACAAAGAACCCAGGAGGGGGCGTTGTAGGTAGACATTCACCAAATAAGCAACCTGAGATTCACCCACTGTCCTAAGCCCCAGAGCTCTGATTCCCAAAGGACTGTGCTGGTTTTTATCTGCAAATGGGAGTGAAACCACCTTTGCAGAAATTATAACTCAGAAAATTGTGACAGTGAAAGAGATCTGACCTAACTAACTCCTTCTTGCTTCTAACCTCCAAGCTGTCCTTGTTCTTTCCTGGGCAGAGGCCAAACTAACTTTGGGAGGAACTTAGTTTATAGTTTAACTTTGAAACAAAGACCATAACAGCCCTTTCCCAAAACAAATCCCCTTCTTGCTTGGGAACTAGACTACCTTTGCAGGACTAACAAATTAGCCACAAGATTAGAAATTACGGTTTAAGAGTCATGCAGCTGGAGGCTACAAGGTTCTAAACCTCCCCAGTTGCTCCTAAGGATGACATCACCATTGTAAAATCTAAGCTTGGAGCTTGAGATGTTTTTCAGACCCTGCCCTTGATGCATCAACTGGCGCCTCCCAGATCAATAAACTGGCTCATGTAGTCATGTGGCCCCCACCCGGGAACTGACTCAGTGCAAGATGACAGCTTCGACTCCCTACGATTTCATCTCCGACCTGACCAATCAGCACTACCCCTACTTCCTGACTGCCAACCCCCAAATTTTCAGGGAGACTGATTTGAGTAATAATAAAACTCCAGTCTCCCATACACCTGGCTCTACGTGAATTAAACTCTTTCTGTGTTGCAATTCCCATCTTGATAAATCGGCCATGTCCTGTCTAGGCATACAGGCAAGGAGAACCCGGAGAGCAGTTACAGGAGCCTCTGCAGGGCCACAGGGCAGGCAGTTGAGGTGAGGGAGAAGTGCGCCAGCATTCCCACTAGGTACAGGCTGTTCGAGAATTCACGATTCGGAGGAGCAGCTGGGCTGACGCCCTGGGTGGAGGTGAGGGTGGGTAGAGGCAAAGCCATATTTCCAGCGTGCTCCAAGTTGCACAGTGAGGGCTGCAGGGTCTTCCATATTGACAAGCTCTAAATCCTCACGAGGGATGCCCACCACTCTGGAACATCACTCCGCAGTTCGTTCCTCACTCTTTTCCCACAGGCTCCTTTCCCTCTGCCTTCAATCAGGCAGGGTCTCTTTAGACACACACACACACACACATACACACACACACACACACACAGAGGCAGATACACAAAGACACACACAGACACAGATATACACAGAGACACACACGTACACGCACACACACAAAGGCAGACACACAAAGACACGCACACAGACACATATACGCACACACACACATTCCCCACACCTCCTTTTCTAGCTACCTTCTAGACTTTTCCTTGTCTTTTGTGGACGAACTTGTTTAGTTGCTGGCATCTTAGCAGCACATTCCCTCTCTGATCTGTCACCAGGCTCCCACCTGGTGACACCGCATTGGCTTAGACGTTCCTGAAGGCAGTGATAACTTTTTTCTTGTCTATTCTGGTCTTCACCCTGTCCTGTCCGCTCAGGCTCTGTCACCCCTGACCCTCTCGGCCATCCCTGCACCTGCCTCGTGCCTCTGTCTCCCTCCTACTGGCCACCAGTCTGTCTTGCAGGGGTGATCTCGAATCTACCAGGCTTCTCTAGACGTCCTCTCTGTTCAGACTCATCTCTGAAGCTGGATGACAAGCAATGCAGCATCTGTCCCTGAGTCCTCAGGTCCTGGGAATGGACTGGGCAGGGGGACAACTAGGGAATAGGGTCAGGAGTGGGAGGAACCCGTGGCTCCCAATTCCAGACACTTCAACAGAACTGTCCTTTGTAAGACTTCTGGGCAGAGGCCAGGAGACTGCTGTGCTAGTCCCTCCATGGAGGGGGCGTGTCCTGGCTGGCTCTGTTGGGCCTGAGAGACTCCCCTACACACTGAGAGCACTGCTTATAGTAGGATCTGCCTTGCCAACAACTGCAAAAATCACCACTATTCCCTTCAGACTTCCCTTCAGCCTCCAGACTTCCTTAATGGCAAAGACTGGCCACATAAATCAGCCAGCAGGCCAGTCGGTCCTACTACAGAATAGCCTGACCCGATGAAGATGGGATGCAGGCGGGCTTCCAGGACAGGTGACCATGGGGCACGCGGGGAGAAGAGCTATCTGGGGCATAAAATTGCCTTTCTCAAGCCGACAGGCCTGTGAGACTGGTCTGCTGATGCCTGGCATTGGGGACTCGGCTGAAATGTTTGGTGTTCTACAGTGACAAGGCCCTGCTATGACATACTTAAAAGGCATCAGGAATTCTGTTCCAATGTCCCTTTGTTTCCTCTCCTGGCAGACTCATGCATTGCTTTAAATACTCTGCCTAGAGTCACCACTCATGCACATAAGCCTATTCTTGGGGCGTGTTTCTTTGGATTAGATTGTTTCTTCCCACGTCCAGGTTTGTTTTGGCTCTTCGTCTCCAGGTATGGCGGTGTCTCAGTCTTGCGACCGGGCAAAGCATCCCAGGTGGCTGCCGTCCCCTCCACCTGCTTGTGGGCATTGAGGGCAGAGCCTTTCTTTTGGAACTCAGCTTGACCGAGTGTGGGAGTCTATTTTGATCTTTTCTCCTTTTCATGGCCAGGATCAGAGCTAGGCACGCAGACGCCAGTGGAGCCTGCTTTCTCAAGGCAGCTCTCCTCCTGCTACGTGAACGAATCATCCAGGCTTCTGTTCAGGGTCTCGGGAATTTGGCTTCCATGTCAGGGACGCCTGACACATGACACTCATCCTTAAGTCTCATCGTTCCTTCTTCCAAGGGTGGAAAGATGCAAGGCTGGCTGGCAGCCGCTCTGAGGGGTGCCCTTTATGGTTGTCCATATTAATCTTATTTTGGTCCAATGCTTACTGCCAGGGACGAAATCTGCTAATGGTACTTTTCTTTGTTGTATTTCAATCTGGCAACCGGAAACTGGCTTTTTAGGGGAGACTACAAAGGGCAAAGTATTGGTTCTGGTGCCCTCTGGTGGTTGAACTGCAATCTCGTCGCCTGCCCCAGGAACTCCCCCACTGGCTGGAGAGAAGCATGAGTTTGCAGGTCGGCTCCGCTGCCTGGGTGGCTTTAGATCGGTCTGGAGTTGGTTAGGTTACGTTTCCAAATCTCCAGTTATAAAATTAGGCATTTTTTCCTTGTGTAATTTCCAATCAGAAATTTGTTCAATGGTCCAGTTAGTATCTTGGTCTGTCTAGAAAATGGATTACTGGATGTCAAGACAATCTTACTTGCCATACTTTGTAACCTGAAATTTTTGTACCCAACATTTGCCAAAAGATTGAGGTGGCTGAGGTACAGGGGATGTGCTTCCAGACATATGTATATCTCTGGCTCCCAAGAGAAATACGACATACTCCTGTTGTAAGGAACATACAACGAAGTAAAGTTGAATTAAAATGAGTAAATCATGACAATTCTCTATTTTATTTGATGAGATTAAGACTAATTACTCCTGAAATAGGACCATAACCTTTGACTTCATTGAACAAGAGAGCAAAACAGGTTGCATGACTGGGGTGTCAGCAGCCAAATATGTGGTCCTGATTGAGACATATGGGAATATTTTTTTTAATGACACACAGAGCACTGCTTCTTATGATGGTGCTATTCCTCCAGCTGAGCCATGCCAGGTACCAGCCCCCTCATAGAACTTGCGACTGTCCCTTTGCATCATGAATGAACTAAGCTCATGCACAGTTGCTTGCTAAGAATCAAGAGAACTTCCTCAATCAACCCTTATTCTTCCATCTTCTCTCCTGCTCTCTGCAGTCTGTGATGCTCGCCTTCCTTTCTTCCCCCAGCTCATTTGCCTCCCACCTGGACTTTCCTGTCTGCAAAGTGCCGTTGAACTTGAGCCCTTTCCAAGTCTGTTCTCATGATTTAGCTCCCTTTTGCAGCTTTGACATTCACTGGAGAACTTTTTCAATTGTGCCTCGGCCTCCCAGCATTGAGGATCTGCCCTTCACTTTGGGGTGCTGACTTCAAGCAAGAAAGATTTCTTGACTCCTGCCTATAAGCAGGCTGCCCCATGCCCCATGCCTCCTCACCTGTGAAGTGAGGAGGTCGGACTTGATCACTGGTTTCCACTCCAGAGGGGTTCCCAGGAGGTCTCTCAACCACCCCTTATGCTCTGTTTGGAGAAGTTTTCCCTTTTCATCAGTTTTTCAAACTGTGATTCTAAGATATATTTATTTTGGGGGGAAAAAAACTGTGTCTTAAAAGGTAAAGCTTAAAGAAAAGTTTTTAAAAAACAAAGGAAAAGAAGATCTAATATCCTTGCCAAAGCTCTCAAACACTTCAGAATCTCCTCCTCTCCCAGCTCCTGCTCCCTGGCCTCTTCTTGGGTGGGAAGGCAATAAGTAAGTAATACTTTATAGACAGCATTCTGTACTGGGCTCCAGCCATCAGCGCTTCTAATGGGTCTTGGGCAGCTATCCCAGGCCAGATAAGTCATATTAAAGCTGAGAACAAAACCAAAGGATTGGATTTCTTTTTCAATCAGGAGAAAAAAATATATACCATTTGAAGCTCCCAGTTGGTCTGGGTTCCTGGAAGCTGTTGACTTGCTTTTAAAAGATGTCTTAAATAATCACGACCATCTTCATTTTTGAAACTTCTTGGGCAGGTTTCTTTGTTTTGGTAGAGAGCTGTTATTTAGAATTTTGCCTACTCTAGTGTCAGGCTAAGACATGAGGAGGGAAGGGAAACTAATATTTATCTAGCTCACTTCCAGTTTCAGGGGCTAGGTGTAGATTAACTGGTGGAATACCGAGGGCAAGCCGGAGTGTCCCGATGCTGTACATCACTGCCTTTAAGAACTTAGTCACATGCCCACAGTCACACAGCTGGTATGACGAGAAGCCAGGATTCAAACTAGGGCTGACTGATGCTTGCATCTGTAAGGTTCTGCAGAGCACATGGAGCCTGGAAAGGAAGTCTCCATTTGGAAAATCCTTCTGGGGTCCAGAAGCCTCCATAAATAGGGCACCATATAATTTATCTTCTAAATGGGTACACTTGTTCAGGATAAATGCTAAAGTGTATGGGATGTGAGGACCTCAGGCATAAAATGGTACCATCATGGGGAGACTGGGATAGACGTTCATCCCCCTCATCAGGTAGGCTAGGCACATTCCTATGATGCCGAGAAGCAAGTCTACTTACTATCAGGAGAAACAGAAGCAGCAGCATCACAGTACGAACTGGGTCTCGCTCTAAATCCCTCGCTCCTTCCTCCCCACTTCATCATAACCCCTCCTAACGCGCTGTCTTCACAAGCCCAAGGACACGCCCAATTCCCTGAAGTGTATGCCAGCCAGGTCTCCGGTGAGCATGGGGGAGAAGCCTGGAGACAATTCCAACATAAAACTTCATCATCACTGAGCCACCGTAGGGAAAAGGTCCAAACCGCATCCTGGTTCTAAAACCCAACTGGAAGCTTTGTGCAATCAGCAAGAACTTCATGAATCAGACTTACTGACCTGGAGGTTAAAAGAAAGAGCGATCCCCTTCCTACTTTTTCAGATCCCTCTACTTCTCTCTGTCCTTTAATGAAGCTGAAAATTAGCATATTTGTTGGATCGTGGCTGACACTGATGGTCTGAAGTAACCAGAAAGCTCCCATGGATAAGTTGTTCTCAGCCTTGGGAAAGTAAGCTGGATTCATCCCACCACTTTATTCTCTGTGTTTCTGATGCTTTGACATCTTGGGCCTTACTGGCCCTGGAGAGACTCTACTCCTCTCAGGGCTGCATATTCCTAGAGATAGTAAATGATCACCTTCCAGAGAGCCTTTCATATATATGCAAACCAACAATCCAGAACCACACTCCTAATACGTCCTCTGTGGACTCTCATACTGGGGCCACTATCCACCTGCCCTAATCACCCCAGTGCGGGTACCAGACACTAGGGCCAGTCCTATGTCCCAGAGACTGCTGGAAATGTCAAATTAGCCAATCCCAGACCTGTTTATCCTCCCTCACCTATTCCTTCCTGAATAAACCATAATATTTTTGCCTGTGTTTTCCCCTCACTTCCTCTACCTCCCAACTGGCCCTGGTGCTTCCCAGCATGGCGCCTGGTGGTGTGGTGCCCCCTCTTGGGAGCTGTGAGTAACAAACTAGCTTTTCAATGGTAACTGTCTCCTAATCTGTTGACCTTACGATACCTCATACTAATAAAACCTACATTTTGAAATGGAAGCCATCCCTTCCAAAAGTCATGAGCACTCTTTTCCTCCCCCTTACAGACGGTCTCAGTACATAGGAAGAGCAGGAGCGGGCAAAGGCGACGGCGGTTCCAACACGGAATTGCATCTTCACCAAGAACCACAAATGGCTGGCTTTCTCCTCAGTGGCAGTCAGGTAAAGAAGTGGGAAGGGGCAGCTTGTTAAAAAGACGCCCCAGTAAAATGTGATCATAGCATCATCTTCTGTGTGTGCCTCACACTAAGCAAAGCACCACTCTATATTAGAAAAATAAAGCCATCATCAAAAACAGGTAACTAATCACAGCTCTGCCAGAGATGTTGCCTCCTATGATTATCATCATGGGGGTCTGTGAGCTGCCTAAAGTCCTTTTTGGGGAAAAATTAATTTGAAATATACAAATTGAATTCACTGCATTCAATTGCAAAAACATATTTTTCAAAGAAGCTTTTAATAGTGAAGATATTAAATGTAAAAGAATGGAATATTCCAGTTAAAAGGCATCCAAATAATGCCAGCATTTTCTCCCCATGGTACTCCTATTGGTTATTAATCTTGAAATGTGTCTGCAAGAGTTCTCATTTGTTTCAAAGTTAAGAAACAAATGTGCTCCCCTGTGACAACAAAGTCCATAAATATTTTATATAAGTGAGAGAAATGAATTCATCCCAAGAACATTTGTCATCTGCAGTTAGGTCAAGAAATTCACTTTGCCCACCTCAGCCTGACAGTGTCTGCCTGGAAGGTGTCCTTAGCCCAGTGTTAAATGATGCACACTCTATTTTTTCCTACTCACCCTTTAGCCAGCGTTGCTATGCCAACGTCAGTTAGCTTCATTCCTACACCTACAGGAAGAGAAAACAAAGGTGGGAGTTTATGTTACTCAGGGTCCCTCAGAAAGAATGACAGCTCCTCCTCCTTCCCCTTCCTGCACAAACACCTGAGGCTTCTTTCAAATACGCATCCAGCTTTAGGCAGGGACCATGAGGAAGGCAGCAGTTAGCGGGACTCAAGTCTTATGTGAGCAGACAACCCAAGCCATCTCAGCTCCAGAAATGAAGTCCTCTGCCTGCCTGGCCCACCCACCCCATGACAAGGAGGGAGCTGGCCACTCTGAAAAAATCTGAGGCCCAGTGCTTGCCCCGTAAGCTCTCTCCCCAGAAATACTCTGACTTCGGCTTAGGTCTGGCTCCCCATTCTTCAATGAAAGTGGAAACCCTTACATGGTGGAAAGAAGAGTAGGCATGGCCTGGGATGGTCAATGCCAATAGCAAGAGGGTTTGACATGGTTTGGCCATGTCCCCACCCAAATCTCATCTTGAATGTAGCTCCCACAATTCCCAAGTGTGGTGAGAGGGACCCGGTGGGAGATAAATGAGTCATGGGGTGGTTTCCCCCATACTGTTCTCATGGTAGTGAATAAGTCTCAGGAGATCTGATGATTTCCTAAGGGGCTTCCTCTTTTCCCTTGGCTCTCATTGTGTCTCTGGCCTGCCGCAGTGTAAGACGTGCTTTCCGCCTTCCACCATGATCGTGAGGCCTCCCCAGCCATGTGGAACTATCAGTCCATTAACCTCTTTTTCTTTATAAATTACCCAGTCTTGGGTATGTCTTTATCAGCAGTGTGAAAATGAACTAACACAGGGCTCAAGGGGCATGTGTTTAGTTGAAAGTCAAACTTCAGATGCGTGATTTCTCATTTCCATAAAGATCGTTTTTCAATCCAGGACTGAAGGTTTTCTGGGTGGTCAGTGTTAGGCCCCAGGAAACAATCTTGAATTCTATGTAGACGCTGAACCAATGGCCTGGGGAAGCAGACATTTGGAACATGTGGTCCTTGGGCTCATCCTAAATGCTACCCGCTAAACCATGGTGGGGGTAGGTGGGGGATACCAAAACCAAAACAAAGAACAGCTACCTGAGCTTCCCACTCTGGTTCAGCAAAGAGCAACAGGCACCCATCGCAAGCATATGGAAGCCTTTTCTCATCTGCCTTTCCAGCAGGAGGGGTAGGGAGGGTAGCTCGGCAGCCAGGGAGGCAAAGGGAATAGACCATCCCACTGTTTTCCACCGTGAGGAATGACAAGAGCTGCCATCCCCTTCTGTAGTGGAGAGCGCCACCCTCTCTCACTCTACCCGCAATCTCAGCCTGCATCCTGAACCTCTCCCAGGTCTAGTGGAAAGTAAAGCACTTCCCTGATGCCCAGAGTGTGGATTCCCTCTTGGCCTTTCCAGAATCTCCACGCCCTGACCATGTACCAATTCCACTCCTGTCTCCCTAGGGTGAGGCTATGGGCACTTGCTCCAATGCAGTGGACCTCTGCCAGGACCTTACCCATGCAATCTAGTGATGACATTTTATCCCAGGGCCCACAGTGCCACCCCACCAGTGCGTCTGCACCTGCTAGATACCTGGGTCCTGCCTCCCGTGCTCTTGTCCCTGCGTCTTGGGCCCCATGGGCCAGGCTGTGACCACTGGCATTCCCCACCTCCAGCAAGTGACTTGCCCATGGAGGGCCCTGGCAGCCTAGAAACCAGTTTGGGCTGTGGAAAGGAAAGAAACTCAGCATCCCGCTAAAGCCAACCATGAGGATCAGATCTGCTGGCCACCTACTCCATGGTTCTGCACCCATGTGGAGTGCTGCTTCTGAGGCCCAGGAAAAGACAGCTAAAGAGTTAATGCTCTGATTCAGCGGTATCCGCTGGGAGCATGGCAAAAACACAGGACACGTTGGGATTCAGGCTGGTTAGTCAGACAGAAGCCATGAGGCCTGCTTTTCTGCAGTGCACCTGTGAGCTACATTAGACACGGCACTTTGGGAGAACCAGTGACCATTTTAAAAGTCTCTTTTGCAGTTGGTCACTAATTCATCATCTACAGGTTGTTTCTAATAGAAGAAAGGAAATGAACAGCCTTAGAAGTTCATTCTCCAGAATTCGAGGTCTTGAGTGTTTTGGGTGAGTGCTTGTTAGAAAACCTGGTAGTCTCACCAGTATGCAGGTCTCAGGTCCAAATCACAGGCTCATCTTTTACCCCGCAAACCTGGCACAATCTTCTAAACAAGCAAATACAGCCAGGAGGAGTTAACTTTTAAAAGTCCAAAAAGGTGGTGATAGAATTTGAGTTTAATTCTAATTCCAATGTCTCTGTAAAATTATAAAAAGTGGAGTTGCCTTAGAGAATAGATGTGCTGTCTCATGCCACAATGACAATGACAGTAAAAATATTTTTTGTCCGTCAATAGAGAGTAAATAAACACCATTACTTAACACCACACCACTATGTTAAACCACGCACATCATTTACAGAGAGATGTGATATTCCATTACTGTTGTTTACTAGTACCTGGAAGTAAAACTAACTGTTCACGAAGCCCTGGGTGCTGCTTTTCAACGGAAGAGCTATATTTAATACAAAATTAATTCCCAAGGAGAAAAGATGGGGGACAGCAGCAATTGCACAGCCAGAGTCTAAATAGAACAAACAGCTGTCTGTTAAGACCATATATTTTGTGTGTGTGTGTGTGTGGCAGCAGTCTCTTCAAAGAGCGAAGTCTGACTTAAATTTGCAGATTGGCTTCATCTGCAAGGCAGTAATGTTGCATTTCCCAGCTGGCCTGCAAGGAGTCCTTCCAAGGGCTTAGGAGGAAGAGCAGTACACATACCAGAGCCTTCTTACATCAGGAGAGACTTGGAAAGGTCTGGAAGTAAATATCTTGCAAATTTGCTAAATTGTTATTTGTGGAAAGAACTTGGAATTCAGAGTCAGAAAATGCGGGTTGGAGTCTTGGACCCCTCTACTTACTAGCTGAGTGACAGCAGACAATTAATTCACGGTCTCCAGCCCTCAATTTTCTCATCTGTAAAATGGGGATCATAATATCTTCTCTGCAGGGTTATTATGAAGATTAAGTAAAAATAGTAGAAAAAAATGAATGGATACAAAAACTGATGAAATCCAAGTAAAGTTTTTAGTGTAGTTGATTATATTCTGCCAGTGTCCATCTCTTGGTTTTGATAATATACTATACTTATGTGAGATGTCACCATTAGGTGAAGCTGGGTGAAGCGTACATGTGAACCACTCCATATATTTTTGCAAATTCTTGCTAGTCTATAATTATTTCAAACTAAAGGCTGGGGCACAGTGGCCCTGTAATCCTAGCACTTTGGGAGGCCGAGGCAGGAAGATCACCTGAGTCCAGGAGTTCAAGACCAGCCTGAGCAACAAAGTGAAACCCCATCTCCCCCCACACACCCCCCACACACAGACGAAAGAATTAGCCAGGTGTGATGGCACACTCCTGTGGTCCCAGCTACATGGCAGGATGAGGCAGGAGGATCACTTGAGTCCAGGAGATTGAGGCTGCAGTGAGCTGTGTTTGCACCACTGCACTCCAGCCTGGGTGACAGAGTGACACGCTGTCTCAAACAAATTTAAAAAAATGAGTTAAAAAAATAGGAACCATTTATTATGTGGCAATGCTGCAATTAGTGGTTTACTATCTCATTTAATTCTCAGAACAACCCTGTGTGGAGGTTACTGAAGCAGGGAGAAAGGTAATTTGCTCACAGGCTACCAGGTTGGAAGTGGCAGTGCAGGGAACAGAACCCCAAGGTGGTCTTGCTCTTCAACACCATGTAATAGCTAGAGCTTGAGATCCTCATCTGGGACAATGTTTGACATTTGGTAGACAGACAATAATACAGTTCAGATTTTCTTAATAGCAAACGGAAATAGGGAAACTCTTGCGGCGGAAGCTGCTGGTGCCTTACCTATTGCCCTCACCCTAACCACTTCTGTGCACCTGGCTCCACTTCTCAGTGCCACACCAGCATTTCTCTGCCTAAGAACTTTCTCTGATCATGTTTTTTATCCAGCTTAGCTTGCCCGTGTAGGCAGGTGACAGGTGCAGGGGAAGTAATGCCCCCACCCAGAGCAGCCGCCAGCTGGTGATCCTGGTAGCTGGTGCATACACACCCCGGCTCCCTCACTGAGAAGTGTGCTCTGCAGGGCTCCCCGCAGATGTCAGCTCCAGCACCCATGGCAGTCACTGGCTAGTAATAACATACTCCACCAGCCTCCTTTCCTTCCCCAGTTGCACTTCCCTACTCCTCTATTGGCGTTTCCTGGGATCCCCTCTCAAATAAGCCATTTGCACATGAGTACCTGTCTCAGGTCTGTCTTAGGGGAAGCCTAATGATGACATCTCCATTCCACAGAAGAAATGGTATTCCTAAACAGTTGTGTATATATTGAAAACATGCTATACATTCAGCAGAGGAGCTTAAAATCTAAAGCATTCTAAAGACTCTTTTGTCTATTGAGAATGGAATACTACATTTTAATTTATCTTATGGTAGATCTGGATTTGGGTATATATTGCTGAGTCTAGGCCTATTGAGGATATAACAGTAAAGCCACTCTCTGGTTACCTGTTGTAATGGGAAGGCATTATTGGAATGAATTATTAAAATGAAATGAACTCTAGGCACAGTGGCTCATGCCTGTAATCCCAACACTTTTGGAGGCCAGTGTGGGAGGATCGCTAGAGCCCAGTAGTTTGAGACCAGCTGGGAAACTGTCCAGGACCCTGTCTCTGCAAAAAAAAATTTTTTAATTAGCCAAGTGTGGTGGAATGCATGCGCAGTCTCAGCTACTCTAGAGGCTGAGGCAGGAAGAATACTTGAGCCCAGGAGTTCAAAGCTGCAGTAAGCTATGATCGTGCCACTGTACTCTAGCCTCGGTGACAGAGTGAGACCCTGACCCCCGCCCCAAAATTTTTTTAAATAAAAATAAAATGAAATGGCCATCTGGCTGGTCATTTCAGGCTCTGTTATCGAATCTCATTTCTGATGAGGCATCAGTAACACCTTCTGCAGGCAAAGGTGTTTAAAGGTACTCAGCAGGCCTATCCTTCCTCTCCTTCCCCTCCCTCTCCACCCACAGGAACGTCTCTGGCCCACAGCATCCCTGGAGCCCAGGCTAAGCTGCTCTCCTCACCCTGCATGTCCGTCACCAGGAGGCAGCCACTTGTTTTCTGGTACACCCAGTGCTGGAAGGTGCAACACTTCTGACCAGCTTCTGATTCTCTTCTCAAGAAGTTTATTTCTTTCCCATCCCTGATGGAATACTTCACAAATTCTCCAATCAGCTCCTCCTCCACTGTAGCATACGGGATATTGTTCTCAGGCCGATGGATAAGAAAAATAGGAATGATCCTGGCAGGGAAGAGAACACAGGTGCACATCGAGGTCTCCACTGGGAAGAGAGGCTCCTGCGGCATTCGTCCTTCGCCTGGAGCAGCAGGGAGTGTAGAATTTGTCCCCAACTCTGCTAGGTTTAGACTACAAATCCATCCAATGACTTTTTAATGGGTAAGATATGTTTCTGTGTTTTATTTGTTGTTATAAATTCCTCCTTGGGAGGGGGGTTATTTGCTCATGTAGAAATGAATGTCTTCATTGTAGTCATATCTTAATGACCCATCAATCAATGACTGTAATCTATCTATCAATTCATCCATTCATCTACTCATGCACCCATCCATTTGTCCATCCATTCATCCTTCATTCTACTCACCCTCCTCTTCCCCTCCCTCCATCCGTTTCTTCATTCCATCTATCCTTCCTTCCTTTCATCCATCCAATCCATCCATCCATCCATCCATCCATCCACCCACCCACCCACTGATCCTTCTTTCCTCTCATTCAGTCAACCAATATTTATTCAGTGGCCTGTATGTGTCAGATGCTCTTCCAGATGCTATTCCTCAAAACAGCAGTAAAGAAAACAGAGGCTGTGTTCTCGGGGCTCTCACCTTTAAATGAAGGAGACTGACAATAATCGAGTAAATGCATGGTGCTAAGTGCTAAGTGGGAAAACCCAGCAGTGACGAGGAGACAGAGGCATGCAGTGGAGTGGGGCAGCTGTCTTATGTAGGGATGTCAGAGCAGCCCTTGTTCATGGATAAAGAACAGTTGAGCAGAGGCCTATAGGAAGTGAGGGGAGCCATGAGGACATCGACGGTAGAACATTCCAGGTCGAAGGCACCCCGAGGAGAAATGCTCAGGGCAGGAGCACTCCTGGTGTGTGGCAGGAGTGCAGGGAGCCAGGGAGATTGGCAGAAGTTGGGGGAGGCAGAGGGGACAGGAAATCAGGCCTTAGGGGACCTCGGAGGCCATTTGGAAAACTTTTCCCTTTGTACTGAGTTGGATGAGAAGCCACTGGAGGATTTGGGGCAAGGGAGGGACACGACGAGATTTCTGCATGACAAAGATCACTGCTTCTCTGTGGAGAATAGGCCAGGGGTGGGGCAGGGAGACTGGGGCCAGGTAATGATGTCCAGGGAGCTGGAGAGGTGATCAGATATGGGATGGAGTTTCCAGCATTATCCATTTGCTGTCACATCATCCTACATGATGATTTCCTACCTGTCTCTCTCTCTTAAAAGCACCTACACCTCCTCCCCCAACCGCACTCTCATCTTCCTGTTTCAGTGTGAAAACTGAAGGTTTGGGAGAACCTCTAAGTGCTGCCATGAGCACATCCATATTCTCACCTCCCGGTCTGTGCCCACGCACTGCGCCCTCTTCCTACACGATGCGCCATCTCTGCTCCATCCTGAACCATCTCCTCTATAGGTGCCCTGGTCCCCACCCCTCTCAAATCCTCCAGGTATTGCTACAGCAGTTTTCCCTCTTTCTTATCCATCAATATTCCCTCTACAGAATCATTTCCAAAAGCCTAGCAGCACTCTGTGATAACTACACAGCATGGTGACCCTACAACCCACCCCAACTACTGACTCACATTTGACATCGAAACTCACATCCGCTGTAGACTCGCTGTCTCCAGTCTCTCCCCTCCCATTCTCTCTTGAACATCTGAAAGAGGCTTTCCCTCAAAAGAAGCCTCTGTCAAGGACAGCATGACCATCATGCTGCTAAGTCCAGTGCTCTCTTCTCGGCACCTACCCCTTTTGCTCTCAGCAGCTCTGGGCACAGTGGATCTCTCACTTCTTTCTGATACGCCTTTCCCTGACTTCCTCATGGCTTTTCTCTGCTTCACTGGCTACCTCTTCTCTGTCTCCTTTGCGAGTTCCTCATCCTCTCGTCAATCTTTAGACTCTGGAAGGCTCTGGAACAACTCTTTTCTCACAATCCCTAGCAACTTCCTTGCTTTAAATACCATTCAGATGCCGATGATTTCCACATTTATGTCCCCAGTCCAGCCCTGTCCCTGAGTTCCCTGCCCACCATCTCCACGTGATGTCTCATGGGCATCTCAAATTTAACATGGCATTGGGCACACATGGCCATAAAGATGGCAACAATAGACACCGGGGATTCCAAAAGAGGGGAGGGAGGGTGGAGGGTAAGGTTGAAAAACTACCTATTGGGTGCCATGTTCACTATTTGGGTGATGGGTTTAGTTAAAGCCCAAACCTCAGCATCACACAATACAGCCACGTTAACATGCCTGCACATAGACCCCATGAATCTAAAAAAAAAAAAAATAGGAAAAATAAAGAAAAATAAAAGGCACCCACAATAAAAACATTTAAATGATGTTTTAAAAATTACCATGGCAGAAACTGAAGAGCTCATTTGCCCCCACTCCCCACATCTGCCTCTTCTCAGTGACTGGCAGCTTGTGAAAACAGAAACAATCAATTCGTTCAATAAACATCTACTGAATAGCTGCGTCAGAATCCCAAAGACTCACCAGGAGGGCAGAGGTGACTAAGACACAGTCCCTACCTTCCAGGGGCAGCCATAGGGGAAGGTGCACGGAGAAGCAAAGCCCAGCACATAGTAAATGTTCCTGGTTCAAAATAAGTGTTTGGCAAAATATGAATGAATGAATGAATGCTTATATATGTATATATAATATTTCTATATGTTTCTCAATTTCAGCGCTATTGACATCTGGGCAGATAGTTCTCCGTGGGGGTGGCAGGAGGCCGTCCTGTGCGAGCAGCCTGTTTAGCAGCCTCCCTGGCTTCTACTTGCCAGATGCCAGTAGTCCTTCCCGGATCCTGACCATCAAAAGTGTCTCCACAACCATCACTGTCTCCTGGGGGTTATGAACCACTGACAGAGAATCTGATCTTACAAATTTGTAAGTAGCCAAAGAAGCGATCGCCTAGTTTAACGTTGATAACGTAGATACCACTTTCAAGGGCTTAAAATAGAAACACTGATGGCAGGCCATAGAGGCAAGAGGAAAACGTGAGATGCTGACTTTCGCTGCTCATTAATTTTTTTTAATTACAAAATGCTTGTCAAATGAGTAAATGAACAAATATACTGTGTCTCATGTAGGCCCCTAACTATATGTTTAACAAATCAGAAAATCAACTTTTGGGAGGGACCAAGTGACCAGAGAGAAATGGCGACGGGGCAGCTATAACAGAGACCTATGCATGCAAAGATGTGACCAGCTGCCCTGGGGTGGGGATGGAGCAAAACCCCACAAAGAGCCCTTAAATGAAAATGCCTCAAAAATGGCATGGGCTTTGAATCAGGATCTTTAAACGTAATTGTGTAGAATAATCCCATCTAACATAGTGGCCACACACAACATCAGGAAAAGTTGTGGGGGCAGCAGAGATGGGTGAGCTCCTCTGCTGCCCATGTGGTTCCTTTCTCCCTTGAACGGCGCTAGTGAAGACCTGGTCACTTCTCTCTCAGAGGGAACGTGGGCCTCTAGACCCCGTCTCCCAGTGGAATGAACATATAAGTCTTGCCCCTCACAATAGGAAGGAAAGCTTGAGCTGGGACCTCCGGTTCTGTGATTGCCACTCAGGAAACCACCTTTGCAAAGACTATAACCGTGAGAAAATTATGACAGTGAAAATGATCTAACTGATACCATTTTCCCTTTAATCTTCAAGCTGCCCTTGTTCATTCCTGGGCAGAGGCCAAAGTAACTTTGGGAGGAATTTAGTTTATAGTTTAGCAAGCAAAGATGGTAACAGCCCCTCTCCAAAACAAACCGCCTCCTTGCTTGGGGACCAGACCGCCTTTGTAAAACCAACAACTTAGCCACAAGATTAGAAATTATGGCTCAGGTGTCATGCAGCCAGAGGCCACAATATTCCTAACCTCCCCAGTTGCTCCCATAAATAACATCACTAGTGTAAATCCTAAGACTGGTGTTTGAGGTATTTTTTAGACCCTGTATTCTGGTGGATCAGCTGGCACCACCCTGATTGGTCAACTGGCTCATCTGGTCTTGTGGCCTTCACCCAGGAATGGACTCAATGCAAGAGGACAACTTAGTATCCCTGATTCCATCCCTGACCCAACTCCAATCTCTATTTCCTAGCCCCCGGAATTCCAAACTCTCAAACAAACAAACAAACAAACCCTAGCCTCCAAATTTCCAGCGAGTTTGATTTGAGTAGTAATAAAACTCCAGTCTCCCATTTAGCCAGTTCTGTCAGAGGCATGTGAACCAGACCAACTCCATCTTGAATAGGGGCTGGGTAAAATAAGGCTGAAACCTATTGGGCTGCATTCTCAGATAGTTAAGGCATTCTAAGTCACAGGATGAGATAGGAGATTGGCACAGGATACAGGTCATAAAGACCTTGCTGATAAAACAAGCTGCAGTAAAGAAGCCGGCTAAATCTCACCCAAACCAAGATGGATATGAGAATGACTTCTGGCCTTCCTCACTGCCACACTCCCACCAGCGCCATGACAGTTTACAAATGCCATGGCAATGTCAGGAAGTTGCCCTATATGGCCTAAAAAGGGGAGGCATGAATAATCCACCCCTTGTTTAGCATATCATCAAGAAATAACCATAAAAATGGGCAACCAGCAGCCCTTGGGGCTACTCTGTCTATGGAGTAGCCATTCTTTTATTCTTCTACTTTCTTGATAAACAGGCTTTCAATATACTCTGTGGACTTGCCCTGTATTATTTCTTGCATGAGATCCAAGAATCCTCTCTTGGAGTCTGGATTGGGACCCCTTTCCGGTAACAGTTCTATGTATAATAAACTCTTTTTTGCGATTTCCCCATCTTGATAAGTCAGCTCTGTCTGGGCAGTGGGCAAGGTGAACCCATCCAGCGGTTACACGCACACACCAGCTGGGGCACAGGTCCCGCCCTGCCCACTTGCTCTTGCCTCCGTGCAAGCTGGGAGTGTTCTCCCAGAGCAATGCCCTGCGCTTCTCCACCCAGGCTGTGCCTTCTCCCAGGAAGTAAGCTGAAGGCTCCACGTGGTTATTAACTTGAGCCAAAGGTGGTTGGAAAAACGTTACTTTTTATTAAAACAAATATAGTCATAGAGGAAGGAGGACACAACACTCAATAGAATTTAAAAGCTATAAAATATTACATTTCAAAGAAATTACACCTGCGGGCCAGCTGCTTGGACGAAGCCTCCAGACCCTTTGACGGGCACACAAGTATCCTCCTCTGCCATTTAGGAGCATTTCCTGGAAACTGAGAATCCCCCTCACTTCACGAAGAGGACACAGAGGTTGCTCACCAGCAGAATTTGAGCCAGAACCGTGTCCTTCTGGAACCCCAGCCCTGGACACAAGGCAGTAAGCCCCTCTAATAGCAGCGTACCCTGATTACTGTCGTGCCAGAGTCATTTGAGGCATTCTTTCTAATTTTAAGATAGAACCTCTTTGTGTCTTGTTAAAGAAATTTCAAATTTCAGCCAGATGGGAGTGGGCACATTAGGGCAGTGGACCTTCCCCACAGCCCTGAAATCAGTGCAGCCGCCAAGCCAGCCTCTGTCGTGCTTTGTCACTTCTGCAAGACGCAGGGCACCCTGGTTCCCTCCTGAGGACCAACCCCCTGTGGCTACTGACCCTTCTGCCAACAGAAGGGTTCATGGTTTGCTTGGGCTCTTATTAATTCTGCATCCCTGGTGCGGGGGGTGGGGGGGGGTGGGGGGGTGGGGGACAGAAACAAGGGCTGGGCATTATTCAGGGTCTTAATTAGGCCTGGCCTCTGCCCAGCAGGATTCCATTTGCATAGACAATGTGACTCCATTGATATTCATGAATTCAAAAACAGAAGCTGCCCAAATGAGAAGTGTTTTCTCTCCAAGATCTCACGTGCTCCATTAAAATAGGCTTCTCCAGGCCCGCTTCATTGCCTGGAAATAAACACGGGGGTGGCCCCCGGGGGGGTCGGTCTAGGGGGCTGTGGTAATGGGGGCGGGGGACGGGACTCCTGGCCCTCTCTCTAGATGTGCAGGCTTTCAGAGAAGGCTGGTAATATACAGGTCAGCTCTGTGTGCGTGTGTTGTGTGTATGTGTTGTGCGTGTGGTTTGTGGTTGTGTATGTGTGTGATATATGTATGTATGTGTGGTATGTGTGTGCTGTGTGTATGTGTGTGTGGTATGTGTGTGGTATGTTTGTGTGGTGTGTATGTGTGTGTGTATTGTATGTGTGTGAGGTGTGTGTGTTATGTGGTGTGTGTGGTTTGTGTTGTGTGTATGTGTCTTGTGTGTGTATGTGTGTGGTGTGAGTGGGGGTGTGTGTGGTGTGGTGTGCGTATGGGGTGTGTGTATGTGTGTGTATGTGCATATGTGGTGTGCGTGTGAGTGTGGTATGTTGTATGTGTGATGTGTGGGGGGGGTGTGTAATACATATGTGTGTGTTGTATGTGTGGTGTGCGTGGTGTGTGTGTGGTGTGTGTTTTGTATGTGTGGTGTGTGTGTGTTGTATGTGTGGTCTGTTTGTATGTGGTGTGTGTTGTGTTTATGTGGGAGGGTGTGTGTTGTGTTTATGTGGGAGGGTGTGTGTGGTGTGTTTGTGCGTATGGTGAGTGTTGTGTGTTTGTGTTGTGTGTGTGTGGTGTGTGTGTTGTATGTGTGGTGTGTGTGTGTTGTATTTGTGGTCTGTTTGTATGTGGTGTGTGTTGTGTTTGTGTGGGGGTGTGTGTGGTGTGTAGTTTGTGTGTGGTGTTTGTGCGTATGGTGAGTGTTGTGTGTTTGTGTGTGGTGTGTGTGGTGTGTGTGTTGTATGTGTGGTGTGTGTGTGTTGTATTTGTGGTCTGTTTGTATGTGGTGTGTGTTGTGTTTGTGTGGGGGTGTGTGTGGTGTGTGGTTTGGTGTGTGGTGTGTTTGTGCGTATGGTGAGTGTTGTGTGTGTGTGGTGTGTGTGGTATGTGTGTTGTATGTGTGGTGTGTGTGTATGTAATGTGTGTGGTGTGTATGTGTGGTGTGGGGGGTGTGGCGTGTGTGGGGGGTGTGTTTGCAGTGTGTTTGTGTTGTGGTGGGTGTGTTTGTGTGTATGGTGAGTGTTGTTTGTGTGGTGTGTGTGTGTTTGTGTGTATGGTGAGTGTTTGTGTGGTGTGTGTGTGTGTGTGTGTGGTGAGTGTTGTTTGTGTGGTGTGTGTGTGTGTGTTTGTGTGTATGGTGAGTGTTGTTTGTGTGTGGGGGGGGGTGTTGGCAGTGTGTTTGTGTTGTGGTGGGTGTGTTTGTGTGTATGGTGAGTGTTGTTTGTGTGGTGTGTGTGTGTGTATGGTGAGTGTTGTTTGTGTGTGTGTGGGGGGGGTGTTTGCAGTGTGTTTGTGTTGTGGTGGGTGTGTTTGTGTGTATGGTGAGTGTTGTTTGTGTGGTGTGTGTGTGTGTTTGTGTGTATGGTGAGTGTTGTGTGTGTGTGGGGGGTGGGGTGGGGTGTGTTTTCTGGCTGTAGAGTCCTCCGATTTAGGTTCCATAAACCTGGAGTCTGGCCCAGAGGCCCTTCTGAGGCCCCTTACTCCTCCCATGTGCCATCAGCATTCATGGGGTCACAAACTCTCCCCTCGTAAGGAATGGAAAAATGGTTTAGCTAGAAAAATGTCCTAACCTATCTTTAAGGCAGTGGCCTATTTACCATGATGCTAATGCAGCAAATGAATCAGCTCCTGATCCTTCACTTGCATGAGCCCTTTCCCAGTCCCTAGATCAATCCTGATATTTATAATTTTGTGTTCTTTTCTTTAAAAAGGGCCCAAATTTGCCAGGCATGATGGCTCATGCCTATAACACCAGCACTCTGGGAGGCCGAGGCAGGAAGATCACTTGAGGCCAGGAGTTGTAGGTGGCCAGCCTGGGCAATATACAGAGACCCTGTCTCTACAAGAAAAATGCTTTTAATTAGCCAGGTATGGTGGTGGGCACCTGTAGTCCCAGCTACTTGGGAGGCTGAATCGCTTGAGCCCGGGAGGTCAAGGCTGCAGTGAGCTGTGATTGCACCACTGCCCTCCAGCCTGGACAACAGAGGGAGACCCTGTCTCTTACAAAAAATAAAAAAGAAAGAAAGGAAAGAAAGGAAAGAAAGAAGCCCAAATTGCATAAGAGTCAAGCCACACAAAACTTGGGTCTGTCCCTGTTGGAGGACACTGTGGTTCTGTGTGTGGTAGGGTTGACTTGTGGGTTAAATCTTTTCTTTTTTGAAGAAAACTTAAGAGGACGGAGACTGGGAAAAGCGGGGCTTGGGGGAAAAAGGAGCCAGTTTCCATATCGTGAAAGCTTAACTCAGTCCAGATGGCTGTCTGTGTAATTAACAGAAAAGCAATTGTAAGTGTGTACTGAAGTGTGTTAAGCATTTCTTGAGAAAGAGCAGAAAGTGTTATGCTTTACCCATGGTCTTCCAAATGTACCACCTAAGGGAAACGATTTTTCCCATTTTGTGAGTTAACAGGGGCAATGCAGACAAGAATTTCTTCCTTCTTCCTTCTCCCAGTTTTTACTGATAGGTAAAAAGTTCCAACATGCACTAGCTAAGCCCTTTTTCTGTCCATTTAAGCGTGCAGATACGATCTCAGCCAGACAAACAGTGCCGCAAACGCAAGCTCCAGGCTCCCCAAAATTTGCTTGGGCCAGTAAATATTTAGGCAAAGAGTAGATAAAAGTGGGTGTGATTTGTCTCTGGAGGATTCCAGGAAGTGGGTACTATGTTACTATGTTTCAGATCACCCAATCCACTCTTCCGTAATACATTGCCATATTTTATTTTCATCATGGGACTAATTGCCTTGTGATATCTCTTGTTCTGTTATATTTGTTTACTGTTTAGACAATGTAATAGCTATGAGAGTAGATATCCTTTCTTTTTTATTTAACATGGTAGATTCGTGTATTGGATGGATTAATCCATACACCCATCCATCCATTCATTTATTTAAAGAATATTTATCTTCTTAAATATTAAATATATTATTATTATATAATATTAAATATCCTACCCAGCAAGGGGTAGGATAGCAGCCATGTGAGCCCTCATGGAGCTTACAGACTGAGAGACCAGCTGAAACACTTGCCCTACTGTTCCTTCTCACCCTCTCATCCCTCCCAGTCCCCAGTGAGTCAGGAGTGTAACACAAGGCAGGGTAAATACACTTACTCAGGCACTTCTCCAAAGCCTTCCAGAGGCTGTGCTTCAGCAGCGTAGATCTTGGCATAATACCTGGCAGTATTTTGAACATAGCATTCCTATATCACCAAAATACATAGAGAGCCCCAGTGACTACAGGAAATTCAGACAGCATCGCCCAGTAAGACTATTCAGGAGATTTCCCAGTAAGGTAAAGCCAATGAATTGACTAGCCCATCCCCTGGTTGGGGTTGCAGAGGCAACAATTATTAGAACCTAGAGTTGGCCACCTACAGAAGAGCTCTGAGACATGAAGAAACTATCCCGGTGGAGGTCAAGTGGTCTCCGGGACCAGGTGTCCCAGAACTATAAAATTTCTCGAGCCAGCATGGCTGAAATTCACCCCAGAACTAAGGGGACTGGCCCCTCATCATGTCATCGGGTGGCACTTGGGGCACTACTGGGTTTCCTGTGAGATCTGCCATTGCAATCCCTTTTCAAAGGTGTAACTGAAGTAGTCATAATGAACAGCACAAGATTTCTGCCTTAGGAAAAGCTAAGTGGATTCTGCATCCTATGCTGTGGGGCTTTTCTGAGCGAGAATCCAGATGCTGGGAGATTTTCCAAGACTGTGTCATATTTGAGATAGAGGGAATACTCAGAAAAGAAAAAAGAGGGGTGGATTGGGAGGAGAAAGGAATACAATGGACAGAATCCTATATTCAGAGAGCAGAGCTGCCTTCAGAAGCACAGAGTCCCACGTGACATTGCTGTGGGATCACGATGCTTAGTGCTTGGCTGTACCTGAGAGATTCATCTGAGTTTAACCTATGGATTTTAATATTTTAAATGGTTTTTTTTTTTTTTTTTTTTTTTGAGACGGAGTCTCACTCTGTCGCCCAGGCTGGAGTACAGTGGCTGGATCTCAGCTCACTGCAAGCTCCGCCTCCCGGGTTCACGCCATTCTCCTACCTCAGCCTCTGGAGTAGCTGGGACTACAGGCGCCCGCCACCTCGCCCGGGTAGTTTTTTGTATTTTTTAGTAGAGACGGGGTTTCACCGTGTTAGCCAGGATGGTCTCGATCTCCTAACCTTGTGATCCGCCCGTCTCGGCCTCCCAAAGTGCTGGGATTACAGGCTTGAGCCACCGCGCCCGGCCTAAATGGTTTTAATTGTTTAAAATGTTTATGGTAAACATTTTAAAGGGGCACATAGCTTGTGAAAGACCCAACTTTCACAATTTCACAGTGAAATGCGTGGACCAGGTACGGTGGTGGCTCATGCCTGTAACCCCAGCACTTTGGGAGGCAGAGGCAGGAGGATCACTTGGAGCCCTCCAGGAGGTCAAGACCAGCCTGGGCAACATAGGGAGACCCTGTGTCTGAAAAAAATAAATAAATAAAAATTAGCTGGGCGTGATGGCATGCGCCCGTAGACCTAGCTACTTAGGAGGCTGAGGCAGGAGGGTTGCTTAAGGCCAGGAGGTCAAGGCTGCTGTGGAGCCATGATCATGCCACTGCACTGCAGCCTGGGGGACAGAGTGAGACCCTGTCTCCAAAAGCAAAAAACAAAGAGGGAGTGAAATATATGGACCATATATGTGGAAAGGAGGAGGAAGGATGGAGAGAAGCTAAGGCTCTCCTGCCCTCTCCTCTCGCCTCGAGTTCTATGATTCGATAACACAGAGAAATGAGAACTCAGCTAGGGCCTTGTGTCTGTCTCTCTTCCTGTTTTATACGCTAACATTAAACCAAACTCAGGAAGGCAGAAAACAAGACCAATGCTGACTCTCCTGGATATACCCCACCCCTCTCCCTCTCCACAAACAAACCCAAACAAAACACTCCAGCAACTAGTGCTGATGTTACCTGTTCCCGGGGACCCAGGCATCTAGTGTAGCTTAGAACCCCCACTTTCCATATCATCCTAGGTCCAAGTAGATTCAACCCCCCAGGGATCTCATAGGGCTTCTTAGAAACAAAATCAGTTACATCTCAGGTTAGAACTGGTGAGGTGTCTCTAGGCATTGGCTGAGTCCCCAGTAGCTGGCATAAGGCCAGGAAATTACTCCTGAGAACTGAGAAGTGATCTCCAGCACTTAGATTCAATTGAAACCCCTAAAGAGGAAAAACACCCTTTTGAAGACACTCCCATGAATCCTGAGTCTGATTTTCATCTCGTCTTATCAACGGGTGGCTCTCACACCAGAAGCGACAGCCTCTGGGCAGATGGACCCACCTGGGCAGCGAGCTTGTAGTTCCTTTGGATGAGCTCATCATTATTTCTGGTCCCATAGGCAACGGCATTGTGCACCTTAAGCACACAGGCATGGCCAGGTTTGAAGACGGGCGTGAGGCCATGCATCACCGTGCTGCGGAAGGCTTTGCGGTGAACCCCTTCTCCGAAGTGCAGCTCCTCCGTGGCGATCTGACCACGCAGGCGGCCCCCAAAGTAGCTGTCATGGAGGAAGTCTTCTTTGAAGATGAGTTGGCTGAATTCAATCTCTTCGCATCCTGAAACACAGCACAGCTTTGGTTGGAAAGAATACCTCCCAGTCCTGCTCCTTAGCTAATTCCACATGGGGAGGGTCCCCACACAAGGACAATGACAAGGCTGACCTGCAGAACCAAGAGGGGGCAGCCACACTTACCCTTCAAAAGAAGCATAGCTAAAAGAAGAGATGAGTGGGTTGGTGAGGAGGAGACGGGTCATTGAATGAGAATGTGGGAACATCAGTGAGAGATGGGTTGGAGCAAAACTGGAAAGATCAGGAAAAGAATTCTAGACAGACCTGGAAAATATAAGTGGAACCAAGCAAAGTAATAAAAGGCAAGTTGAAAAGATGGGTAAGTGTAGAGGAGGGAAGAAAGACCAATGATAAGATCTGATAGTATCGGATCCACCTTTTTTTCATTATTGCCCCCCCAACCCCAGAATCTTTGCTGGAATTTAATTGCCTGCCATGAAAGCTTAATACCACAAATATACTGTTTATGTACCATATGTATATCTGTGCTTGATACAGAAAAAGAGTAACTTTTTTTGCCTGCCAAGAACCAGCGTTGGTCCTCTTGGGAGCAATACTGCCTCCATTGAGAAAGCATGCGATAAGTAAAAGAAACAGGTAGCAATAAACAAACAAACAAACAAACAAAAAAATAGTAAGAAGAATGGCCTTTGAAGAGAAATTGAGAAAAAGGTAGAATCATTTTGGATTTATTTGTAAAAAGAAAAAAGAATTATTTTGAGTTTTCTAGCAGCTGTTTTCTTTTCAGAGTGGATTCTACACGTGTTTGAGATGACAGTGAATTTAATCAGGAAGGTCCATTTTAAACTAGAGATGACCCAATCAGACTTCTCATTCACTGAGAGAAGAAAATTAGGTGGCTTTCAATGAAATAAGATTGTTTGGATTTTTAAAATGCTTTCCACTTCTCAAAACTGATGAAAACTGACATCTTTCTGAATGTTTACAAGAAGAAAGAAATCATGGGTTGTGTGAAAAATCTTACTTCATGTTTCTATATACAATGCTTAAGGAAATATTTTTCTTCTCCTCTCAAAATATTTCAAATCATATGATTTGAGACTGATGGTAGCTATTAAAACTATAAGGAGACTGAAACTATTCTGATAGGGTATTGATTAAGGTCAGGGCCTAGTTACTGCCAGAAAGAAAGAAAGGGAGTGGGGTTCGGTGGATTTTCAAACAGAAAAACTAGGTAAAGAGCTAGAAGCTTCTGGAAGAAAGAGGATATTCCTAAAGGTGCTCCTAGCATTTTCACAAAGGCCAGCAGAAGACTATGGGACATCTGAATATGTCGCCCTCAAATCTGCCTCTTTGGTAAAAGGATTGTTGAGCTGAAGGCAATTAAGAAGCAGCAGAGGCAAGAAAGCTCTCTGCCTTCCCCCTATTTGCCTAAAATCAGGACATAAATTTATAAACACAGAAACAATTCTACTCCCCTTCTACCAGGAAGAACAAAGGTTCATGACTGAAGACAACTTTAGCCCCTGATGAGCCTGGAGATGAGCAGCAGACATTAACAAGCATTAATGAGAATCCAGATGCTGGGAGATTTTCCAGGGCTGTGGAAATGCCTTTCCACAAGCTACTGCCCTTACCTACCCAAAGTCCTTCCCTCTGCCCTGTCACTTCTCGAAAAATGCACCATTCTTTGTTTAGATGCTGTATAAGCTGGAATTCAAATCCCTTCTTAAATGAGCACTTCTTGAGTGTCTCCCATGTATACATGAATGATACATGCTCATCAACCTGTTTGTTTTCCTCTCACTAATCTTCTTTTGTTACAGGGATCTGTTCCAACTAAGAACTTATGAAGACTGAAGAATAAATTGTTTTTCTTCCCCTGGAACTCCTACTGAGTAACTCGCCCTGGGTTTCTGGAGAGAACTGGGTTGGGGCTGCAGGGAAACAGGCAAATGGGACATTTTCTCAGATAAAGTTTTGGGCAATACCTGGATCGCAGATTTTACTCTAAGTCACAGAACCAAGAAAAACAAATTAATCTATGGAGAAAAGCACAGTTTTATTTTAACAGTTAAATTTAAAAATTAGGTGAGAAAATAGAGAGAGAATGCTTTTCTGTATCCCACACCTTCTCAGTTCCATTATATGATTAATGTTAGCAATTTGGCCTCTAATACCACTTACAGACTATAGGAAATGTTATATGTACATACCTTAGAGCCCAATGAACATGAGTCATCTCTGTCACATCCTGTCTTCCTTCAAAACCCTCACATTTCTAAAATTTAATTATTAAAAGTAAAATGTTTGTGCACCTTACGCTTTAAAATTCAGCAAATCTAATTAACTGAAGATCAACGTTGGCCCAGGCCATATGCTTAGAAAGTAGGAAGGAAAATTTGTTTGCATATTACTACATGTGGTAAAATTAATAACCCTGTCTATCATTTCCAACAGAAATGCTTATTTGACAAAGATAAAGCCATGAAAGAAAAAAAGAAATCTTAGACCTATTCTTTGTCTCTTGAAAATCCTGCAGGGCAAGAGCTGGAGTTCTAGGTGGAACTTTCCAAGCTGAAACTCATCTACTGGGCCTTCCTTTACAGAAGCAGAAGGTATAGACTCTGTAGCTCTGCAGAAATCTGAAAGGACAGCCTGTCCAAAAATGTCTTCCGCAGTGATGGCTGAAATGAGCGCGTGCGCTTGGTTAGAGTTTGCACCTCTTTTAAAGTGAGAGATGGAGGTGAGAATTCATCCTTTAGAACAATTTCTTCCCTGGTAAGAATAATGAAGGTAACCGGAGAACTGAGCACCTGAGGGGAGGCTCAGGAAAAGCAGGCATGTAGCAGTGCAAGTCTCGGGTTGTGGAGAAGGTGCAACTTTCTTTGCAGCTTTGCAGAGCCATCTGTTGCCAGGACTCACACTCCACGCTGCCTAAAATCCCTGAGAGGGGGCAGTGCTATGAGAAAGAATCAGGAGAGACTGGGTGTGGTGGTTCACACCTGTAATCCTGGAACTTTGGGAGGCCAAGTCAGGTGAATCACCTGAGGTCAGGAGTTCCAGATCAGCCTGGCCAACATGATGAAACCCCATCTCTACTAAAAATACTAAAAATTAGCTGGGTGTGGTGGCAGGTGTCTGTAATCCAACTACTCGGGAGACTGAGGCAGGAGAATTGCTTGAACTCGGGAGGTGGAGGTTGCAGTGAGCCGAGATCTTGCCATTGCACTTCAGCCTGGGTGACAGAGCAAGACTCCGTCTCAAAAAAAAAAAAAGAATCAGGAGAGACTCATTGGAATCCACCAGACAGACTCACCAGATGAGTGTTGGGAGATCCCAATGCCTCACTGAGGTTCCTTGCTACACCCATACATTGTGAAATACAAATCAACTCAGAGAAACCATGAGGATACCTGCAACCACTGGTTACAAAGACTGCTCCGAGATGCAAAAAAGTAATCCACAAATATATTCATAAAACATAATAACATCATTAAATTGGGCTTCATTTTGTCCATGATTCATTTCCAACTTTCTCATAAGCTTAGCTTTATTAGTTTTTAAATTAGAGACCACCTTGTAAAAGATTATTTATTCCTCCTATAGAGAATTAAATTAATAAACTGTTTAGTAAGATAGTCCTCTACATTAAAAAAAAAAATTGTGATTAAAAGTAATTTTCCAAATCAGCCGGGTGCAGTGGTGAGCACCTGTAGCCCAGGCTCCTCAGGAGGCTGAGGTAGGAGGATCATTAGAGTCCAGGAGGCCGAGGCTGCAGCGAGCTATGATTGTGCCACCGCACTCCAGCCTGGACGAAAGAGTGAGACCCTGTCTCAAAGAAATAACATAAAAGTAATTTTCGGCTTCTTTATCTGAAGGTACAAGGATAGGGAGGGGCCAAGAATTACTTCCCCAGCCGGGTGAGTCAGTGAAACTGACACCCCCAGTAACAATGGGGCCAGAAACCGGGAGAAGGTGATGTCATCAGGGTTCAGACACAAGCTCTGTGGCTGGAGTCACTGGGCTACAGCGGTGGTACCATTTCCACCAAATGGCCAGTAGCTCATCCCCACTGGGGTCTCTCAAGTAATCCTTGAGAAATGAGCTTATGCAAACCTAAACCAATAAAACCATAGCAAGTGTCTGAGATGTGAATGCCAATCAATGCTGAGAAGCTGATGAAACAGAGACTCCCTTCTGAGAGTCTTTATTTTCTAAAGGAGGAAGGGGATTCTTTTGCATATTTTGCCTTCTGGGGAGATGAGAGCAGAAATGGAGGAAGGATTTTAAATTATAACACACGTATGTACACACTAAAGATGGGTATTTAGCATCTGAGTGGGTTTGTGAAGAGCTTGTATTTAAGTTTACTATTTTGGGTTAATATCACAATATTTGCTAGGCCATTTCTTTTTCTTTTTTTTTTTTTTTTTTTTTTTTGAGATGGAGTCTTGCTCTGTTGTCAGGCTGGAGGGCAGTGGTGTGATCTCGGCTCACTGCAACCTCCACCTTCCGGTTCAAGCCATTCTCTTGCCTCAGCCTCTTGAGTAGCTGGGATTGCAGGCATGCGCCACTACGCCAGGCTAATTTTGTATTTTTAGTAGAGATGGGGTTTCACCATGTTGGCCAGGATAGTCTTGATCTCTTGACCTCATGATCCCACCCACCTTGGCCTCCCAAAGTGCTGGGATTACAGGCGTAAGCCACTGCGCCTGGCCTATTGCTAGACCATTTTTAAGTTGAGATCTCAGTTTCTTGCTTTTGATACACTGGATGTGACTGCATTTTGATTACTTTTATTACTTGTTTCTGCAGAGATTTCAGGCATTCTGTTTGTTTTAAAAATCAGTACATGCAATAAATCTTTAAGATGCTAGTTCAATTAACTGTCAGAATTTATCCATATTTCTCCTAAAACTGACAGTGGATCCTCCCCTGTGCTGAAAGTCATGGTCACATGGGGTGAGGTTGGACCACCGTGGTGTGTGGAACTGGCCTCCTGCAGCTCCTGAGAGCTGATGACAGGCAGCTCTTTCCAGTTCCATGATGTGTGATGTCACACTGGTGGTTTAAAAGTGGCCACACTGAATTTACATCATGGAAATTGTAGGACTCAGAGCTTCCCCAACCCTCGGCATGTTGTTAAATATTTACCCCAGCACACCACCAGGCAAGGGTGGGCATGGGTGGGCGTAGGTGGGTGAGTAATTCTCCTTAAGAGGGAAGACACGGCAAACACAGATTCCACCAAACTGTGGAAAATTCACTGGGTGGCCCAGGGACAGCACGAGCATTCATAAACAGCAGTGTTAGGCTGTGGCTAACACCAGGTGCCAAAAGAAAGCAGAGAAACACATCTTTTCTTTTCATTAAGACACAAACGAATGGAATGATTCTCCAGACACCTGGCTGTCTTTGGGAATCTGCTCAGCTAGTCAAACTGAAAAGAAAATTGAAGAAACAAAACAAGCTGTATAAGTCCCAGCAGCTGAAAACTCCCATGCAGAAGGGCTGAATGCAAGACCGATGTTTAAAGGGAAAAGTCAAATCCAAACTCCCCCTCTACGTGTTCCCCAAAACTCCCCTGCTATAGTGTACCATCCAATTCTGGATATCTATAGTTTAATGAACTTACAATAGGAAGTATGGCCCTACATTCACATTGAATTGGCTCATGAATTGTCATTCTTTTCTCAAGTCACGCCATAGCTCTCCTTCTCAGTTGGAAGAGTCCATAGGATTACTGCTTCTACCCTTTACTCCGGGAGCTATTTTATGCTTTATGGCAAGCCCATTTCCTCTGGCAGGCCAACCCCAACTGACTTACCTTTAGTATCCTGGCGACTTGACAGTTGTTTGAGAACTAGAAGAAGACAAAGCAGAGAATGGCTTCAGTACAAATGTCCATTGTGAACGGGCAGGGGCTAGTGGTTTTCACTGAAAACTGAAAAGCTGTGGTCTACCTTCAGCTGTGAGGTTAAATTCAGCAGTCACTTTTCCATAGCTGTTCTTGATGCAGCAGTAATAGAGGCCCTGGTCCTTCAGACTGGCTTGAACGATGGCAAAGGAAACAGTGGAGTTGTCCCCTGCACTATAATGAGGAATATTCACATTGACACACTTCATCATTCTATGGTTGCATTTTTTTTTCTAATATATTTAAGAAGAAAGAAGCGAAGGCTTCCCTGCTCACATGTTTTCAGCCAATGAGCTGCCCAAGGGGCAAAATCACGATCCGCTGTTTAAATAATTGATGTCTCCACAGAGGAGAGTCATTACATTTTGGCTAACACGCTCACTCCAATAAGCAGTATGAACACAAAGAAATGTTCAGTAGGTTTAACTGCCCTGAGTAGAGCCAAGAATTGAAATTGTGAATTCTGGGAGCTGTTGTTAACATTTCTGCTCAGAATTCAGCTCAATTATGTGACTAATCCGGGCGTCCTGTGCTTGACGGAAAGTCTGATAACTCCAAACCCAAACTTACACAACAAGAAACAAGAGAAAAGGGGGTTCTTAGCTTCATGCTACCTAAGGATTCATGACTGAGGACCCCTTTATAATAGTGTCCTGTACTCCCCTAGTGAGGTACCAACCGTCCAACTAGTCACCCACCCAGTGTTATTGAGTTTCAGTCACTGTGCTATGAAAACTAAAACTGGCTGTGGTGGTCGTGTTGGTGGTGATGATGACAGTGATGATGATGCTGAGAGCCAATGTGCACTGAGCATTTGGTATGTACCAGGCATTGTGCCAAATCACATAAAGATCAATTTCATGACGTCCTCAGAACAACCTAATGAGAGAACTACGTTTACTGTTCTCAGTTTGCAGATGAGGAAACTGAGACATAGAAAAATGTAAGCAAATGATTTTGACCTCATTAAGCTGCCTCCCCAGGTAAATTATGGTTCCTGCCCTCAAGTCTGGGATAATCTGAAATATAGGTAGAGCCACATATTTATTCCAAAATCTCAAACAAAAAACTTACTTTACAGAAAAAAAAAAAAGAGGATACTCAAATGTTGTTCTGGTTTTGTTCTTTAAAATGAACTTTGTTTAAACATTCACCAAGATTCTGTGTGTTTATGTGTATACATGTGTGTGGTGTACATTTTAGCTTGGGTTTGTTTCATCGTTTAACAACAAAAATTCACCGAGCTTGAGTTTGTCTCAGTTGCATGTTCAAAAAAAGTGTTCATTATTGGTTGTTTTCTCAATAGACTTTAAGCCTCCAGTATATACATTCCTTCCCTGGAATATACCAGTGGCTTAAAACGAAGTTCACGAAATCATTCAACTTCCTTCATTCCTGCAGGCTCTGAACATCTCCCATTGTATGGTTAAAACTGGATGTGAACAAGTCCAGTTATAACGGGGAGATTTCCGGAGAGGGCAATAAAACACTGAGCGGGCCACAGAGGAGGCTTGTGGAAAGTCCTTCTTCAAAGCTCTAGGATCGGCACAGCCTTTCTGTCATTGAAAGGGGCAGGCAAGGGCTACCTGAAGGGCTGGGGGCTGAACTAGAACTGTCCCGTGAACATCTTCCTTCCAGCCTAGAAATTCTCCGATACTTGGCCCAGAACCATGAAGACCGTTTTTCCTGGCTTGACCCATGGTCCCCACCCAAGGCTTTCTTCTAGAGGGAATACATATAGGAGTCAGAAAGGTCTGGATCCCAACCCTGAGGCTGACCTCAGGTGTACTATGCAGCCTCTCACCCTCAGTTTCCTCCTCTGTGAAAGCAGAACGAGCAAGATCACAGCTCAGATGTGTCATAAGGAGTAACTGACACCAGCGTGTGAAGCTTTGGCAAAAAGCCCAGTCCTGAGAGTGGTCACGAGTCATTACTTCATGGTGAGCAGTAGTATTAGTGGGGAACAGTAGTATTAGTGTGCTTTCTCCATGAAACAAAACTATCTCGGAAGTCCCAAAGAGTTCTATCCAGCATTTGTGGAGTATCTGCTCTGTGCTTAGTACTGGGGGATTCAATGATGGGGAAAAAAAAAAAAAAAAAAAGGCATAGTCCTTGCCCTTGAGGGTCTTCTAATCTGGGAGGAAATGGACAAACAGAAAATACCAGCACAGCTATAGAAAGCAAAAACAAGTGACCTTGTGCCTTTTTTTTTTTTTTTTTTTTTTTTTTTTTTTTTTTTTTTTTTTTACCAAGAGTGCCTTTTTTCTACCACTGTCCCTGTAAGGGACAAATCTTTTTACCTTAGGAAATGGCCACAGACAGCAGAACATCAGTGGTGATTAGCTGTGCAGACAAATGCAAAAGAAGCCCATGGCCAGAGTGTGATCAGAGGAACACAAAGAATGAAATTGGCTGCAGGGAGAGGGTAGTTAGCGTGGGGACTTCTCTGAGAGACCCCATCATCCATCACCAGCCCTAAGGAGCCAGGGCTTGGCAGCACTCCCACCTGCCACTCAGTCTGGGCTGAGAAGCCCTCGGGTTGTTTCTCTCAGGGCCATCCAAGGAGATCCTGCCATCCCAGCAGCCAGCTCCTCATCCACTGGTTCCCAGCAGGAACAACATGACCTGTGCTCCATGACCTTGCTCAGCTATCAGCAGAGCCACTCCACATGGACAGCTGCACTTTCAAAAGCCCAGGGAACTCAGAAGGACGTCTCTCCCCAGAGTGGAGAATGGGTTCCTGGTTACCAAGAAGGTATTGATGGCCAAATAGCACCAGAGGGTGCCACCTTGAAGTCTCCATGGAGCCAAGACATGCCACTGCTACACAGAGACTCAAACCAAGCTACCACTTTCTTCTTATTGGTTTCTTTGAAGTATATTAGTCTTGCCCTAACCACAAGAATGTCTTCTGACACCTAATTTCCACACTTTAGCCTGTTAAGGAAAGTACCCAAAAGTTGCGGACAAAGACAGGAGGAGGATCACAGTCATTGTTCAACAGGATCACTTGAGGATGATCTACTGAAAGGAGAATGCTTTGCTATTTCCCATTTACACAGAACCCACTCATAGAACCATTTACATAGAACCTGTAACCTAAAAGTTACAGGTTAACTTTTAGGTTTCTGTGCAATAGAAAAGATAACTCTCAAAGTTTATTACCTGTCAAACATTAACCAGTGTTACATCTATTTCAAAATGTATTTCCGCATTCCTTTACCTGATTGACTATCTAAATCTTCATTCCTTAAATGCTCCTTTGAACAATCTTGCCATTGTACAGGTTCCCTCATGATTTAGTAAGTGCAAGAAGACCTTTGCTCCAGGTTGACATTATATGTGAGAGATTTCAACTCTTTGAAAATGATACAAGGACAGTGACACATTGCATGGAGGCACAAGTGAAGGGAAACGCTGGCCTGGAAGTAGGCATGAGAGAAATTAGCAAACATTTGAAAACCCACTTGAAATAATGTAAATGTTCTCTCAATAAACAAATGAGTTATGACTCCTAAATATTCTCAAGTGTTTGCATGGAGAAAGCAGATGGGTTCAACTAAGCCAGACACTATCACCAAGGAGAAATGAAGCAAACATCACTAGCAATCAAAGGCCTTAGCCACGCGTCATCGGTAAGTAGAATGCTTACTAATGACATATGCTCCCCAGGGGAAAGTCAGATTTATGGTAAATATGTATCAAATGGAAAAGGGATGTGCAAATATTCAAGTGGTAATTCTGAGCTCAGAGCAAGGCTGATGAATGGAAAAACAGTGAAAATGCTGGTTAATTGTTCTTGGCTGACAGCTTCAGAAAATAATTTAAAATGAATAATTAGTATTAATACCTTTTTAAGTGAAGCTCTAGGGAACTTCCTTGACTTAAAAAGCAAACCATTCCTTTTCCATTATAATTCTTCTTAAGCCATACCGAAGACGGGCAGGGTAATGGTGACATTTTAGGCAAAGTGGTTATTCTATCAATCACAATCCAGTTAAATGCTCTGGAGTGATGTTAGTAGAAATGAAATCATAGCTCAAGTATCCCATCGTTACATTTGAGAAATAGCTTCCAGACATATGTTCCAAGCAGACATATATGGTTTAATTAAACAGAAAACTCAGATTTTCTCACTTTTTCAGTCTAGTGGTGACAAAAATAAGGGGATTAGGACCCCTCCCATATCTTAGGGAGCTAAACTGGGAACCCCTTTGGCAGAGGGTTGACTTTCGAACCAGGTGATTTGTTTCTAGATTGTGTCAGATGAAGCTCGAATTCATCAGTTCACTTGAACAAGCATTTATTGCCAAGAAAAGCTACTTAAGGAAGCCATTAATCTGGTTCATTCCATAGGGGATATTCTTGGCAATGATTCTCACTCTCATCTCTCTCCTCCTCATTTTTCTCTCCTTTATTATCTTAAGGACATGGCCGGACGCGGTGGCTCACTCCTGTAATCCCAGCACTTTGGGAGGCCGAAATAGGTGGATCACTGGAGGCCAGGAGTTTGAGACCAGCCTGGGCAACATGGCAAAACCCTGTCTCTACTAAAAATACAAAAGAAAATTAGCCAAGCATGGTGATGTGCTCCAGTAATCCTAGCTACTCGGGAGGCTGAGGTGGGAAGATCACCTGAGCCCAGGACGTGGAGCCTGCAGTGAGCCATGACTGCACCACTACACTCCAGCCTGGGAAATGGGAGTAGGACCTTGTCTCAAAAATAAAAATAAAAATCACAGAGACCCAGAAATAAACAGGTGTTCCCATATTAATGATGGCTGCTGGTCACCCTCAATAGCTGTTACTTTTCTGTAACCTCATAGATTGCTGCTGTTGTTGTTTTTATTCATCTTCTAAGCTTTGTTTGACCTTTATCAGATTACTGGGAATTTATGAAACAGAAAACACACCCAAGTTAAATTCACAGACATACAGACGAGAGCTCTTTAATCTTAGGACCACAGAACCTCAGCCTAGAATATCATTTGACATGTTCCTTTCCCTGATTTAAAAAACGTAGTGAAAGGTTGTGTGACTTCCCAAAACCCCAGAACTCAATAGTGGCAAAATCCAGGCAAGAATCCTCCATCATTTCCCCATACAGACACTTGTCTTCCAATATTTAATCTTTTTAAATATTGCGGGTGTGGAATCTCTGCTTCAATTTTCCTTTTCATGTCCTATAATTTATTCTTTTCTTTTAACAACCATGTTGTGAAATAAACAAGCAGCAACTGTGAAAAGTAACCAGGGAAAAACATCGCACCTTCTCTGCACTTGGGCTATGGACTTTGAATCTTTTGTCCAGCAGATAGTAGAATCTTCATGAATTTCTGCAAATTGGCAGCTTAATTTTACATTTCCAGAGTGTTCAGGGAACATCTCAGCTTGGATCTTTTTCAGTAATACCGGAGCTAGAAACAGAAGATTTGAAGGTCAGTGTAGCAAAAGACTTTCCCATTTCATATCGTTTAATTCTCATAACAATCCTGAGAGACAGGAATACTAATTATTATCCCCAATTATGGAAGTGAGAATTGAGTTTCTGAGGGGAGCGGTAGCTTGCCTAAATAGTCGGAAAATTAACAAATCAATCTAATAGAAAATGCTCGCTTCCATTACTTAAAATTCAGCCTGTAATACTGAAAGTGAAATAGAACTTGAGAGATTTTTTCTAAAGGGGATGAGAGGTGGGAGGATTGTAGAAATCTATTCTATAGGATGTCAGCCAAATAAAGATGTTTTTAAATGATTACCAGATCATCCAGTCAAAATCAGAGCTAGGGATTAGGGAGTAGAATAAAATCCGGATTATCCAAAAAACTATGGCTAAGCCCCCAAAACGTAAAAGACACCTCAACAATAAGTTATTGGCTGAATAATATTCATCCATCTTTTCCCCTTTATCACACTTGTCTTTGTTGAAGATAACCCAGTAGATTGCAGTGATGTTTGATATCAACCTCATTAGCAAAAGATAATAGAAGCAACAAGGAAACAATTCCCACCGGTTGGGCTGAGACCTTTGAATATCACCTCAGTATCAGTGATGAACAATTAGCATGCTAATATGTAATTAGCCAGGGCAGCCACTGGGCGGCAGCCTAGACATTAGAACAAGACAAGGATGAGGCCCCTGTCCCAAGCGGTCATAACAATTGGGTAGGAAGTGAGAGTACTGCAGATGTGGTGTGAGCCTATCACAAATTAAATAGCATAACTCCACAGCGCTGGTCACACAAAAGAGTACATCATTACAAAACATATGTAATCCGTAGCCAAACCAAGATCACCAATACTGAGACTTTGTTTGCTCCACTGCCTCAAATTATACTACGGTGAAAACATCCATGAATTCAAGGGGCTTCTCATCTCTCCTTGACACCAGCAGATGCTTGGATGACAGAATGCATATTTAAAAGCTAATTCTCTACCCAGGAAGTGATGATGGGCCCGCTGGGTAGCAAATTTTTCAACCAGTGAGTAATCAAGACTACTAACAGTATCCTGGGACCCAAGTGGATAACTGAGAGAGAGAAAATTTAGCAAGTATGTATTGACGGCAAACCCGCATCAGTGCATTTGGGCCTGCTGGCTCCTGCCCAAGCTGAGACCATGTTCAGGTTCACAGTCTGAAACTCTTGGTCCGGGTCTCGACCAAGCCCACCTCCTCATCTGGGCCATTTCCTAGAGGGTCCTTCCAACACCATGCAGTGGCCAGCTTCATGGGTGATTTGGGGACATCTAAATATTCCTAAGCCTGCCGGAACCTGTTGTACTGAACACAAAGAAAATTGGGGGATGGCGGGAAGGGCATGAAATGGGCAGCAGAACTGAATGATGGATGGTCTGTGGGAGATTTGAAGCTTGTTTAGCCAAGGGGTTTGGGCTTTGGATAGATCCCCTGTCTATGTGAGATAGAGGTGGAAAATGCAGCCGAACGAGCTCAGAGGAGACCTGGATTGCAGCTAGGTTTGTCTTCCGTGTGCGGGTGGGCCTAGTGTTGAGGGAAAATGGTAGTAAAGTCCCTGGTGAATATAGTTTCTGTACTAAGCTTTGGACATCAAAAACGATTACTCAGGCCTGGCATGGTGGTTCACACCTGTAATCTCAGCAGGTTTGGAGGCTGAGGCAGGAGGGTCACTTGAGGCCAGGAGTTGGAGACCAGCCTGGGCAACATAGCAAGACCCCATCTCTAGAAAAAAAAAATAGCCAGGTGTGGTGCGCATGCCTGTGGACCTAGCTACTTAGGAGGCTGAGGTGGGAGGATCAGTTGAGCACAGGAGTTCAAGGCTGCAGTGAGCCAAGATCTTGCCACAGGAATCCAGCCTAAGTGACAGAGCGAGACCCTGTCTCTAAAGTAATAATAATAGTTTTTTAAAAAAGATTAGGGTTTATTTCTTTTATAACGATCCAAGTCACTGCTCCCCTCATCCTAACTCCTGCCCCACCAGTTAACTGGTGGGAAGGCATTAAATCTGTGCTCCTTTGGGGGTAGCAGGGTGGGTACCAGACTGCTAGGTAGGGCACAGTCAAGGTGTCAGCCAAGGGGTCTGAAGTGTACCAGCTAGAAAACAGTGACGAGGACTCAGGGTCTTACAAAAGCCATCACCACAAGAAGGAAGGAGAACTTCCTAATCTGGTGTCTTCCTGGTGGCAACTTTTGTTATTTTTAAACAATGATATTGCTGTGGCTTACACTAAGAAACCAAAATAAAAAACCTTTGAGTGCTTAATGGTGGAATAGATGGTTAAAGGAATTGGTCCACAGCTAGAAACCCGTAACGAACAACTAGAAGGTGGTAAGTTAAAAAAAAAAGGACCCGCACCGTGGCTCATTTTGGGAGGCCGAGGTGGGCAGATCACAAGGTCAAGAGATCTAGACCATCCTGGCCAACATGGTGAAACCCCGTCTCTGCTAATTATACAAAAATTAGCTGGGCATGGTGGTGCACGCCTATAGTCCCAGCTACTCGGGAGGCTGAGGCAGGAGAATCGCTTGAACCGGGAGGTGGAGGTTGCAGTGAGCCAAGATCACGCCACTGCGCTCCAGCCTGGCGACAGAGCAAGGCCCCGTTTCAAAAAAAAAAAAAAAAAAAAAAGCAGGGTGTTGTCAAGGGCTGGCCCTCTGAATGCTGCCGTTCCAAAAGGTAAATGCTGGAAGAGAATCATTTTTCCTGTCTCTTATCATCATCTGTGTTGATTCATAAGGATTAGTGCCCATGGTGGATTCACATTAGATACATATTCAGTGAATTCATTATCAGAGTCACCATGGAAAATAACAAGGTCCTTAATAAACGGATGAATATGCTGGTCAAGCATTTATTTCCCGTCGGGCGACGGCCCTTCCAATGCAATAACCTAGTACTGATTTGTAGTTAGGACAGGGAGCTGTGACCTTTAAAAAAAAGGGGGGTGCCAGTGTTCCAGAAACCTGTTCTTCTAACTTTCTCTGCAAAGAAAATCCCCGCACGAGAGGGGAGAGGATGGCCGCCAGTGGCAACTCCTCCGAAGCTGGGAAGGGACTGCGGGATCAGAACCTACCCCAGCGTGGGCAAAACCTGCCTGAGATTCCCATTTAGCTGCTGACTCAAGGGTAGCTCTGATGAACCTCCCCCGCCTGCTCCATCACCAGATGACTCCTACCTTCTTGCCGAGGCCCTGAGTTCTTCAGAGAGGAGGGGCTGTGGACGCCAGCACCACTCTTTCTCCTAATACTAGGTTGGTATCAACTCAGACACAATGCTCTTGTGTCTGAACCAAGTTCTTTATTTATTTCATGAGCATACTGGGCATAAGCATTGCCTCATTTTTTATTTAAAAACACTAATTAAAAAAAACAGTAACTAACAACCATGAGAGCTGTGTTAGGCCACAGGCCATTCAAATTGCTTTGCATTTTTATAGCGGAGAGGAGTCTTATTAGCACCCCCATTTTACAGATGGGGAAAGTGAGGCACCCGGAGGCTAAGGTATTTGTCCAGGGCTACCCAGGTACCGCCAGAGGCCAGACTTGAACCCAAGCAATATAACTCCTAATCTACACCCTAAACCACCAAGATACAACTTGCCCCAGCTGGGCCCAAACACCGCCTAGTATCTCTAACTCTGCATCTTTTCCTCTTAATGGCCTCTGTGTTGTGGGTGGCATGAGTAACAATCCTTCAGTGGTCTGGCCTGGAAAAGTCTTTGGTTGTCTCTACCCCGTGGTCTCCGGCAGGGCCCTCTCAGGACAAGGCTGGCTGCTCTCGCATCTACCTGCTTTGCTCAGGCCAGTGCCTTCCAGAAAGCTACATGCTCGGTTTTTGCAGCCTTTAGTGCAATGGCGAGGTTGTGCCGCAGCTGAAATCAAAGTCTTTGACAGCGATTGATTTCAACACTGGCTATCTGGACGGTCCTCTTACCCATGGGTAACTCGAATAGTCACGGGCAAGAATTCCAAAAAGGTTGTTTTGCTTGTCTACCTTTACCTGCAAAGGAACCCCCATCCCCAAACACGGGGGTTGAGGCTGGTCCCCAGAGGCAATCTATTCAGCCTCTGGGCTGAAACCACTTTTGAGAGCTTTTAAAACATTGCCTCATTCTCTCTATTTAATTTTATTTATTTATTTATTTTCTGAGACAGGGTCTTGTTCTGTCACCCAGGCTGGAGTGCAGCTGGAGCGTGGTGGTGTGATCACAGCTCACTGTAGCCTCGACTTTCTGGGGTCAGGTGATTCTCCCTCCTCAGCCCCAGAGTAGCTGGGACTACAGACGTGCGCCACCATACCCAGCTACTTTTTGTACTTTTTGGTAGAAATGGGGTTTCGCCATGTTGCTCAGGCTGGTCTCAAACTCCTGGGTTTAAGCAATCCTCCTGCCTCGGCCTCCCAAATTGCTGGGATTACAGGTGTGAGCCACCATGCCCGGCCATTCTCTTTAAGTATGTTTTAAAATATAGATACTAATAACCTGATTGGATGCTTTCAAACTCTTCAGAAGGCAGTTTTGTCTTTAAACCTTTCTGCAACAGGGGTGAGGACCCATTTGATGGGATGGGAATAACAAACACCAGCCTCAAAGTCTAAGGACTCGGGATAAGAAAGGAGAAAATTCTTCCCTTCTGATCAAACAGAGCCATCCATAGTTTTTCGCTCCAGAGCACACAGGCCACCGTAGCTTGCTGCAACATTTTCTCTTGACTTCTACCAGGGTGTGTGGGGAGGGAAAGAAGAGCTCTGAAATAAAACAGGCTAAAATTTGGTCCATAAATGGAATTTGGGACTGAAATGATTCCTTAGACAAAGTAGAATTAACTGTAATTTCAGGACTTTTTTTTTTTTTTTAAACTGCATCATAGGTAGAGATTGATCGAGGACTTTTGAGGCTCAAGTGGTCTGAAACCTTGAACACAGACCTCAGAGGACTTTAGATTTAGATAAATGGGAAGGGTGAGTTGAAAAGAAACGTTATACTCAAATTTGGAAGAAAAACCAAGGTTCAAGGAAGCTATTTTTAATGAAAAATCAGTGATTAAAGAGGAGAATCCCAATTTGTACCAAAATTTTCATTTCCATGGTCTTCCTGCATGGTCTATTTGATTACACTAATTAGCTACACTGATTAATGCTTCTGTTTATATTTTTAAATAGATTTTGTAAAAGAGGATAATTAAATGGAAAAGCACCTTCATCATATTCCCCTCCAGCAGACATGCCTACAGGCAGCCTTTATCAGTGGTTCTCAATTGTGGTTCTCCCGATAGATCACCCGGGAACTTGTTAGGAGTGCAAATTTCACACGCTGGGGGAGGGGAGCAATCTGGGTTTTAACAAGCCCTCCAGGTGATTCTGATGCCACATGCTGAAGCCACTTGGCCACAATCATAGCATCAGTGCCCAACTCGGGGACACTGGCCTTAATTGCAAAGGACCCTAGAGGACACAGGAACTAGATACCTCGTCTACAAGCCCAAACTTTAACAATGATGGACAGCAACAGAGCCTCACCTCTTCCTTCTCCTTTGCAAGATGGCTTTTTTGGGTCTTGTTTCTCTTCTGTGCGTGATAACGATGTTTTAAGTTTGGGCACCTTTTTGAGAAAGGCTGAGTTCTTTCTGGCATTTTCCTTTTCTTCCAGTTTCAGCCTCAGGGCTGCCACTTTGGACAAAATTTTCTTCTTTACTCCCTCAGCTAAATGTCCACTGCCTGGGGCTTCTGGCTTCCTTTTGACCTCCTCTGACCCCGTCACTGCTGTGAGGGCCCCTGGTGATTTGCCAGCTTGGGCTTCCAGTGACTTCTCCCTCTCCCTGGACTTTTTCACACAGTGTAGGGTGCCCTTTGGATGTGGATCCTGCAGTAACTTAGGGGCTTTCTCTAACTCATCTTCTCCTGAAATGAATGCCAAGGTCTTTGCTGAGGAGCTAGATGAGCTTGGGGGTTTGGTTTCCCCAGTTTGAAGCACCTCTATTTTAGGTTCCTCCATTTTGTGGCTTATCAAAAAGTTTGTGACATTTCCTTCAGGAGATGAAGTACAAGGCAACCTGGTAAGATGAGGAGAAGAGGGCAAAGGTTTCCCACGCTCATTCTCAATAGTTCCCCTTTTCTGTGAAACAGGAAACACATACTGACGGTTTCTGGGCTCAACTAAGTCATTTTCAGGGACGTCATGAATTTGGCCTGTGGAGTCGTGAGCATCAACCCCAAGAGAAGCATGAGTCATTATTGGAAGGCAGCTAGAAAGAGGTGAAGTGGGGGAAATCAATTCTGCTTTGTCCTTTTTACTTTGCTCAGCCTCCCCTAAGCTCCCATCACTGCTTTCTTGTATTTGGCCTATCCTACATCCACTTGGAATTCTTTCACCCCCTTCACTGGGTTGCAGGACTTGCCAAATGGTAGTTTTTGCCTCATCAGGTTGACTTTGTTCAGCCTCCCGCTTCATACTGCCTTCTTGGCTTCTGCTGATTCTATTTTCAGTCAGAATGGTTCCCTGGAGACATGGAACTTGCAAAATGGCAGGCTGGATTTCCGCTCCGTGGCCCACATTTCCGTCATTTGATTGACTCCCTTCTCTGGCGCCCTCTGGTGTGGATTCAGAGGGCTCTGGTTTTCCAGCCCTGGTGTACTCTATCACACTTGTCTCATCAATGGGATCTACAGAGGACTCTAGGATTTTAGAGCAGGTCAGAAACTTTTTAAAGAAGGCAGTGTGATCCATCTTGAGTTGCTTTTCCTCCTGGTCTTGACTCACATTGTTAACATTTTCCTTCCCTCCAGTTTCAGAAGCCACTGACAGTGAATCTGTGACACATAACTCCTTTCCATCTACAGGGTCCACGGATGACTCCAGGAGTCTGGGTTGGCTGAAACCCCAGGAAGAAAGACTTCTCCAGTGTGCACTGATGGCAGGCTTTTCGCCTTTATGGCTTTCTCTGCTATCAGCAAGGGCTGAGTCAGCATCCTCTGGACTGTGAGCCGATTCAGGCACAACAGTATCTGCCTTTAGACTATCAGGTACAGCCCAGACCTTGTCAGAAATTACGGGACCACCGTCTGATGCCTTGCTCTCAGAATTTGTCCGTTGTCTTGGTGGCCGGATTGCAGAAGCGGAAGCCTCTAGAGTTATAATCTTCAGCTTGTTGCCTGCCTCCCGATTTCCAGGTCTATATTCTTTAGACTCTTCCAAAATGATATCAGAGAGAGACGGAACATTGCTCAGAGCCTGACTATCTTCTTCCCCAGCAGTTTCAGCCACCACGGAGACCCTCATCCCCCAAACTGAGCGCTGCCCTGCTCCTTCCCTAGAGCTTGCTGGTGAGTGGGCCGAGGGCACCAAGTTTATTTCCTCTTGTGCAGCAGATGTCATAGGCAAACTTTCTTGGAAATCAGGTGCAGAAAGAGAACCCTGGTGGGACAGAATCTGCTGCTGGAGCCCCTGCTTCATTTCACTTCCTCTTTCTTGGAAATTCTCTTCATGGCTCCTAAAGTCTGCTGTTTCCACAGTCTGGCTCTTATCTCCAGACAGGTTATCAACCTGAAGAGGGGAATTACTGAAGAAATCCTCTCCCTCTGGGAGCTGCAGGACATGGTGTGGGACTCCTGGCACACTGGGTGCCGTGCAGAGTAGCTCTTTTGTAGACTTGGTGGTAGCACCACTTAAAATATGACCCAACTGCACTTGGGAAGGCAATTGGGAAACCTTTTCATGGGATGCACGAGGGAACCTCTCCTCAGTGCCACTTGCATGCTTGTCCTCAGGAATTGACACAGCAAGGTACTTGGCTGGGTGGACTTTCGTGGCAGTGGTAACAGTCGATGTGTCCTCAGTCTCCCTGGTCACTTGAAACCCATTATTAGCAGTTAATGTTGATGTCTTCTCCCAAGGAAAACTCACGATTGAACTATAACGGGCTGGGGTGTCTGTGGTGTCTGCAGCACTAGGACTGGGGCTCTTGTCACCTCCTTCTTCAAATTGCACTAAAGGATTGTTCTCAGAAGAAACGAGCTGTGTTTCCTCAAGCCTTCCTGAGTTGTTGGGGCTTGACCGCTCCTGGCCAGCATGTACTGTGGAGGCCAGTGGGCAGGTGGAATTCTCTACCTTGGCTAGATTTTCTTCTGTGGCACCTTCACTAGCTGTGTGTGAAATGTTCAAGGTGAAAGTACTGATAAAAAGAGGGGACATGACTGAGTCGCCGTCCTTGCTGCTTTTGTACGTAGACACTGAAGTCTCAGACACTTGTGTCTGAAAAAGGACTTCTAGTGTCTTGCCATTAGGAGAACATAAATCAGATACTTTTCTTTGACCTTCTGCCAGTTCCAAGTCTACAGAGCAAATTTCTTGAGGCAAATATTTATCAGCTGGTGCCCCAACAAGAGAATCTATGGTATCAAAACATGTTCCTTGGTCACCAGCCTCAAAACACTCCATTGCACACACTGCTTCTCTGTCCCTTGGCCCATCACACACATTTTCCAGGGTGAGGACAGTATCTGTGGTTTCAGGGGAAGCAACAGAGACAGCCACAGGCTCCCTGAAGTCAGCAAGGGCATCCTTGGGGAGATGCCTTGAGAATACACCTGGGAACGTATTCTCATCATTGGCTTCTGAGGTTCTCAGCTCATGTTTTAGGTCTTCCCTGAAATTGTCAGGTGTGTTGCCATCTCTGTCTTGTTTTTCTTCCTGCTGTGGGTCATAGGTACAGGGTTTGACCTCCAAGTGTTGAGCTAATGATGCATTTTCCTTGTGGACCCCTCCTAAGTTTGAGAAGGAAATTGTTGTGGTCCCAGTGAATGGGGACTCCTCCCCAGCAGGCTCTGAGAAAGCTGGCATCTGGCTGCAAGAGATTCTCTCTCTGACTGTTTCCTGAATTTGTACCTAGGAAGATGAAAAGTGGTGTTAATAGCATTGTTCATGGGAGAGCCCACAATAGGGCATAACTGCAATCCCAAGAGTGTTAATCCTCAATGACTATAATAATGGACAAGAATGATTGAAATCTAAACATTAATCCCCCAACTCCCCCTAGCTATTAGAGATTTCCTAGAAAACTGCAAATTTAACAACTCTATATTCCAGGGGGCCCTTTGTCAAATTCATCATTATAAGCAAAAAGCCTCCTGACAACCGTCATTTATTTAATGATTTTTTTTCTCTCTTAGGAAAGAGATGGAAATAAATTGAATGTTAACTGTTTTGATCAAGTAAGTCACAACAAGAGCTGTGTGCATCTTTCCAGAAAGATGAATCTCACATGATCATAATAAATGAAATAAACAGTACTTACAAAACAGCAATAAGCAATCTTTGTCCCCAAAATATGACAGCTTGCTGGTTAATAATTGCTATGGTTTGGATATTTGCCCCCTCCAAACCTCATGTTGAAATTTGATCCTCAGGGTTGAAGGTGGGGCCTAATGAGAGGTGTTTGGGTTATGGGGGTGGATCTCTCATGAATAGATTTGTGCCATCCCTCAGGGGTGCGGTAGGATGAGCGAGTTCTCAGTCTATTGCTTCCTGGTTGTTAAAAAGAGTCTGGCACCATCCCCACCCCCACCCTGCTTCCTCTCTGTCCATGCAATCTCTGAAAATGCCAGCTCCCCTCTGCCTCCTTTCGTGAGTTGGAAGCAGACTGAGGCCCTCACCAGATGCAGATGCCTAATGTTGAACTTTCCAGCCACCAGAATCATGAGCCAAATAGGCCTCATTTCTTGATAAACTACCCAATCTCAGGAATTCTGTTATAGCAACACGAAATGCACTAAGATAATAAGGTTACTAAAACACAGAAAGAAGGCTGCCTTTGAACCCACCTCTAATGAATAAATGAACTTATGATTGGCCACCAGCACTGCCAATCATTTCTTTCCTAGAGTTGCTTATAAACATCCCAGAATGTATCCCAGACTTTAAAATAGATGCCCAATGGCAGACAGACCACCTCTATAAGAAAAAGAAGATTCAGGACTGCTTAGGTTTTTGAGAAAAGGGGAGAGGGGGAGGGAGGGAGGAAGAAAAGAAGGCAGAGAAAAAGAAACCTCTCACATTCTGAGGATTGAGCCTTTCATGGTACTATATGAACGTTCTATGATATTGGATATTGTTCAAGGAAGCAGCGAAACTTTTAACTCATTGACTATTTCAAAACAAAGAAAATTTATGTCCAGCCAAGGAGAAGAAAATTGTTTCTAATTTCTGAAGCAACTCAGTCTTTGCTCCCAGGACTCCTGCCTTGGACAGCCCCATTCAGATGTGCAGGGAACAGATGACTGGCCTTGGCGGGATGGGGTTCAGGGGTGGGGATGAAGTCTGTCTCCCAGCGTATGACAAAACAGAGCTGAAATGTTCATGTGCATTTCATAGCTCCAATGTCATGAGACTGATTCTCACAAATCATACGTGAGAATCAGTCTTACTACCTTGTGGTCAATCCCTGTAGTACTGCCAGTGGGAAAGAGGACAACAGCATAACCACACCTCTTTCCACACTTCTCCCAGGCTGCTTACAGCCTGTCAGTCATTCATCTCTCATTTTCTCTTTTAAAGCTACTTTGAGGTTAATTTAACTCATATTTGATGGGCATAAAAATGCTAACTAAACAAGAAAGAAATTTAGTATAAACTCCACAAGTGCTAGGACTACTTACCCTTTCAACAAATATTTGGTGAATGCCTCCAGGGTACTAGGGAGTGTTTTAGATAATGGGGATACAAGACAGGCAAATGCTCCTCTACAGGAATCTCCCATTGTATGTTCTAGTTATAGCGATTAACATGCAGTAGGTGCTTACAAAGTGTTTGTTGAGAGAATGAATAAATGAATGAACCATGTACCAGTTGAGAGAGCTGTAGCCAACTTCACCCATTAAAGCCCTACACTTGAAAGGGTTAGAACTTTCATCTGCTCCGGACTTTGCAACAACCCTGTTTTAAAGGAGACTTTGAACCATAAGCACTACTGGTTATCCTGGTGTTCCTGGAAAGAAAAATATATTTACTCCCTTTCTATATCCCTTTTTCTTCTTTATTAAAAAGGAGAAATATAATTTCTGAGAAATAAGGGACAAGATTTTTTTTTAAAAAAGAATTTGATGTGCATATGGTTTCCTCTCTATACCTCAATATCTATAACACATGTATAGAGTATTTTTCTCATTTGGTCTTTTGGTTCAACCTTTTAAGAATATGCTATAGCACAAATAGACTGAGTCATTAAGCACAGAAAACATAGAGAACGTTCTGGTCATTATGTGAAATGTGTAGAGAGACCGCCCAATCAAAAACACCACCACCCCTCTGTCCGGCCTTTCTGTCCTGCCTGAATTTCCACTATCTATGTCAGTCCCTTATTTTAAGGTCCTGGTATTATCACAGTATCATCAGTGCCAACAGACATTTACGGAGTAGCTGTCATGTACAGAATTCTCTGTCAGGCACTGGGCAATTTTTTCCAAAGGGCTTCAGTTAAAAAGTTACTATGACATTTACTGGGATAGTACCTTTATTCTTCCATGATTGATTACTATTACATCAGTAAAGTAATAAGCGGGCACCTAGAAGAGATTGACATCTGAAGAGAATTAAACACAAGACAAGTAAGTTTTGATTAGGATGAGTTTGGTCACTGGAATAGATCATTATGGTATCATGCCTTGATTTACAAAATAATCATATTCCATTAAGATTTATTTCCACCTTTCCTCCTGTATTAGTCAGTTCTCGCACTGCTATAAATACCTGACACTGGGTAATTTATAAAGAAAAGAGGTTTATTTGGCTCCCAGTTTCACAGGCTGTACAGCAAGCATGGTGGCAACTGCTTCTGGAGAGGCCTCAGGGAACTTTTACTCATGGCAGACAGCAGAGCCGGAAGAGGCATCTTACCCTACAGAAGCAGGACCAAGGGAGAGCGAGTAGGGTTGGGGGTGGGGGGTGCTGCACACTTTTAAACAACCAGACCAAGAACTCACTCATTGTCACAAGAACAGTATCAGGAGATGGTGCTAAACCATTCATGAGGAACCACCCACATCATCCAATCACCTCCCACCAGGCCCCACCTCCAACATCGGGGATTACATCTCAGTGTGAGATTTGGTGGAGACACAGATCCAAACCATATCTCCCCTCTTGCTTTTAAATTAAAATTCTACTTTAAAATACCCTAGTGAAGCTCCACATGTAAAAAAATTGGTTGAATCCTTGACCATGTACATTCATACATTTGACACACATTTAGTGACCATCTACTTTATACCAGGCACTGTTCTAGGCAACTGGGAAACATCAATGAACATAATAAAGATTGCTGGCCTATGGAAGTTATGTTGAAGCAACGAACTATACAACTGGCCCGCTGCTGATGTGCAATTCCATACACTTGATTTTAACCAATGGGGTGTTTTTTTTATGTGAAGCCTTTAACAGCCCAGTCCATATTTGTACTTGCTTACGGCATCGGTTTCAAGAGCAGGCTCCTCAGTTCTCATCCTGAGGCCAGCTCACAGAGAAAGGGAAACCACAGACTCACACCTTCCCAGTGAGTCAGATCTTTCTTTTAGGAGATTTCTTAGTTAAGTCATTACAAAAGAACTCTAGCAAATGATTTTCCTGCTGTGCACCTACTCTCAGCATAGAGTGAGTGCTGAAACTTAGAGTGAGTGCTGAAACAATTTCCTTATGTAGGGAAATTGTACTCATTCAAGTGAAAAAAGGAGTGGTTGGGGCTCTAGGAGCAAGCCCACTGTTGTGTGTGGTGCGTGGACTTGGAGGACTAGCAACCAGGGGTTCTAGCCCAGCTTAATTGGATATACCATGCACAACCACAGGTAACCTCTTTAGCTTCTCTGACCCTCTGTTTCCTCCTCTAAGACTAACCACATGCATGTCAGCACCATCTTGTCAAGTGCCTGGCATATTGCCTGGGGCCCAGAAGGCACTCACTCACTGATATTAATTTTCCTTCTTCTCTATGAAAAAACAGCAGTAGCTCAGGAAAAGAGGAAGTTGGGGAGCTCTGACAGGGAGAGCCTTGAGCTATGAGATTTATGAGGGTTTTCTCATCTGATCTGTAAAATAATCTGAGAAAAAGATGTTATCATCTCCTCTTTACTGATGGGATGAATAGCCTGGGTCCAATCATAGAAACCACACAGAAGGTTATATAAGAGAAGTTCAATATAAAGAACTGTTGACTGTGATAGGAGAGTGCTACAAGGTATAAGGAAACTGTCTATAGTACTCCAGGCAAGGGAAAGTACCAAGGAAGAACAAAGTTGGAAGGGGTTTAGACCGACTTGGAGAAGGTGTGTTTAGGCCACCAGATAGCATAGAAGTTCACTGGTGCATCCAGACCAGAGCTGGCCTGGAATTGCTGGGAAAAGCAATAGACCTCCCTTCCAAGTGCAGGTAGGGAGTAGGTGGTCAGCATGCAGTGGCGTGGGTGAGGAGGGGAGTCTGGGCATGGGTGGTCACAGGGGCTGAGGCCTTCGAGCTTGTGGGCTACATGTGGTGTGGGTCAGGGCTTTGCAGAGTGCTAGTTTGAATGTCCACTCAAAACTCCTATTGAAACTTAATTCCCAATGTGGCAACACTGATAGATGGAGCCTTTAAGAGGCGATTGAATCATGGGAGCTCTGCCCTCATGGAGGGATTAATCTATTCATGAATTAATGAATTAATGGGCTAAAGGATTAATATGTTATCAAGGGAGAGGACCTGGTGACTTCGTAAGAAGAGGAAGAGAGGCCTGAAGTGGCATAAAGCATGCTTAGCCCCCTTGCCATGTGATGCCCTGCTCTGCCTTGGGACTCTGCAGAGAGTCCCCAACAGCAAGAAGGCCCCCACAAGATGCAGGCCCTCTACCTAGGACTTCTCAGCCTCCAGAACTGTAAGAAATATGTTCCTTTTCTTTATACATTTCTCAGTTTCAGGTATTTTGTTACAAGCAAAGAAAATGGACTAAGACACAGAGGGAATAAGTGCTCTGTGCACCAGGCCTCGGGCGGCTGTGTGTAGGTCACACAGGAGATTGGTGGAGGCAATCTGTGTGTTGATACAGGCAGGAGGCTTTAAGAGCTGGGGGCCACGTGGGGCTCCGGTTTCCAAAGACAGAGGGCAGCAGAAAGGGTATCACTACGCTAAGGCTACAGGGTTGCAGATGACCATGTTCTGGGCCCTATGGCTGGGGCAGGATAACCACAGGCTCTCCAACTCCACCAATGCTGAAGTGACAGGAATTCTGTTCCTCCTGCAGTGTCCTTCCAGTGCCTTCTGCTGAGAAAGTGTAGCACTGTGCTTACTTTAAAGAAGAATAATGGAATTTCGTTAGTACAGGGCACATATTGAAGGGTGAATTCAGAGCTGAGAGGCATGAATTAAAAACCGACACATGAGGTCAATAATGTTTGGCGATGAGAAGTCTCCCCAGGGTCTCACAGTCAAAGGCAGAGCCAGGATTTAAAGCCAAGTCTCTGAGGCTACCGAGCCCTTTTGAACCCAGCATTTCCAATCGGATAAGTTGGAACAAATCCCACCTCACCAAGGGCTGGGAACTCCCCCTAATTTAAATCCAGAACTTCTGAGCTCCCGAAACATTTTGGATATGAGACTGCAAACGTCCTTCTTAGGTGCCACATGGCGGTCTGTCAATTTCTCTGCTTCCCTACAAGGTCTAAGGGCAGGAACAGGAACTCTGTTATTCATTTCTGAGTCTCCAGAACCTAGCACATAGGGACTCAGATAATTTTGCTGAATGAATAAGCAGATGAATGAATACAGGAGGGGAAAGGGTAAACCAAATTTAGTAACGTTTCCAAGCCTCTTTTTGAAAGCAGCATTAAGCTTGGAAACTTAATGCTTGAATAGCATTTTTCAATTGAAATCCCATTCAACATGCCTCTGATTCCACAAACACGTTATTTTCATTTATTGGCCTTTCCAAAAGTTCTGCCTCCTAGGAATGTCTGCCATGGATTTAATGGAAAGGTGTGTTTCCTCTTTGTGCACCCCAGGATGTCCAAGGTTATGCTTTTTATCGTTAATGAGTGTCTTTCATGCCAGCCAAGTGCATGACACTAATTTGAGTCACTAACAATAGAAGTTTGTATGAGATAAGATCCCTCTCCTAGAATAGCTTATAATCCAGTTGAAGAGACAAGATGTACATGGAAAAGATAGATAACAATTCTTGACAAGTTGTGCTAATAGTCAAGTGGATGAAACTTAACTAACAGCACTGCTCCGGGAGAGTGTGGAAGGTCATCACTGTATCATCCTCTTCTATTTCAACGATAAAATTCCTGCAGTGCAAAAATCAGAGGTTGTACTCTTATGTCATATGTATCAATTCTGAGATTCTTGAACATTTTCATGCAGTCTAAGGGACTTCTTGACTGATTGGACTGGGCAGATATGGTAGACACTGTTGGCTGACTAACTCAACAGTATCCCCAAGCCCGTTGTCTCTTGCTACCTCCAACTAAGAATGCTGGAAAACCACACACTCTCCCAGCCTCTTACATAGCTAGATGGGGCAAAGGGGTCAGTCTGCCTAATGAGATGTTCAAGGAATCCCACCAAGGGACTTCTGGGGAAGCTTTGCTTTCCTTGTGTAAGGTATAGACATGGTGGTTACCTTGCCTATCCCCTCCTTCTTCCTTCAATCAGGATGTAATGTCTGGTGCTGCAGCTCTCATCTTTCAGTCCTGGGGCATGAGAATGAAAAGCCAGCACACTATGACTGGTGCAGCAGAAAGAGAGAAGGAAGTCGGAGATTTGCAGTCATCATCGAGCTACTGGAATGACACAGAGACTTTCACTAGCCCCAGACTTCTTGTGAACAACAACAAAGAGCCTTATGTTTTACGCCGCTATTAGCTAGCTAAATATTCGTTAACTGCAGCTTCTCAGCAGCCTAATGGATAGGAGAGAAAAATACATGGCTGAGGGAAGAAGGGGAAGCCAGGTGAGGGTCACCCTGGAGCCCTCTGGAGGCTCTGGGCAGCTCCTGGTAGGGATTAGCTGGAAGGACAGTGTCCCGTAGAGCAAGGGGTGTGGTCCCTGGAAGGGAGTTCAAGGTGCTGGTCAGAATGCCAAGGGATCAAAGGGCCTGAGGCAAGGTGAACTTGAAGTAGAGTGGGGGAGGGAGAATGGGAAATATGAGAAGATTGATTGTCAAAGGAGAGAGGCCACAGTTCGAAAGCCAATCAGAAGCCCCTGGGGCCAGGAGGGCCAAGCCACTCGGTCCCTAGCTTCAGCTGGTCAGTCTTCCATGTGCCAACATGCCCTACCATGCATAATTTTCATTCTCCAGCTTCTTTTTCTTTTTTTTAGTGTTCTTTTAATGTTCTTTCCTTTTATCTGGATGAGGTAGGTAGAAATAGCACTGTGTCCTTCACCAGTTGTCTACACATCATCAATTTTCCCCTGTGGTTCCAGGAAACTTTAAATGAGACCTTCCCCTCTCTCCGGCCATTCTGGGCTGCTGTAGCCTCCCCCACGGATAACCTTTCCTAAATATCTGCTGAGCTGTCACAACAGGCAGAGCGTCATTCGGCCGTTTGTCATTCGATAGATCAAATCCATACCACCTGGGGCTGCAAAACTGAAAATAGATAGCCCGGTCCCCAGCCAAAGAAAGCTTAAAGGCAAGCTAGAATATTTCAGGAACTTGAGTTTATTTTTAGGAGTTGCCTGATTGCCCAGAAAGAAGCTTCTCTTAAAGGCTTTGAATGTTACAATAACACATAATAGATTGGAGGACTGTACCTTCCTTGATATTCATCTAAAACCTCCAGTCCTGAAATAGATGCTAAACACCCCTGTATCTGACCAGCTCTTCCTCATTCCATTCCCTCCTAAGGGACAAGAAATTCTCAACCAACTGGTATTACAATTCTGTCTTCATTTCTTGGGAGTCATAGAGTTTGTAAAATACTGATTTGATCTTCTGCTGGGAGAGGCCTGGATTTCCATGGCTCACACCCTTCCTAGGAGCTCTGTGCATTCAGTGGCAGTCTTTGCCTGGTGATATGGTACGAGTGGAAGGGCACTAGAGCATGAGCCATGAGCGTATGAATTTGTTGTACATCTCAGGTGATGTGAGCTAAGTAGTGACGCTACTATTAATAGTAATAATTGCTAAGCCCTACAACCTTTTTAACACATGGCAGTTACTGTTCTAACTGCTTTACTTACATTAATGCAGTTAATGTTGGTAAAATGGCATAGAAATTTATGACTTGAGGATTTTGGGTTGTACATTGCAAAGAATGGGATATGCCAACTATTCCAACACAGGAGAGGACCATGTAACGGCAAACTCATGTGAAATGGGTGACAAGAACAGCTGTCTTCTTTTCTTGCATGCATCTGTGTTTTCCTACATAGATGATGGGAGATTTCTGGGAGACGAGAGAGAGAGAGTGAGCCATAATTTCCATAAAGTGCAACTGTATGCAAACATAAGAAAAGATGGCGCTATGAAGGCCCATGATTTCTTTCGAATTCCACTAGGCATTTCTGAATAGTCTCTGGGGGGTTTTTTGGTTTTGTTTTGTCTTTTTGTTTTTTTGTTTGCTGTGTCTTAAAACGACCAGGACTTGGATGAGGAGGTGAGAGGAAAATGGAGTAGGGTGATGGAAAGATGATTGAGTCTCAGAAAACTGGGGTTTGGTCTCGGGTCTGCTGCTATACAGGAAGTGGCTTTAGAGAAGTCACCAAGTCTCTTGGAGTCTTTCTTCCACAGTAAAGTAAGAGTTAGATAACACCTCTTGTTTCCCAAAAGCTTTGGTGTTCTGTGACCTGCTGCCAAGTAAATGGGGCTTAAGCTTCACCCCTCACTTGCAATCAGATTTTCCTTGGACTTCTAACGCTTCTAGATCTAATCTTCTCTATTAACCGGGAGAGTTGTAGGGAAAAGGATAAAGCATGTCACCATGTCACCATAGGTAGACCGACCCAAGAATGAGCCAGTGGGGCCCCAGAGAGGGGCCAGGAAGAGACAGTGGGCTGGAGAACGGCTCACCATGAACATGCACTCTCTGGATTCCAAGTTCCTCTGCCTATGTGGTCTCTTTGCTTCTCCCTTGTCTAGGCATTAAGTGCCTTGTGTCTTTGGTAGACTGCACTGTGTTGGCATATAGACCCTGTGGTTGATCCTGCAGAGTCCTAGAGGCTCACAGACCTAGTCCAAGCCAATGAAAATCATCACAGCCACAGAAAGCAACACCAGTGGCCTAAGCTTCCAATGTTGTTAGCCCTTTGTAAGATACAGGCTGCTTTGAAGAGCCAAGAAAACTTATGGCTTCTTCCCAGAAAGTCTTGTTTTACCCACGCAATGTTGAACATAATTTCACGGGGGTTTCTGACCCCCTTGGGCCTATGGATCTCCTGTTAAGGGCTCATTGAGCCTCAGAATGAATCTCTGTTGTAGACCATGAGCCTGGGGTGAGTGGGATGGTATTGTTTACGTCCCACAGACTGAAACTTTCCTGCAGATTTCAGACTAAATGATAAGGGGAAAAAATTAATTCTTAGTCAGGTTCTAGGAGAATATTTTCAAATCTATATCTCTTTATAGTTTTTAGAATTTGTGAGTAAAAGCAAAACCAAGGTAGTAGCAATTACCACACTGCAATGACAATAATACATTATATAAAGCAAGTTCTTGTAAACTTGAGAAGCAGGAAATACTTGTCACGATTACTACACTAGTACTTTGCCTATTCAGCGTGGGCTTCAAAGTGTACAGCAGTGATGGTATTCGCTATTGGAAAATCTGAATATAAACATAAATATTAAGCTAGTCACCTGCCTCAGACGCTCATTACCAAAAAATGACGAGAAAGTGCAGGTTTGGGGCTTGACGATTCCTTATATCCTATATCTCTTCTCTAGTAAGTCAGCAGGATAGTGATAGGACCTCAGGTTTTGTTTCTTGTTTTTTTTGTTGTTGTTGTTGTTTTTTCTGTGTGTTTGTGTGTTTTTTGTTGTTTTTTTTTTTTTTTTTTGAGACGGAGTCTCACTATGTTGCCCAGGTTGGAGTACAGTGGTGCAATCTTGGCTTACAGCAACATCTGCCACCCAGGTTCAAGTGATTCTCCTGCCTCAGCCTCCCAAGTAGCTGGGATGATAGGCAAGTGCCACCATGGCCGGCTAATTTTTGTATTTTTAGTAGAGACGGGGTTTCGCCTTGTTGGCCAGGCTGGTCTCAAACTCCTGACCTCAAGTGATCCACCCACCTCGGCCTCCCAAAGTGCTGGGATTGCAGGCGTGAGCCACCGCGCCCAGCCAGGCTTCGTTGCTTGATTGGCAGAAAATAACCCCTCTGGCAGTACAACCACAGGTGATGCAGCAGGCAGTAACATTTCCTGCTAAGATGGAGAGACAGCTTCGTTCCAAACAAGAAACAAAACTTCCTGGGATGTTGAGATCACGGAGAGGGACAACAGCATTAGTGTTGTTCAACCTGGTGCAATGAACATGGTAAATGCTCAGAAATTATGTCAAATAAGTGAACATCTATCCAATCTGATCTTCATCCAACATCCCTTTGCCAACATATGTAGGAAGGTTTTGCGTCTTCAGCCTGGTTCTCTTCTCTGTGTCAAAGCTCACCATCTCTCTGTTGAAACATTGATCTCCTACCTGAAAATTGCCCCAGGCTCCTGCATTTTGGTCAATATGTAGCTTCTACTAAACTCAATCTCTTATTCATCACTAATAGTTTGTTGCCTGCTTTGCCGGGGTCTTTTTTAGATCTAAACAGAAGCTTTATGTTCTCTTTTGAGTAGAGAGAGAGAAGCACCTTTTGTTTTAACCACGAATAATTGAGGTTTCAAGTATGTACCATCTAGAAGACATCAGCATAACTTTACCGACTATAGCCAGGCACCACGCATGGAAAGTGGAGATGTCCAGTTTACCTTGGGCACAGAGCCATAAAGTTGCAACGTACAACAGCAGGGTTGCATTTAAAGATGAGGGAAATCAAAGGTAGGATGTGAACTGAGGAGGACTCTGGTGCAGATTACACCAGAAATTCAGGGGCCCCTTTGGAAGGATCCATCGAAACAAACTTTCCCCTTGTAGATGGAAGGAAAAATAATGATTCACAAAAAAGTTCCAGGGAAGCTGAAGTTAGTGGGGAAATGCTTAGAGAACGAAGGAGAAAGAAAACATCTGGAATTCAATGTTGTGATTTGAGCTAGGAAGGCAAAATATGCACTGAGCTGATATTTGTGCATATGGTGGCTTGAAAATTGACACACCTTACTTCTCAGGTGCATGAGTACATACAGTCCCTTTATTTTGTCTCTGGAACTTCTCCTGTCTTCCTCATGGGCCCCCATTCAGGGATATGGAAGATGAGTGGAAAATAACAAAATTTTCTTTCTGATTAAGCCTGCTCTGGTCCAATCCCTTGGGCAGTCCTGTAGGGAATGCTCACCTTCTAGTCCTGCTGACCCCACCCTCTGGAAGACGGTGTCTGAGCTGCCCCACATGGGTAGGTGGGAGGGTGGCTAGTTCCTGTGTCCAGAAAGGGAAGCAGGCAAAGCTCTCCTGTCCTCTCAGTTTCCCTTAGCTTGCTCCACCACAATCCCGGCATCGCAAAACATGAAGTCAGGACCTACGTGCCCCTCTCGCCCTGACTCTATCTCTGTCACCTCCCAGTAGCTCTGAGCAGGGAAAGCTGTGTCCACTTGTCCACACCCTCACACCTGTTTGCTTTCAGATTGTGCAAAGATAAGATTCTCTGATCTAAGAAGAAAGGAACATGGAAAACTCTCTCAACAAAGCCAGACTGTAAGGTTATTGTCCTGCTTAAACAAATACAAAACCTATTTATTTTCATCTGTTTGCTTTCCACAGCACAACCCTTATCTATGCCTCTCTCACAGGACAACCCACATTCTGGTCTCTATGATGTACAACCCCCATCCCCATCTCCATCACATATAACCCCATTCCTCATCCCCATCTCCATCACATACAACCCCATCCCTGCCTTCATCATGAACAACCCCATCCCTGTCTCTATCACATACAACCCCATCCCCATCTCCATCACATACAACCACATCACCATCTCCATCACCTACAACCCCATCCCTGTCTCTATCACATACAACCCCATCCCCATCTCCATCACATACAACCACATCACCATCTCCATCACCTACAACCCCATCCCTGTCTCTATCATGTGCAACCCCATCTCCATCATGTACAGCCCCATCCCTATCTCCATTATATACAACGCCATCCCCACCTCCATCGTGTACAACCCCATCCCCACTTCCATCACATATAACCCCATCCCTATCTCTATCATGTACAACCCCATCCCCATCTCCATCACATACAACCTTATTCCTATCTCCATCAAATACAACCCCATCCTCATCTCCAAAACATACAACCCCATCCCCACCTCCATCACATACAACCCCATCCCTTCTCCATCACCTACAACCCCATCCCTGCCTCTATCATGTACAACCGCTTCCCCATCTCTGTTGTGTATAATCCTCTTCACCTCATCACCATCTCACCCCCGAGACGGAGGTAACCCTAGTTTCCTTGGCTTCTTTAGAAGGTACTGGAAACAAAAATGGAAAAAAAACCACATTTTTTTCTTAATAATTCACTGTATCTATACTATTGGCAACTGTACATGTTTCCTAGGGCTGCAAATGACCACAAACTGGGCAGCTTAAAACACTACACCTTTACTCCCTCAGTTCTGGAGGTCAGAAGTGTGCATTCAAGGTATCGCCAGGGCTGCACTCCTCTGGAGGCACAAAAGGAGAGTCCTCCCTTGCCTCTTCCAGCTTCTGGTGGCTCCTGGCCATCCTCGCCATTCCTTGACCTGTAGATGCATCACTCCAATCTCTCCCTCCATCTTCATGTGGCCATCTTCCCTCTATGTCTTTTCGTGTGTCCTCTCCTCTTCTTATAAGGACACCAGTCACTGGATTTAGGGCCCACTCTAGTCCAGTATGACCTTATCTTAGCTAATTATATCTGCAAAGACCTTATTACTAAATAAGGCCAAATATTGAGGTTCCAGGTGCACAAAATTGCAAGGAACACGATTCAACCCACTAAAGCAATCCATTCTTTTCCCAGCCTGTCCTTCTGGCCCCCCACTCCATGGTCCCCGGTTTGCTCTCCACAATCAGCAGTGAAGCATAGTCACTTGACTGGGTGGTACAGACTTGAGAAGAGAAAGGTTTCAAATGAAGTTTTAGTGTCGGGGCAATGATAGGAAGATTGTCCCTCTCCTGAAGTTATGTCTACTTCTGTGCTAAGCAAAGTCTGTCCAGAGAGTGGAATTCAGTGCAACCAAGTCTATTTCTTGTCACTATCATTGTCACCAGCCCAGCCTTCCAGACCCTGCAGTCAGCACCAGCCACTTCAGAATGTTCTGATGAAGACCAACCCATGCCTGAGCGGAATGTTCTGCTGTCTCCTTATGGAGAGGCAGGGACTGAAGAGTTCCTTAAGTTTATGGTCAGATTTAGACCCTGAACTAGAAATTTAAAAGAGGAAGGAGCAAATGGTTCTCATGATGGTTATTTTCCCACCCAACCCCATCAGTTTGATGGTAAATGTGAAAGCACTTGTTTTTAAATCATCACTTAAAAAAAAAAAATGCCCCAAATCGCAAGGCAGTATCAAAATACCTGTGCTGACTCAGAAAGATAATTTTTCAAGCATCAGCAGAAAGGGGAACTTACAGAATTTGCAATTTTACCTCCTGCCCTGCCTCCCGCCCCCACCCCAGTTCTGCAAATGTGGTAGAGGCAGTCAATTGGAGGGGGCGGGGGAATATAATTTTTCATGTTTCTGTCTTGCCTCATTAACTAATCTAATTCCTTTCTACAAATATTGACAGACACTGTGTTTCTTCTGCGCATTCCAAGATGAATCAGACCTAGTGCCTGTCCCCACCCAGCTCACAGAATAACACCCCAGCTGGGTAAACAAATGACTATAGGTAAAGTCTAGCACAGAGACAGAAATAACTTGCTACAGTAGAAATTAATCTACTTTGGGGAGAAGAGAAGGGACGAGTGTATCAAGGAAATATGCAGAATCAATATATTTGCTACTGATGCATGTACATTCATAATTCCTTTATTCAACAAATACTTGTTGAAAGCCGTCAATGTTCCTGGCCTTGTCCTAGCTTCTAAGGAAAACATCACCAGCCAAAGTCTCTGTCTTCTTGAAACTTACGTTCTGTGTAGGAAGGTGATCAAGATTTAGGGTAGGCAGGTGTTCTATAAGGAAAGAAGGTTGTTAATGATCTAGAAAGAAAGCCATGGCAGTGGCTCAGATAAAATTAGGAAGCCTGGGCTACTGTGGTGGCTGGGAGAATGGAGAGTGGGTTGATTGTGTCCCCCAAAAATAAGTTCAAGTTCTAACCCTTTGTACCTGAGAATGTGACCTTACTTGGGAATAGGTTTTCACAAATGTAATCACATTAAAATGAGGTCATACTGGATTACAGTGGGCCCTAATCCAGTGACTGTTGTCTTTATAGTAAGAGAAAAGTTTGAACACAGAGACACACAGGGAAGAAGGCCGTGTGATGATGGAGGCAGAGATTGGATTAATGTTGGCTCCAAGCCAAGGAACCCCAAGGGCTGCTGGTCACCACCGAAGCTAGGAGGGAAGTGTGGGATGGCTTCTCTCTCAAACCTCCAGGGAAAACCAATGTCGCCAACTGTCTGCTGATTTCAGACTGTGCTCCCTGAATTGTGAGAAAATAAAGGTCTGATGTTTGAAGGCACCCCAGTTTTGGGTGCTTTGTTATGGCAGACCTTGGAATCTAATACAGAGTGGAAGATTCCAATGCAGGAAACACTGTGGAATTAGAACAGACAGGATTTGGGAATGTGTTAGACATAAGGCCTGAAGGCTAAGAACGCATCAGTAACCACCGTCAGGACTCCAGCTCAGGGAGTTTCACTACAAGTAGGCTCAGTGAGGGATGGAGACTGCTTGCTCCAGTACTTGATACACCAAGTAAGTGCTTTATATGGTTAGGCTTTGTGTCCCCACCCAAATCTCATCTTGAATTGTAATCCCCAGAATCCCCACGTGTCAAGGGAGAGACCAGGTGGAGGTAGTTGAACAATGGGGGTGGTTTCTCCCATGCTGTTCTCGTGATAGTGAGTTCTCACGAGATCTGATGGTTTTCTAACAGCCTGTTCCCTGCTTCACTCGGCATTTCTCCTTCCTGCTGCCTTGTGAAAAAGGTGCTTGCTTATCCTTCGCCTTCTGCCGTGATTGTAAACTTCATGAGGCTTCCCCAGCCATGCTGAACTGTGAGTCATATTAAATCCCTTTCCTTTATAAATTTTCCAGTCTCGGGCAGTTTGGTTTTTTGGTTTTTATTTTTTGAGACAGTCTCACTGGAGACTGCAGGCTCGAGAGTGCAGTGGCATGATTTTGGCTTACTGCAACCTCTGCCTCTCAGGTTCAAGCGATTCTCCGGCCTCAACCTCCTGAGTAGCTGGGAATACAGGTGTGCGCCACAAAGTCCCGCTAATTTTGTATTTTCAGTAAAGGCAGGATTTCGCCATGTTGGCCAGGCTGGTCTTAAACTCCTGACCTCAAGTGATCCACCTACCTCAGCTTCCCAAAGTGCTGGGATTACAGGCGTGAGCCACTGTGTCCACCCTCGGGCAGTTCTTTATGGCAGTATGAAAACGGACTAATACAAACGTGTTAGCTCAGCTATCATCTTTGGGGTTGGAATGATGGACATTCATGTGGATGTTCCTCAGGGTAGGTCTATGTGGAACACAAAGGCAGTCTGCCCAGCACAGAGTTGGTTCAAAATGGTAACAGTAGGAAATCTGCCGCTCCTGTGTCTGACTGCGGGGGTTTGGACAAGAAAACTAGGCACCACGGATGATGTTAGTGTGTTGGGCTTCAGAGTTCATTTCTCCCTGTCACTAAAGGCCACATCCTGATCCTCCAGCCCTGATCATAAGACAGACTGTAGCATCGCAGAATGGGCACTGACCTGCAGGTGCTCCTCCTTCCACCCCATGGGGGATGCCCCCTCCCCAGCAGCCTGCCAAGTGTCCCCAGCCTCTAATTCTCTTGAGGCTCTTGCCTAGGGCCCCCAAGATCAGTGTGTCTTGTGCTTCAGTTGGTCCTTTAGACAAGCCACGAAGTAACAGGCTTCTCTGCCCTCCCTTTTCTCAGGTCTGGAGACTCAAAGGATCTGGCCTGGGGGTTAACAAGCCTATTTATGCCCATCACTGGAACCAGCTTGATATGGTTTGGTTGTGTCCCCACCCAAATCTCATCTTGAATGGTAGCTCCCATAATCCCCACGTATTGTGGGAGGGACCCCACAGAAGGTAGTTGAATCATGGGGGTAGGTTTTCCCGTGCTGTTCTCATGATAGTGAATACGTCTCCCAAGATCTGATGATTTTATAAAGGGGAGTTCCTTGCACACCCTCTCTTACCTGCCGCCATGTAATACATGCCTTTGCTCCTCCTCCGCCTTCTGCCATAATTGTGAGGCCTTCTCAGCCGTGTGTAACTATGAGTCCATTAAACCCAGTCTCGGGTATTTCTTCATAGCAGTATGAAAATGGACTACTACACAGCTCAACAGGCACATGGCAGGGTCTGCTTGGTATAATCTTAACACACAACACTTCAAGAGGGTGGGAACACAGAAAACTGCAAGTTTGTGTTGTTCGAGTAACGACTGGTTTGGCCAGAGCCTCTTCTTGTAAACCCTTCTTAACAATTAGATTCACTCCATATATGGATTTGGAAGTAATTAACCTGCACTTCTTTAAAATATGTTAAAATTCACATTTTCAGGAGTACAGTAACTAGCTTAGGTTAGTGAGATAACACTGAGATTCGAATCATATCTAGGTACCCACAATGGCTAAGTCTAATCATTTCTTGGTTATTATCCTGATTTTCTCTTCTTTGTCAATGTATAATATAACAAAAGAGCAAAGGTCAGCACTGAGCAATTCAGACTTGTGCCAAGCTGTCTGAAGGGAAAGAATTCTCGTGTCTGACTTTGAATAGCACCATTATTAACCAATATTACTATTTATTGAATTGTTATTATAAAGTCTACCTACTCTGGAAATGTCCTTGCCAATCAGGTGCTAAGTGTAGCCTTTATCATCTGGTGAGAAGTTGCAGGCCAGCTCTGTCTTACACACTCCCGGAGAATGGGAGGGGCATGGATGAGGCCCGAAGAACCCCAACCATTTCAGTGGAGATGCTAGTGGCCTAACATGGTGTACATCCCCCCTGCCCTGAGAACAGGCTCTACTACTTGTACATGGTTCTAACTGTGAAGGCCCTGGGCTTTTTAAAAACTTTTGTTTTTCAGACAGAGTCTCTCTCTGTCACCCAGGCTGGAGTACAGTAGCACAGTCTCCTCTTACAGCAGCCTCTGCCTCCCAGGTTCAAGGAATTCTCCTGCCTCAGCCTCCCAAACAGCTGGGATTACAGGCACCCACCATCACACCCAGCTAATTTTTGTATTTTTAGTAGAGATGGGGTTTCACCATGTTAGCCAGGCTGGTCTCAAACTCCTGACCTCAAGTGATCCACCCACCTCAGCCCACCTCAGCCTTCCAAAGTGCTGGGATTACAGGCTTGAGCCACCACGCCCAGCCTTAAAAACTAATTTTTAAAGCTATTCATTTATTTATTGGACTAGATCACACACACACACACACACACACACACACACACAAAATTCATAAGGTATGCAGTGAACGGGTATATAGTAAAAATTGTGTCCCTCCCACCCAGTTACTCAGTCACCTTCACCAGAGGCCACCACTGTTATCGACAGTTATTTTAGTTTTGAAGACAGCTAAGGAACTCAGACCTAAAATGGAATTAGGGAAGCTATTTAACCTCATCTATAGAGACAGAGCCTGGAGTCAGGCAGACTGCATTCAAAACAAGGCTTTGCCGCTTCCTGATGTAGAGCCTGGCTGACAGGCTTTATCTCACAGGGCTGTTGAGATAATGAAATGAGCCAACCCCTGCAAAGTGCTTAGCCCAGGCCCTGCACATTTCTCCCTTCAATACATGTCAGCTGTTATTAGCTACTGGGTAGTGGAGCTGGTGGAGGAAGGTAGGAGGGAAGGGTGGGGCATAGTTAATCCTTTCTGTGGAAAGCCCTAAGCCCTCATTATCCCAAGGGTAGGAATCCCTACGAGTCTGTTAGAAATGCATGGTCTCAGGCCCCTTCCTAGACTCACTGAATCTTGAAAAGCTCCCCAGAAGAGAAGCACTGTCCTGTATGAACCTGGAGTCCCTGAGGGCCAGGCTGTGGCATCCCTGCCCCAGGGGAGATGGTGCTGCTGTCTCTTCATTGCAGACATGAGCCCTTAGACTTTGCATGATGAAAGCTCATGACAAATGCTACCTACCCCCGACCCCCCAGCTTCCTATTCCACATAAGATCGCCTAAGCCCAATAACCTGTGACCTCACAGATGAATGGAATGTGTCCTCTTTCGTCCTGTATCTCCGCGGTAACCTGAGAGATGGCCTGGAGGCAGGGTGGCATGTTGTTTTTAAAGTGATACAAGAGACACAGTGGAGACCGTCCAATGAGTGGCATGGCTGCCAGGATGCCAACTGGGACACTAAAGCCCTGGCAGTGGGGGCTGCCCAGCAGGGCTGGCCACTGGAAATAAGGTCTGCAAGGGTTGAGGGCTGAGAGAGGGGCTCGTGGGTGACCAGTGCTGCTGTTTGCCACTTGTTCTAAACCAGCAGACCATGGCTAAGAACACTGCCATACAGGAAGCAGCCCTTCCTCTAGGACAGGATCACACGTGGCGGTGGGGAAGGCATGTCATTAGACATCGTCCAAACCCACAGAATGGGTGCCACCGAGAGGGAACCCTCATGTAAATCATGGACTTTGGGTGATGGTGATGTGTCAATGTAGGTTTACCGACTGTAACAAATGCAGTCTCTGAGGCGGTGTAGATAGTGGGGGAGGCTGTGCATTTGTGGGGGCAGGATATATATGGGAAATCTCTGTGCTTCCTGCTCAATGTCTCTGTGAACCTAGAAGTGCTCTAAAAATAGTCTATTAAAGAGAAAAAGATTTATATATAATATATGAATTATATATAAACTATATGTAGTGTGTATATATACATATAAACTATTATAAAATTATAAATTACATATAAACTATACGTGTGTGTGTGTGTGTGTGTGTGTGTGTGTGTGTGTGTATATAGTTTGTCATTGGATCAACTGTAAAACAGGAAAGAAAACCAACATTGAGGCCCAGGGCAATAGTTTTTAAAAAAATTACAGTAGAGCTGGGTGCATGCAGTCCCTGCTACAGGGGAGGCTGAGGTGGGAGGATTCCTTGAGCTCAGGAGCTTCCAGGCTGCAGTGAGCTATGATCACACCACTGCACTGCAGCCTGGGTGACAAAACGAGATCCCATCTCTAAAATATATAAAAATCACAATGACAACAGAAATCACTTAGAGCTGGACTATCTAACCTGGGAACCTTGAGCCACATGTGGTTAGTGAAGCTTGAAATATGCGTAGTTTGAAGGAGGAACTGAATTTTTAATTTAATGTGCATTTAAATTTAAAAGCTGATACATGTGATATTGTTAGGAAAAAATTTTAATAGGTTTGGAACAATTTGGATATGTGAATCTACCCTTCCAACTTAATTTCATGAACTCTAAATACAGATTAAGTATCTCCAAAGAATAATTAGCATCCAAATTGAGATATGCTATGAGTGGAAAATATACACCAGAGTTTGAAGACTTAATACAAAAAAAAGTAAAATGTCTCATTAATTTTTACATTGTTTACATATTGAAATATTTGGTTACACTGAGTTAGCAAAATATTAAAGTTCACTTCACCTGTATCTTTGAAGTTTTAAAAAATCTGGCTTCCCAAAAAGTAAAAGACATAAGTATATTACCATCATACACTGCTGGTAGGAATGTAAAATGGCATAGCTGCTTTGAAAACCAGTATGATGATTCCTCAAAAGGTTACACATAGAGTTACCCAGCAATTCCACTCTTAGGTATTTACCCAAGATAATTGAAAACACATGCCCACAAAAAGATCTCATACATAAATATTCATAGCAGCATTATTCGTAATGGCCACACAGTGGAAACCACCCAAATGTCCATTAACTGATACGTGACTAAACCCAAACCTGGTATACCCATACAATGAAATGTTACTTGGCCATAAAAAGGAGTGAAGTATTGATAGATGCTCCCATATGGGTGACCCTTGGAAACATTACACTAAGTGAAAGAAGCCAGACACACAAAAGCCACCTACTGTATGATTACATTTATACAAAATGTCCAGAATGGGCAAATCTATTCAAGACAGAAAGTATATTAGGATTTTGCCAGAGGCTAGGGGAAGAGGGGGAGAGGAAGTGACTGTTAATATGTATGGGTTTCTTTCGGGTATAATGAAAGTGTTCTGAAATTAAATAGTGGTAATGGTTGTACAATTTGTGATTGTACTTACAAAAAATTACATATTTGGCTTGCATTAAATTTCTATTGGACAGCACTAATTTTAATGAGATAACTATTTTCTTTCCCAACTGTCATTAGTGATGGTATAGAATCTAGCCAAAGCTAATCAACGTGGGGTGATTTTAGCCCCATCCCCACCCCATGGGACATGTGGCAATGTCTGGAGATATTTTTGATAGCCACAACTGGGGTGGGGGTGAGGGGAAGAGATTGCTACTGGCCAGGAATGCTGCTAAACATCCTACAACCCACAGGCAGCTGTCCAGAACAAAGAATTATCTGGCCCACAATATCAGTAGTGTGCAGATTGAGAAACCCTTTCCTAAAGGCTGCTCAGAGGATCCCTGCCCCAGCTACAACCTCCCTCCTTTGCTCCATCTCTGCTGCTTTGACTTTCCAGGGGTCTAATTCAGGGTGTGGCCTTCTCAGAAGACTTTCTCCTGGAGTCCACCCCATCGCAGTCCTCAGGCCAGGAGCTCCTAGTGATTCTGTAGACTTGGAAACTTCCTGAGCAGAATCCTGAAAGGGCCTAGGGATTCTACAGTTGATTGGCTGTGGAGTCTCTGATTCAGGCCTTACCTTCCGAGACTTCCTGAGTCCCCAGGTGTGATGCTTACACTCAGTGAAGCTAGCTTCATGCCAGATAGATTGCCATTTTTCTTGTTTTCTCTTGCACATCAGATTTTCTAAGCCAAAGACAACTGAAATTTGCAAAGTCTGTGTGAGGAATGGGCTGCTTCTCCGACACCTGAAGTAAAAACCCAACCAAGGATATCCAGACTTGCCTTCAAGCATGTTATTTTCAAATTACCTACTCTGTCTGTTTCTGATGGCTGCTGTAACAAATTGCCACAAATTTAGTGGCTCAGAACAACATAGATTTATTACTTTGCAGTTTGGGAGGTCAGAAGTCCAGCATGAATCTCACTGGGCTACAATTAAGGTGTCAGCAGAGCCATGTCCTTCTGGAGGCTCCAGGGGAGTGACATGGTTTGGCTGTGTCCCCACCCAAACATCATCTTGAATTGTAACTCCCACAATTCCTACATGCCATGGGAGGGACCCAGTGGGAGGTGACTGAATTATAGGGGCAGTTCTTTCCTGCACCGTTCTCATGATAGTGAATGAGTCTCACAAGATCTAATGGTTTTAAAAACAGCAGTTACCCTGCAGAAGCGCTCTCTTTGCCTGCCGCCATCCATGTAAGACATGACTTGCTCCTCCTTGCCTTCCGCCATGATGGTAAGGCCTGCTCAGCCATGTGGAACTATATGTCCATTAAACCTCTTTTCTTCCCAGTCTTGGGTATGTCTTTATCAGCGCATGAAAACTAACACAGGGAGAGAATCCCCTCTGTCCAGCTTCTGGAGATGGCCTGCATCTCTTAGTACATGGTCCTTTCTTGACCTTCAAAGCCAGCACAGTAGCATCTTCAAATCCTTCTCTGACCGATGCTCCTGTCTCCCTCTTCCACTTATAAGGACCCTTGGGACCAAGTGGGACCACCTGGGTCAAAGCTAATCTCCCCATGTCAGTGCTGATAACCTTAATCACATCTGCAATGTCCCTTTTGCCATATTCACTTTGGTAACATATTCACAGGTTTGGAGAATCAGGATGTGGATGTATTCAGAGGGGATTATTCTGCATACCATACTGTTACATGGGCATGGGTAGTCTACTGCAGGGGGCAGGGTCCCTTAGGCACATTCTGCCGCCTTCATTCCATAGGGAAAAGAAGTAGGGTATTTTTGTTTTTCCAGAGTTGGAGAATTTGCCCAATCTGAGTTCTCAGGTAGTTAGATGCTGACTTTCCAGATCCTAATTCTCAGCAGCCCTATGCCCCATAAGGGCCAGTGAGAGATTTACTTTTCCATTTTTATATCTTTGAATAGCTTCAAATGAATTACTGTGATTCAGATTTTTTTTACGATTTGGGATTACAATGCTTCTGAAGTTGTCACACTCGCTGAGTTTAAATCTCCTGTAACAGGTAAACCTATCAGATCACATGACAATGTTTAACTTAACATGTATTGAGATCTATCAGATACTGTGTGTGCCCAAGAAAGCTCAGCACTGACCCACAAGGAATATGAAATCTAGCAGGGGAGACAAATAAGGATACTGCCAATCTAACCCCAGTGTGGTGCACAGCAAAGGCTCTAAAGTCAGTAAAATAAAGAGCTATAGGACTACTGGGGAGGGCGTGAGGCAGGACTGGATGGTTATGCGAGGATGCTGAACTATTGAAAGGGTGATGAAATAAGCCGCATTGGAACACTGGGCCTTCAGGAATGGGCCAGAATCTTTTAAGGTTAAACCTAAAAAGGGGATATCCTCAGCGTCCTGGAGGACAGGAAGTTCAACCTTAATGGTCGGCGTTAGGAAATTGTCTTAAAGATCCCCCCCCAGAAAGCAGACCCTGAGACAAGAATGTGGATGCAGTTAGTTTATTCAGGAGATGATCCCAGAAAACATGGGGAGAAAAGGGGAATATAAGATGGAAGCAAAAACCACCAGGAAATGGGACATGAATGAACAATTGTGGGCTGCTGTGGACAACAGGGGCCTGACAACATGGGGATCCTCTAAGGAATCACGTGATGAATGCCTTAGACTAACTCCACAGGAAGCTATGGAGTCTACCAACTCCCACCCCCACTGGTGAAGGACTTTCCTGACTTCTAGATCCACTTTCTGGTGTGGCCAAGCAACCTCCCAGCTCATGAAGTTCTCAGGCTGTGGGAGCTGTCAGGTGGTGGAAACTGCCTTCACCTACAGCTGCAGGGAACCTAGGTGGACGGAGTATCTATAGGGCCAGGCGTTATCAGCACCTGCCTTAGAAGCAATTGAGTACTTTCAACAATCTGGATGTTGGGGCCAATCCATGGGGTTCTTTCACCTGAGTTATTCTGACTACACTCAGTCAGCATTCAGTCATCATCCTCACCTTCACCCGCTTCAATTTGTGTTGTGTTGATCTGATTTTCTCATGAAACTGGAGTTCCAGTTTTGTCACTTACAGATAGAAATGGCCTGGGCATGTTAATTAACCTCTTTGAGCCTTGTGGGCCAGCTCACAGTTTTGTTACATGGACTACCAGAAATGCCAAATGTTGAGCATTAATACAGTACTTGGAACACACAAATATTCAATGAACAGTTATGAATTTGTGGATGATGACAACACTTGTTTCTCCCTACCATCAGTGCACACTTGTGACCTGGTATAGAAGTTAAGGTGATCTAAAAATGTACCTCCAAGCTGGTTTCATTTTCAGTCTTTTTAACTACAGAACTGACTGACGTGATTTGTGGCTTACTGCTTACTTTGGGTAAATAACAATTCCATTTCAGAAAAATGCCTGACTAAAGTGTCAGTTGGTGTCGTGCAATAAGCACCATATCAGCATCATCATTCATAAGAACCGAGAGCCTCCCAGGGAACAGGCTAACCTCTGGCGTAAATTAGGTACACATGGAAGCTATTTTAGACTACAGGGATGCCCTTTAGTAGTTCACTGCATTTGCGTACTAAATGGCTCCCAAATAACCTGGAGCTATGGATGTAATTTCTGAGGGCGAATTTACGTCTTAGCTCAGGCTGCTATCACAAAAGGCCATATACTGAGTGGTTTAAATAAGAGGCATTTATTTCTTCTAGTTTTGGAAGTTGGGAAGTCCAAGATCTAGTTATGGAAGCTGGGAAGTCCAAGGTGTTGCTGATTGAGTTCTTGATGAGGGCTCTCTTCCTGACTTGCAGGTGGCTGCCTTCTCATTGTGTCCTCAGATGGCAGAAAGAAGAGAGGAAGCAAGCTCTCTGGTGTCCCTTTCCTTACAAGGGTTCTAATCCCATCATGGGGCCCCAGCCTTATGACCTCATCTAAACCTGATTACTTCCCACAGACTCCACCTGTTAATAGTATCACACTGGAGGTTAGGACTTCGACTTGAAAATTTTTAGGGGTTACAAACCTTAGTCCATAGCACCTTAGGATTACAGCGTGATGCTCCCCCGGGGGAATCTGGCAGCTCGTATAATACAGTCTTACCATATATGGTTCTAGAAATATAAGAAAGGAAATTTTATCCATAGCTATTGGCTCAATTTTTTTTACACCACTCATTTTTAGAGCCCTTGGACTCTTGAGGGGCTCCTATCCAGCATCTAACTTTCAATATCTGTTCATAATCACACTATTCCCTCAGTGATCAAAGAAAAACATGCTCTTGCTGGCTTTTTGTCTCTTAAGGGATTTTTTAAAGCTGTAGTATTGTAATATACATACTATTTTTCCAGTAAAACAGAGTGGAGCTTATGTTGTGAAACATCTAGAAAGGGAGAACAGAGACATTGTTTTTAACACCATTAAATGTATTGTCAGTTACCTTAGGTAAGAGTGAAAGAAGTGACTTTGAGACTGACTCATTTAGGCTAGAATTGGCGTGAGGTATAAGGGCATTAAACTGAGGAAAAATGACAAGGACTGTAGCTTTGGTTCTGCCAATAAACAAATGGTGTGACCACAGGCAGCAATCCTTCTCTCATGAAACTGTAAGTTTCTCAAGGGAAGAAACAACATATATATTGTTTTGTAAATTGTTTCCAAGCATTTAAAAAATATCCTTAAGTATTTTCAAAGCATGATTTTTAATGCCTGCAGAGTCCAAAGAATATTGTACCATAATATATTTTACCATTCCTCCACTGTTAGATTGTTTCAGTGTTCATTATTGGGAACCATGCTACAGCGACAAGACTCTTGTCCTGATGGCTCTATTTATACTTCTGATAATTTTATTAGGCTAATTACAGGGCCAAAATTTACATGTTAAAGGATAAGTAAATATCACCAATTTGACATCCAGAAGGGTTGTACTAATTTGCACTCTTGCCAGCAGTGCAAGAGAAAAGTCTGTTTCCACACAGTCTTATTAGCATGAAGTATTATCACTTTAAGAACAATCTTTGAAAATTGAGAAAGGAAGGAAAGGAGAAAGGGAGAAAGGAATGGAGTTGATAAGTTTATGATGAATTTCATGAATTGCATATTTGATGTCTTTGTTCTTTTTTTTTTTTTTTTTTTTTTTTTTTGAGACAGAGTTTCACTCCTGTCACCCAGGCTGGAGTGTAATGGTGCGATCTCAGCTCACTGCAACCTCTGCCTCCCTGGTTCAAGCGATTCTCCTGCCTCAGCCTCCCACATAGCTGGGATTACAGACATGCACCACCACACCCAGCTAATTTTGTATTTTTAGTAGAGACGGGGTTTCTCCATGTTGGTCAGGTTGGTCTCAAACTCCCCACCTCAGGTGATTTGCTCACCTTGGCCTCTCAAAGTGCTGGGATTACAGGCATGACCCACCACGCCCGGCCCTGTTCATTTTTTATTGAGCTATTCATCTTATATCACTTTCTTTGTACATCACAAGTGCTTTTCTAAGTTTTTATTTGTTTTTAATATCAGTTTATGGTGGGGGTTTTTGTGCAAAATTCTTACATCATCAGATTTCTTTCTTTTTTTCCTTTTATGCTTAGAAAGACATTCCTCACCTTGAAAGCCACAGTGTCTTCCACTTTTTTTGATATTTATTTTGGCAGCTGATGTAAAATTAGGGATTCACAGGACCTCAGGGCCTTGGAAATTTACAGATCTCCATGTTTGACCCCTTCAGTTTACACTGAGCAAAGAGGCCCAAAGAGAGGAAAGGAAATTACCCAAGGATCTACAGTTGGTTAATGGCAGAACTAGAACTAAAATCAAGGATTTCTAGCTCCTGGTTTATGTCTTCCTTTAAAAAAAAAAAATTAAAAAATAGTTTTCAATAATATCAGTAAACATAATTTCCTTAAACATTTAAAAACATCATTAACCACCTCTCCAAATGTCAGGTTCCTTGCTTCCCTCTCCAGAGTCAATCCTATCATTTGAATGTGTTCTTCCAGACCTAAAAAATAATTTTATGTGTTTATGTATGTACAAACCACATATACTACCATGGAATGGTTGGAGGGCATAAATTGTATCATTATCGTATGTATTATTCTTCAATGTACCTTTCTAATTCTATGTTGTTTTGAAGCGTCCATCATTTGAGCAGGCCACATTTTATTTAGCCAGTTACCCATGAACATTTCCTTAGAAACGTTTCCTTAGAAACAATTCTACAACACACATGTCACATGCTTCCTTGGGTCTTCATGCAAGCTTCTCTCAGTCGATATTGAGAAGTGAAACTGCTGCATCATGGCTAATGTCCTTTTCTGTTTTAAGAGATTTTAAGAGATGTTTTACGAGATTTTGCCAAATTACTCTTACTGGCAATGTAACCATTTCCTCATAATATCAGCTTGATATTGTACTTTTAATTTTTTTATCTCATGAAAGATGTTATAGCTTTAAAATTTGTATTTTCCTAATTACTCATAAGGTTGAGCATCTTCTTACATATTTGTTGACCATTTATCTCTTCCATAAACTTTGTATATATTTACCTTTTAAAAATAATTGTTACGGGTGTTTATTTGATTTTTATGCACCCTGGAAATTAATCTTTGTCTATTACAATGTCCTATATACAAAGTGTATCACTTTAATTTTCTTTGTGGTATTTTTGTTCTATAGAAAAATTTTAATTTGATGTAATCAGAATTATTGATATTTCTCTTTTTTTCTGTTCTTTTTTTTCTTTCTTTCTTTTTTGAGATGGAGTCTCACTCTGTCACCCAGGCTGGAATGCAGTGATACAACCTCTGCCTCACGGATTCAAGCAATTCTTCTGCCTCAGCCTCCTGAGTAGCTGGGACTACAGGCGTGCACCACCACGCCCAGCTAATTTTTGTATTTTTAGTAGAGATGGGGTTTCACCATATTGGCCAGGCTGGTCTCAAACTCCTGACCTCATGATCCACCCGCCTCGGCCTCCCAAAGTGCTGGGATTACAGGCGTGAGCCACTGTACCAGGCCTGTTCTTCTTGTCCCAAGAAGATCTTATATCTCTCAAGATCAAGAAAATCATTTTGAAAATTTTTTTCAGTACTTCATAGTTTTTTTAAATTTTAACTTGGAGATCAAATAACCTCAGAGTTTATTTGGGATCCATCGTAAGGTAGTGGCATATTTTCCATATGGTGGCTAATTGTGTCAGCATTGAAGCACTTGTCTCTTCCCTACAAGTTGAAAGACTATTTCTATCCATAAACCAAATTCCAGTATTGGATTCTGTACTCTTTCCTCAATTTGGTTTATCTACTTATTTACGGCCACTCCCACACTATCTTATGACCACAGCTTTATCATTTGTCTTGATATATGATTGATTAGTTCAATGCTTTTTCCATCTCCTTTCAGAGATGCAAGTTCATCTTCTATCATAGCCAAAGAAGACCAACAAAGACCAACAGAGGCCATGTATCTGGTATTCAGCTCCAACAGCAGGCAGTAGATTTGTTACAGAGACTAAAACCCACCTTATTGCCAAGTGACCCTCCTCTCACCAGCCTCCCCTGTTGCCACCCAAATTCCTGCCACTGAACTACTTCTCAAAATAAAACACAGCTGTAAAATGCACACCTGTTTTGGATTAGTTACAATAAATCAGGATCTGTATTTATTTCAGTTCCCCAGACAGGTGAAGAACAAGCTGCGTTTATAGCAAGCCAACTAGAAAGCAGAAGAAAATTCCAATCATGAGTTTTTGTTTTTCCTCTTAGGGCAAAGGAGGTTACACTTCAGGAGTCTAAACTTGTTGTTTCCAAACTGCTGTGAGTCTTTACAGAAATGCTTCTAAAAGTTGTGGCATTCACTCTAGATCCATCTAACTGAGCCCATGGTTTTCAAACTAATGCCCAAGAGAATCCTCAGACAGCATATTAAAAATGCAGGTTCAGGCCAGCCACGGTGGCTCATACCTATAATCCCAGCACTTTGGGAGGCCGAAGCAGGCAGATCACCTGAGGTCAAGAGTTCGAGACCAGCCTGACCAACATGACGAAACCCTGTCTCTACTCCAAAAAAAAAATAGCTGGGCGTGGTGGCGGGCCCCTGCAGTCCCAGCTGCTTGGAAGGCTGAGGCAAGAGAATCGCTTGAACCTGGGAGGTGGAGGTTGCAGTGAGCCGAGATTGTGCCACTGCACTCCAGCCTGGGTGACAGGGCAAGACTCTGCCTCAAAATTAATAAAAATGCAGGTTCAGCAAGTCTGGGGTAAAACTTAGGGACCTGTGTTGTTTTTTTTAAAAAGACCCACCTCATCAGGTGATTCCAATGCGAATCATCTAGGCCCTCGCTTTAAGACACTGCCCTGGGGACTCCAGGCAGAGCAGAACCACCTGAACACGAGGCATCCAAATCCTTAGTGCAGGCTGTTTGCCGTGACATGTTTCTGTAATGAGTTAGCTCTGTGAGATCAGTCTACAGGGGAATGATGTCAGTATAACCAACATGCTGCATTGGTTCATACGCAGTTTTTCTTTAGCAAAGGGAACCAGAATAGCTGGAATAAATTACAGAAATTTGAGCAGGAAAACAAGCCTTTAACTCAGCTTTTGCACTGGCAGCAGGGGCTCTATTGTATTTTAACAGACTTCAAATGCAGCCTGCCCTCAGCGGTCCTCTCTCCTAAGAAGCACACTCCAGGCCTGTGTGTCTACGGTCAGATTGAGCGGCACCCCCAGGCTCACCTTAACAGCATCTTTGCTGTCTCAGAGATCCACTTCTGTCTTTGAGGTCTCAGAACCCTCAAGCTGGCTCCATCTGAAAGACCTCCAGCATCTCCGCTCTACTGTGTGTTTTTAATATCTGCCATGGTGGCCTCCAGCCAGCCCGGGCCACCTCCCTGGGTAGTCCAAGTGAGCTTCCGGGCACATTTTTAATTTTGTTAGTCTCTGGTTTCAAAATGGTCTGTTTCCTAAGTGACCTCTTGGGGATACTAATTTTCCCCAAAGCCCTTATACTTTAAGCATGTGATTTTTCAGAATGTGAGGTGTTTCTGGGATGCATATATGGCACTAGGGCAGGAACGCCTTATGTGAAGAATATCCATTGCCTCTGTTTGAAAAGCGATACTGAATAACCTGATGCTGTGTTCCTTGGCTAAGATTGTGGGAAACCAGGGGCAAGGACTCCAGAATCCCTAAGAAAGTACATCACAAGCTGTATAGCCTTTAGCTCTCTGCAGCCCTACTCTGTGGAGGTGGAACTTGGAACCCCCAGGAGTTAGCTCCGTGTGGGCTCCAGGACTCTCAACCATGGCTGTGCCTCGGTCGCCCAGGGTCAGCTGGAGCTTCCATATAAGAGCACACGCACCTGGGCTCTAACCTAGATCTGTTGAAATAAGGACCTCCAGGATGGGGCTTGCACATCTGTATACAGTCAGCCCTCTGTATCCATGGGTTTTACATTTGTGGATTCAACCAATCATGGACCCAAGAGATTTGGGGAAAAATTGCATCTTTACTGAACATGTACGGACTTTTAAAATTGTTATTCTCAATGATAGAGTATAACAACTACTCATGTAGCATTTACATTGTATTAGGTGTTATAAGTAATTAGAGATGATTTGAAGTGAACGGGAGGATGTAAGTTATTTGCAAATACTATGCCATTTTATATCAGGGACTTGAGCATCCTCAGATTTTGCTATCTGAGGGGGATCCTGGAACCAATCCCCCACAGATACCAAGGGACAACTCTATTTTTCAGTTACAGGCCAGGCACAGTGGCTCACACTTGTAATCCCAGCACTTTGGTAGGCGAAGGCAAGAGAATCACTTGGGCCCAGGAGTTCGAGACCATCCTGGACAACATGGCAAAACCCCATCTTTACTCAAAATAGAAAAATTAGCCAGGTGTAGTGGCACGTGCCTGTAGTCTCAGCTACTCATGAGCCTGAGGTGGGAGAATCACCTGAGGCCCAGGCTGTAGTAAGCAGTACGCGCTGGGTAACAGAGGCCCTGTCTTGGGGGAAAAAAACAGTTTCCATATGATTGGGTAGCTCAGCTAAGGCTCTCAACCTTGGAAGTATAGAGAATAACCTGGGAGCTTTTAGAGCTTCCAAGGCCCACACTGCAGACCAAATCACGCCAGAATGTCTGAGAGAGGGCCAGACCCAGGCAGCTGATGTTCTAAAGCTCCCAGGTGATTCCACACATAGCTAGGGTTGAGGGCTCAGCTTTGGGGTCTTTTCTCATGTGAGAAGGATCCTATGCTCTGTAGACTGTGGCTGCTGGAACTTCAGTGTGTGTATGAATCTCCTAGGAGTCTGGTTGAGAATGCAGAAGGACTGGAACAGGGCTTTCAAGCGTGCATTTCTAACCAGCTGGTCCGTGGACCACACCAAGAGTCACAAAACTGCAGGTACCAATGACTCTTCATTTATTATTTAGCCCTGACAGAGGATAATAACTGTAGTGAGCCAGGACATTAAACGGCAGGCGGATAGTTAATGGTATTTGGCAGAAGTGGCACAGCAGGCTTTGTGATTAAAAAGAAAACAAATGTTTGTTTTCCTTCCTGGGTCAGCTAAGGAATGGTACTGACAAGAGGTGTGCTGGCCACACTCTAAGAGATAAGTGATTAGAAACCTCCGCCCTTCCAGCCGGGCACAGTGGCTCACACCTGTAATCCCAGCACTTTGGGAGGCCGAGGTGGGCAGATCACAAAGTCAGGAGATGAGATCAAGACCATCTTGGCTAACATGGTGAAACCCTGTCTCTACTAAAATTACAAAAAATTAGCTGGGTGTGGTGGCGGGTGCCTGTAATCCCAGCTACTCGGGAGGCTGAGGGAGGAGAATTGATTGAACCTAGGAGGCGGAGGTTGCAGTGAGCCGAGATCGCGCCATTGCACTCCAGCCTGGGTGACAGCGCAACACTCCATCTGGGAAAAAAAACAAAAACAAACAACAAAAAAAACCTCTGCCCTTCCCATCATCAGCTGAGATCCGGAGTCATTGTTTTAATAGTTGTTATTTTAGGAGAACACAGTTGAGTATACAAATGAACTCAAGATCTCAGGTTGTTCGTAGAATGGAGCACTGTATTACAAGATGGTTTAGATCAGCTGCTTGTATTTTTCTATACCCTAAAACCATTTACTAGAGCCCTGCGACGTACCCTGCCTGTTACTGGATGGCCGTGCAGATTTTCAGGCTGTTGCTTACTCTGTACCGCCTGCCTAGCAACTAGCCTGAACTTAGATTAACATGAAGTTTCATACCACATCAGCTCAAATCTGCTTAGCATAGAAGTACATTTTCTCCTGTTACTTAAAACACAACTGGGAATTAGTGAGCTATGGTGGCAGTTTGCCACCTTTGAAGGCATGAACTTTCAAGGTGTGAATACGTACATCATTTAGTAGGAACTACTGGACTTGCACATCAAGGCCTCTGTCTCTAGGTCTCTTTCTCACCCCCAGCTTTCTGTTTAAATCAGTCAATCCTCATATTGTGAGCAAATCCAGGAAAGATGGCACATCTAGACTTGCTCATTCTTTCCAAATGGCACATAATAGTCCTATTGATTAACTAAATGCCTCTTAGAAACCAAAGGTTTCCAACCTTTGGTTCAGCTGGCTTTGATCATCTGTTCAGTCCCATAGGCTCATAGGCGCACCCCTTTCCTGGCTATACTCCCAGCTCTTGACTGTGAGACTGATGTCGTCCTGGCCACTGGTAAAATCCCTGGCAAGAAAGTGACCAGAAGCTTTCCTCTGACCTCAAAGAGGAGATGAGACCCTGACATTTTTCTTTTTTTGAGATAGAGTCTCGTTCTGTGGCCTAAGCTAGAGTGCAGTGGTGCAATATCAGCTCACTGCAACCTCTACCTCCCAGGTTCAAGCAATTCTCCTGCCTCAGCCTCCCGAGTAGCTGGGATTACAGGCAAGTGCCAACATGCCCGGCTAATTTTTGTATTTTTAGTAGACATGGGGTTTCACCACATTGGCCAGGCTGGTCTTGAACTCCTGGCTCAAGTGATTCACCCACCTCAGCCTCCCAAAATGCTGGGACTATAGGCATGAGCCACCACACGTGGCAAACCTTGAGAACTTACTGGGTGCCTGGCACTATGCTAAGTTCTCTTTTTGAACATAGGTACAAAGTCTTATCAATAAATGGTGCTAGAAAAATTGAACATCCAAAAGAAAAAAGAAAAAACCTTAACCTAAACCTCATGCTTTCTACAAAAATCAACTCAAAATGGATGATTGGCTTCAAATCTAAAACATAAAGCGATAGAACCTAGAGAAAGACCGTGGCAGAAAGAACATCTTCAGGATCTAGGGAAAGGCACAGAGTTTTAGACTTGATACCAAAAGCAAAATCCATAAAAGGAAAAATTGACCATTAGACCTCATCAACATGAAAAGCTTTTGCTTTGTGACAGCCCGTGTAAAGAAGATAAAAAGACAAACTACAGACTAGGAGAAAATATTTGGAAATATTTGGGAGGCCAAGGTGGGCAGATCACAAGGTCAGGAGTTTGAGACCAGCCTGGCCAACACAGTGAAACCCCATCTCTACTGAAAATACAAAAATTAGCCAGGCGTGGTGGCAGGTGTCTGTAATCCCAGTTACTCCAGAGGCTGAGGAAGGAGAATAGCTTGAACCCGGGAGGCGTAGGTTGCAATGAGCCAAGATCGTGCCACTGCACTCCAGTCTGGGTGACAGAGGTAGACTCCATCTCAAAAAAAAAAAAAAAAAAAAAAAAAGTGTGTAAACCAACGAAGGACTATTCTCTAGAATGCATAGAGAAGTCTCAAAATTCAACCATAAAATAACAATCCAGTTAGGAAAAGGATTTAACAGACATTTCACCAAAGAAAATATACATTTTAAATAAATACATTTTAAAATGTTCAAAATTGTTAACCATTAGGGAAATGCAAATTAAAAGCAACAATGGGATATCACCACACACACATCAGAAAGTCCAGAATAAAAAATAATGACAACACCAAATGCTGGTGAGGATGTGGAGAAACTGGGCCCTCGTACATTGCTGATGGGAATGTAAAAAAGGTACAGCATCTCTGGAAAACAGTTAGACAGTTTCATTACGAACTAAATATGCAAGCCCCATATGACAAAGCAATGACCGTCCTGGACATTGGTCCCATAGAAATGAAGACTTATGTTCACACAAAAGTCTGTACATAAATATTTTAGCCATAAGAGCAAAAAACTGGAATCAGCCCAAATGTTCTTCAACCAGTCAAAGACTAAGCGAACTGCATGGAATACTACTCAGCAATAAGAAGGAATGAACTTTTGATACACACAAGTTGAATGAATCTCGGGGAATTCTGCTGAATAAAAAAAATCTCAAAAACTTATATACTGTATGATTCCATTTATGTAACATGTTTGAAATGGCAAAATTTTAGAATTGGAGGACAAAGTAGCGGTTGCCGGGGGCTACCGAACGGGGAGGGCAGGAAGCAGGTGTGTACGGTTATTAAGGGTAACACAAGGGATCTTTGTGGTAATGGAATTGTTCCATATGTCGACTCTGGTAGTGGATGCAGGAACCTACGTAAGTGATAAATGTCTGTAGATCTTAATACACACATACAAGTACAACTGGGGAACTCCAAATTACATCAGTAGATTGTATCAATGTCAATATCCTGGTTATGACATTATACCATTGTTTTGTAAAATGTCACCATTGAGGGAACCTGGGCAAAGTGTACTGCCATCTCTCTGTATTATTTCTTACAACTGCATGTGAATGTACAATTATCTCAGTAAACATTTCAATTAAAAAACATGTAATAAAACCATTCATAAATGGTATAGATCTGCTAATGAATTCTCTTAGAAATACTTAGTGTATTCTGTTGCTTTATGTTTAATTTTAAATTGAGCATTAGGGGAAATGCAGTATTTATTTATTTATTTATTTATTTATTTATTTATATATCAGATTTTTTTTTTCAGAGACAGGGTCTTACTATGTTGCCCCAGCTGGTCTTGAACTCCTGGGCTCAAGCAGTCCGATTGCCTTGGCCTCCCAAAGTTCTGGGATTACAGGCATGAGCCCCTGCACCTAGCCAGGAATGCAGTATTTTAATTGGAACTCTGCCAACACTTTTATCTAGAGGTGTGTTGCCATTTTTGTCTTCCATAAAACTTTTGTCCCAAGAAAGTCAGGATTACAAAGAATGAGGATGAGAATGTCATGGGTTGCTCTGAAAGGAGAAATTGTAGTTAGGGATGAGAAAAGCAACTCGAAGCACCTTACAGGATCTCAGTCTTGAAGCAGCAGGTAGGCTGAGCTAGAAACAAGGTGGGCAAAGGGATTCCAGACGGAAAGATGAACCATCCACTGCTGTTTTCCAGGTGAGGAAACGAGCTTATAGTCTTGCTTTGCCTTTCAGAGATAGAGGCAAAAGGCAGAAAGTCCTGAGTGCTAGGTGAACATGGTAAGATCTTCCTGGATCTAATGAGCAATTTTTCAGAGATAATGAAGCACTAATAAAGCAAAGTTGTAAATCACCAGCATTCACAAGGGATCCCAAGTGCAAGATTTGGATGGTGCTGGGCACAGCAGCTCACGCTTATAATCCCAGCACTTTGGGAGGCTGAGGCGGGCAGATCACAAGGTCAGGAGTTCGAGACCAGCCTGACCAACTTGGTGAAACCTTGTCCCTACTAAAAAAAAATACAAAAATCAGCCAGGCATGGTGGCGCGCACCTGTAATCCCAGCTACTTAGGAGGCTGAGGCAGAAGAAACGCTTGAACCTGGGAGGTGGAGCTTGCAGTGAGCCGAGATTGTGCCACTGCACTCCAGGCTGGGCAACAGAGTGAGACTCCATCTCAAAAAAAAAAAAAGATTTGGATGGTTTAGAACGGGGGTCCCCAAACCCCGGGCCATGGACCAGTACTGCTCTGTGGCCTGTTAGGATCTGGGCCACACAGCAGGAGGTGAGCAGCAGAGCATGAACCCTATTGTGAATGGTGCATACAAGGGATCTAGGCTGTGTGTTCCTTATGAGAATCTAATGCCTGATGATCTGAGGTGGAACAGTTTCATCCTGAAACCATCCCCGCCGCGTTCTGGCTGTGGAAATATTGTCTTCCACAAAACCAGTCCCTGATGCCAAAATGTTTGGGGACTGCTGGTTTGAAACAGCCCATTCCCAGGCCAAAAGAGTAACTAATAGGAAGCACATCCTATTAGCAGAGAGTTGGCCTCAGCATCTTTTATGTGAAGCCAACCAAAGAATGTGCTCAGGAAAATAAAGGCCATAAAGCGGTGGAGATGAGTGATTATTAGAATCACACCTAACTGGCTGGACGTGGTGGCTCACGCCTGTAATCCCAGCACTTTGGGAGGCCCAGGCGGGTGGATCACCTGAGGTCGGGAGTTCGAGACAAGCCTGAGCAACATGGAGAAACCCCATGTCTACTAAGAATACAAAATTAGCCAGGCATGGTGGCCCATGTCTGTAATCCCAGCTAATCAGGAGGCTGAGGCAAGAGAATCACTTGAATCCGGGAGGCAGAGGTAATGGTGGGCTGAGATCGCCCTGTTGCACTCCAGCCTGGGTGACAAGAGTGAAAGTCTGTCTCAAAAAAAAAAAAAAAAAAAGAAAAATCACACCTAACTATACTTGGCATTTACTCTAGTATTGTATGACTACTTATCCAGTCAATGATTGATTGCCTATCACATGGCAGGCATTACTCTAGGGACTTGGGTTATATCAGCGAACAGAATCCACTGAACAAATTACCTTCCATCATAGAGCTCAATTCTGTGCTTAGTGCTGATTCCTGATCAGGAAGATTCTTCATTACCAGAGCCCAAGAACACATTTCCTTACTGTACACTTGTGATCCCATGACCCCAAACAGAAATGCAACTCCCTCTGGGGTGAAGCTGGGCAACCGTGCAGGAGCACAGACACAGCACTTCTGACTTAAGAGGGAGGATGATCTTACCCCAGTGTGGCTGCCGAGAAACTTAAGATGGGCAGACTCTCAGGCCTTTGCCTCTGACTTGGACGAGGAAAGTGAGCTCAAAACCAAGGTGAAGAGTTGGCAGTGTGACCCTTGAAGATGATTCAAGTTAGCCTGGGGTACCCTCTCTGTTTTCCACTCCCAAACTGGGATTAACTTTATAATCTTCCATAAATATAGAGACACTGGGGGCTTTCCAATATTAGCCTGGCTAGGTACTATTTTAAGACAAATAACAGCAAGATGGCCTTGCATTCTAAAAGAGAGAAAGGGAGACAGGAAGTGAATACACCTGGAGATGCATGTTTAGGCAGGAGAGAGTCTACAATATGGCCTTGTTCTTAGAACATTAGAGAGATGGAGTTTTTCTCAGCATGCTAAAAACAGTATGCAGATGAAGAGAAAATACTAGGAGGTAAACTGCTGGTCACTGTTTCTGCAAAAGGGCACCTAAAGGTAAGTGAATCAGGCAAGACTCAAGATTGGGCAAATTTGGCCGAGCGTGGTGGATCATGCCTGTAATCCCAACACTTTGGGAGGCCGAGGTGGGTGGATCACCTGAGGTCAGGAGTTCGAGACCAGCCTGGCCAACATGGTGAAACCCTGTCTCTACTAAAAATATGAAAATTAGCCAGGCGTGGTGGTGGGTGCCTGTTATCTCAGCTACTCAGGATGCTGAGGCAGGAGAATCACTTGAACCCGAGAGGCGGAGGTTGCAGTGAGCTGAGATCGTGCTATTGCACTCCAGTCTAGGCAACAACAGCAAGACTCTGTCTCATGAAAGATGAAACAGAGTGGGCAAATTTATTACTATGGCTCCCATCGCAGCATTTTTAACCATTTCAAATTTTGATGTCCACACAAACCTCAAATGTCTGAGAATAAATATTTAGAATGTCTTTTGAATTTGTTATGGAGAGATTCACCTATCTTTTTGTGAACAGTATTATTTTTAAAAGTTGAATTTAGTTCCCAAGGACCCCCAGTGCTTCTGTGTCACATCTGCGATGATAGTTAGCCACTTGCTGTAAATTTGGCTACATAGTATACGTGTGTAGAAAACACAGGTATCTCCTACAACTAAATAGAAACTTTTTGCATGGGTAAAAGAATCTCAAATATGCCAGTCCCTGTGGCAAAATTTTCCTGCTTTAGTCAAAGGAAAACAAACACCACAGATATAAAGATCCTTTTTCTAACTCCAGGCTCCACAGAACTGCTCTTAAATATACAGCTTCCATTCACATTTCTGGTTGTCCCTTGAGTGAGAGGTCAGCTCTGCTACTGACCACTGCAAAGTGAGAAATGGTCTCACCACTTGCAGAACATGCAAGCCCTTCAGTTTGCTTTCTGAACAACAGTGTTCATGGTTCTGAGATAATTGCCTTAGTCACACCACCGAGCACCGGTTGGACCTTCAGCTGATACCTGGTAGAGTGGGTGTGTAGTGATGAATATATGTGTGAGTGTGTAAGCCAAAGAGTTCCATAAGACCTTCCATAGGGTGCATAAGATAGATGACCTGGCTCCCCAGAAATAGCCCATTTTACTCGACTGTCTTGCTAGTAAACAAGTGAGCCAGGGCTCTCGATCTCAGAATTCGGTTTAGGTCACAAGCTGAGGATGACAAAGGGGGCTCCTCCCTCCAGCTCTTTGAAATTTGGGGAAGATGGAAGAGACAGAAATTGCCTTCCACAATGGTGGGTCTAAAACCGATATCGTCAATCAATAGCCCCCTTCCCTTCCGCTTCCTCCTTTTGAGTTACTTTATCACCTTCCCCCACCTTTAATAATAATTTGTCCAAGGAAACACTTTGAGTGGATAAATGACTGTAAAAAAAGCACTTAGCTGAGCAAGGAAGAGCATTTTATAATTAGAAAAGGAAATGCCACATTTTTCAACATGAAAAAATTAACATTGTCACTTTATTTTGTACTAAAATATGGTCAAAGCACCTCCTTAAGCTTATCTTGGGCATGAAACTGTGGTCATTGGTGTGTGAGCTGCTAAGAGACGTGTGTTAAGTAACTGGATAGGAGAATCTGGTTCTCCTGTGAAAGGTAAAATATAAATGTGGCTTTTACTTGGCTAGTTTGGCTAGCAGAACAGAACAATTTGCTCAGTCAACAGTTACCTAAAATCTGGAGATTTTTAGATTGGCTTTTTTATGACTGGGTCTTTAGAAATTCGTGTGTCAATTTTTAATATTTTCACAGAGTTAAGTCACTTTGCATTCGGAATATTTTATCTTTGGAGTGTATCTAGTCTTCTATAAAAATAATACTAGTTTTCTAGTACAAAATTGGGAGAAAGGGGAATACAGAGTATAGTAAAAATAATAGACAAATCACTTTTCTTAGGTATTTATTTACAAAACTCCAATCTTGCCCATACTACAGCATAAGTCCAAAGCTCAGTGGGGACCCTTTAAAATGGAAAATATCAATAAAAACATAAGTTATGTATCAAGCACAACATCTTTTGTGCATTGATTATTCCCATAAATTTAATTCCATCTCTTTACACTCCCAAATCGGTAATGAAGGAAAACACATTTATTTCTTGGCAGCTTGTTTTTCTTAGCCTCGTTTATACTCTGTTTTAAAATAAGACAAACATCCACTCAAAAACATCCCACCAGTGTGGCAAAAGTTACTCTGCCTGCTTTCCCTAGCATCACAAAAAAAGTGAATTCTACAAGTCTTTCAGACACACTGAATTCATACCACAAATTCTGATTAAAGCCAAAGCCTATCATTTTCAAAGCACTCCCTTGCAAATGACTAAAAGAAATTTTTCCCCCTTCTTCCTTTAAAGGCTACACTCAAAACATTCGCTTGAGAAACTTTCTGAATAGTGGTATTGCCTGGTAAAACACATGCAGCAGACAAAATATCAGATTTCTTTTTCCAGCTGTCCAGAATCCCATTAGTGCCTCTTAACTTCTATCAGTCTTTTGCTATAATTAGGATGGCTTAGGGTTTATCTGGGCCTTTTTTCAAAACCAGATTTCCTTCCGAGCAGCAGCAGCTGTCATGCACAAGTACCCTGATGGTGTTGGGAAACTTATTTTGATTTACATTATGGTATAGCAATTGTGAATGTGAAGTAAAGGAAAAGACACACGCACACGCACACACGTGCACACACATGTTCTTTTTATCTCGTAATTTATTCAAAAGAAAAGTCTTACCTGAGGATGATCACTCCAGTCTGGAACCTGGCTTGTTTCAAATAGAGAATTAACTTGCATGCCTTCTCCCTTGCAATTGGTGTTACCTTCTTTGGAGAGTGAGTGTGTTGAAGTTTGAAGGGTTTTTGCTTCTTGCTCTGCCTGGGTTGAAATAGCACATTCTCCTGCATCAGCTTGGGAATTCCGACCAGTCGCTGCTGCTGTGCTGTGAGAAGTCTCTCTTTTATCACTCTGGGTTAGTGGGTGCTTAGCAGATTCTTTGGCATAGCAGAGATGAAGGGTACCTTCTGTTGTATTTTCTCTCAGGTTGGCATTCGGCTTCTTGGGATTTCCCTTCATTCCCAGCTGCCTCACCCTGGCAGGTTTCTGTGAACCCCTCTCGTTCCGTAAGTCCTTTCCCCCAACTCTCTTCTCAGCTGCCGTCTCCCAACACTGGCTCATCCCTGAGTTTTCCGACTCACCAGACAAGGGCTTCATCTCTGTCTCTCTTACTGATTCATCCATGTTGAGCAGATTGTCACTGGCAAATTCCTCTCTTGCTTGGTGGCTGTCTCTGGTTTCTCCTTGAATTCCTGGATAATCATTTTCAGCAGCCTCCGGAGCAGTGGGGAGTTTACATCTCCCCTGTTCTGTCACTGAAGACATCCCATCCTGGTGAGGTCCCAAAGTGAGAGTCATCCCTGTGTGTGGGGATGAGGGACCGTGCTTGCAGGCTCTGCCACTCCTCACCGAAACTTCTTGGGGTTGTGAGTGATGACCACAGAAGCCAGCAGTGGCAACCATAGGCCCAGCGTCACCTGACACCTGAGGTCCACAACCCATTCCACTGAGGAAATGCTCACACCCACCCAGGCAATGCGCACCGAATTCCATCTCTTCGTCATCGCTTTCTAATAAAAAAACATGCTCAGTCCCCAGCAGGTTCCTATGCCAAACTGCATTAGAGTAATCCGTCATAACATCGGAACATTCCAGATACTCCAGGTCATCATCTGAAAACTCCTCGGTGTAGGTTAGGGTTATCTCTGGGCAAAGTTCATAGTCACTGTCAGAGTCTTCACTGGAAACCTGTGGGCTGGGTTGTTTCTTGGCCACGGCATTGTCACCTGGGTAAATGTGTGCAGTTGCCTCAGACAGCGGGAGACTGAGGCTAATGTATTTCTGTACTTTGGGATTTTGCTGACTGGAGTGTAAGCCTTCATCATGAGGGCCATCATTGTTCAGGCCACCACCCGTGAACTTGGATGCTGTGGAATGCACTGTCTTGTGGCAAAGTTCATCTTGTTTTTCGTAAACATGACTTGAATTAAGAAAAAGCAACGAATCTGCAATTTCTTCTGTGTTACTTGGATCATAAGCCTCTCCAGGGTGCCTTGTTCCTTTAACACCCAAGGGATTTTCAGAACTGGACACACTAATGTCAAGATTGCCCAGTGACTGGAGGGAGAGTGAATGGTTGGACCTGGGAGTGCCTGGGGAGATGCTTTCTTCTTCCTTATAAAGATGTTCCTTCTCATCAATCTGATTTGCACTTTCTTCTTCACACGTCCCTGTTTCATGTTTCCAACCTGTGTCCCTGTCATCTTCCAGGTTAGGAGACAGTTGTGGGTTCTCTGATGAGCACTCAACCTCAACGGAAGCAGAACAACAGATGATTCCAAAAGAGTTTTTAGCCGAGATTTGATAGACAGCAGCATCATTTTTGGTACAGCTAGGATGAAGAGAATATACAGATAAGTTTGCTACCTTTGGACATGCATGCCAACATTTTCAAACCATGGCACACAGAGAAAATGACCATAGTTTTAGTGCATGTTCAAGAAGATCTGTGATCTCCCTGGAAAAGAGTTTGTGGCCAAAGGCAACTGACCTCTGGGCTCCAGTGCCCCTAGTGCTGAGAATCCTAGGCACTCAGCATCTTCCCTTGAAACTTTCCTCAAAACTGCCTCAAATGGAAAATGCTGAGGATTCCGCCATGACAGTTTACAAATGCCATGGCAATGTCAGGAAATTACCTTATATGGTCTAAGAGGGGGAGAAACCCTCAGTTCCAAGAATTGTCCACCCCTTTCTTGGAAAACTCATGAATAATCCACCCCTTATTTAGGATATCATCAAGAAATAACCATAAAAATGAGCAACCAGCAGCCCTCAGGGCTGCTCTGCCTATGGAGCAGTCATTCTTTTATTCCTTTATTTAAAAAAAAAGATAATGCTGAGAATTACTTAGATGAATGGGGAAAATATTTATATTCTAATTTCTTCTTCTTGCCTTTTACATCATTTTTATATTATGGAAATTTGATAAAGCATTATTTTTCTAGAGTGAGACATTGTACATGAATAAGTAAAATATCAATTCTTCATGTGGTGGAATAGCACAGAGAACCCTCAAATCTTTGGAAGAGCGTGCTAAGAGGGTGTCATTTTTGCCAGAGACCATAAAGATGATACCATGATAGGACTATGTATGTGAAGGGCAGTGCTGTTTCCTTTTTAATTTAATGTGATTAAAAGTCTAAACCACAGCCTGTGAGCTCCACTGGCTGGAAACCCATGTCCACATGCCATTCTGACCTATATAGATCAAGCCAGATTTCAGCTTTGGCCCAGCAGGGGAGGAATAGAATCCTGGATCGGACTGCTTTCTCAGTTCAGGATGGATGGTACTCCTGTGGCTCCTCCCATTGTGGATCAGAGCCACAAGGAGCCTGCAGCCTGACGTGCTTTACTGGGTCCTTTCCCACTGGAACCCTTCCCCAGACACTGCAATCCCAATAAAAACTTGTTACCTGTGTTTTGTATGTTTCACCCTTATTAATCTCATTTGACCTCATTGTAATTGTAATATTGCTGACCTCATTGTATGCATCAGCCAACCCAGAAGTCAACAATCATTTTTAGAAGGCAGGGGCTGTGGGTCTGGCTTGGTCTGAGAGGTAATACTTAGATCTTTATTGACTGTTCTTTGTGTGAAATATACACAAATATCTAACCTAGGAAGGGTCAGTGTGAGACACAGACAGATATAACATGATCATCTTTTCTCTTCCCCACTGAAGGGACCCTTGCCTCTACAATCCTATACGTCCTCATAAACCCTCAAGTGGTAGTCCCAGCTCACACATATGTCTCATTTTCAGAAGTCAAAGACATCTAATCCCAATTTCAATAATGTCTTGTTGAGTTGGCAACCTGGCTCCTGGGTAGAAGCCATTCAGGAGTGGCTGAGATTGGCCAAGCTTGACCCATGGCTGATATTGGGCTTTGCCTTGGCCAACAGCACACGTAGAATAAAATTTAAGGCAACTTTCTGGAGAAAACAATACCTGCGCTCTTGTGTATTTCACTAAGTTATTCTGAGGTTTAAATGAGAAGATCAATGTTAAGGGACTTTGCAAAGAAGAAATGTTACCCCAGACAAATTCTCCAAGAAGGTGGCAGTGCCAAGACCAAGTTACCTCTGGTGCTCAAGAATCATGCAGAAGAATCATCAGAGAACTCTGTTTAAAATTCTTGAATCAGAATCACTAGGTCAAGGGCTTGCGAATCTGCTTTTAAAGATTTCAAAGCCATTCTGATGCAAATTGTCCTTGGCCTACCCTTGGAGACATCCTCATCCTCATCACTGTCAATTAGGCTTAGGGCTCCGCAGTTCAAGCAGACTCTTCTCAGATGAAGAAAAATGCCTATTGCTGCAGTTTCACATCATCCACATTGTTGACGAAAACAAAAAACTGTGAAATATTTAAAGAGGTTTATTTTGAGCCAAACATGGGTGACCATGGCTGGGGCACATCCTTAAGGGGTCCTGAGAATAAGTGCCCAAGGTAGTCAGCTTTTACAGTTTGGTTTTATACATTTTAGGGAGACAGAAGTTACAGGCAAAGACATAAATCAATACATGTAAGGTGCACGTTGATTCAGCCCAGAAAGGTGGGACATTTTGAAGTGGTGAGGGCAAGGGTACAGGTCATAGGTGGATTCCAAGATTTTCTGATTGGCAATTGGTCAGAAGAGTTAAGCTTTGTTCCTAAAGAGTTGAAGCCAGCAGAAAGAAATTGTTAAGATAAGTGAGTTGTGGAAGCCAAGGTTCTTGTGTGTAGAGGCAGCCCCTAAGTAGCAGGCTTCAGAGAGAATGAATGGTAAATGTCCTCTCTGGACCTTAGAAGGTGTCAGATTCTCTCCTGAATCAGGAAAAGACCTGGAAAAGGAAGGAGATTCACTACAGAATGCAGATTTCCTCCCACCAGAGTATGGCTTTGCAGAGCCATTTAAAAATATGTCAAATAAATATATTTTTAGAGTCAAATACTTTGATTTTCTTTAGGACCTGTTCTTTGTTATGGGACGCTATACCAGAATGAGGTTGGAGTTGGGTATCTTCCTGCTACCGAGTCTGCTGTGAGTCTTATGATCTCTATGTTAATGTCAGTGGTGGTCAGTTGTGCCTAAACTCCAAAGAGAGGAGGGTATAATGAGGCCCATCCAACACCCTTCCTGTCATGGCCTGAACTAGATTTTTAGGTTTCTTAGGGATCCCCTTGGCCAAGGGGTGTGAGGGGGGTGCGGCTTAGAATTTAATTTTTGATTTTTTATAACACTGTCTTCTTCACGAACCTTTTCAATTAATTCTTGGATATTTGGCCTCTGTTAAGAGCTGACAGAGAGCATAAAAAAGCACTACGAGCTGGGTACCGTGGCTCACACCTGTAATCCCAGCAATTCAGGAGGCTGAGGTGGGAGGATCAGTTGAACCCATGAGTTCAAGACCCACCTGGGCAACATGGCAAGACTCCATCTCTACAAAAAATTTAAAAATTAGCCAGGCATGGTGATACACATCAGTAGTCCCAGCTACTCCAGCCTAGGTGACAGAGCAAGACTTTGTCTCGGAAAACAACAACAACAAAAAAGGCAGAGGGGCTGTGGCAGGGTAGGCAATACGGACTACTGGGAAATCCCAAGTAATTTTGATATCCTGACCTATCCAGTCCACGAGTCCTCTGCAGAGAAACTACCTCCCGTGAAGGTACCATGATTTGTGTAGAAGAGAGAGAAAGGAAGAAAAGAAGGTTGAGAGGTACCAGGGGCAGTAAAGCAGTAAGAAATCAGGAGAGGCGGGGAGCAGAGATGATGCTCAAGAATCAAGGAGAGAAAACAATAAGAATTTTAGAAGAACTTAGAGAAAATCATCGGGTTAAATATACTCTATTTAAATTCTTAACGACTAAATAAACAGATGGGAGAGTGTCATAATTTTGTGATACATAATTTTATGAAACATGTGTTTTAGTTGATAAGAGATTTATAATCCATCCTAAGTACAGTAAATAAAGAGAAAAGGGAACTGGATTAAGTGTAATTAACTTCTCACTGGCTAATGAATGCCTTTGAAAGAGTTATGATTTGTGGCTGACACGTCCTTGCTAATTATCTCGAAGCATCCTAAAGAAGAGGGGAAGAAAATCGGGCAAGGAAGCCAGCATCTGCTGGGTGCCTCCTCCATTAAACAATGTCTTCCTCCTCCCTGTGTGCAAAACTGAGGCTTAAAGGAGTTGTTTCCCCAAAGTGACAAAGTCGGAAAGCCATAGCGCCAGGATAAGAAAGAGCCTTCCGCCCTGGCTGTCTGGCTCTGTGGATGCTGTTAGAAAACTAACATTACCAGAAAGGAAATGACACAGTGTAGAGAGATCATTCTGCAAATAAAGTGTTTCTGTCCTAAGTCTTCATCTTGATCAGCCAAATGGCAGACTTGCATAGAGTGATGGGCACCGTGGTGCCCAGCATTATGTTACGAGCTGCAGTGGAGTGAAGGAGATGCCTGAACATCATGTCCAGCTTCCAAATGGCTAAAAACTGACTGAAGGAAATAGTATTAATTTTCCAGAGAACCTTGTAGATGAGGTCTGTGCTAAGGTGCACAGAACAGACTGGATGGGAAAAAGGAAGTCAGAGAAGGGACTCCAGTGGTAGCAGTTAAAATGGTGTTAGCAGGGTTGGGGTGTAGAATCTTTGCGGGAGGCTAGCAGAGAGAGCTGCGTGCCCCACAGTGATTTGACTGGAATGCAAAACCATCCAGGAAGAAATTCCCTGAACAATTAATTGAATTCCCTCCTTGCATATCTTTTCTTTTGGCGGAGGGAAGCAGTAACATTCCTCTCCCCTGCTGTGAAAGTCTTGCTTGAATTCTCTGGGTTCTTTCTAAATTAATCATTTCCTTATTAAAGAAAAAGAAGTCCGTGTTACCTTAAATGAATGAAGCTTCTTCTGAGTTTGAACCCCCAGAAATGGTCTAAACCAGAAAGTCTGAAAACATTTTGGTATCGAGACTCTTTAATACTCCTAAAAATAATTGAGGACTTCAAAGAACTTTCGTTTATATGGGTTATATCTCTCAATAGTTACCACATTACAGTTAAAACAAAAATTTTTAACAGTTAATTTTAAAATAACAAGAATAAATTCATTGCATATTAGCATAAATCATGTTTTTATAGAAAACATATTTTTTCCAAGACAAGGCAACATTTCATGAGAGTAGTTTTATTTTAAGTGTTTTCATATACCTTTAATATCAAGCTTAACAGAAGATGGTTGGATTTTTGTATCTGTGCATTCAGTGTGATACAATACATGGTTTTGATTAATATATGTAGAAAAGTTGGCCTGACACATAAATGTGTTGGGAAAAGAAGGAATATTTTAATAACCTTTTCATCTGATTGAAGTATTCTGATTTGATATACATGAAGATTAGTTACAATGTGGAATCTGAAACCACATCAGTGAACTTTCCATACTTGTTACATAAAATCCATCATTCTAGGTTGCTTTTATTTTTTTTGAGACAGTCTTGCCCTGTCTCCCAGGCTGGAGTGCAGTGGCGCAATCTTGGCTCACTGCAACCTCCACCCCCGCCAGGTTCAAGTGATTCTCCTGCCTCAGCCTCCCAAGTAGCTGGGACTACAGGCATGTGCCACCACGCCTGGCTTATTTTGGTATTTTTAGTAGAGATGGGATTTCACCATGTTGGCCAGGCTGGCCTCAAACTCCTGACCTCAGGTGATCCACCTGCTTTGGCCTCCCAAAGTGCTGGATTACAGGCATGAGCCACCATGCCCAGCCCTATATTGCATTTTAAATGCATCTTTTACCCATGCAAGATTTTGTAACATCATACATTGGTCATTTGGAAAAACTTGGCTCATGAGATCTTCCAAATATTAATACATTTTATTAAATAATACTTTTTAAAACCACGTTTATTAATATTACCACTGATCTTATCAGAATAATTTTAAAGTATTAGAAATTGTTAAGCTTTTGATGAAGGGCACAAATTTTCCAAAATTCTACTTAGGGAAATAATATGAATGTTAATTTATCGGAGAACAGTGTAAATCAAGTCTGTGCTAAGTTGTATGGTAGAAAGTATAAGCATGGAGGATATGAGCAAGAAGGTCAGAGGAAGTATCCCTGAAAATTCTCACTGCTGTAAATGCAACAAGAACACTGGCAAAACTTGTCTGAATCAACTTTTTCAAGGCTCTGAAAATTAAAGGCAATCTGGGGAGCCTTTATTCAAGAAAAATGGCTGAATCTCAGAACAGTTTTCTGGTGCTTTAACCTGCCCTAGTTCTATTCCCCCATAACCAGCTCCACAGTAGTCTTGAAAACCAAGACTCCACAATCACAGTGAAAACAGCCTGGCAGCAGCTTGAGGGGGCAGGACACAGTTGGGGCTCCTTCAAAGCTCCATACCCAGAGTTGTCATTATTTGACCTGTCTAGTAATTCCCTGGAAGACCCCACTCACAAGACTGTTTTTGTGTGATCTGACTTAGAGTTCACTCAGCAAAAATAACTTTTTCCCTAGGGGCATTTGTATTCATTAAAAAAAAAAAAAAAAAAAAGGCAATTGTTTAACACCATGGCTGCTTGAGGCAGTAGATAATAACTGGGTTAAACAATAGGGGAACCAAAAAGGTTAAAAGGGAAAGCTGGGAATGAGATGCCCATAGGCGTCATTGAAAAGCTGAGACATTTTCCTGGAGATCTAGGAGGCCATGCACATGCATAAGGCTGTGAGCAGCCTTCCTAAGCATGTCCAGTACACATGCTTAGGAAAGACCTGAGAAAATTCTGAGCTCTCACCTCTAACTGACCTTAAGGCTTTCTACTAGCAGGAAGTGAAGGCTAAGGCAGAGTTGTCATTTGCCTGGCTGAGTGTGAAAGCATGCTTCATACCCCAACATGCACACACAGCCCCTCAATAAACTGGGAGAGCTATTGGTTCCAGGCACCTAAGGAAATCTCTGTCCATTCATTAGCTGACTACTAAGCTAACTCCGTAGAAACTTCAGGGGCCACAGACAACAAAGAATTAGTTCAGAAAAGTCACTAAGCAAGCAAACAATAAGCCCTGGGAAGGTGGGAGAATCTCATTTTCAGAGTTGCCACATTACATTGTTTAAAATGTCCAGTTTTCAATAAAAATTATGTGACATGCAAAGAAACAAAGTATGGCCCGTACACAGAAGAAAAAGCAATCGATAGAAACTGTTCCTACACTTGCTGGACCAAACTTTAAATTATCTGTTTTAAATATGTTCAAAGAAATAAAACCATGTCTAAAGAGCTGAAAAAAAGTGTGAGCATGGTGTTTCAATAAAGACATATAAATTATACATACAAACCAAATAGAAATTTAGAGATTTAAAATTACAGTAACTGAAATAAAAAATTCACAAAAGGGCTCTACAGCAGATTTGGGCAGATGGAATAAGAATCAACAGACTTGAAGAGGTCAGTTGAGATTATCCAATTTTAGTAACACAAAGAGAAAAGAGTATAGAAAAATAAAGAGTTCTGGAGCCCGATGGTATACCAGCTTACAACATATACATAATGAGAGTCCCCAAAGGAGAGAAGATAGAGGAAAAAACAGAAGGAATATTGGAAAAAACTGGAAGTCCCTAGTTCAGAGAAGGGACTGCAATGACAGCTTGCAAGTTTGGATTTTATCACTGGCAACACATACTTTTAGTTTTCCTCGAAGTGGCAGGCTTGTTTTGTTCATTTTTCAGAAAATGTCTGCCAAATACCCAAGGCTGAATAACCATTATTTGTCCGTTATTCTTTTGAGTAAAAATTATAATCCATGAAAGAAGTGGCTAGTTCAGCTTGCGACTTAAGCAATCATGCAGAAGCTTGTCCTCAAGATGTTCATCATCTAAGAAAATCCAGCAGAGGTGCTCTGTATATATTTCCCATTTTATTACATGGAGTATTAAAAGGGCTACTGAGTTATCAAGATTTAATAAAATTACTCCATTTTTACTGATGCATAAAGGACATTAAGTAAAACTTTTTGTTTGTTGTTTTTAACTGTGGCTGTATGGAAATGCAGAATTCTATGGCAACTAATATGGTTTGGGACCACTGCCATGATTCATGCTAAGCCACCAACAGACTTACCCTTCATTGCTTTTTACCATTAGTGTACATTTCAACACAGTGAAAAGGGCAAATAATGTTTGATTTTTCTTTTAATTTTTAAGTTCTGGGGTACGTGGGCAGGATGTGCAGGTTTGTTACATAGGTAACGTGTGCTGTGGTGGTTTTCTGTACCATCAACCCATCACTTAGATATTTAGTCCAGCATGCATTAGCTACTTTTTCTAATGCTCCACCCCTTACACCGCTCCCCCCCAACCCCCATCCACCGACAGGCCCAGCATGTGTTGTTCCCCTCCCTGTGTCCATGTGTTCCCATTTTTCAGCTCCCACTTATAAGTAAGAACATGTGGTTTTTGGTTTTCTGTTCCTGCATTAGTTTGCTGAGGAAAATGACTTCCAGCTCCATCCATGTCCCTGCAAAGGACATGATCTTGTTCCTTTTTATGGCTGCGTAGTATTCCATGGTGTATATGTACCACATTTACTTTATCCAGTCTATCATTGATGGGCATTTGGGTTGATTCCATGTCTTTGCTGTTGTGAATGGTGTGACAATGAATATATGCGTGCATATATCTTTATAATAGAATAATTTATAGTCTTTTGGGTTTATATCTAGTAATGGGATGGCTGGATATGTTTGAGTATTTTTAGGATAACATTTGTGACCCTGAGGATCCCTAAAAGGGTGTTAGGGACTTCCAGAAGTCCAAGGAACACACTTCGAGAATCATTGATTTAAGCTATTCACCAAGAGAAGCCTGGATACACTGTCACAGCAGAACAGCTAGCTTTTGCACCCCAGAAGATGGGCATTAGCATGGAGGGGTCACTGCTTTGCTTGGTTTGTTCATTTGTGTATCCTCTTAGGCTGATGACATAACCTCTGTGGTTTTTCTTATTTGTTGCAAATAAAGAAAGAAGGGGAAAGAAGACCTGTGTCTGGGCTCCACTTCCAGAGATTTCTGATTTAATGCTTAATACATGGGCCTATCTAATTTAATTTTGGGCAGGAGGAGGCTGGTTCCATCAATTCTGGAAGAGCTAATCCTAAAAGTTCTTCAGGATTCAGCCAACTTAGCATGATTTTGTGCTTTGAGAACAAGGATTAGAAATATGAGTAAGAACTAAGCAGGACAAGAATCCACAGGACTAGTAACCCTATCAAAGAGGAATATGAAGACAAGAGGGTGGGGAACAGAATGAAACAAGTAGAAAAGGAAGACATAAGCAAACAATTTTTTTCTAGCTACCAGCACAATATAGCCATCAAAATGATATACTTTTTAGTCTCTACATTTCAATCATCATCATCTTCTTCATCCTCATTCTCATCCTCATCCTACCCTAAGGGTGATTCCACCAGCAAAAATAAAAATAAAATCAGTAATCTCGTGGCCTGAAAAGTGGATAATCCTTTATTGCCTGCCCTGAGGTCATTTCCCTGCTCCCAACAATATTAAAATTGCTGAAACTCAAACTGCTACTTGACCAGGTGCCCTGAAGACAGGGTTCATAGAAGTAGCAGCTGAAGTATTGGCTAGAGGTAAGATTTAGAATTCTCAGCCAGGTGCGTTGGCTCATGCCTGTAATCCCAGCACTTTGGGAGGCTGAGGCAGGTGGATCACTTGAGGTCAGGAGTTGGAGACCAGCCTAGGCAACATGGTGAAACCCCATCTTTACTAAAAAAATACAAAAATTAGCCAGGTGTGGTGGCACATGCCTGTAATCCCAGCTATTTGGGAGGCTGAGGCAGGAGAGTCACTTGAACCTGGTGGGGGTGGAGGTTGCAGTGAGCTGAAATTGCACCACTGTACTCCAACCTGGGCGACAGAGCGAGGCTCCATCTAAAACAATAAAAAAAAAAGATTTGGAATTATCTCTGGAATTTAGATGCTATTCAACCACCACTCTGCACCACAGACATTCCATTTTATTATGCATTCCACTTTCCAGTGAAAGAAAACAAGATCAGGAAACACGAGGTCTGCAGTGTCTCCACCCTGTCAGCCAGGAATGCGGCGTGGAGCAGGGAAGGTCTCTGCAGCTCCCCCTCCTGTGGCTGTGAATGTTTTGAGCCTTCCCTCCCATTGCAGCAGGGAGGGGGAAGAGGGCTCCACTCAATAAATAATCACACGATGACATCCGTGTCCTTTCCTTGGCCACAGCACCAGGTGAAGGTCATCATATTTTCTTAAGCCAAGTGTCTGTATTTTATTACCTGACAACTGCTATCAATAATCATATGAATAACTGAAGGAATAGGAAAGACTTTGGTCTTTCCCAAGCTCCAAAGTTATGTTTGTCCTGGAGATGGAAGAATTCTCTGAATTTCTTGATCATATTTTCTACAAGTAACTTGTAGACCTTGTAGACCTTCTACAAGCAACCTTTCAAAACAATGAGGAGATTCCTCACACATTTACCAATTTATTCAGTTATTTATTCAACAGATTGGTTGAACCACACACCTAAAGGGCCGAAAGGGACTTCAGAGCTGTGTCTCTCCCAGGCCAGTTCTCACCCACTTGCCTTCTTCCCCGGTTCTGCTCTCTATCACCAGGGCTGACCCCTGAGGCTACAACACCCCGGCTCCCATGACTGCTGGCTTCTTGCTGTGTTTGACCAAAGAGAGACAGTACATCGGGGGGTGGGAAGGGAAGAAAGAAGAAATCATGTCTTCTGTAGTTCCAGGTCCCATGGGACAGCCTACCAGAGGCCCAGTTTCTGCCCTGTGGCCTGTGACCTGGAACTGGGAGTCTTGCCTCCTCCTTTTGTCTCTGCTGCCCAGGAGATAGTGGCTCTGGGTGACCTCACTGTTCCCTGTTGGCTATCATCTGTGCAACCCTGCACTAAATGCTTCAAAATGGTTTTTGTCTTCCTGATTAGACCCTAACAGATACAGGAATTGGAACTATGTTACAGATATTGGAACTGAGGCCCAGAGAAGATGTGACGTGTCTTAAGTTATATGGCCAAAAAAATGATAGGAAATGTCCACCATGTCTACCATGTATAAAGCATTGTGTTAGCCACTATGTGGATGATAAAGAGGTGAAGTTCCTAGGCTCTTTCCTCGGGAGCCTCCCATCCAGTAAGGGAAATGACCTGTCTATATAAACATCTATAATACAGGACAGTGTGTGCCAGGCACCATTAGCAAGCATGCCAGTTATAAGGATTCAGGTGTTGGGGGCGTGCAAGATAATGAAGGGAGGCTTCCTGGGTAGCTCAGCAGCTGAAGCAGACCAGGAAATACAGGGCGGGATTTTGGCAGGAAAGATGATGCGTGTCTGTGGTTGGTGGAGGGGTGATCATTCCAGGCAGACGGAATAGCCTAAATGTGGAAGGAGGTAGGAAAGAGAGCTTCAGGCCCTCCCAGGAAACAATAAACCATTTTTAATTTGGAACTTGGGGGAGTGGTAGGCGGGAGGGTAGGGTAACTGCATCGTTCGCTGTTTAAACAGGACACTTCAGAGAGTGAAAAGGGGTTTTTGTTTTTTTGGTTTTTTTTTTTTTTGAGACGGAGTCTGGCTCTGTCCCCCAGGCTGGAGTGCAGTGGCGCGTTCTCGGCTCACTGCAAGCCCCGCCTCCCAGGTTCACACCATTCTCCTGCCTCAGCTTCCCAAGTAGCTGGGACTACAGGTGTGCACCACCATGCCCGGCTAATTTTTTTGTATTTTTAGTAGAGACGGGGTTTCACTGTGTTAGCCAGGATGGTCTTGATCTCCTGACCTTGTGATCCACACGCCTCAGCCTCCCAAAGTGCTGGGATTAGAGACATGAGTCACCGTGCCCGGCCTGAAAAGGACCCTTAATAGATCAAAGCAACAGGCAGAGACTGGGGCCATGCTGGAGAAACTGAGGCTGGCCCAGGTGAATCAAGAGATAGGGTCACCTGCCAGGAAGTGGCTCGGCCCAGACCATGGAAGGTTTTCCATCCCATACTAAGGGGTTTAGACCTCAGGTTCCAGTTCACTGGGAAGCAAATAAAATCGTCATGTAGAAAGGGATGGAAAATAATTCTGTAAGATCCTAACTGCGTTTTATACCACAGACCGGGGATGAGGAGCAAACGCTCTTGCTCTCCATATCTGATGTGACCTGTGGCCCCCAAATGAGCAGGAACACCCTGTTCCCCCATGTGTCCTGCTGGACCTACAACTATACATGCTTAGCACACTGCATGGGACTTGAGAAGGGAAACAAGAAATTAGTAGAAGACTTGCTTCCTTCCCCAGAGATGAGACTTTTGGGTATTAAATGGAGCAGTACGCGATTTGCAAACTCCAGTGTCATTGAATTCCAAAAGGCACAGCTGAGGCAGCCGGTGCTTCTGGTGGTTAGGAGGGGAGAGGTCACAGTGGCCTGGGCCTTAGGAAATGAAGCCAGGAGCACAGAACTTGAGCCCGGCAGGGAAGAATTACATTTTGGCTGGGTGGGAAGAGGGGAGGGCATTCCTGGCAGATGCACCAGAGCTGGAATGATCAGGTCATGTGTAGAGGACAATAAAGCAATGAGCTGAGGTGAGATTCACAGGAGGTAGGGCTGGGGGAGAGGGCCATAAAGAACCGGGGCAGTGGGTGGGAAGGAGCCCCCGTGTGGAGGGTACAGAATTCTATCCAGGAGCACTGTGAGTGTGTGAACTGCAGGGGAAAGTTTACTGTTCTTCACCCAAGAGCAATTCGGAGCAGATTGCAGAGGCAGTTGGCAAAGTCAGTAAGTACTGCGTAGTGGTTAAGGGACAGACTTAGCAGCGAGTGTGCCTGGGTTCACAGGCCGGCCCATCTGCTGGGCAGCGTTGAATAAGCCACTTGACAGCTCTGGACAATGGCTGAACCGACATCAACCCGGTGACATGAGGATTAAGGGAGTTAACTCCTATAAAGTGCTGAAAGCAAAGCCTGGCACACAGTGAGACTAAATCAGCAGTTCTCAGCCCTGGCTGAATGTGCAAATGACTTGGAGCGCTTTGTAAAAATATCAGTGCCAGAGGATTTTTAAGGCAGGAAGATAACTGTTGATTCCACAAAGGTAGATACATGTCATGACACCTTTGTCCAAACCTGTGGAACGGACACCAAGAGTGAACCCTCACGTAAACTATGGACTTGGGGTGATGATGTGTCAGTGTGGGTTCATGGATTGTAACAAATGTACTATGCTGGACAGAAGGTGTGTGGGAATTCTCTGTGCCTTGTGTTCAATTTTGCTGTGACCCCAAAACTACTCTAAAAAATAAAGTCTCACGCCTGTAGTCCCAGCACTTTGGGAGGCCACGGCAGGCGCATCACGAGGTCAGGAGTTCAAGACCAGTATGGCCAACTCGGTGAAACCCCGTCTCTACTAAAAATACAAAAATTACCTGGGTGTCGTGGCATGCGCCTGCAATCCCAGCTACTTGGGTGGCTGAGGTAGGAGACTTGCTTGAACCCGGGAGGCGGAGGTTGCAGTGAGCTGAGATTGCTCCATTGTACTCCAGCCTGGGCGATAGGGAGAGACTCCGTCTCAAAAATAAATAAATAAATAAATAAATAAATAAACAAACAAATAAATAAATAAATAAATAAAAACGCAAAAAAGGCCGGGTGTGGTGGCTCACACCTGTAATCCTAGCACTTTAGGAGGCCAAGGCGGGTGGATCACCTGAGGTCAAGAGTTTGAGGCCAGCCTGGCCAACATGGTGAAATCCCATCTCTCCTAAAAATACAAAAATTAGCCGGGTGTGGTGGTGCACGCCTGTAATCTCAGCTACTTGGGAGACTGAGGCATGAGAATCGCTTGGACCTGGGAGGCAGAGGTTGCAGTGAGCCGAGATCGCACCGTTGTACTTCAGCCTGGGCGACAGAGCAAAAACTCCATCTCAAAAATAAAAATAATCTGAAAAAAATACCAGTGCCAGGACCCCACCTCTTCCCCACACCAAAAAAAAGGCACAATTAAGCAGCATAATAGGGTGAAATCTTCACCATCAGGTTTTTTTTTAAAGGCTTCTAGGTTATTCCTTTGGGCAGCCAGTGCTCAGAAGCGCTGAACGAAATAAATGGACATGGATTATTGTACAATAGCGAACACGTCAGGGAACAGGCACATGTGTGGTAGAACCAGGATCTTTTCCTGGGGATGCGTGGGGAGCGGTTTCCTGGCTGCCACTTGGTGCGGAAGCTCTGCACTTTCAACAGCTTTCTGAGCTTCTTGGAGCAATGCAGACCCACCAGAGATTCTTTGAACAAGAAATGGGCAAACTGATTTCAGAAAGGAAAAAATCCTGCGGCATTACTACCACCACGCTTAGTTAATAGACGACTGACCCTCCTTATCAAAAGAAAACTGCAAGTTATCCGGAAACAAGTACCACCCAAAGCACCTAATAGGCCACCGAGTGAGCATAATGTCCCAGAAATCTTAAGGAGCATTGTGACAATATAGCAAAACAATTGTAAGTTTGAACTGTAAATCTATTCTCTAACTCTATAAGGCCCGTCATCTTCGAGCAGGACTAAGATGAATGCTCCATTAGACAAGCCATGGTGGGTAGCCCCAGCTCTCAGCAGCACCAACGTCCCTGGCCACAGGGTCCCAGAGCTCTGCTAATTCATCAAACACCCAGCACGCCCCAAGCCAAACTGTGGATGTCCCTATCCAAACCCACTTCTTGTCTCCACAAAACTGCAACTCCATTCTACCAGTTGCTCAGGCCAAAAATCCTGGAGTCCATCTTTCACTCCCCTTTCACAACCAGCATCCAGTTCAACAGCAGCTCCTGTCAGACACACTCAGAACCTGGCCGCTTGCTCCCACCTTCTGCAGGACCATCCTGGGTGGAGGCACCACTGTCTCATCTGAATTACCGCGATGCTTGCTTGCAGGTGCCCATCTGTGCCCTGAGTCTTCTCCAGAGGATACATTCACAGCACTGAAACGAGAGTCATCCTTTTACACTAAGCCAGAAAATGTCATCACATCTCTGTTCAGAAACCTTCTTGTGTGTCTCCATCTCACTCCAAATCACATCCGAAGTTGTGACCATGTGCCATGGCCTACAAGCAATGAGCTGACGTGAGAGTCATAGAAGGTGAAGAGAACCTGCTTTCCCCGGGTAACAGCCACATCACCTCCTGCTCTGCCCTTTCACCTCTGCGCTCAGAGCCCCTCACCAGAGAGACCTTCCCTCCCTCGTGCTGCTTTATCCTTTTTCACCTGACCCATGACATAGTTCCTGGTGTGTTAAATGTCTGGTTCCTCTTGCTATCCCTTTCCCATGAGATCAGGGCATCCAGTATTCATTGCTGTATCCTCAGGGTGAGAACAATCCCCGGCATATAGTAGGCCCTCCATGAATCCTTATTTTTGAATGAAGTCCTTATGATCACTCCTTTTTGAATTATATTCCAGGATGCATCTTAATAGATTTTGTTCGGGAGGATGGCACTGGTAGGATGAGATGCAGTGATTAACGTAATGGACTCGGGGGCCCTGGGAAACAGAATTTGGGGGTTCTAACCCTAGCTTTAATTCCTAACCTGTTGTGTTACTTTGGATGGGTCCTGTGATCTCTCTGGGCCTTGGGTGACCTATAGGGTGTAAGCAGTGGACTAGACCAGTTGGATTTGACCAATTAAAACAGAATTTTTTAGGGGTGAGATAGAAGCATAAATAATTTTTTAAAGTTCCCCAGAGGTAATGTATAGCCAGGAGTGGGCTAAGCCTGAGCCTTACAGCGGGGTTTCTCTTGCGTTAAAAATGCACATGAATCATTAAAATGCAGGCTCTGATTGGCTGGGTCTGGAGAGGGAGCTGGGATTTTGCCATTCTAACAAGCTCCCAGGGGATGCTGACGCTGGTGGTCCAAGACCAGGCTCTGAGTGGCAACGTCTTGAAGTCGCTTCTAGCTTGGTGACTCCAATGTTTCCATCAAGGATAAAGGTCCCTTTATTAAATTCTCAGGAAAACATCAGCTGTCACTCCACTAGCTGCTCAATTTGAGCTGAGTTTCCTAGTCAATGACTGGCAAGCTGCCCCCGCATGCACTCTGTGGATGTTAAGAGTTGGTTTTCCTTCTTAAAAAACGAATTGCTGGACCCAGAAAGGGGGAATGAGCAAAACCAGGTCCGAGAATTTCTCTCCCAAAAGCAGGCTCAGAGACCTGTGGTCAGGGAAGAAACCCATCACAAGTCAATGGTTTCCCTTCGTCTGCCGTTCTGTTGTCAGGGCCTCAGTGCTGGCTGTGTCCTGTGTCCCTCTCTGTCTCCTTGATCTGACCATCTCAGGACGCCTCTGCCTGGCTGCCACCTCCTGATGCCCACTGGTGAGCAGCGGCAGCCACTGGCAGGCAGACGGGAAAGCAGGGCACCCTGCTCTGGGCCGAGGGAGCAGCCTCATTAGGGCTGTCAAGGAGCAGCTCCAACAGGAAAAGAATCTCAATCCGGCTGCCGCAGCAGCCGCCGCAGGGAATGGGAAGTGACAAGGACGGAAAGGGAGCAGCTACTGTCTGACACCCTGCAGTTCAAATGGTGACCAGAGCTGCTGACAATGGGGCCTTCTCCTACAGCAACTGCGGGAGGCCTATTAGATTATTCTGCTCACCTAGTCCCCTAAGGATTCAGCAGCAGAGCCTCTGACCACCAAGAAGCCACAGTTGATTCAAATCACTTCCTCTAGTTCGATGCTGTACGTGGAATGGCTCCTCTGCCTGCTTCCCTTGAGGCAAGACTCAGTGAAGAACAGAACCCCTGGATGCCCTGTGCTAATTCCTCCCACAAATCTTTTGTTTGTTTGTTTGTTTTTGAGACAGGGTCTCATTTTGTCACCCAGACTGGAGTGCAGTGGTGTGATCATGGCTCACTGCAGCCTCAATCCCCAGGCCCAACCAGTTCTCCCAGCTCAGCCTCCTAAGAAACTGGGACCTCAGGTACATGCCACCACCCCAAGCTAATTAAAAAAAAAAAAAAAAAAAAAAAAAATTGGCCGGGTGCAGTGGCTCATGCCTGTAATCCCAGCACTATGAGAGGCCAAGGTGGGTGGATCACTTGAGGTTAGGAATTTGAGACCAGCCTGGGCAACTTGGTGAAACCTCATCTCTACTAAAATACAAAAAAGTTAGCCAGGTGTGGTGGTGGGCACCTGTAAACCCAACTACTCAGGAGGCTGAGGCAAGAGAATTGCTTGAACCTGGGAGGCAGAGGTTGCAGTGAGCTGAGATCGTGCCACTGCACTCCAGCCTGGGTGACAAAGTGAGACTCCAACTCAAAACCAAAAGAATGGCTGTGTCTTACAATACACAGGAGATCTCAGGGCAGAAAGAATGAACATTTACTTAGCATTTGTTAAGTACCAGCACTGTTCAAAAAGTTTCCTTATATGTATTATCTCATTTAATCTTCACCCAACCCTGCAAGGTAGATACTGTGATCATTCCCACTTTACAGATACGGAAATGGTGGCAGACGGAGGTTAAGCAACTTGTTCAAGTAAGAGGTGAGGCCAAGAATTGGACCTAGGTAGTCTGGCTTGAGAGCTGAGTATCTACTTATGATACTTAGAATGTCTACTTATGCTCTCACACAGTGCTGCAAATCTCTGATTCTGAACCAGTGGGTCCCTGTCCACCCCCATTGGCCTTGTCTTAGTCTGGCCCCGTATATAGCCAGAGCCCTTCCATATTTGGAGCTGTGCTAGCTACTGAATTATGTCCCCTACCACCACCAATTCACATGCTGAAGCCCTAACCCCTAATGTGATGGTATTTGGAGACAGGGCCTTTGGGAGGTGATATGGTTTAGATGAGGTCACAAGGGTGGGGCCCTCATGACAGGATTAGTGCCCTTAGAAGAAGAGACACCAGAGAGCTTGCACTCTCTTTCTCTCTCTCCCATGTGAGAACATAGTGAGAAGGCAGATTCTGCAAACCAGGAAGAGGGCCCTTACCAGAACCTAACCATGCTGGCACCTCGATCTTGGACTTCCAGCCTCCAGGACGGTGAGAAAGAAAATTTCTGTTTTTTAGGCCACCCACACTATGGTATTTTAGTAGGGTAGCTCAAGCTGACTATGACAGGCAGGGTCTGAGGGACCATCCCGGGGCTTAACCCCTCTCACGGGCCACGCCCATTCTCACCCATTCTCAGGTTCACCTGGGGGCCTAAGTGTGGGGCGTGGCCTGAAGGGAATCCTGGAGGATCCAGAGCGGCAGCTCCCCTCCCATGTGAGGGGGACTCTGCTGAGGTGTAGCCTGGTATCTCCTGGAATGTACTGAGACTGGCCCAGCAGTGTGGGATTCAGAAAAAAATGAATGGGAGCATGTGCTTGGGAGAAGACAAAGCAGGAATTCCAGGTGATGGAGCCTGGAGGCAGACAGGGAGGGGCGTGAGGTCCAAGTCAAACACTGGTTCATGGAGAACTTAGGCGGCAGGGGCAGGAGAGGCTCCCAGGCAGGACCTGGCAGAGGCAGGGAGACCTTGGGTCTATCATGAGAGGCCCTCAGCTGAGTGCATGAGGAGGAGAAATAGGCTGGGCTGAGACTTACGCTGCCAAACTGAATCCCTTTCTCAGTCCTGCCCTCTCCCTACAGAGTGGGGGCAAAGCCCTTCCCAGGACTCACAGGGCCTGATTAATTTCAGCTTTGCCCATAACTAGCCATTTCCCCTTGTCAGGTAATTTCTTTATGAGCATTACCTTGGAGTTGGTCAGCTGTTCCCTAGCACTAACACATCATGATTTCTACATGAGTGAGGCACCCCATCTTTTCACTCTTTCCAGACGTGTCTGCCTCTAATTCTGTGATTACAAGGTAGGGCTGACTCCAAGAACTTCCCTAACATGCCTGGCCTGCTCAGTTCTCAGAAGGTGTCAATGGAGTGACAGTTTCACAGACTTTCAGAATGTGTCCAACTTCTAGTGATTGGTGCACCTTTCCCTGACTGTCCCAAAGTCTTGGGAGGGGCTCTTGGATCAACCTATCACCTGCCACCTTAGTCATGATTTGCCCAGAGGAGTCCGCACCATGGTGGGAGCAGCCACCCGGGTCTCATCCCCAGGAAAAGGTGAGTGAGTGTCCCAGAACATGGCCTATAACCATTCACTCTTCTGAGACACTTACCTACTAAAGTCACCACCAGAATGTGATGACAAGCAGTGGATTCTCAGAAGGGACCTGTCACCCGGGGACTAACTGGGAGTTCCTCATCAGACCCTCGGAACTCATTCAAGCAGGGCCCCAGGCGTGGTCTGAGTCACGGCCCTGATGCGTGCCTGCTGAATTCATTCAGGGAGAACGCCACGGGAAGCCGCCTCAGCCCGGTGTCGGGAACACAGATGCCTTCCAGGTGTCGGAAAGTTCTACCAGTCATCCTTAAGACTTGTTAGACCTACTTAAGCTCACAGGAACATGAAGTTCACAAAACACTTTCCAACCTTGAATGAAATGCATTCTCCATCTTAGCCAAGACATAGCAAGATTCAGTCATCTTTATTTCTACCTGATGATTCCTTGAACAATCACGTTAACTACTTTTTTTTTTACCCTCCAAAAGAGAAATAGCAGAGGGGAAAAATGCTGCTTTTCTTACCTCCCAACTCTCCTATTTTAATCAGTTCCAAAATTATAGTTTGGGGTGGGGAGCATGTTTAAAGCACCTGAAATAGCTATTATTTATTGAGTATTCGAAATTCCTTGCATGTGTTGGTTTAATCCCCCACAACAATCCTATTAGGCAGGTGTTATTATTATCCCCATTTTACAGATGAGAAAACTGAGACATAGAAAAGTTAAATAATTTGCCCAGGATGATACAGCTTACAGATCTGGGATTTAAACCCAGCTCTTTGAACCCTGGCTGTCAATAGTGGAAAGAATTGTCTGTTCTTTGTAAGTGAAGTTGATGGTGACAATTCTATCAGCAGGTTGTGTGTTCTGAGGTGTTTCTGAGGTGTTTCTTCCAGCAATGGGGATATCTTTTTTTTTTTTTGAGATGGAGTCTCGCTGTTGCCCAGGCTGGAGTGCAGTGGCATGATCTCTGCTCACTGCAAGCTCCGCCTCCTGGGTTCAAGTGATTCTGATTCTCATGCCTCAGCCTCCCAAGTAGCTGTGATTACAGCCTCACGCCACCATGCTCAGCTAATTTTTGTATTTTTAGTAGAGACAGGGTTTCACCATGTTGCCCAGGCTGGTCTTCAACTCCTGACCTCAAGAGATCTGCCCGTCTCAACCTCCCAAAGTGCTGGGATTACAGGCATGAGTCACCGTGTCTGGCCCCAGAGGGGGTATCTTTAAGTGATTCACCTATACTCACTTGCCTAGTCTCATTCACGAACAGTAACTCATGTTTTTCAGATGTCTGGCAAATGGTTTAGGTTTCCTTGGGTGATCATGTATAGAAAGAGACTGATGGCCCTCCCCAGGGCAGAGATGATAAGCACTTACAAAGAGCTCTCAAAGCAGAGTATCCTGAGGAAGGTAACACCGTACCCCATGGCTCCTGGGGTCTGAAATAAATGAGAATGCTGACACATGACTGAAGTCACAGAGTCCGCCTTCTAAAATCATTCTACTCTGTGAGGTGCTGCAAGTTAATAGCATGTTAGAGTTCTAGTGGAAAAGAAAATGAAAAACCATCCAAACGGGGCTGCAAGTATGAAACATGTGTAACAAAAGCAGCTTAAAACCTTGTGTCTGGGTGACCACTCTCTGGTTCAATATCCGTTTCTGAAATTTCAGTGTCTGTTTCCTCCACTGGACTGTGAGTGAGATCATAGAGAACTTTGCTTCCTCTTACTTGGCACTGAATTCTAGAGCATTTTAAGTGCCCTTAATATTTGTTGGATAAATGAATGGTTAAGAATAGGCCAAGCGTGGTGGCTCATGCCTGTACCCAGCACTTTGGGAGGCTGAGGTGGGCAGATCACCTGAGGTCAGGAGTTCAAGACCAGCCTGGCCAACATGGTGAAACCTCATCTCTACTAAAAATACAAAAATTAGCCAGGCGTGGTGGCATGTGCCTGTAATCCCAGCTACTTGGATGGCTGAGGCAGGAAAATTGCTTGAACCTGGGAGGCGGGGGTTGCAGTGAGCCCAGATCTTGCCACGGCACTCCAGCCTAGGCAACAGTGTGAGACTCCATCTCAAAAAAAAAGGGTAAAAAAAATTATAGGCAAAGGGCAGTCATAGCTGGTTTTTTTGAGAAGGATAAAGATACATGCAAATAGATGATTTTAAAAATCAATTAAATGTTCCACAGATAGAAAATGCAGATTACAAAATCTGGCTACTAATTCCACTAATGTGAGTATGCACACCTTGTTGCAATGTGACTTTGCTACTCTACTCTTCAAAAGTAGAGTCTATTTTTCTTCCTGTTAAATATGGGTTGGCCTGTCACTTGCTTTGGCCAAGAGAATGTGAGAGAAATGATGTTGGGTGGAATTCATTTCTGCAGGAGGCCCTGCAGCTCCATGACCTTGGAATGCTGCCCTGAGACTGTCCTGTAAGGAAACCAGTGCCGGCCTCCTGGGGGATGAGAGCCCATGTGGAAGAGAGCAAGGCGACCCAGCCAATAGCAGTATCCACTGCCAGTCCTGTCAGGAAACCACACTGGACCTTCCAGCCCAACCAATCCTTAAATGGACTTGAGTGGCATGAACGAGCATGAGAAAGCCAGGGAAAACCAGCAGAGAGCCAGCCCCCAGCCCACAGACCCATGAGAACTAAGAAACTGCTGCTCTTTAAGAGCGCACCAGTTTTGTGGTAGTTTGCTAAAGTTGCTCAGCCTTGGTGCTCCAGACATCTTAGATTGGAGAGTTCTGACTGTGGGGGCTGCCCTGCTTACTGTCCAATGTTCAGCAGCAGCTTTGGCCTCCTCCTGCCAGACACAGTAGCACCCCACCCCCTCCTGTCAAGATAATCCAAATGTTTCCGGATATTAGCAAATGTCCCCTGGGGGAAAAACACAAGTGACCCAAACCTTATTGATGTCCCCTTCAAATCCTTGAATAATCAATTGTGAATTTGGGGCAGAGTTGAAAAAAATGTTTTTGCCCCTTGGTCCCTAGACATCTCCCACTGGGTGGTCTGGGTGAACTCAGCTGGTGTGTCTGGAACCAACACTGCATTCTCAGATAAATCTGGCCAGTGCTTATGTCCAGGTAGGCAAAAAGCCCTGCCTCCTTTTACGAGACTGCTCGGTAAACCCAGGTTTTAGCTTCCTAGGCCTGTATAACTAACTACCACAAACTGGGTGGCAAAAAGCAACAGAAATTTATTCTTTCACAGTTTTTGTGTCCAAAAAGTCTAAAATCAAGTTGTCATCAAGCCATGGTCCCTTGAAGGTTCCAGGGAAGACTCTTCTCTTGCCCCTTCCTAGTTTTTGGTGGCTGCTGGCAATTTTTGGCATGTTTCTGCTTGCCATTGCGTCACCCCGATCTCTGTCTCTGTCTTCCCACCGCCATTTTTTCTCTGTGTGTCTCTGTGGCTCTGTCTTCCCTTTTTAAAAGGATACCAGTCATTGAATTAGGACCCACCCTGTCAGAGGTGTTTGAACCAAAGTGACTCCAGCTTGAATAGGGGCTGGGTAAACTAAGGCTGAGACCTACTGGACTGCATTCCCAGGAGGTTAGGCATTCTTAGTCACAGGATGAGACAGGAGGCACCAAATACAGGTCACAAAGACCCTGCTGATAAAACAGGATGCAGTGAAGAAGTAGCCAAAGCCCACGAAAACCAAGATGGCAATGAAAGTGACCTCTGGTTGTCCTCATGGCTCATATGCTAATTATAATGTGTTAGGTGCCAAAAGACACTCTCACCAGCACCACGACAGTTTACCAATGCCATGGCAACATTTGGAAGTTACCCTATATAATCTAAAAATAGGAGAGACCAGGAAATCTCTGCCCTTTTCCCAGAAAACTCATAAATTATCCATTCCTTGTGTAGCATATAATCAATAATAAGTATACTCAGGCGAGTAGGCCACACCGCTGCTCTGCCATTCTTTTACTTTCTTGATAAACTTGCTCTCACTTACTCTATGAACTTGCCCCAAATTCTTTCCTGTGTGAGATTCAAGAACCCTCTCTTGGGGTCTGGACTGGAACCCTTTTCCGTAACAATCCAACAACCTAATCCAATATGAACTCCTTCACTGATTATACCTGCAGAAATCCTGTTTCTAAATAAGGTCGCATTCTGAGGCGCCAGGCAGACATGGATTTGGGGGACACTATTCAACTGTGTATACACTCCATGAGCTGATTGGCTTGTGGTGACTGTGCCATTCTCCTGGTCATTGTCCCTGCCCGGTGCTCTACAGACCTGTCCCCAGCCCAGCCGATGCTAGGGCAGAGTTGCTGACAGAGCAGAGGGGCTGCTTTGTCCCCCTTTCACCCAGGCAGGGGCGGAGCTTTGCTGCTCCCGGGTGTCCTCCGCCCCCTTCCCCTTCCTTCCACCTCCCTCCTGCTGGCTCTCAGCACAGCCGTGTGATTGCAACCATCAAAGGAGGCCTCCCTGCTGAGGAGAGGGTATATCTAAGTGCAGGTTCCTGGACAGATTTTTATCTGTTGCTTTGCTGCCTTTCTTTACATTGTGTTCATAAGAGACCACAATTCCCCATTTGTATACACATCGTTGCAATTTGCTTTCATTATGAGGTCGAAAACATCTATTTGCATTTTCCTCCCCACCCCTCAACTCCTACATCTTTTAGGAAAAAAAAAAAAAAACTCTATTTCAAGCTACAGTGCATACCATAATGTGATTATTGATGTTTCTCTCCCTGGAAATGCCTCCTTGGCTTTCCATTTCTCTTCCCTGCCAAGCACACTTGACCCGTGGTAATGTAAAGGTTACAACAGCAATGATAAATCTCTTCCCCGCCGTCTCACTGGCCTGAAGTGCCCAGGTTCATGAGGTGAGGACGGCATGAGGAGGAGACTGCAGGGAAGATAGAGGAAAGAGAGAAAACAAAAGGTTCATAAATACAACCGCAGGGCTCTTAGCCTCCACTCAGAACTGCAGATGAGATTTGTTAAACCAAAAAAAGCCCTTGGGAAACACAGAAACAGGAGCTTTCAAATATCTAAAAGCTCGGATTTAATGACCCAAAGACCAAATGTAGGTGAAGAAAAGTACTTTTCTTTGGGCTATGAGCTAATCCAGTGGTTGACGGCGTATACCAGGAAATTTTGAGACTATTATTATAACTAACAACTAACTTTTAATCTTTGAAAGACATTTGCACAAAATACCATTCATTTTCCTCACCAGCATTTAACATACTGGTATAAGTCAAATTACTTTGCAGATGAATGTTTAGGACATACAGCGTGTCTCATTTTTGGCAAAACACTGGAATTACCTGGGATTCTGATTTAATTGGTCAAGAGCGAAGCCCAAGCATCAGTGGATTTTAAAGGCTCCCCAGGTGATACTAACGGGCAGCTAGAATTCAGAACTACTGGTATAAAAAGTCAGAACTTTCCATGATCATTAGTGCCCAGAATACTTACTAGTAAGCAGCAAAACGTGACCACATCTATTATAGGGCTCTACCAACATTTCTTGCATTACGACTGAATACTTTTCCTAGTAGATGGGTTATTTTTCAAAATGGCAGCCCAGGAGCTTGGAAAAAGTGGATTCTGTTGTGTCAAATCCTCAATTTTTATGGTGCCGGATCTCAGAGCAGGGAATGGTGACTGCCTGAACCTTCCACAGGGCAAGTTCCCTTCCCAAGTTTCTCCTCCTGCTTTGTATACCTCCTGCTTTGACTTGCCCACCTGCCTCTGGGGCTTCCTCATGGGCTTCTTATTCCTCCATCCCTTTATACCCTCATCCTGTATATGGAACATAAAACAGTAATAGCGAATCTCAGTTCTTAAAAGAACACATGTCAAGCTTCTCTTCTGGCTAAAATGTGGGTATAATATTTTGGTTTACTGTGAGAGTAAAATCAGGAAATATGCGTTGAATGCTCAGAGGCAAATAAGCAAGGGTGGGAAACATACAAAGAGGTTCAGCGTGTAGATCCTCAAGGATATTACCAGGGTAGGAAAACTATAGCCCACAGGCCAAATCTGTTCCCTCACCTGTTTTTGTAAATAAAGTTTTATTGGTACACAACTATGCTCTTTTTTTAAAAAAAAGCATATTATCTATGACAGACGTAAATAGTTGTGGCCTATTTTTGCATCTGGCCTGCAAAGGCTAAAATACTATCTGGCCCCTTTTAGAAAAATGTTTGCTAACATTGATCTAGATAAACCAACCACAAAAACAATAGATAGAAAAAGGGAGATAGATAGATAGATAGATAGATAGATAGATAGATAGATAGACAGACAGACAGACAGACAGACAGATAGATAGATAGATAGATAGATAGATAGATAGATAGATGGATGTCTCCATCAATCTTTCAACAAATATTTACGTTGCAGGCACTGTGCCAGGTTCTAGGGGATGTTTGTGTGAATCAGAGAGGGCTCCTGCGCCCTGTGAGGCCCACAGTCTACTGAACTTGTCATCAATCCTGAGCAATGAATAACCACCGAAAGAGAGGCCTGTCATCAAGATCAAAGGAGATGAGAATGTTTGAGGCTGGACAGACCCATGGGTAACTGGAATCTCACCTGTGAACCTCACGGGTGGTGTCTAAGCTGAATGGGATAAAGATGAGGAAGGGGAGACTTTGATAAGGTTGGAATGAAGAAGTAGGAAAGTCCAGGCCATGGTCAAGGGCCAGCAAACGCCAGTCTGGCTGCCTCCCAGGTACACTGGAGTGGTAAGGGGAAGAATGGCTTTCTTTGTTCACCACTGAACGTCCATACCAGAGTTGATGTTTTGTAAGGGTGTGGACGATGCTTGTGTTATTTATTTACTTCCATCTCTAGCATTAAGCAAAATGCCTGGCATATGTAGGTGCCTGAAGAATATTATCTAAAGAATTAAAGAATAGATGAGTAATGGGTATCTTAAATGTTAGGCTAGATATGCTGTAAGTCAGGTAAGCATTTCAACCATGGTAAAATAATGTCTGATGTTTATTGTTTATTTACATATTTACTTATTTTTGTGACAGGATTTCACTCTGTCACTCAAGCTGGAGTGCAGTGGTGCAATCATAGCTGACTGCAGCCACAAACTCCCGGGCTCCAGCAATTCCTCCACTCTGGCCTCTCGAGTAACTGGGACTACAGGCATAAGCCACCATGCCCAGCCAATTTTTCCATTTTTTTGTAGAGATGAAGTCTCACTCTGTTGCTCAGGCTTGTCTCAAACTCCTGGCCTCGAGCAATCCTCCTGCCTCACCCTCCCAAAGTGCTGAGATTGCAGGCATGAGCCACCACCACGCTCAGCCTGTTACTTTAAACAAAGTAATAGATGGGAGATAAGAAAGCCTTCATGCTTATGAACAACTCCTCTATAATGAAACTTCTACAAGCATTACATTCTTTAACTCTCTCTGTCATCCTTTTGCTTTACAGATGATGAAATTGAGTTTCAGAGAGGTTAAGCAACTGGCCAAGGTTATACAGCAAGAAAATGGCAGAGCTGGAACTCAACAAGTCTTTTTTTAAATCTCAGACTCAAGGCTATCAGCACACTTCCACGCCTACCACTCATTTTCATACCATGCTTTCAAGAACTCTCAGGCTCCTCACAGCCCCCATAAGGGCACTGTGACCAATTTAGTAGCATTGAGGATCAAAAGCACAGACTCCCTACCTAGCCTCACCCTGAGCAGTTCTCATTTTCTCTCCCTTACCTATTGAGTTTCCTGGTTTTATCCAAACAAGAGCTCTTGGAGGAACAAAAAAGAATTTGAAATCACTGTACTGGACCATACTACTTCCTAAAACAAAGCCAGGGGGTATGGCTTCCAGCCTGAACTCCACCACCAAGGTGCTGTGGGATCACTGTCAGCCACTTCTCCTTCCTTCCTACCCATGGAAGGTTGGACAACAATACTGACATCCTATCACACTTTCTTTACTTTCCAGAGAGATCAAGATGAAATGAAAAGCTTATTTAATGGATGGCAGTGGCTGGATCACCTTGAATAAAATTCTAGATAAAGCTTAACTCCATTGACGGCAGCAAATTAGGGGAGTGTAATTAGTTACTGAACAGAGTTCAGGAAATCGTCATTGCTGGGTGCTTTGGCTGATGCCTGCTAATAGCATCTAAAATTAGGACTCTAGAAGCAAATATGAGCCATCTTTTGGCCTTACCTCATAGTAACCAGCACATGACAGAATATAGGGATATTAATAAACAGTCCACAGGGGTATAGCCACTTACCAAGAGAGATGTAACACATGAATATAGTGATTCTTAAAGAATTCATAGCTGGAAACAATGCCACTCTCATCTATGGCTTGACCATTCTTATACCAAGTTATCTCTGGCTTGGGCTGACCTGACGATAAAGAAAGAAAAATATCCTTATTAGTTTAGGTATTTTTAGGAAAAAAAAAAACCATAAAGCTATGAACAAGGATGGACAGTAAGCAACAGGGATGAGGATGATGGATTATGTTAGGTGAGGAATTGAAAAGGCTTCTTCTTGCTGATACAAATAAACACATTATTCAGTAGACACAATTGAGCATGTTATGTACCTAAGATGGTGCTATGCTGATGGGTGCGATACAAAATGAAAAATGCTACCCCTAATCTCAACATGCTATTAGGAAAAATTGTCCAATACTTGGAAATAAGGCAAAGATATGAATAGTATCTTTTTTCAATGTCATATGAAGGCAAAGGCCCATCCAAGCGTGGTCTTTGGTCATATACTTTGTTTCACTCAGTGATAACTACTGATTTAAAGTGAAGTTATATGTTAATTTGTAGGTTTTTATCCAATAGAAATGCAAATAATTTCCATCTAGGAGAAAACATAACCCTGTAAGTTAGCGTTTATTGCTATGTAGGACATTAACCAATGCTACACCTAACCCACCAGTTTTACCCCAACATTCCTTTATTAAATTGCCTATACATACCTAGCTCCTCAGACCTTAATAGTTTCCAGTTTCTTTTCTAATTAATGAGTTGAATAAAGTCTTTAAAATGTGTATTTCTTATCTGCATGGGAATCACTTTACCTTTTTGAAAATTATACTTAATAGTGCTGAAAGTTAGTGTGTTAGTTATGGTACAAAAGAGAGGAGAACAAAGTAGATTTGCAATTACCGCTTTCTTCCTGAGGATGAAGAGTTTGGAATGTAGGCTTCCCAGACTGATGCTATGCATGTGTTACTGATATCGTCAAAGAAATTGACCTACACTTTCTCCCTTAGAAGAGATTCATCCTTTCCTGGTGTTCAGTAATGGGACATGATGTTAATGGGCTAATCCGGTAAAACCTCCAGGAATTTCATCTACCCCTTAGGATTTTTCCCTCGTGTTATAGAGCAGGAAGGTTTCCATTGTGTTCCAAAGAGCTTTCTTATTAGTCTTCATGTCACTGAAAATATGTGCAAATGTGCTATATATGCAGGAAGGAAAGCCTGTTATTTGGAAACAATATACCATTTTTAAACTGTCTTAGGAACATTCTTGTATTTTTGTCTTATTTATTGCATGATTTTTGGCAAGCAACTGCAGAGACCACTAAGATGAGAACCCCATGTTCTGGCCAGGCACGGTGGCTCATGCCTATAATCCCAGCACTTTGGGAGGCCGAGGCAGATGGGTGGATCACTCGAGTCTAGGTGTTTAAGACCAGTCTGGGCAACATGGCAAAACCTCATCTCTACAAAAAATACAAAAGTTATTTGGGTGTGGTGGTGTGCACCTGTAGTCTCAGCTACCCAGGAGGCTAAGACAGGAGGATGACCTGAGCCTGTGTGGTCGAGGCTGAAGGGAGCTGTAATCATGATTGTGCCACTGCACTCTAGCCTGGGAGACAGAGTGAGACGCTGTCTCAAAAAAAAAAAAAAAAAAAAAAAAGAAAGAAAGAAAAAGGAACTCCATAGAAAGAGGAAAGACAAAAGAAGTACAGAGGGAAGAAAAAGTCCGTTAGAACTGCACCTGCACCGTGAGCAGGACCTGAAAATGCTGAGTCCTCCTCCCTCCCTCCCTCCCTCTCTGTGTCTCCCAGCTAGGCTGCCGCTGTGCTCATGCCATGAATGTGCTTTGTTTTTTGGCAACTGTGGATTTTTCCTCCTTGCCTTCTCCTTCAGGTAAATGCCTGAGTAGTGACCCTGGGGCTTGGAACAGATAGACCTGCATGCAAGGATAAGTCCTCCAGCAGCTGCGTGGCTGAGCCTCTTACGGGCATTTGCCTATAAAAAGACACCAAAAAATGGGCTTCCCTGAAAAACCATCAAGGGGTTTCTGATCATAATTCATTTCTGCCTGTTCTTATCAGTCCTGTGTCCCCCTTTAACACTGTTTCATCACACTCCTTTATAGGAAGCAGTCAATTCCTCCTTTTCGTGGGTATGTGGCTGTTTTGAAGAAAATACATAAAATATTCATGAGGTGGGCCTGGGAACTCATTCTGATCTCTTGGATTCCAGTTTTTCATTCAGGCTGATGAGGGCTGATTGATTTCCCCCAGTTTCCTAATGGCTGACTGTTTTTTTCCCCTGTGCAGTATAGATCTGAACAATCAGCCAGAAATGAGACTTGCATAGGGAAGTGGTATCTGGTATCTTGTGGGTGGTTCTCTTTTCTCCTGCCACTTGCTGGAAATCTTACCTGAAAGTCCTCCCCTTGTTTTTGGAACCTACTGTGGGTCACATATTGAGAGCCACCTCCTAAACATTTCAGAAGTATCTGGGCGAGGGGACCACAGCCAAGTTCAGGTCGTGTCCAAACACACGAAGGCTCTGCTCTGAAGACTCAAGGTCAGCTTGCACCATTCTGTCTGTCTGAATGACGATGGACCATCACAGAGACAGAAGTCTGGGCTTGGAGAGGCCAAGCGCAGTTCTACACTGCAGCTCCAGGCTGAAATCGAGGTTTTATGACAACTTCTGCTAGCGAAAGGCAGCCGTTGCTGAGGCTCACCCCTCTCCTATCTGGACTTAGAAAAATAGGATAAGAGACCAACCTGGCAAGCATAGCGAAACCCCATCTCTACTAAAAATACAAAAATGAGCTGGGCGTGGTGGTATGCATCTGGAATCCCAGCCACTCAGGAGGCTGAGGCACGAGAATCACTTGAACCTGGGAGGCGGAGGTTGCAGTCAGCTGAGATTGTGCCACTGCACTCCAGCCTGGGCAACAGAGCAAGAGAGACCCTGTCTCAAAAAAACAAACAAACAAAACAAAACAAAAAAAATGGGGAGAAGAGTTTTCTGTCTGCCCTCAAGAAACACCATTGGAACCTTCATGTTTTCAAGGGTAGAGACATAATCCAAAAAAGAAAAGAGAACCACCCATGAGGTACAAGATATCACTTCCCTACCCAATTGTTTTATGTTATGTTCTTTTAATGATAAATCCTTTGACCACTGGGAGTATCCATACTTGATCAATTCTGAGTTCTTTATTCTCCAATTCAGGGGAAATCTCAGTTTTCTGCTTTTTCTCCACTGGTCACCCATTGCCTCCGTTTTAAGATTTTCACTTCTTAGCATCCCTGAAGAAGGTGTGCAGAGGAGAGACTAATTTAACCAGTTTTAAGATATCAATTAGGGCCAGGCACAGTGGCTCACGCCTGTAATTCCAGCACTTTGGGAGGCCAAGGCAGACAGATCATGAGGTCAAGAGATCGAGACCATCCTGGCCAACATGGTGAAACCCCATCTCTATTAAAAATATAAAAATTAGCCAGGCAAGCCGGGCGCAGTGGCTCACATATGTAATCCCAGCACTTTGGGAGGCCGAGGTGGGCAGATCACCTGAGGTCAGGAGTTCGAGACCAGCCTGACCAACATGGTGAAACCCCATCTCTACTAAAATACAAAAATTAGCCGGGTGTAGTGGCAGGCACCTGTAATCTCAGCTCCTTGGGAAACTGAGGTAGGAGAATCACTTGAAACCAGGAGGCAGAGGTTGCAGTGAGCCGAGATCGTGTCATCGCACTCCAGCCTGGCAACAGAGCGAGACTCTGTCTCAAAAAAAAAACCAATAAAAATTAAAAAAAAAAAATTAGCCAGGTGCGGTGGCGGGTGCCTGTAGTCCCAGCTACTCAGGACGCTGAGGCGGGAGAATTGCTTGAACCCAGGAGGCGGGGGTGGCAGTGAGCGAAGATCATGCCACTGCACTCCAGCCTGGGTGACAGAGACTCCATCTCCAAAAAAAAAAAAAAAAAAAAAAAATTAAAGAATAACAGAAGAGTTCCATCAATTTACTGAAAAGAAGTTATTCATGTCATTCCTCTGTGCCCCATGAATTTAAGCTATGGTTAAGGATACCCAAGAAAGGAAGAAAATTAAGAGTGGATTATCTGAAAAAAAAAAAAAACCATTGTGAGAGCTGCCTAACCCAGAACCACAAGGTGAATTGAAGATCACTGAATTGTGTCCAGGAAGTCACTCAAAGAAATCTTTTAGAAACAAATCATAGAGGATGGAGTTGCTTCATTGATTACACAGAAAAAAAAAACATTTCCAAGGTAATTTTCCCAAATGATGTTTTAGTAATGCCTTTGTGAGCCAAGAAACCTGGTATGCAGGGAGATTTTAGAGGATGATTAGCTAGTCTAGTGATGGTTACCAGATATTATGCAGCGAAGCACAGCATCTGACTTCTCAGGAACCTTCTGGGAAAGCAATGTAGACAAAAAACACAGCGGGGGCCTCTGGGGCGCTTCGGAGTCTGTCATCCTTTCATGCCACATGAATCTGAAAAAAAAAATCCCCAACATCACCATTTGTTCCGGGATTTCTCTGGCCTTATTAGGAATTCCAGAAACCACAGGGTGCCGTCCTGGCAGCTCATTGTATGCTGGCTGGTGGACAGACTGAAGGTCTGGGCAGCCTTTCCAGGCCGTGGTGCTGCTGGTAGGTGGGCTGGATCCTTCTGTGTTTCGGGGATGCCCTGTGCATTGCAGGACATTTAGCTGCATCCCTGGCCTCTACCCACCAGATGACAATAGCACCCCCACCCCTCCATGCGTGACAATCAAAAAGTCTGCAGACACTGCAGGGGGGTTGGGGTGCCCTGATTGAGAACCATGAATCCTACTGTCCTAGGCAGATCCCAGGGCAGCCAGATCTCCAACAGAGAGGGAAGCATCCCATGAGCCTATGGTTAGTGCCACCTCCTCTCATTCTCTTTCCTTTCTCTTCTTAAAGTCTTTCCATACTGTGCTCCAAAAAGCGTGTACGTCTCTTTGCCTCCAAAAAACAGGTTGGTTCTGTTGAAATGATGTCCAGGTAGGAGATATTTTGAAATCAGGATATGACTGCTCCTTCTGAGCACCAGGTGGGTGCCCCAGGGGAAGGCAGGCACTAAACACTTGCTTAGCCACCAGATATATTATTTCACTTAATCTCTTTGAAGCTACTTAAAGGATAGTTACTAATGTCTCCTACATTTTACAGATGCAGAACCTGAGACTCAGAGAGGTTCAACAACTTGCTCAAGATCACACAGCTCAAGTGGCAGCCACCTTGTGGCTGTCCTTCAGGGCTGTGCAGGTTGACAGCCTGACAGTGTAAGACACCACTGCAGCTTTGCAGGGCACAGCTTGCACAGATAGGAGCCACCCCTGAGGGCGCAGGTGGGTCTGAATCCAGAGAGCGCTTTCCTTTCCACGCTACCGGCAGATACAAGCTGGCTCCACTTGACCAGACCTCTCCTTTGTAAATGCCCTTCGAAAGGGCATTTAGCTCTGTCTACACAGTAGCGTCCACTTCTTCACAATGATGGCTGTTCTCCCACACCACAGAGCTCAGAGAAAGAAAAGAACCACACTACCGTGTGGTTAGCCTGAACAGGGAAGGGGCGGCTAGGGACTGCAAATGCTGAACCCAGGGATGCTGAGTGCCCCAAAACAGACGCCTGAGCTAAGCTCTGGGTAGGAGAGGCCAAATTAAAGCAGCCATAGCTGTATTGCCAAAGGGGACACCCCTTTCCATATGAGTGTCGGTAGCAGCTTCTTACCCATTTAGAAATAGTTCCTCCCTGTTTCTTCCCACTTTTCCAGATTGTCTCAGATACCCTGAGAGGCGAGTTGTCAGAGACAAGTTCCCTGAGGACAGTTCAAGGTCTCACCAACACCTAAAACCTCCTGATGAGCAGAAGTGAGTAGAGGGAGAAGGAGGGAGTGCAGGGCCAGTGATGTTTGAGGACCCTTGCTGCAGTAGCAGGATGAGCAACATAATTTGCAGGGCCCGGCTGAAGATGAAAATGAGGGATTCTTTGTGCAAACAGGATTAAGGATTTTAAGATGGTGACATCAGAGCATTAAACCAAAGACGGCACTCAGCCTGGCGTGGTGGCTCACGCCTGTAATCCCAGCACTTTGGGAGGCTAAGGCGGGCGGATCACAAGGTCAGGAGTTCAAGACCATCCTGGCCAACATGGCGAAACCCTGTCTCTACTAAAAATACAAAAATTAGCTGGGCATGGTGGCTCATTCCTGTAATCCCAGCAACTCCGGAGGCTGAGGCAGGAGAATTGCTTGAACCGGGACCTGGGAGGCGGAGGTTGCAGTGAGCCAAGATGGCGCCACTGAACGACACTGCCTGGGCGACAGAGCGAGACTCCACCTCAAAAGAAATAATAAAAAGACAGCACCCTTCTGGGCTCAGGGCCTTGTGTGAAGAACAGATCTTGGCCCATGAGGCCCCCCTTGCTTGGTGGATGCTGCCCTTGGAGCATTCTGCTCACAAATGCCTCTAGTGCTCTCTTTTGAGATCACTCCTGCTGCTTTAGAAGTTCCCACAGTATTTCCTTAATCTCAAGATGTTCTGTTTAGAAATATGGTGGGAACTGTATTTCCCAAAAAGTGTTCCCAAACTGCCCCTGCATAAAGCACCTACACTCTATAAATATCAGGGTTAAGTAAGTTAATGTAGGGGAATACACTGCCTTCCCTTCCTCAGGGAGAGTGTGTGCAGGAAGCAACTTCGTGCTTAAACCTGAAGTTCAATTAATTCACATGATGGGTAGAAAAAGCCGTAAAGTTGAAGAAGTGATACGGTAGCATCAAAAAGAGAGAAAACTGCTTGGGTGTGGGACAGAACACATGAGATGGGAGAGAGGTTTGAGAGACATACCTGCTGGGACAGGTATGGAAGACTCAGCAAGAGAGGCCGAACTGAAGATTTTTCAGAAACTATGCATTGTGGTTGTGAATTGGGTCCTTTTGACATTATTTAACAAATGACTTACATTTCCAGTTATTTTTGGTTGTAGAATTTCTTAAACTTAGCTGTGCAGAGGCTGGATGACATGGGGCTCCAGTTAATATGTGTGGTATTTCAGAGCATAGTAAACCCCTCTCAGCATAGCTGGCAAATTAGTTGCACAGCACAGGAAGAAAATTCATCTGCTAGATAGCAAATAGATACCTCCATTCCAGATTAGGTTACAAGTACATTTGGTGGTTGAGGAATTGATATCAACTGGTATTTTTTAAAACTCAGATTTAACACCAGCCCAAGGCTGGTCTTGAACTCCTGGGCTCAAGCCATCCCCCCACCTCAGCCTCCTGAGTAGCTGGGACTACAGGCTTGAGCCTCCATGCCCAGCTCTTTTACAGCTTTAATGAGATATAATTACCACATCATACACAATTTACTCATTTAAGGTGTACAATTCAATTGCTTTCACTATATTCAGAATTGTGCAACCATCACCACAATCCATTTTAGAACATTCTCATTACCCTAGAAAGAATTCCTACACCCCTTTTACTTCCTCATCTCCCCATTTCCACCCCCCACCCCCATGACACATACAGCCAGAGGCAATCACTAATCTACTTTCTGTCTCTATGTATTTGTCTATTAAGGGTTTTTTTTTTTTTTTTTTTTAGAGGCAGGGTCTCACTACATTGCCCAGGCTAGTCTTGAATGCCTGGGCTCAAGCAATCCTCCCACTTGGCTTCCCAAAATGCTGGGATTATAGGCAGAAGACACAGAGCCCGGCCTATTCTGGATATTTTATATAAATAGAAGCTTTCACTTAACACAATGTTTTTGAGGTTTGACTATGTTGTCGCCTGTATCAGTACTTCATTCCTTTTTGTGGCAAATCAGCAATGCTTTTTAGAAGCAACTGTAGACACAGAGGGATGACTACCCCACTCTTCACATTCCTAGGGAAGTTACTCAAACGGAGGGGGACAGCGGGGGACAGGGCAGCTCTCATAGCAGGAAAACACCCTCCTGAGTAGGAGGCCCCATAGAACTGTGAACACAATGCAGGCTTTGCCACCTGCCAGAAACAAATCTACATCCAGCTCTGCCAATTATAAGGCAAGGCATTGAGCCTACCTTCTCATCTGTAAAAGGAGGGAATGAAAATAGGCTGAGGATACGTATGTCAATTGCCTTGTGAAAATCTGTTACATAATTAGTTTTCATAATGGTAATCAGTGTAGTATAAGGAAAGAGTTCACTCGTTTCATCAGTTTCCTTTTCTGCTGTGGGTTACCACAGTAATTCTTTTTTAAAGTGGTACACCAACTACTATGTAAAAATGTCTCTGGGTGTAATTCTCACCCGTAATAGTAATTTACAGGACATGACCTTCTGTTCTCATTCCTGGAGATCACTGCTATGGATGGAGGAGGAGGAAAGGATAAATCCAGCTGTCAAGAGCTGGGCTGACGTTGAGGAGCTTCTGTGTCATCCGTGACTCCTCCCCAGGTGACGATTTCCTGACAGTGTTGTCCCACATGTGAAAATACTGACAAACACACACTATTTGACTCACACAGTCAGTTTAGTGACCACATATCTCAGCCACAGAGCACTGACTGTACTCTGGAGAGGAAAAGGACAGTTAAGTCAGGCTGTGGCTCGTGTTTCGTGGCTTCTCTGAAGGTGAGAACCCTTGATGACAGATGTATCATTCTCTGCTAGAGATGAACAATCAATATTGAATTATTGGGATTAGTGGAGGAGTTTGTGGTAGGCTTCACAGATGACCTTGGAAAAACAGTGTGTTCATTGGAAAGAATGCTGCATTTGCCTCTTTTTTTGCTGTGTGGTTAAGGTGTTAGGATATATCTGTATATTTATTGGTTTCCATCCACAATTCCTGGCTCCTAACTCCCATAGTCCTTATTATAATGTTGGGGCACTTCTGGCCTCGGGAAACAGAATCTCTCTCTCTCTTTCTGACCTTCTATCCTCCTTTTACCTGTCCAAGGCAGGACTCTGATTGTGGTCAAAAGCCCTCATTCCAAAAGACCCTCATTCCTGCCCTGTACCCTAGGGGAAAGAAAGCCACACAGAGAAAAGAATGCCAAGAAAATCTGAACAGACAGGCTTGCTGGGTTCAGATCAGGTGCTTTTTGTCCAATCACATTTCTACATGGTTCTCAATCATGCCTATGTAGCGAAGCCTCCATAAAAGCCCAAAAGGACAGGGTTTGGGGAGCTTCCAGAGAAGTGAACACGTGGAGGCTGACAGGAGGTGAAGAACTCATCCACACGCTGGGAGGATGGCGCATCCCAACTCCATGGGGACTGAAGCACCTGCAAATTGCCCTAGGATCTCTGCATCTGGCTGTTTACTTATATCCTTAAAATCACCTTTGCAATAAACCAGTAAATGTAAGTGTTTCCCTGAGTTCCATGAGCTACTCTAGCAAATTAACCCCAAGAGGTGCTCATGGGAACCCCAACTTGAAGCCAGTCAGTCAGAAGTTCTGGAAGCCTTGACTCGCAGCTGGTTGTCCGGGGGTTCGGGGGGTGGGTGAGGAGTAGCCTTGGGGACTGGACCCACAACCTGTGGGATCTGACACTATCTCCGGGTAGACAGTGTCGGAACTGAATCCAAGAACACGCCACCGGTGTCTGCAGCTTGGCGTATGGGGCAAATCCACCACGACTTTGGTCACAGAAGTCTTCCTCTTCCTCTGTGTTGATGATTGTCATTGTGGTGGTGGGAGAGCAGAGAAAAAAAGGTTCGAGAGAGATTTTCCCTAAACAGTGGATCGTGGCAAGTTTCTTTCTTTTTATTTGTATTTGAATTTATTTATTTATTTATTGAGAGAGAGTCTCACTATGTCGCCCAGGCTAGAGAGCAATGGCACAATCCCAGCTCACTGCATCCTCTGCCTCCCGGATTCAAGCGATTCCTCCCTCAGCCTCCTGAGCAGCTGGGATTACAGGCATGAGCCACCACACCCGGCCCACATATCACATTTTGATAGCTACTCTAAAATGGGCAGGACCCTTGACAGGTAGCAGGGTAATGTCATGATGCGGGATGTGGACTCCTGCACCTGCTCCCTAGGCTCAAACCTCTGCTCTGCCACTCACTAACTGATCATCAGTCTGCCTCAGTCACTTCTTCTATAAAACTAACATAATAGCAGTATCTATTCATTTGACCATTATGGAATTTGAGTCAGTCTATGTAATGCTGTTCTGAATAGTATATAAAGTAAGCACTATGTATGTGAGTGTTAGCTGCTGCCAGTGGCTTTGGGTTTAACATTGGCAAGATTATAAAAATAATGTATTTATCTCAAATTGGTGGAGAACAAAGGCTATAGGAGCGTTATTTGAACATTTAAAACACTCAAGTGATGTCAAGTTTTATTTTGACTAATCTGCAACCCCCTTCCCGCCACCAGTCTGCATCCCTCTTCCCCCACCCTCAATAGCCAGCAAGTCGCATGGCTGCTGTCACCAGAAAGCCTGCTGTCAGCAGAAAGGATCAGGGAAGAGGTCATAGCTCACAAGCAGACCACGGGTAACCAGCTCTTGTGGAGCTGGCGGGAAGGCCAGCAGTTAGGGCGCCTACTCAGTGGGGACAGGAGGGATTAGTTCTGATTACCCAGCCTAATCCAATGGCAATTGTCTTCCTGAATTTGCCATCTCGCAAATTAGGTGATTGCCATCAACTAATACCCAGAGCCGTGTTAGTTAGGGAAGCTTATTCAAAGATGATTTCTGTAAATTGCGTGGGGAGGACGGCAGACCATGTGGGGAGAGACACTTAACACATTTCGGGTGCCTACTGTGTGTCAGACCCAAGGCTGCGCACTTCGTATTTCATCTTCACAGTGAACCTGTCTGGTGGATGTTCTTTGCTATTTCCCAGCTAATGACTCGGAAGCTTCAGTCACTTCTAAAGGTTGGTGTAAGAAGCATAACTTCTCACAGCCTGCAAGTGGCAGAGCTGAAACATGAGTCCAGATTAGCTGGAGTGGAATATCGGTGAGGATGGGAAAAGAACAAAAACGCTCATTCATTGCCGGTGGGAATGGAAAAGTGGTACAGACATTTTGGAAAACACTTTGGCAGTTTCTTAACCCATTTCCCATTTGCCCCAAGAATACTGCTGTCTCTAATCCTGATGTAACATCATATACATTTCTGTTACATCAGAATTAGAGATAAATTCTGTTTAGAAATAACTCCAAAAACAGTTTTTGTATTTTATTTTCACATTGAAAATCAGCCAAATTTGTTTCAGCCTCAAAGAGCCTATTTATGTAAAATTGAGTGCTGGCAACAAGCTGCCCTTTTTTTTTTTTCCTAAATGGGAAATGGGTTTCAAAGTTAAACATAAATTTACCAAATGACCCAGCAATTCCACTCTGAGTTATCTTCCCAAGAGAAATGAAAATGCATATTCACACAAAGACTCGCACACAAATGTTCTTAGCAAGGTTATTCATAATAGCCAAAAATCGGAAACAACCTAAGTATCTATTGGAAATAACCTAACGCTCCAACTAGTGAATGGGTAGACAAAATGTGGTATAGCCATATAATGGAATACCACTGAGCAATAACAAAGAACAAACTATGGATACGGCGGGCTGTGGCTCACACCTGTTATCCCAGCACTTTGGGAGGCTGAGGCAGGCAGATCACCTGAGGTCGGGAGTTGGAGACCAGCCTGGCCAACATGGTGAAATCTGTCTCTACTAAAAAACACAAAAATTAGCTGGGCATGATGTCAGGTGCATATAATCTCAGCTACTTGGGAGGCCAAGGCAAGATAATTTCTTGAACCCAGGAGGTGGAGGTTGCAGAGAGCCAAGATCGCACCATTGCATTCCAGCTTGGGTGACAGAGCGAAGCTCCTTCTCAAAACAAAAAAACAAAAAACACAAAATTATGGATACATGGTATGACATAGATGAACCTCAAACACATTCTCAGTATGCTTAGTGAAAGAAGCCATACACAAGAGACCATACAATAAATGGAATTAAGTGTCCAATAGAAACTATAAAGACAGAAAGTAGATCAGTGGTGGCTGGAGGTGAGGGCAGTAGGGAGAATGCTAATAATAAATGTGCCTGAAGGATCTTTTGGGGGTGATGACAATGTTCTAAAACCAATCTATGGTGATGATTGCCCAACCTAGTAGATTTGCTTTTAAAAACAAATCATTGCATTTAACAATTAGAAATGGTGAATTATATATGATATACAAAATACACCTTGTTAAAGTTAATTTTAAAAATAGAAGCAAGGAGACAAACATTTAATGAGCCCCTACTAAATTCACTGCGGCGTTACCTGTGACAGCAAAAGCTAAATGTCCATCAATAGGAATGTGGTTATTGTATACCTAAAGAATGGAATCTTTTTTTCTTGTTAACAACAATGTACATTTAAAAGAATGAGACAGGCCAGGCATGGTGGCTCCTGTGTGTAATCCCAGCACTTTGGGAGGCCAAGGTGGGTGGATCGCTTGAGCCCAGGAGTTTAAGATCCATCTGGGCAACATGGTGAAACCCCATCTCTACAAAAAGTGCAAAAATTAGCTGGTGTAGTGCATGTCTGTAGTCCCAGTTACTCAGGAGGCTGAGGCAGGAGAATGGCTTGAGCCTGGGAGGTTGAAGCTGTGATGAGCCGTGATTGCACCACTGCACTCCAGTATGGGCAACAGAGCAAGACCCTGTCTCAAAACAAACAAACAAAAAATAGAGACACTGATAATGGAATAAAAAAATGCACTGATATGGAATAATCTCCAGGATACATTAAATGAAATAAACAATGTATAAGAGTGCAGGGAATGTGATCACTTTTTTTTTTTTTTTTTTTTTTTGAGACGGAGTCTCGCTCTGTTGCCCAGGCTGGAGTGCAGTGGCATGATCTTGGGTCACTGCAAGCTTCGCCTCCCAGGTTCACCCCATTCTCCTGCCTCAGCCTCCCAAGTAGCTGGGACTACAGGTGTCCACCACAATGCCCGGCTTATTTTTTGTATTTTTAGTAGAGACAGGGCTTCCATGTTAGCCAGGATGGTCTCAATCTCCTGACCTCATGATCCACCCGCCTTGGCCTCCCAAAGTGCTGGGATTACAGGCATAAGCCAACTGTCCCCGGCCAATGTGTTCACTTTTTTTTTTTTTTTTTAAAAAAGAGGGAGTCTCGCTCTGTCGCCCAGGCTAGAGTGCAGTGGCATAATCTCGGCTCACTGCAAGCTCCGCCTCCCAGGTTCACACCATTCTCCTGCCTCAGCCTCCTGAGTAGCTGGGACTACAGGTGCCCGCCACTTCACCCGGCTAATTTTTTGTATATTTAGTAGAGATGGGGTTTCACTGTGTTAACCAGGATGGTCTCGATCTCCTGACCTCGTGATCCGCCTGCCTCGGCCTCCCAAAGTGCTGGGATTACAGGCATGAGCCACCACGCCCAGCCCATGTGATGACTTTTAAAGGCAAAGAAGAAGGAGGAGGAGGAGGAGAAAATAATCTAATATGCTTGTTTATACATATATTGACTAGAAATACACAAGAAAGCAGTAGCTTGGTTGCTCCTGGGAGGGGGCCTAAGTGTCGGGGGGAAAAGAAGGCATGCCATTTGGAGGCAGTGACAGTCTTTGTATATCTTTCTGGATACCTTGACTTGATGTATCTTACCTAATAAACAAGTAAAAGCTAACTTTTCAATATTAATAGTGAGCCACTCCATGTGCCCGGCAGTGTGTTGGGTGCACAATTCATCACACAGACGTGGTGAATACTGAGCTGGCAGAACCTCCCTCTGGATTTGTTTTGAATATATTTTAGGTGGATGAGTCTTTCCACTGAGTCTCCTCTCCCCTGCTGCTTAAAATGTGTGGCAGTTTCCAATCTTTATGAGAGGGCAAAAAAAAAAGGTTAAATAAAACCTGTGCGAGGCCGCGCATAGTGTCTCACTCCTGTAATCCCAGCATTTTGGGAAGCAGAGGCAGGCAGATTACCTGAGGTCAGGAGTTCGAGACCAGCCTGGCCAACATGGTGAAATCCCATCTCTACTAAAAATATAAAAATTAGCCGGGTGTAGTGGCACACACCTGTAATCCCAGCCACTAGGGAGGCTGAGGCAGGAGAATTGCTTGAGCCCGGGAGATGGAGCTTGCAGTGAGCTGAGATGGCGCCATTGTACTCCAGCTTGACCTACAGAGTGAGACTCTGTCTCAAAAAAATAAATAAGTAAATACAAAAATAAATAAAATCTGTGTGACAGTTTAGTACCTCCCCTGAATTTACAACTGAAAAACGCACCTGAAACACAGGTTAGGTGACATTTTCAAGGTCACACAGCTTGTTAGTGACAGAGTCCAGGTTTCTTGATTCTGATTTTCCATGTACTGCATTGAAAGGATACATTCTCTTGCCTATCTTGGGGTAAAGACAGGGAAGAGAGGAGACCTTATGGTGTTATAAACATACAAAGTGTGACAGTGCTGTAATCAGACCCACTTCCATGAGTTAACTGATTAAAATCACTTTGGCTTGAAGTTGAATGTCATGGGCCGACTGCTGTGTCCAGTCTAGGAATGTGTCATCAGTGTCAGCACAAACACTTCGTAGTAAAGAAGGCCCCTCTCTGGCTCATTTTCCTCTTATCCTCCGCATTTTCCCAGGCTCCTTATGTTCCTACCCTCACTCCCCTGTAACTCCTGAAAACTCCAACTAATCCCTCTTGGGAGAATGTTTACTTTTCAATGTGGCCAAGAGGTGAAATGCTGTGGAATTTCTGGCACCAGACAATATAGGGAAGAACCCGGAAAACCTTAGGCTCTCTTCTGTCTCACTCCTTGCCCCCCGACAAAAATAAGACCAACCCTGAGTGTAGTTAACTGAGCCTGAGTGTAGTTAACTGAGCCAGAATTCATTATGCTGAACTAACCACCTGTCAGCAAGACCATTCAGAAAAAATCAGTGGTGTGAGGACAGGGAAGAGATTCTCAGGAGAGTGGCAGTCTGATCTCTGCCACCTTCTACCCTCATCCTTCAACCCAGCCAGTCAGAGTGTCTTAGGGGAACACTTTTCATATAATGCCTCCACTGGCCTTATTTCCAGAAGATTTTTTTTTTAAATAGAGATGGGGTCCCACTACGTTGCCCAGGCTGTTCTCAAAATCCTGGGCTCAAGCGATCCCCCACCCACCTCAGACTTCCAATACAGAAGATTTTTAATGGTTCTTTATCTAATCTTGTTCTAGTAAATAAAGTGTGCCTTAGAGATAAGGAACATCACATCCAATAAAAAGGGCCGTAAGGTGTAGTACTGTAGCCAACGGTTCATTCCATTTCTTTTTATTTCTTTTGAGATAGGGTCTCGCTCTTTCACCCGGCTGGAGTGCAGTGGTACAATCTCGGCTCACTGCAACCCCTGCCTCCTGGGTTCAAGCAATCCTCCCACCTCAGCCTCCTGAGTAGCTGGGATTACAGGCATGCACCACCATGCCTGGCTAATTTTTGTATTTTTAGTAGAGACAGGGTTTTGCCATGTTAGCCAGGCTGGTCTCAAACTCCTGACCTCCAGTGATCCTCCTGTCTCGGTCTCCCAAAATTCTGGGATTACAGGTGGCTTGCGCCACCATGCCTGGCTGGTTCCTTCCATTGCTGAGGCAGGACTGTTCTGTGGAAGAACATTTTGACTTGTCTGGGCTGAACTTTAAAGCATGCCCATCCTAATTTTTTGGTTTAATTTTTCCTGGCTTACCTTTAGCAGTAATATTCTTAATCTTTAAAGTATAAATGCTCCCCATGGCTATCTTTACGACTAAGGGAACAGGTGGTATGATTTTAGAGGCCTTTCTCCAAAATATCTAAAATATCCTAAAGTGGCCATTCGCTTGTCCTCCTAACCCAGCCTCTCCCGTCACTCAGCAGCCTGGGGACTTGGTTGGCGAGACCTCAGCCTTCCTGCTTTGTTGGCTCTGATTGGTCTAAACTGTGGTGCACTTGCTCACTGACCTAGTCATTAACCAAAGTCAATCGCATGTGGCACTCTCCAAAAAGTAGTTCAGGGGAGACCCAGTCAGTGCAAAGCTTAGGTTGTTCACTCTGTCATCCACAGGAAAAGGAAAGCATGTGAACCTCAGCGGAGGCCAATAGCTATCTTGAGACTGTGCTAAAGCTGATAAAACCAAAACAGAGATGAGCAGAGCTTTCAGAAATGCAGAGAAACAGCGGGGTCCTGACCAAACTCCTGGACTCTTCCATGGTGCGAGCAATAAATTTCTGTTACTGATTAAGGTAGTTTGAGTTGATTTCTTTCTTTTTTTCTGTTTTTCCTTTTCTTTTCTTTCTTTCTTCTGTTTTTTTTTTTTTTTTTTTTTTTTTTTTTTTTGAGACAGAGTTTCACTCTTGTTGCCCAGGCTGGAGTGCAATGGCACGATTTTGGGTCACTGCAACCTCTGTCTCCTGGGTTCAAGCGATTCTCCTGCCTCAGCCTCTCAAGTAGCTAAGATTACAGGCCTGTACCAGCATGCCTAGCTAATTTTGTATTTTCAGTGGAGACAGGGGTTCACCATGTTTCACCAAGCTGGTCTCGAACTCTCGACCTCAAGTGATCCACCCACCTTGGCCTCCCAAAATGCTGGGATTACAGGCATGAGCCACCAAGCCCGGCCAAGTTGATTTCTTCGTTGCTTCAAGAAGGCATGCCCTCTCCTCCCTGGCCCGCACTGCCTGAAATTCCTACCATTTGGCTCTCTATTCCAGATCTCTTTGTTGGACACCAAGTTACAACTAAGTTACCAACAGAAGGAATGGACTGAAGATTAAATGGCTTGATCAAAACCATCCAACTCTTGACAATTCTTTCATCATCAAGAAGGCAGGGGAGGAGAAGTGTGAAAAGCGTAGCCCAACCACACTAATTTCTGATTTTCATATTCATCCTTTCTCTTTCTGCCCTCCATGTTTTTATTTTGCTTTTCTGGATTTCCTTTACATGGAAGGACCACCAGCCTGTTCAAACACCCCGCCAGGTTTTCAAACCCCTAGCTCAAATGCTGGTTTCTCTTTGAAGGCTTCCCTGATATCCTCAGCTGGAAAAAAAGAAAAAGCCCCTAAAAACTAGACACCATTAGCCTCAGGGTATTGTCCCTCACTCAGTGTCACCCCCAGCAGCTAGACTGTAAACTGCTTGCCTGCAGGGCACCTGATGGGTTCACCTTTTATGTTTGCAACACTAGCACATTGTATCTGTGTCTCTGGTATCCCCTGAGAAGTAAGGAAAGTTTGGTGGTTGAAAAGAATAAACACAAATAGGTTTTCTTCAGGAACTGCAGGCCGAAGAAATGGCTATAGCAGTGGTTCTCAGAGTGGCCCCTGGGCCACGCCATCAGCATTTCCTGGGAACAAGGAGGAAATGCAAATTCTTGGAAACTTCAGAATCAGAAGCTCTGGGGGTGGAGCCCAGCAAGCTTTATTTTAACAAGCTCTTTAGATTCTGTTGCACTTGGAAGTTTAAGAACCACTGGGCTCAGAGGAAGGTCTTAAACTAGGGGTTGAGGAGCAAATGAGCCTGTTTGTCTAAGAGCAGGGGCCTGGTTGTCTAAGAGCAGGGCTGAAGATCAAGTGAAAACCCAGGTGAGTTGTGCAGCCCAGACATAAGGATAGCAGTTCTATCCTAACACAGATCTAACACAGATAGCAGTTCTCCAGGCTGGCCCTCCAGAGGGAGGGTGCAGTGTATCCAGACCTGAACTCTCGGAACTGAGCTTCTCTTCAACTTGCTCCCTGTCTCTTTGAGCTGATGTCTGAAGTCTCCTGATCAGTTTTGTCTGTTTGGGCCATGCCAAGTTGGTATGCATAGGCGGAGATCCCAATAAGGGCTCGAAACATGTTTAAATGTTTTATTTAATGTAGGTCAAATGTATATTCTTTCGTTTTCGCCAACCCCAAGATGACGTGATTACATTCTCCCAAGTTGCTTTACATGTTTGCATTTTCAGTTTTTCTTTTTGGCAGCATCCAACCCAGAGTAACATATCCTGGGTTCCTTGTGAACCTGTCTGTAACCGAAGTGAAGAATGTATCAAGGTACTGCGATGTGCCCGGGGAAAAGCTGTGGGGTATCTCAGTGAAAACAAGGGGCAATGAGAAAGATGTCTGATAAAGTTCTCGGGAGCCAGCCCACAAGCCGGCTTGTGAATCTCATCTGCTCCCTCCCGTCCCTGACTGGCCTTTCTCCCTATTCATTGTGTACTTTTATCACTGACCCCGCCCAATTCTAGCCCACAGTGCGATCCCTACCCTGGAAAGGACACTTCTTCTGAGCTGGCCCAGAGCTACTCCCCCTGCTCAGCTCCGCCAATGGCTGGCCCAGTTCAGAGAATTTTCACCTCCACTCCCGCCCCCACCTCTCTCAATGCAAGACTCGACTATAATCTTTGAGGAAAGGCTGGGCGTCTACCTTCATTTTCATAGTTTTCATCGTGATCACAGGCCTTTCATTACTATGGATTCCCAAACACTCATATTGAAATATGATACTGGTGTGTATTAAAAAGCATTCCCAGGGGATGTTGATAAATCTCTACTTCTGCTTTTAGATAATAAGCATCAATTATCCATCAACTATTTTCAGTAAAAAAATTTTTTTTCTTATTTATCATAGATACATTCTAAAATATAATCTTTTTTTCTTATTTTGTTTTCAAAGACGTTGTTTCCAAGTATAGAATTTTTCTCAAGGAATCTAATCGTTATGTTTATTTAATTATTGCAGTGATGCTTATAATGTACAGTTTCTATTACTTTATATAGTTTATTTTATGGTATTATTCTAAAGTTTCAGCAAAAAAAAGAGAAGCTTTTAATTAAGGTGAAAAACAAACTTTTGTTGAGAAACTATGATTCAACAGATACTTTAGGTATATTTATTCATCTAATCCCCCATCAATTCTGTTAAAGTGAATACTGTTATGATTTTACGGATGAGTAAACTGGGGTTCAAACAGATTGAAAAGTTATGCTAAAGTTGGGAGTCAATTCCAAATCTGACTCCAAAATCTTTCTTAGGACCTCCCCTGCTTCTCCCACCTCCATCCGGAGTAAGACACTAACTCAACTGCATCCCCATCACAGGGGCTGATACCTACATGCGAGTGTTCAGGAGGCTGTTAAAAACTCATGAAATTGGAGGAGAAAAAAACTTGGCAGGTAATGACAACAGGAACTCTGCCCTACCTAAAAACTTCCCCAAATTGTGATTAAATGTTTGGTGAAAACATCAAAAAGACAACGTAGGCTGGGTGTGGTGGCTCACGCTTGTAATCCCAACACTTTGGGAGGCCGAGGCGAGTGGATCACCTGAGGTCAGGGGTTCAAGACCAGCCTGGCCAACATGGTGAAACCCCGTCTCAACCGAAAATACAAAAAAATTAGCTGGGCGTGGTGGTGGGTACCTGAAATCCCACCTACTTCGGGAGGCTGAGGCAGGAGAATCACTTGAACCCAGGAGGCGGAGGTTGCAGTGAGCCAAGACCGAGCCATTGCACTCCAGCCTGCGCAACAAGAGCAAAACTCTGTCTAAAAACACAAAACAAGCAAAAAAATAAAAACAACAACAACAAAGGACAATGTAATTCAGGAGCGAAAGTACATTTAGTTTGTTTTAAGTCCAATTTCCAAGATCTGAACGTGGTTATTGGCCATCCATGCTTTCTAATACAGGATTTGTGAAGTTGTTGATTCGGAAGGTAACCCACAACATCCTTGGTTTCAGTACAGAAGCCACACAGCAAAAACTCCTTCAATTTGTCCTTAGTTGATATAGAGTTATAAAACATATCACATATCTCTGGAATTACCGTTCCTGGTTAATTAATCTTTAGAAATAAAGGCTACCTTTACATAAGGAAAAGGTTGTGGAAAGAAAATAATTAGAGCAGAAGCAGCTCTAAATGCTGTTCTTGCTTTTATCTATTTTTAAATGATTGCCAAATGTCTGTAACTGACACCCTTAATCAGGGCTTTTAAGGTTTAGATGTGTTCATTAAACTGTAATGTGACAGTGGTGGCATTTAATTGATGGATTTTTTTTGGCTGACTTTTTGCCTTAAATTTTTTTTAAAATCTATTTTTTTTACAATAAATGCTTACATCAGCCATTTTGAAATGCCTGATAGCTTTTCAGCAAATTGTATTACCTGTTGTCAGACAATATACTTCTGTGTCTACCCAGATAGGAGAGATTTTCAATCATTCAGTAATTCACAGTAAAAGGAATAACTCTTAACTAAAATACTCAAATATTTCAGACAAAAGTCTCTGGGGCCTGAGTTACCTGGATAATTAACTTAACTTTTTATGTTACTTTGCAAAGCTTTACATCTCACTGCTTCGAGTCATCCTGTATATTTTTTCTAACTGCTAACATAGACATGATGTGAAAGAAACTATTTTCATTCATTATTGTCAAGCCAAAATAAGCACACCTTTAAAAATAGCAATAATTTTCAAAAAGTGCCAAAATGGACTTAAATTACAAGACCATGAGAATTTGCCCACTTTAAAACCTTATATACCCAAATATCCCATATAGCCCCTATTTGTTTCATCTCATTCTATTTCATAAGGAAACAATCTGCTTCATTCTTTGTTGCAGAAAATGTTAACAACAATATATTGAAAGTACAGCCATTCCTTATGTAAAAACCAAAGTCTACATACTTACTTTTCAATACTCTTTGTCCAAGAAATGTTATAGGAGGGCTGGCTCGGCTGTGGCTTCCCCAGGCTGTGTGTGAGGCATTGACTGGGTGTTCCCGGGACAGGGATTCGAAGGAGTTTACAGGGTCCAGGGTCTTTTCCACGATCAGGTCAAAGCACAGATGGGTCTGCTTCCAGAAAGTTCATATCTTCCTAAGAGGGGAAATTCCATGCCCAGGGAAGTTCTGGAAGAAGAGCATTTTTCCCCCGCCCTTCAATGAACTAGGTCATAGCTGAAGCTGGAGAATATATTTTAGCATCCCTGTGATGAAACTTGAGGGCTGTTTCTGCAGTAGGTGCAACACTTGTTGACACGCCGGGGAGGCCCTGGCAAGGGGGCCTGGTGAAATGCAGCCCCAGGGAGCTGATGAAACCCAGATGAGCTGTCACTGGCTGCTGCTCGGGAGACCGAGCAGCTCTCTACAAAGCCCATGCTGGACCCTGGGCTTAGTTGCTCACCCCTTAGGAAAGGAAAAACTTGCTGCCTGATAAAGGGATTAAGGCCGGAGTAACACAACCAGTTCTCGTACCAAGGTTATCAGGCATTTGAAGTACACATAGGAAACCCATGGAGGGGGTGGCGGAGAGATAAAAATACAAGTTATATGTTGTTCATTTAGAACAGGTATCATAGCCGTCCTCTGAAGTTCTCTGAGAAAGGCAGAAGCCACAGAAGGAAGGCGGGATCCACCCTCCTCACCCTCCATACCCCCTTTGTCTGTCTGTCTGTCTCTCTCTCACACACACACATACACACACACCTTCCTATTTTGACTATAATAGAAAGAAAAGAATGGACAAAGATCAGAAGAAATTCACAGAAGAAATACCACAGGTTCTGTTCCTTTAGATTGCCTGGAATGGTTCTTATTGGGAAAGCAGATTTTGTAATATGGGCATTTCTTTTACTGAATTTTATCCAAGTCTAAAAACATAGAGAATCCTTTAGCATCATTCTGTAACTACTTAGCCTCTCCCCAAAAATATTTTAATGTATGACACCTGGAAATTGACAGCTTAGACAGAAATCTCTTTCGAGACTCACGGAGACGGCTCAAATTAGCAGCTCCAGGGGTGACTTTGAAAGGGACATAGCTGTAAATACTCACTCTGTGTTGAGCACTGCAATCCTCAAAAGCAAATTGTTTTACGCAGCACAGCATGTACATCACTACCCCTTGATGGAATGCAACTTTTCACAAGATGAAAAATCCTCTGAAATGATGAAATATTAAGAAGCATAGGGATGACGTGTTCTGTTTTTCAGTTTTATCTTCCTATGAGAAAAAAAATATGAAAGCTGAGACACTGTAAAATGATGACTATCTCCTGGGGAACACACCGAGGAAATGCCACAGAGCACAGAAATGACCAGCTCTTTGCAAATGGTTGGCTTTGTGGAAAGCTGAGGTCTTCACAATGTAAGGTCTGTTCCAGATAAGAAAAAGGAGATAACTTCAGGTTGGGAATGAAGAGAGGAGGAAGGTGTGAAGATAAAGAATAAACAAATGCTATGGCATGCCACAGAGAGGATAAAGTCAAAAGTGAAGGAATGTCCCAAAGCAATAGATAAATGTGATATGGTTGTGAAAGAAGTGTTGCCTGGGAGTTCTTAAATGGACAAGTTAAAATTCACTATGAAACTTAATTTTGTTTCTCTGAAATAACTTGAAAAACCAATTCCCTCAACTCCTAGCATTCATCTCCTAGCAAAATAAATGTAAAGAGCAGAAGGTTTATATATGTGTATATATAGATACACACACACACACATACATGCATGAATACACACATACATGCATCTATATACACACGTACATACATACATATAATGGATTTAACTGTATTTGTTTTATTCATCTCATGAATTTGCAGCCACAGAATGTATGTTTCAATCTTAGGTCTGGGGGAGGAGGCACAAAAGAAAATCAGAAACAGAAATCTTGGAATTAAACTCAAAGTAGGCCTGTAATCCCTGCACTTTGGGAGGCTGAGGGAGGTGGATCACTTGAGGTCAGGAGTTCAAGATCAGCCTGGCCAACATGGTGAAACCCCCGTCTCTACTAAAAATATAAAAATTAACTGGGTGTCGTGGCTCACGCCTGTAATCCCACCTACTCAGGAGGCTGAGGCAGGAGAATTACGTGAACCCAAGAGGTGGAGATTGCAGTGAGCCAATATTGCGCCACTGTACTCCAGCCTGAGGGACAGAGCAAGACTCCGTCTTAAAAAAAAAAAAAAAAAAAACCTCAAATTAGTCCAGGACATTAGTTCTGAATTTTCTGCGAATATCGAAGGAAGGATGGAAGAAGTAAGACATTGAAGAGAAAAAGAAAGGCATATATCCGCTAATAGCATCAAAAAATACATGACTCTCTTTGTCACATCTACTGTGAGACTGAAGACCATTCTTAGCAATCAGACTGTTGACATTCCCGAAGATGTCAACATCACTCTGAAGGGACATAGTTATTGTGAAGGGCCCCAGAGGATCCCTGTGGAGGGACTTCAGTTACATCAGTGAAGAACTCAGTCTCCTTAGAAAGGAAAAGAAGAGGCTCCAGGTGGACAAAGTGTGGGGAAATAGAAAGGACCTGGCTACTGTTGGCACTATTTGTAGTCATAAACAGAACATGATCCAGGGTGCTGCACAGGGCTTCTGTAGTAAGATGAGGGCTGTGCATGCTCACTTCCCCATCAACATTGTTAGCCAGGAGTCTTTTGTTGAAGTCTGAAATTTCTTGGGTGGAAAATAAATCTGCAGGGTTTGGATGAGGCCAGGTGTTGCTCATTCAGTATCTCAAGCCCAGAAAGATGAGTTAGTTCTTGAAGGAAATGATAGTGAACTTGTTTCAAGTTCAGTTGCTTTGATTCAGCAAGCCACAACAGTTAAAAACGAGGATATTGGCAAAGAGCAGGGGCTCATGCCTGTAATTCCAGCACTTTGGGAGGCTGAGGAGGGTGGATCCTTTGAGCACAAGAGTTTGAGACCAACCTGGGCAACATGGTTGAAACCCTGTCTACAAAAAAAAACACAAAAATTAGCCAGGTGTGGTGGCGTGTGCCTGTAGCCCCAGCTACTTGAGAGGTTGAGGTGGAAGGATGGCTTGAACCCAGGAGGTTGAGGCTGCAGTTAGCCCTGGTCATGCTACTGCACTCCAGCCTGGGTGAAAGAGTGAGAGCTTACCTCAAAAAAAAAAAAAAAAAAAAAAAAAAAAAATCAGAAAATGTTTGGATGGTGTCTATATCTCTGAACAAGGAGAAGTTCAGCAGCCTGGTAAATAAGATCTAAGAGCTGTCTAACTGCACAGACAAGATGCCAGATGATTCCCCAGAACTCTGTGTGATATTTAACAATTCAATAAAATACCTCAATTGAAAAAAAAATGTAAGTTTGAGATTAAAAGTAAAGACATAAAAATGTTTAGCATTATGCCAAGTAAAGTAGTGTAGAGTATAAGAAATTATGTTTAACCTCTATTTTTCTGAAACTATAGGGAGAATTTTTTTAAAACTTAATTTTCGGGAAGATTTTTCCTTCTAAGGAATGGAGTTGGAAATGTATTTTTGTATCAGATGTTTATTAATTCTCTCTGAAAGGCCTTTTCAGCTTTCCCAAGTTCCAACTCTTATTTTCTTGGTTTCTTGAATGAATGAGCGCCACTTGGTTCGCTGACCACCCTAGGTTCACTGACCACCCTAGGTCTGCTGGAGACTGGGACTGAATCAGTTCCCAACTAATCTGAACAATTAAAGCAAATTCATTAGGCTCTTATGCTGCTTTGTGCTCCTATAATGTGGACTGCGATTGGTACGTGAGAGGTTTATCTGCTCATTTTATTCTTCCTGGCACGGAAGGCCCTTGAACACTAGTGGCAAGGTTGATGGCACAGTCTTTCCCAGCAAAGCACATTCTTGGCGGAGGCTTAGTACCAATCACGTGGCAGATCAGGGACTCTGCCAGGGTCCTCGGGCCAGGCTAGAACGGAGCAGGTCACTCCTGCAAAGAGAACTGTCAGTGTTTGGGGAACTTCTCTGGAGCACCGAGAGCCTCCCTCCCCAACAACTCATCCCTATCCAGGGTCCAGGGATTCCCGTTAGCAGATGTGACCTGAATCATGCATTTACAACCTTCATTCAGTTCATTTATGTATTTATTTATTTTATTTTATTTTATTTTTTAGACGGAGTTTTCGCTCTTGTTGCCCAGGCTGGAGTGCAATGGTGCAATCTCAGCTTATTGCAACCTCTGCCTCCTGGGTTCAAGCATTCTCCTGCCTTAGCCTCCCAAGTAGCTGAGATTACAGGCATGCACCACCACGTCCAGCTAATTCTGTGTATTTAGTAGAGACAGGGTTTCACCATGTTAGTCAGGCTGGTCTCAAACTCCTGACCTCAGGTGATCCACCTGCCTCAGCCTCCCAAAGTGCTGGGATCACACATGTGAGCCACTGTGCCCGGCCCAGTTCATCTATTTAAAATGGCTTCCAGTCACTTGGGTAGGTGAACTAAATAGGCATTATCCCCGCTCAAGTGCAGTGGCAAAAGAAATATTAATGTAAATAAAACTCTGTTCTCTCATGATGTTTTTCATCCCAGGTAACATCTTTCTATAATATTCTTAATGAGAAGATGGAATTTTAAAATATTTGCAAAACAAGCCAGGCATGGTTGCTCACACCTGCAATCCCAATAGTTTGGGAGGCTGAGGCAGGAGGATCACTTGGGTTCAGGACTTTGAGACCAGCCTGGGTAACATAGTGAGACCTTGTCTCTACAAAACATCATAAAATTAGCCGAGTGTGGTAGTGTACACCTGTGGTCCTCCTCCCTATTCGGCAGGAAGCCGAAGTGGGAGGACTTTTGGGCCTAGAAATTTGAAGCTACAGTGTGCCATGATTGTGCCATTGCACTTCAACCTGGACAACAGAGTGAGACCCTGTCTCAAAAAAAAAAAAAATTGCAAAACAACAGTAAAAATGCAATTTTTTCAGAATTGATATATCTGAGAGGGACTCATTCAAGCATTTGAGCGTTGTTTGGAACCTGGAATTCATTTTCCCCCAGAGTAGCAAATTTACAAATGGCAGTTAGGTTCACAGACACAGAAGTATTTTATCCATCATGTTCCTGAAGGACTGTATTTGAGCTACCTAAAACCAAAATAGCAAAACCAGCTCAAAATTCAATGTCACAAAATATGACAATCTAAGTACCTGAACAAAAAGTACCCAAGTTTCCAAGATAAAAGTTTGTCATGGTTCATTCTAGTGCTTCAGTTTCAGTTTTAGAACAGTCACAAAAATCATTGCAACTCTCAGAACAGGAGCAAAATTCCAATTTTGTAAATGTGAGGCCCTGTTTCACAAATGCTAAGTAAAATTCATTAGTTAGTGTGAAAACTTAAAATTTTAAAAATATTTGCGTGTGTTATATGTACTGCTTTGGAACAGTTTACTTTGTTTGGTCTTTTTTCTGATTATAGAGCAACACATACTCATTACTAAAACTGCTGGATATTTTCATCAACCAAAGGCATATAACAATTTGAAAAGCATTTATGGTGGAAAATTTCTAAACTAAACTAAAACTACTAACAGTGAGTCTCTGCAGTGCTTTTGCCTGGAGCTGCTCCCATTCCCCTATCCTGTTCTGCTGTCAAAGGGGCTCTTCCAGGGCCAGCTGTGAGCACTGGCATTTTCACTCCCATGGTCAAGGGGTTCACTGGATTTGAAGCAGTGGACAACGTCTATGCACAGCAGTGTTGTTGATGGACATGATCTTGGCAGCAGGCGAGTGGAGCGGGATTGGGGCAAGCATCTGGCTGATGTGGGCTGCATGTGTGTGCAGGGCAGATCAAGGGGAACCTGGCTATCCACACATTCCCAGCATGCTCAGATGAGACGTGAAAGGGCCCAACAAAAAGTGACTATCAGGCAGACTTGAAAATGGAAGAAACTTAAATGCCACTTTTGTGCTTCAAAAGCCATCATTACCTGCCACACACTGGGAGAAAATATTTGCAAATCATATACATCACAAAGGATGTACAGTCAGAATATATATTTTATTTATTTTATTTTATTTTTCAACAACTTTTCAGTTCCAGGGTACATGTGCAGGATGTACAGGTTTGTTACATAGGCAAAAGTGCACCATGATTATTTGCTGTACAGATCAACCTATCACCTAGTTATTAAGCCTAGCATCTATTAGTTATTCTTTCTGATGCTCACCCTCCCCACCAGCCCTCAACAGGCCCTAGTATGTGTTGTTCCCCGCCACGTGTCCATGTGTTCTCATCATTCAGCTCCCCTTGTAAGTGAGAACATGTGATTTTTGGTTTTTTGTTTCCGCATTGGTTTGCTGAGGCGGGGAGAGCAGAATATATATTTTAAAAACCCATGAAACTCAACAATAAAAATATTAAAAACCCATAGATAGGGATAGTGGCATGTGCCTATGCTCCCAACTACTGGGGAAGCTGAAGTAAGAAGATTGCTTGAGCCCAGGAGTTTGAGACTGCAGTGAGCTACGATTACGCCACTGTACTCCAGCCTGGGCAACAGAGTGAGACCCCATCTTTCGATAGATAAATAACAAAAACCCAATTTAAAACATGGGCGAAAGATTTGAATATACATTTCACCAAAGAAAATCTATAGATGGCTAATAAGCACATGAAAAGATGCTCAACACGTTAGGCCAGCCACACTGGCTCACACCTGTAATCCCAGCACTTTGAGCGGCCAACGTGTGAGGATTGCTTTAGTCCAGGAGTTCTAGGTTAGCCCTGGCAACACAGCAATACCCCATCTCTACCAAAAAACACAAAAACAAAACATTAGCTGGGCGTGGTGGTGTGCACCTGCAGACCCAGCCACTCAGAAAGCTCAAGTGGGAGGATCACTTGAACCTGGAAGGTCAAGGCTGCAGTCAGCCATGGGTGTGCCACTGCACTCCAGCCTGGGTGACAAAGCGAGACTTTGTCTGGAAAGAAAAAAAAGATACTCAACACCTTTAATCAATAAAGAAATACAAATTAAAATGGAAACACAATGAATAAAATAAAGAAATAGAAAAAAATATTGAAAAAAACCCACAATGCCCACAAGGATGGCTATAATAATAATAAAAAAAAAGATGAACAATACCAAATATAATGAGGATGTGAAGAAGAAACTGGAACCCTAATACACTGCGGGTGGGAGTGTAAAGTAGGACAGCCACTTTGGAAAATAATTGGTCATTTCTTAAAACATTAAACACAAGCTTGCCATATGACTCAGCAATTCCACTTCTAGAACCTTCCCTATGAGAAATAACAACACAAGTTCAAATAACAACCTGTATGCCAAAAACTGAAAACAATCCAAATGTCTGTCAACCAATGAATGGATAAGGCAAGTACTATTCAAGAACAAAAAGCAAAGGACAATTGATTCATGTTACAACTTGGATAAACCTCAAAAACACTGTGCTAACTAAAAAAGGCCAGACACAACAGACTACATATTGAAATATTCCAATGTTATGAAAGTCAAAAGAGACAAAGTTATAGAGATAAAACATCAGTGGTTTCCTAAGGCTGGGGGAAGCAGGGTTAGCTGCAAATAGACATGAAAGAATATTTTGGGACGATGGGACTATTCTCAAAATGAAGTATGATAGCAGTTGCACAAACCCATAAATATAGTAGAAATTGTTATACTGTACACTAACAATGATAAAATTTTATGTAAATTATCCCTCAATAAAACTTTTTATGGATGAGTGTAGTGACCTGAGCCTGCAATCCCAGCACTCTGGGAGGCCAAGGCAGGAGGACCACTCGAGGCCAGGAGTTTGAGACCAGCCCAGGCAACATAGCAAAATCCTGTCTCTACCAAAGAAATTAGCCAGGCATAGTGGCATGCATCTGTAGTCCCAGCTACTCAGGAGACTGAAGGAAAAGGATCACTCAAACCAAAGAGGTTAAGGCTGCAGTGAGCCATGATTGTGCCACATTGCACTCCAGCCTGGGAAACAGAGTGAGGGCCTGTCTCAATTTTTTTTTTTTTTTTTTTTTTTGTGACGGAGTCTCGCTCTGTCGCCCAGGCTGGAGTGCAGTGGTATGATCTCGGCTCACTGCAATCTCCACCTCCAGTGTTCAAGCAATTCTCCTGCCTCAGCCTCCCCAACAGCTGGAACTACAGGCACGTACAACCACCCCCAGCTAATTTTTTTTGTATTTTTAGTAGAGACGGGGTTTCACCATCTTGGCCACGCTGGTCAAACTCCTGGCCTCAAGTGATCCACATGCCTCGGCCTCCAAAAATGCTGGGTCAATTGTTTTTTTAAAAAGTAGAACAATAGAATAAAACAGTTAGTGGATCCCTTGCTTATCTTGCCCTACAATAGAGTATTTTCTGACTTTTATTCTTACGTCATGTTCAAAGCATCAGACCTACTTGGTAAAACTGTGACTTGAACGACTACTTCAGATTTTCATCCCCATGAGTCTGAGAAGCAGATACCTAGTGAGTAAATCCTCCTGAACATGATATTCCTCGTGACAGATACCCAGAGAGCCAAAAGTCTAAGGCAAGAATTATCACCAGCTGCCTCGTGTCCCATTGCTCATTTGACAGTGTTACTATGCTGTTCCCTTACGTATGAAGACAGTGTGAAGCCTGTCCTCCGACAAATGGAAAGGCAGCAGGGAGAACAGGGTGCTCTAGGAGCTCTGCAAAGGTCAGGAGATGGGGCTCCTGGACTCTGTCACCACCTGCTACCGGCTGGTCAGGGAGCCTTGAAGAATGCAGTGTCCAAGGTCTGTATTAATGACATTCTTTTTATATAAAAGGCATAATGAAGCTTACATGGTCTTAAATCAGAGTTTTTGGCAAAATATTGTGTTTCCTGTCCCTACCATTTACTTTTATGGTTACATGGCCAACTAAGAGTTTGATCAATTCTAACTGATTGATAACTCAGGAAGAAAACTTAAGTTTCTTGCCTGTAGCAAAATTTCACAAAGGAAGTTCACTCCAAGCCACAGCTTTCTGAAGTGCAGTCTACCCCAGTTGCCCTCTTTCCCTTTCTTGAGCTGCTAGGTCTCATCCAAGCCTCATGCAACTAGTCCTTTTCTTGGTGTAAAAGATCCACAAGGCTAAGTTCTGGGCTCAGTTGTGCCAGCCTCGCAAACTCCCATCTTTGTTGCCCCCGGGAGAGGCCATGACTATACCCTTGAGAACTTGGCCCTTTCTGCTCTCTGTGTTCTACAGCCCCCTTTCTTGTAAGCTGTCCAAACTTGTCTTCCTAAGGACAGAAAGAACTTCACTACAGAGTGAAAAACTTCCCAATCTGCAAATGTGGCTGCACGTGACAGGAATAATTTAACTACCAATTAAAGTGTGTGTGCTACACAAGCACTTCTCATCCTCATTTGCTTTATCGGTGTTCATTTATGAGTCCATTTTTTTCTGTCTGTTACCCTGTACCCATCGGTAATGAGACCTCAGCAATAGCCTTCCAGTCTCCTCTTTCCAAATCTACCATCACCACCCCTTCCCAGCACCACAGCCACTACCATGGGGGCTACTCAGACAGCCATCAGGCCAATCTTCTTAGATATTTGTTTTCCTTTTTTTTTTTTTTTTTGAGACCAAGTTTCGCTCTATCACCCAGGCTAGAGTGCAGCAGTGTGATCTCTGCTTATTGCAACCTCTGCCTCCCGGGTTCAAGTGATTCTCCTGCCCCAGCCTCCCAAGTAGCTGGGAGTACAGGCACCTGCCCCACGCCTGGCTGATTTTTGTAGTTTTAGTAGAGATGAGGTTTCACCATATCGGCCAGGTTGGTCTCGAACTCCTGACCTTGTGATCCACCCGCCTCAGCCTCCCAAAGTGCTGGGATTACAGGCATGACCCACTGTGCCTGGCCAGACACTTGTTTTTCATCTCTCTCTTGCTTATAAATCTTCTGTGATTCCCCATCACAAATAGAATAAAGCTAAAACATCTCCACTTGACATTCCTGAGTTTACCTGGCTCTATGTGTATAAAACTCTTTCTCCGTTGCAATTCTCTTGTCTCAATAAATCGGTTCTATCTGGGCACTAGCCAAGAATAATCCACTGGGCGGTTACAGAAGAACAAGAATAACTTCAAAAGCACTTTGCAACTACCCCATCCAACTTCCTCATTTTACTCACTTCACAGATTCAGACAAAGATCCAGACACACTCAAAGACGTGGTAGGGTAGGAAGTGGAGATAATTCTGCTGCATTCTGAAAAACCGCACCATTAAAACAGAAGAATTCCTGGTGTTCAGGGAACCATTTACATTGCTGATGAATTCATTACTTGTGCCACAATGCTTTCTTACCCATTGCCTGGCTGAAAAGAAAAACAGTCTCAAACCCTGTAAGTCCCCATGTTAACTTTTCCCCATATAGTAAAGCTGAAATGCAATAACAAACTCGCTTTCTGTTTTTGTCATTAACATAGCAATTTATTCCATTACTCCGAAACTAAAGTTTTGAAAACAAATATCAATATCAATATCTAATTTTGTTGCCTCTCTCTCTAACCAGTCCGTAAGTCTTATGAGATGTTTGTTCACCCTTCTATCTCCAGCAGTTCGTGCAGTGTTTGGCTTGCACTGGCTCAAATGACAGTCCTTGAGTGAATGGATGGATGGCTCTTAGATACATGGTCTTCTCACTGCAATATATGCTCATTCACTCTCAAAAGACTAACTTAGCAAATAGCACTAATTAAGGTGGAATGTAAAATCGATCCTAGTTATCCTGTGAAGCTTTAACAGGTACAGTACCAGCCCAAGGAAAAACTAAAAAAAAAAAAAAAAATTTTTTTCTTTTTTTGAGGCTGAGTCTGGCTTTGTTGCCCAGGCTGGAGTGCAATGGCATGGTCTTTGCTCACTGCAGCCTCCAACTCCTGGGGTCAAGCCATCCTCCCACCTCAGCCTTCCTAGTAGCTGGGACTACAGGTGCACACCACCACACTGAGCTAATTTTTGTATTTTTTGTAGAGATGGGGTTTCAGCATGTTGCCTAGGCTGGTCTTAAACTCCTGAGCTCAAGTGATCCTCCTGCCTCAGCCTCCCAAAGTGCTGGGATTATAGGCATGAGTCACTGCACCTGGCCAAAAACTGAATTTTTGAAGTGTCATTTTCTAGGCCTTTTCTTTCAATCCCATTTTCTCCCCATTTTCAAATTTCCTCTGCCCTGACCATGTACTATTGTGGGACTATTATCCCCTATAATTTTCATATCAGTATAAAAGTAGTGAGAATAACAAAACATAGACTGCAGGATATTTTAATCTCATTTTATTGTAAGCTTAATAGACCTTAAAGCAGTTAGTTTTGAACTTTACTATGCATCAGAATCACCCAAGGCTCTCATTCAGATGCAGATTTTAGGGGCCCAGAGACTCTCATTCAGTGGATCTGCATACAGGGCCACAAATCAACAGTTTAAGCTCCCAGTGAACAGCACACCATGAATCACTACTTTAAGACATTTATAGACAATCAACCACATTTCGCCAGATTGTGTAATCATTTTCTGCCCAGTATTTTTCCAGTCTGCTTGAGGCTAGAGTAAAAGTCTGTGAAAAATTCATACTCAATATACTGTTAGTAATTTAATGCTTTAACATTGGAGAACATTTGCATTTTAAAGAGAATGCCCAAAGAGAGCAAACATTTACCTCAAAGCAATGAAACTCGAAGGTTGATTCTGAGTTTCAACTGTCATCATTAAAAATTTGGGCAATGGGTTGAGGTGTGGGGCAGTAAAAAGACACCCTCTTTAATATGCAAATGTACTCTTGTACTATTTAAATAAAAGAGTCTGATCAGAGGAGTTACCTGTTTTCTTAGGTTTGTTTACACCGTGCAGTTTCAAACGTAGGCTTACTAATCTATCATGGTTTAGGCTACTGGTGAGAATAAATAATATGATTAACTTCAGTTCACTCTTATTAGCACCTCTGCCCCAAGATGTGTGAACCTGGACGTGTTTTATCTCCCAGAGTCTCCTTTGTTAAATGAGAATGATACAGCTCCTTCCTTGGGTTGATGTGAGGATTAAGTGAGTTACTTATGCACTATTCCTAACACCTTACTTCCTATGTGGGAAGTACCCACTAATTGTCAGTAATCAGCACTATGATAGGGGCTGGGCACCGAGATTTGCAGAGACAAAATTCCTGCCCTTAGGGAGGTATGCACAGGTAGCCAAGAGAGCTAGAGGAGGAACACTTACCAGGATTGGAACAAAGAATGCCTCATGGAAATGACATCTGAGGGATTGTGATGGATGGGTAGAAGTTTCAGGGAGGAGGATGCAGGGTCTATGGAAGAATATCCGGATAAAAACAACAGCTTGTGCAAAGTGATAAGTAAAAGCTTGGCTTGTTTAAGAGAACTGCAAAAGTAGTTTAGTATGGATGAAATATAATTAATGGAAAGCAGGCAGGGATGGCCTCGTGAGCCTACGACCTGTACAGACACACAGGGCCCCTTGTTTACAAAGACCCTGTGCTTTTTAAATGTTCTGTTGTTACCATCCTGAAGTTACTCATTTTTGAACAACAGGCCTTGCATTTTCACTGTGCCATGGGCCCTGCCAATTACGGAGCTGGGCCCGAGGGCAGATGTGATAGTACGCTTCATCAGAAAACGTGTAAGTGTAGGATTACTGGCAAGTTACTCACAGACAGGGAAATATGGGTATTTATAGGAGAGGAATTCATGTAAAAATTAATGTCAGTCCCAGAAAAAATCTTGAGTGTCACGCATGTCCGTGTGAAGAGACCACCAAACAGGCTTTGTTTGAGCAACAAAGCTGTTTATTTCACTTGGGTGCAGGTGGACAGAGTCCAAAAAAGGAGTCAGTGAAGGGAGATAGGGGTGGGGCAGTTTTATAGGATTTGGGTGGGTAGCGGAAAATTACAATCAGAGGAGTTGTTCTCTGGTGGGCAGGGGCGGGGGTCACAAGGTGCTCAGTGGAGGAGCATCTGAGCCAGGAGAAGGAATTTCATGAGGTAATGTCATCAGTTAAGGCAGGAACCAGCCATTTTCACTTCTTTTGTGATTCTTCAGTTGCTTTGGGCCATCCAGATGTATATGTGCAGGCTTGGGCTCAGAGGCCTGACATTCCAGTCTTTTTATATTAATTAGAAAAATAAAACAAAATAGTGTTGAAGTGTTGGGGCAGTTAAATGTTGGGGGGTGGTATGGAGAGATAATGGGTGATGTTTCTCAGAGCTGCTTCGGGCGGGATTAGGGGCAGTGTGGGAACCTAAAGTGGGAGAGATTAAGCTGAAGGAAGATTTTGTGATAAGGGGTGATGATATTGTGGGGTTGTTACAAGGAGCATCTGTCGTATAGAATGATTGGTGATGGCCTGGATGTGGTTTTCTATGAAGTGAGAAACTAAACAGAAGACAGAAGGTGCAAATAAGAGAAGGAGAAAAACAGGTATTAAAGGACTAAGAGTTGGGAAGACCCAGGACATCTAATTAGAGAGTGCCCAAAGTGGTTCAGCATGATTATTTGCTTGGTTGGTGAGTTTTTTGGGCTCTATCCCTGAGTTTTTTATGTTGTCATATACCAGGCCAGATTGATTTAGGTAAAAACAACACTCTTCATTTAAAAATATACAGAGTCCTCTTTTTTTTAGCAGTGAGCAAGTAGAGGCCTCTACGATTTTGGAGGAAAGAGAAATGCAAAGCCAGCAATTGTTTGTTAAAGAAGAATTAGAAACAGCTAGGAGATAGTGAATGAGATTGATAGTGTGGTGGAGATAGCTGAGGAGATGTAGAGGGTAGCATAAGAATGGATCGAGAATGAGAATGAGTATAGGCTGTGCGCAGTGGCTCACGCCTGTAATCCCAGCACTTTGGGAGGCTGAGGCAGGTGGATCACAAGGTCAGGAGATCGAGACCATCCTGGCTAACACGGTGAAACCCCGTCTCTACTAAAAATACAAAAAAATTAGCTGGGCGTGGTGGCGGGCGCCTGTAATCCCAGCTACTCAGGAGGCTGAGGCAGGAGAATGGCATGAACCCGGGAGGCGGAGCTTGCAGTGAGCCGAGATTGCACCACTGCACTCCAGCCTGGGCGACAGAGCGAGACTCCGTCTCAAAAAAATAAAAAAATTTAAAAAAGAGTATAAAAGTAAGGAATAGGATTTCATCGGGGTGAAAGTATTGGAGTGTACCTTGCCACTGAAGATCTTCTATTCACTTCAAGAGAGACTTAAGGGTGACAGTTTGAGGTAAAACCAGGAGCCACTGAATACCAAGAGCCTGAGAAACTGCTTGGGTGATTTGACTAATAAAGGTGGGTCCATTATCAGACTACTTAGAGGTGGGAAGGCCATCCGAGAAATTATGTCTGACAGAAGGGAAGAAATGACTGTGGTGGCTTTCTCAGACCCTGTGGGAAAGGCCTCTACCTATCCAGTGAAAGTGTCTACACAGACCAACAGGTATTTTAGTTTCCTGACTCTGGGCATGAGAGTAAAGTCAATTTGCCAGTCCTGGGCAAGGACAAATCCCCAAGCCTGATGTGTAGGGAAGGGAGGGGGACTGAGAAATCCCTGAGGAGTAGTAGAATAGCAGATGGAACACTGAGAAGTGATTTCCTTGAGGATAGATTTCTATGATGGAAAGGAAATGAGAGGTTCTAAGAGGCGGGCTAGCAGCTTGTAACCTACATGAAAGAGGTTATGAAATGACAGAATGGAATGGGCCTGTGAGGCTGGAAGGAGATATTTTTTGGTCTAAGAACCATCTGCCTTGAGTGGGGAGGTATTGATAGGTGGAAACTTCAGTGGGAGAGTAAATAGGAGTGACCGATGAGAAGGAAAAAAACTGGCCATGAGGGACAGAAGTAGGAATACTGGCTGCTTTTTTAGCTGTCTTATCAGCATAATTGTTGCCTTGAGCAATGAGGTCTGAGGCCCTTTGATGGCCTTTGCAGGGAATGACTCCAGCTTCCTTTGGAAGTAAAGCAGCCTTGAGAAGAGTTTTTATTAAAGAGGCATTAATGATGGAGGACCCTTGCGTAGTGAGGAAACCTCTTTTAGCCTATATAACAGCTTGGTGGTGCAGGATATGGAAGGCATATTTAAAGTCAGTATAAATATTGACATGTGGTCCCTTTGTAAGAGTGAGGGCCAAGTTAAGGCAAAGAGTTCAGCTTGCTAAGAGATAGTGGAGTAGGGCAGAGCAGTAGCCTCAATGATAGATGTGGAAGATACTATAGCATAGCCTGCCTTTGCTGGTGAGTGGCGATTAGGCCTCGTGGAACTGCCATCAGTAAACTAAGTGTGATCAGGGTGAGGAACAGGAAAGAAGGAAATAAGGGGAAATGGAGTGAATGCCAAGTGGATCAGAGAGATACAGTCATGGGGGTCAGGTGTGGTATCCGGAATAACGTGGGAGGCCGGATTGAAGTCCGGGTCAGGAACAATGGTAATTGTAGGAGACTGAACAAAGAGTGAGTATAGCTGAAGGAGCCAGGGAGCAGAAAGTATATGCGTCAGGTGGGAGGAAGAAAATAGATTTTGGAAGTTATGAGAACTGTAGAGAGTGAGTTGAGCATAGTTTGTGATTTTTAGGGCCTGTAAAAGTATTAGGGTGGTGGCAGCCGCCACACAGAGACATGATGGCCAGCCTAAAACAGTAAGGTCAAGTTGTTTGGACAAAAAGGCTGCAGGGCGCAGTCCCAGCTCTTGTGTAAGAATTCTAACCACACAGCCCTGCACTTTGGCTGTGTGCAATGAAAAATATTGGGATGAGTTAGGCAGAGCTAACTAGTGTGGGAGCAGCTTTTAGGGCTGTTTTTAAGGAATGGAAAGAGGAGTGGGGAAAGGATTTAGGATCTATGGGGTCAGTTAGGTTTATCTAGAATAGAATAATGGGTTGTGGAGGGAGGTATTGAGGATAGGAGAGTATATATGGCTTTGGCACCACGGGGTGGACAGGCAAGACAATTAGGTTGATAAGGTGCAGATCCTGACCTAACCTGTAAGGCTTGTCTGGTTTTTGGACAGGTAAAATGGGGGAATTGTAAGGAGAGTTTATAGGCTTTAAAAGGCCATGCTGTAACAGGCGAGTGATAACAGGCTTTAATCCTTTAAAGTGTGCTATGGAATGGGATATTGGCATTGAGCAGGGTAAGGGTGATTAGGTTTTAATGGGATGGTGAGGGGTGCATCATCCATTGCCAAGGAGGGAGTAAAGGTGTCCTATACTTGTGGATTAAGGTGGGGAGATACAAGGAGAGGATGTGAAGGAGGCTTTGAACTGGGAGAAAAGGTAGCAATGAGGTGTGGCTGTAGCCCAGGAATAGTCAGGGAAGCAGATAATTTAGTTAAAATGCTAGTAATAAGGGAACTGGGCAGGTGGGATAACTAAAAAGGAGTGCATAAAAGAATATTGTCTAAGTTGGCACCAGAATTGGGGAGTTTTAAGAGGTTTAGAAGCCTGGCAGTCAATACCCACAACAGTTATAGGGGCAAGGGAAGCAGGCCCTTGAAAAGAAGGTAATGTGGAGTGGGTAGCCTCCATATTGATTAAGAAGGGGACGGACTTACCCTCCAATGTGAGAGTTACCCAAAGCTCGGCATCCATGATGGTCCAGGGACTTCTGAGGCAATCAGGCAGCGTCAGTCTTCAGCCGCTAAGCCAAGAAGATCTGGGAAGGAGTCAGTCAGAGAACCTTGGGCCAGAGTTCCACTCTGGGAGTAGCTGTCAGGTGAATTGGATAGTCTGATTTCCAGTGGGGTCCCGCACAGATGGGACATGGCTTAGGAGGAATCCCGGGCTGTGGGCATTCCTTGGCCCAGTGGCCAGATTTCCAGCACTTGAAGCAAGCTCCTAGAGGAGTAGGTCATCGAGGAACCCCTGGCAGCGGCAGATCAGGTGTTTGGAGTTCTTGTGTACTGGAGATGTGGCTGGGCTTTCTCTCACAGTGGAGGCAAGGAACTGCAACTCAGAAATATGGTGCTACTTGGCTGCCTCTTCTCTATTATTGTACACCTTGAAGGTGGGGTTAAGTCCTGTTGTGGGGTTTGAGGGCCAGAATCTAATTTTTGGAGCTTTTTTTTTAATGTCGGTAGTGGGTTGGGTAATAAAATGCATATTGAGAATAAGATGGCCTTCTGGTCCTTCTGGATCTAGGGCAGTAAAGCGTCTAAAGGTTGTTGTCAAATGGGTTGAGTTTTTATATTTGATGAAAAAGAGCCTAAATGCTAACTGATTTGGTAGAGGTTGGATAAAGAAAAAGGAGCATTAACCTTGACTACGCCTTTAGCTCCAGTCACCTCTTTAAGCCAGACCCGGTGTGAGGAGGGGAGGTGATAGAAGGATTATAGGGTGGGGGAGCAGAGGCTGAGGAAGAATTGGGACCAGGCTCTGCCTGGCAAGGAGCAGCCTGGGGAGGATGGGAGAGGTCAGATGGGTCTGTAGAAAAGGAGGATTCAAAGGACTCAGAGCTTGGGGTCGAGACTGAAGGAACAGACAGGAGAGAAAGAAGAAAGATTTGGGACGAGTTGCATTGGGAGCAGAGACCAGGGAGGGACCAATGTGTAAAAGAATGCCTGGACGTCAGACATCTCAGACCATTTGCCCATTTTACAACAAGAATTATCTAGATCTTGTAAGATGGAGAAATCAAAAGTGCCGTTTTCTGGCTATTTGGAACCATTGTCGAGTTTGTATTGGGGTTAAGTGGCATTGCAGAAAATAAGGCATTTAGGTTTTAGGTCAGATGTGAGTTGAAGAGGTTTTAAGTTCTTGAGAACACAGACTAAGGGAGAAGGAGGAGTGGAGGGTGGAAGGTTACCTATAGTGAAGGAGGCAAGTCTAGAGAGAAGATAGGGTAAAGACACGGAGAAGGGGGGTGGTGAGCAGCCCTGGCATGCAATGTGGGTGAGCAGGCAAAGCAGGCATCCCCGCAATTGACTTGCCACCAAGGGAATGTGGGTGAATGACCAAGGCAGGCATCCCTGCAGTGATCAGACACCAATGGAGTGTGGGTGAATAATCAGGCAGGTGTCCCCACAGTGATTAAACACCAAGGGAAGACTGTCTTCCTGAGTCCGTGACCTGCACCAGAGTTTTGGGTCCACAGATAAAATGTGTCTCTTTTGTCTCTACCAGAAAGGAAAAAGAACTGGAATGGGAAGGACAGGGAGATTGAAGGGTAGCGAGAAAGGCTGGAGAAGAGACTGAAAAGACGACTTACCCAATTTGAAATTGGTGAGCTGTTCCTTGGGCTGGTTGGTCTGAGGACCTGAGGTCATAGGTGTATCTCCTCAAAGAGTGAGGGTAAGGACAGAGAAGGCGTCCTCTTTTCCTGGGTTTCAGCACCCAATGTCACACATGTCCATGTGAAGAGACCACCAAACAGGCTTTGTTTGAGCAATGAAGCTGTTTATTTCACCTGGGTGCAGGCGGGCAGAGTTTGAAAAAGGAGTCAGCGAAGGCAGATAGGGGTGGGGCAGTTTTATAGGATTTGGGTGAGTAGCGGAAAATTACAGTCAAAGGAGTTGTTCTCTGGCAGGCAGGGACGGGGGTCACAAGGTGCTCAGTGGAGGAGCTTCTGAGCCAGGAGAAGGAATTTCATGAGGTAATGTCATCAGTTAAGGCAGGAACCAGCCATTTTCACTTCTTTTGTGATTCTTCAGTTACTTCAGGCCATCTGGATGTATACGTGCAGGCTTGGGCTCAGAGGCCTGACAAAGAGCTCCTTCTCTAACCTTTAGAACTCAGCAAGCAATAGTTTTTGCTTCACTTAGATTTTTTAAGTCATCCAGATGAACATACATGAACCGTATCACACACTGGCTGTCAGTGAGGAATTTATCTTATTGTAGCTAAGAAAGTGTGTGATGTTTTATTCTTCTGGTGATGATTCTCCTCTGGAAGTCTCTTGTATACCCTCCTCCACCAGAATTAATCATTGCTTCTACAATGTTCTTAGGGTATCTTTGTATAGGAGTCTTTCATAATTTTCAGAAAAATTCCTAGAAATGAAATTGCTAGGTCAAACAGGAAATAAGTTTTTCATTTTGATAGATATTTTTAAATTGTCCTTTGAAAAAATACTTTTGCCGACACGACGTAATACCAGAAATTTTTATTTTGTAACTTGATAAATAGAATTAGTATTATTGCATTATTTAATTGCATTTCTGTTATTTAAAAAGAGGTGAAGTATCTTTTCATAGACATATTTAAAAGCCATCTGAATTATTATTGTATTTTTTAAGACAGAGTCAGTCTCCCTCTGTTGCCCAGGCTGGAGTGCAGTTGCCCAATCTTGGCTCACTGCAACCTTCACTTCACTGGCTCAAGTGATCCTCCTGGCCTCAGCCTCCCAAAGAGCTGGAACTACAGGTGCATGCCACCATACCCAGCTAATTTTTGTGTTTTTTGTGCAAGAGATGGGGTCTTGCTATGTTGCCCACACTGGCCTTGAACTCCTGAGCTCAAGTGATCCACCCACCTCGGCCTCCCAAAGTGCTAGCATTGCAGACATGAACCACGGCACTCAGATGATTTGAATTATTTCTGTGAACTGCCTGTCCATGTTCTTTGTCTGCTTTCCTGTTTATAATTGGTCTTTGTAATTGATTTGTAAGAATACTTTATATATATTAAAGATAGTACACCTTGTCGCTCATATATTTACCAGCTTGTCATTTCCATTTTTCCAGGAAGAAAATCTTAATCTGTATGTAGACAAATTTACCAATCATTTCTTTGAAAGATTCTGAGCTATTTCATTTTTAGAAAACCCTTTGTACTCTGAACATAGACATTCTCCTGAATTTTCTTTTTGAATTTTTATGGTTTCACTTTAAAATATATTTTTAACATCTTCAAACACTTGGAACTTGCTTTGGTGTGATGTGTGAGTTAAGGAAACAAATTTTTTCCCAATTGTCTCAACACCCAATTATTCAAAAACAAATTTTCCCTACTGATTCAAATTGCCACCTTCATTATAATTTAAATTCTCATCTATTTTGTGTCTCATTTATAGTTCTCCATTTTGTTCCATTGATTTGCCTATCCATGTGCTGATGTGAAACCGGTTCAGTACTTATGGCTTTTATAATGTATTTGTGATCCTCCCACCTCAGCCTCCATAGTAGCTGGGACTACAGGAGCATGCCACCACACCCAGCTAATATTTTATTTTTAGTAGAGATGGGGGTCTCACTATGTTACCCAGGCTGGTCTCAAAGTCCCAGACCCAAGCAATCCTCCTGCCTCAGCCTCCCAAAGTGCTGGGATTACAGGCATGAGCCTCTGTATATGGCCTGTAATCTACTTTGCTATTTGATGGGGCTGACCCCTTCTCCTTACTCTTGTTTTTCAAAAACTTCCTGAGTGTTACCTGTTTACTTTTCCATATGAACTTTATAATCATCTTATTAGGTTCCTCCCAAAATCCTGTTGGTGACATGATCAGATCTGAATTTCAAAAAGACCATTCTGGCTACAATGTGAAGAAAAGAGTATATGTAGGAAGACCAGCAAGATATGCAGAGGTTCACCAGAGATGAGGGGACCTTGGACAAGGATCATGGCAGTGGAGATGGAAAGAAAACAGGATCAAGTGATATGGAGGAATAAGAATTGGCAGGACTTGGTGATGAATGTGATTTAGCAGCTTAGGAAAATGTATTTTTCTAGTCTTGCTTAGAGCAGTCCCAGACTTTAGTCCAATTCCAGAAAAGCCCCAGTCTGCACCAATCCAAAAATACAGAATTAGTTTTATAGTTGCCCTAAAAATAAGGGTCCTCTTGGAGAAGGACCTGGAGCTCTTCTGTAGAGAGATGTCACAGGTTCAGACAAGATACCCCTAACTGAATTGCCCTTTATGAGAGATACCAAACCAGCTCTAGAGCATTTGATAGGCTGAAGAGATGTCCCCATGACCCCAAGCCTCATTCTAAATAGCAATGGTGTATTCTGAGACATTCTGTCACATCACATTTGGGGCCTGGAGATAAAACTTGTGGTTGGTGAAGAAAAAAGTACAATACCACAACAGTTTTCCTTTCTTCAGTTCCTTAAAAAGTTAAGCAGAATTACCATACCATCCAACAATTCCACTGCTAGGTATATATCCTAAAGAACTGAAAGCTGGGACTCAAACAGACCCTTGCATACTAATGTTCATGGCAGCATTATTCACAATAACTAAAAGGTGAAAACAACCCAAGTGGCCCTCAACAGATGACAGATAAACAAGATGTGATATATACATACAATGGATTATTCAGTCTTAAAGCTGAATGATACTCTGATCCAGGCTACAACATAAATGATCATAGAAAACATTATGCTAAGAGAAACAATCCAGACAAAAAAAGGACAAATATTATTTGTCTTCACTTCTATGAGCACCTAGAGTGGTCAAATTTATAGAGACAGAAAGTAGAATGGTGGCTACCAGGGACTAGATGGAGGGGGAAGAAGGAGTTATTGTTTAATGGGAATGGATAGCAATGATGGTTGCACAACCTTGTGAACTTAATGCCATTGAATTATACACTTGAAAAATTGTTAAAATGGGCTGGGCACAATGGCTCACACTTGTAATCCCAGCACTTTGGGAGGCTAAAGAGAGTGAATCACTTGAGGTCACAGACCAGCCTGGCCAACATGGTGAAACCTCATCTCTACTAAAAATGCAAAAATTAGCCAGGCATGGTGGCGGATGCCTGTAATCCCAGCTACTTGGGAGACTGAGGCAGGAGAATCGCTTGAACCTGGGAGTCAGAGGTTGTAGTGAGCCAAGATTGTGCCACAGCACCCCAGCCTAGGCGACAGAGCGAGACTCCGTCTCAGAAAGAAAGAAAGAAAGAAAGAAAGAAAGAAAGAAAGAAAGAGAGAGAGAGAGAGAGAGAAAGAAAGAAAGAAAGAAAGAAAGAAAGAAAGAAAGAAAGAAAGAAAGAAAGAAGAAATGAAAATGGTTAAAATGGTAAATTTTATTTTATTTATATTTTACTACAATTAAAAAAAATTAAGTTTTTTCTTTCCTAGGAAAGAACTGGTCTTGGGAGAAGCACCTCCTCTCATCACTGGGACAAATTATGATAATGTGACCATGTTTATAAATCATATCTCTGCAGCCTAGGTATCACAGAGTAGGCAATGCACTCTCACACAAAATCATACAAAATATTTTGGGAAACAAACTGTAAAGCCTGCATCTCCGGAAATCCCCTCCCAAAGTGGCTAACCACAAAGGGAGGAAACATAACAGGGTGAAACCAAAAGTTTACAGTCAAAACTTAGAGTCCATGTTACTTCATTCTGTACTAGATAGATGTAGTGCAAATGTGCATTCAGGAATGATGGGATTGGAACATTTAAGCTCTCTTTGCTTTAGTCTTTGCTCCACATTCTAGAGATAGTCTTATCCCCAAATGTCTTTTGAAGCAAGTAAGTTTGAAGCATTTGGCTAAACAAAAGCTGTTTAACTCAATTTTCAAACAACCTGAATATGAAGTTACCAGAATTAGTATCCATTGAAAATACCAGAAGACAGCTAGGGACAAAACTGAGTTACTATCAGTCAATGTGGTATTACAAATGAACACTGAGCTAGGAGGCTGTCAAGCTGCCCATACTACATCCATGACCCCCCCAAAAAATATTCCAGAGGACAGCCTTAGTGATCTGTCATAAAATATGGGAACATATACATGCATACATGCATGAACAATCTATAGAATGAATACTAACATGGTATCCAAAAAAAGGAAAGCATAATTGATTAATACCATGCTCATTGGTGGCTATCAATTGCTTATAGTGATGAATTTCTTTGGCCAAGTTCCGCACAAAAAACAAATTTTTCTGAACACATAGTCGACATAGGATTGAAAAGTGTGCATCCGCTCAGCTGTTGGCTTTATGATAGGACATGAAGGGTAGGAATAAAGGCAAATGCGTCTCAAGGGAGGAAGGCAACAGTCCTTTCAAGAGTCACTGTTGGCCAGGCGCAGTGGCTCATACCTGGTATCCCAGCACTTTGGGAGGCTGAGATGGGCAGATCACCTGAGGTCAGGAGTTTGAGACCAACCTAGCCAACATGACGAAACCACGTCTCTACCAAAATACAAAAATTAGCCAGGTGTGGTGGCACATGCCTGTAATCCCAGCTATGTGGAAGGCTGAGGCAGGAGAATCAAGCCTCTCAGGAAGCTTGAACCCGGGAGGCAGAGGTTGCAGTGAGCGGAGATCGTGCCACTGCACTCGAGTTTCTAAATTTCTAAGGATTATTTTGTCTAATTCAGTGAAAAATGGCATTGGTAATTTAATAGGGATTGTGTTGAATCTATAAATTTCCCTGGAAAGTATGGTCATTTTAACAATATTGATCCTTCAATTCATGAGCATGAGATGTTGTTCCATTTGTTTGTGTCATCTATGATTTCTTTCATCAATGTTTTGTAGTTCTCCTTATAGAGATCTTTCACCTTCCTGGTTAAATATACTCCCAGGTAGCTGAGATCACGCCACTGCACTCCTGCCTGGGTGACAGAGCAAGACTCCATCTCAAAAAAAAAAAAAAAAAAAAAAAAAATTGTAGCTATTGTAAATGGGATTGCCTTCTTGATTTGGTCCTCAGCTAGATCATTATTGATGTATACAAATGCTACCAATTTCTGTACATTAATTTTGTATCCTGAAACTTTCCTGAATTCATTTATCAAATCTAATAGTTTTTTGGTGGAATCTTTGGGATTTCTAGATATAAGATCATATCATAGCAAATAGTCTAATTTGACTTCTTTTCCAATTTTGATGTGTTTCATTTTTTTTCTCTTGCCTGATTGCTCTGGTGAAAACTTTCAGTACCATGTTGAATAAGAGTGGTAAAAGTTTCCTTGTTCTAGTTCTTAGAGGGGATGCTTTTAACTTTTCCCCATGAAGTATAGTGTTGGCTGTGGGTTTGTTGTATATGGCCTTTATTCTGTTGAGGCACTTTCCTTCTATGCCTAGTTTGTTGAAGATTTTTACCATGCATGAAGGATGTCAAATGTTACTAAGCATTTTTTCTGTGTCTATTGAGATGATCTGTTTTTGTTCTTAATTCTGTTTATGTGATGTATCATGTTTATTGATTTGCATACGTTGAACATTCCTTGCATCCCTGGGATAAATCCCATCTGATTACGTGTATTATGTTTTTGGTTTTTTTTTTTTTGAGATGGAGCCTCACCCTGTCACCTGGACTGGAGTGCAGTGGCATGATCTTGGCTCACTGTAACCTCCGCCTCCCAGGTTCAAGCAATTCTCCTGCCTCAGCCTCCTAAGTATTCGGGAGTACAGGCGTGCACCACCATGCCCAGCAAATTTTTTTTTTTTTTTTTTTTTTTTTGTACTTTTAGTAGCGATGGGGTTTCACCATGTTGGACAGGCTGGTCTGGAACTCCTGACATCGTTCACCATGTTGGTCAGGCTGGTCTCAAACTCCTGACCTCGTGATCCGCCTGCCTCGGCCTCCCAAGGTGCTGGGATTACAGGCGTGAGCCACTGCGCCCGGCCATGTATTATGTTTTTGATGTGCTACTGGATTCAATTTGCTCATATTTTGTTGACGATTTTTGTGTCTATGTTCATCAGAGATACTGGTTTGTGGTTTTGTTGTTGTTGTGTCCTTGTCTGGTTTGGGTATCAGGGTGATACACTGCCTTGATTTTTCAGAATAGTTTCCAGAGAATCAGTATTAGCTCTTCTTTGTATATATTTTTTGGCCATGAATCTGTCTGATCCTAGGCTTTTTTTTTCCCTTGGGGGATTTTTTTTATTACTAATTCAATTTTGCTGCCCATTATTGGTTCATCCATGTATTAGTCCATTTTCACGCTGCTGATAAAGACATACCTGATACTAGGCAATTTACAAAAGAAAGAGATGTAATGAAGTCACAGTTCCACGTAGCTGGGGAGGCCTCACAATTATGGTGGAAGGTGAAAGGCACTTCTCACATGCCAGCAGACAAGAGAAGAGAACTTGTGCAGGGAAACTCCCCTTTATAAAACCATCAGATCTCGTGAGACTTATTCAATATCATGAGAACAGCTTGGGAAAGGCCTGCCCTCGTGATTCAATTATCTCCCACTGGGTCCTTCCCACAACACATGGGAACTGTGGAAGCTACAGTTCAAGATGAGTTTTGGGTGAGGACACTGCCAAACTATATCAATCCAGGTGTTCTATTTCTTCCTGGTTCAATCTTGGCATGTTATGTGTTTCCAGGAATCTATCCATTTCCTCCAGATTTTCTAGTTGGTGAGTGTACAGCTACCCATAATAGTCTGTAATGATATTTTGTATTTCTGTGGTTTCAGTTGTAATGTCTCCTTTGTCATTTCTGGTTGTGTTTGGATCTTCTCTTTTCTTTGTTAGTCTACCTAGTGGTTTATCATTTTTGTTTATCTTTTCAAAGAACCACTTTTCATTTCAACAATCCTTTGTATTTTTAAATCTCTATTTCATTTAGTTCTGCTCTAATCTTTGCTATTTCTTTTCTACTGCTAACTTTGGGGTTTGGTTTGTTCTGGTTTTTCTAGCTCCTTGAGGTGTAACATTAGATTGTTAATTTGTGATCTTTCTACTTTTTTGATGTAACTTCTCACCTAGCGCTGCTTTTGCTGTATCTCACGTGTTTTGTTATGATGTGTTTTCATTTTCATTCTTTTCAAAGAAAAATTTTAACTTCTGTCTTCATTTATTCATTGACCCAGCGATTGTTCAGGATCATGTTGTTTAATTTGTATAGATTCCAAAGTTCCTCTTGATATTGATTTCTAGCTTTATTCCATTGTGGTCTGAGAAAATACTTGATATAATTTTGATTTTTTAAAATGTGTTAAGACTTGTTTTGTGGCCTAACATGTGGTTTATCTTGGAGAACATCCCATGCACTGATGAAAAGAATGTATGTTGTAGTTGTTTGTGGTTTGGGGGCAGAATGTTCTGTAAATGTCTGTTAAGTCTATTTGGTCTAAAGTCCAATTTAATTCCAATGTTTCTTTGTTAATGTTCTGTCTCTATGATTTCTCTAGTGCTGTGAGTGGGGTATTAAAGCCCCCTGCTATTATTGTATTGCTGTCTATCTATCTTTAGGTCAAGTAATATTTGTTTTGTGAATTTGGGCGCTCTGATGTTGGGTGCATATATGTTTAGAATTGTTATATCCTCTTGCTGAATTGATCCCTTGAGTATTATATAATGGCCTTCATTTTTTAAATTATATTACTGTTTTTGGTTTAAAGTTTGTGTTATCTTATATAAGCATAGCTATTCCTGCTCACTTTTGATTTCCATTTACTTGGAATCTCATTTTCCACCTCTTTATTTTTAGTCTATGTGTTTTTATGGGTAAGGTGAGCTTCTTGTAGGCAACATATAGTTGGATCATGTTTTTTAAATCCTTTTTGTCAAACTCTACCTTTTAAGTGGCACATTTAATCCATTTATATTAAAGGTTAATATCAACACAGGAGGCTTTGTTCCTATCATATTGCTGATTGTTTTCAAGTTGTTTTTATAAAATCTTTGTTTCTTTTTTTTCCCTTGTCTGTCTTTGTGGTTCAATGAAATTCTGTTGTGTTGCCATTTGATTATTTTCTTTTCCTCCTTTGTGTGGCTGTTTTATATGAACTGTGAATTTTCGATTTTCTAGTCGGTGAGTGTACAGCTACTCATAATAGTCTCTAATGATCTTTTGTATTTCTGTGGTTTCAGTTGTAATGCCTCCTTTTTCATTTCTGATTGTGTTTATTTGGATCTTCTCTGTTCTTTGTTAGTCTAGCTAGTGGTTTATCATTTTTATTTACCTTTTCAAAGAACCACTTTTCATTTCAACAATCCTTTGTATTTTTAAATCTCTATTTCATTTAGTTCTGTGTGTCTTTTATATTTCTGTGTGTTTTCATAATGGTGAAAATTCACATTTCATTTCCATGTTTAAGACCCCTTTGAGCATTTCCTGTTCAGCTGATCTAGTGGTGACAAATTCCCTCAGTGTTTGCTTGTTTGGGAAGGAGTTTATTTCTCCTTGATTTATGAAGTAAGCTTCTGGCAGGACACAAAACTCTTGGCTGACAGGTTCTGCTTAAGTTTAATGTTTTTCTGTGGCTGCTAATTGTTCAGATGCTTTCATTACAGAGTAATTTTAATGCCACTTTGGTGGGCTGTTAATCCCTTTGGGGGCCTCATACAAGTGACAGCCAGCACAAAGGATCAATTTAGGTCTTGTCCTGGGGGTTACCTAGAGGGGCAGCAAAACCTCAGTAGAGTAAGCCATAAATAATCCGAAGTTTCTAAGGGCTGAAGAAGAAGGAAATGGCCATCCAAAATAGAGCTGTACTTTCCCCAACTAGGGAAATTAGTAATGAGAGATACCCAGTCATGAGGGTTGGGTCTTTGAAGAACAGTCTATTAACATGGCCACCAGAGAGCTCTAAACATCTGCCAAGTTTCTAGAGCCCCCTGTTAGCTCAACATAACAGTACCAGCCAAGTAAGCATTCCTTGTACCCCATACCTCTTCTCCCTTCCTCAGTTTATGCTTGCAGGGTCAGAAAACACACTTGACAAACTGCAGAAGAAAAGGTAAAAGCTGTTCGTGCATGATGGCTCATGCCTGTGATCCCAGTACTTTGGGAGGCCAAGGTGGGCGGATCATGAGGTCAAGAGATCAAGACCATCCTGGCCAACATGGTGAAACCCTGTCTCCACTAAAAATACAAAATATTAGCTGGGCGTGGTGGTAGGCGCCTGTTATCCCAGCTACTTGGGAGGCTAAGGCAGGAGAATCACTTGAACCTGGGAGGTGGGGGTTGCAGTGAGCCGAGATTGTGCCTTTGCACTCCAGCCTGGGCAAAAAGAGTGAAACTCTGTCTCAAAAAGGAAAAAGGAAAAAAAAAAAAAAAAGTAAAAGCATTAGATGGAATCATATGGAAACAGCTTACCTCATTCCTTCCTCACTACAGGCTTCTCATCTGAGCTTGGGAGAGGAGGAGCCTCCTGAATTTGATTGTGTTATGATTACCCAAGATTGGACATTTTAATTACTAATTGCAAGACTTTTTTATTACACATGAATAAATGGCATAGTCATATCGCTCTAAATTTAATCGAGGGTGGGACAAAGACTAATTCCACAGACTACATTTAAAGCAGTAGTGGGAGTTAAAAGTAAAATTGTATTATAATTAGACCCTCCAAGTCCTGCTCGTTCAACTTAAGGTTACTCACACTACTGAGGTGAGATAGAAAAGTAGTTGGTGAATTTCAATTGGAAAAGTGTAGCCATGTGAAGGAACCTAGGAGTCTCATCTCTGTCCTGAAGTTAACCTGCCCAATGTCTCAAAGGCCTCAAGAATTGTTCTCAGGGAAGTATTAGAATGCAAATAAAACCACCATTCTACTTTTGACTAGAAATCCTCTGGTGGTTGCCTGAGATGGGGAGGTATTATTTAATGGGTATAAGAGTTTCAGTTGGGGAAGATGAAAAAGTTCTGGAGATGAATGGTGATGTCACAACAATGTGAATGTTCTTAATGCCACTAAATTGCACACTAAAAAATGTTAAAATGGCAAATCTTATGTATTGTATATTTCATCACAATAAAAAATATAGCATAAGGATGATTTTTTATCCACTGGGAAAATAAAATAAAATAATCATTATTACTTCTAAAACCAAAATAAAACCCTGATGGCTGCTTTGCCAGTTAAAGCAGCTTCAGAAAGATGACAAGAAGTTAGACACTATATCCAGAGGAACACTTTGGCTTAGGCAGAAAAGGGAGATTTGTAGGCTCACCCAACTGAACTGCAGGAAGGGTGGGTATGAGCTGGACCTCAGGAATGACCACAGCTGGGACTGGAACACCTCCCACCCTTTCTCTGTCTCTTGTTTCTACTTCTTTCAGTGTACCAGCCACTTTCTCCCACCACAGACTGGCTTCTTCTGCACAGCCTGTGGGACATGGCCACCAAACAGCTCAGACTCATACCTCACAGTTTTGCCACCTGAGCAAACCCAAGATCTTCCATCTGGCTGAAGGTCAGAAGTATCAAGACTGAACTTGGGGAACATGCCTACCTGTAGCCAATCACTGAGTTAGGGAAGCACATCAGTCAGAAACTGAGAGATCCCATTAAATCACACTGTGGAAAGCAATATTTCTGAGAACAGAGTGCTACCGCACTCTAGTCAGACAAAACAGTAGCCACCATCCATCTGCACAGTCCTTCCCTCCTCTGGAACAGATCCCAAACAGCGCTAGGAAGACCTCAGCAGCACAGTTGAACCACCTATGTGCTCCTTCCGCCCTCATTACTTGGGCATCCTGGATCACTGGATTTCTCAGCTAATGCTGGGTTGGCAGAAATGATGGGGAGGGGAGCAGTAGAATCCTGCCCTAAGTTGCAGCCAGTCATCTGAGGCTATTTTTTCCTTGTCAGTGCTATATCCCCAGAGGGTTGGACTTTTCTCTATTCTGTCATACTTTATTCAGACAATTTCTAGAACAATGTTGGCCAGTAGAGATGATTCCCATCATCTTATCTCTATATCTAGCTCCAAAGATTCCCTGCCCCTAAACTTGTGAATCTCTGACTCAGTGTTATCAGTCTTAAAAACCCAGGTCCTGAACCAGACTATGCTGTGCTCCTCTTTGGAGCAAATCTTGGATTATCAAATAATCAAATAATGGCTAAAATCAGCCCTTGTTTCCCCATGTCCCTGCTAAGCGTCAGCTCTGTCTTCATCCCCTCCCAGACTTGGCCCCCCTTCTGCTGAGATGCACCCTAGCCTGTTGCCCATAAAGGAATGTGAGAAAAGTATCTACACTTCTGAAGATAGTGTGCTCCACCCTTCAAAGCTTTAGGAAGATAAATTTAGACATAAAACCGGAAGTATTTCTCTGTGTGACTGACAGTGATCTAAGAGAAGTTATTGCCTCAAGATATTTTGAAGCTGTAGTGTGGGGAAGCAGTTCTCAAAGCCCAGGATGGATCAGGATCACCTGGAGGGCTTATTAAGCTACATATTGTTGGGTCCACCCCAGAGTTTCGATTCAGTCGATCAGGGGATCAGAGGTGGGGCCTAAGAATTTGCATTTTTTTAACTCTTTTTTTTTTTTTTTTTTTTGAGATGAAGTCTCGCTCTGTCGCACAGGCCGGAGTGCAGTGGCAAGATCTCGGCTCACTGCAACCTCTGCCTCCCAGGTTCAAGCAATTCTCCTGGCTCAGCCTCCCGAGTAGCTGGGATTACAGGTGCGTGCCGCCATATCTGGCTAATTTTTATAGTTTTGGTAGAGACGGGGTTTTGTCATGTTGGCCAGGCTGGTCTCAAACTCCTGACCTCAAGTGATCCGCCCGCCTCGGCCTCCCAAAGTGCTGGGATTACAGTCGTGAGCCACCACGCCCAGCCAGAATTTGCATTTTTGAAAAGGTCCCTGATGATGCTGATGCAGGACCACACTTTGAGAACCACTATGGTAGAGGTTTAGGAAGAGACAGAGAAAAATCTCTCTAGGCTATAAGACTGTCTGATGCCGAAGGTCTTGGCCTAAGTCAGCTAAGGTGCTCTTTAGGGCTGACATTCTGTGATTGTTAAACAGGTGACTAAATATGTATCTGTGTCAAGCTACTCTTATTATCATTAAACAATTCTTGACTGCTTACTTTATTAAAATATAAGAATTCCCAGCAGCTTCAGACCTCTGATCTATATATAACAGAACTTCATTAAATATCACTCACTAAGTAACTTAGTGAAAACTTGAACTATAGAATAGTCTAACTAATTGCCCTTTCAAATAGGCATTTAACAATAATTTCAACTAGCCTCCTACAAAAATGCTTCACAGCAAAGCTTTCACTGATGTTTTTGCAAAATGAATTTAATTACTAATTGTAAGGATTAGCATATAGCTGATATGTAAATGTCTTAGATATGATTTAAACTGTTGAGTCAACTGAACATGTACCTTCCTCTCCCACTTCCTCCAACAAATAAATCTTACTTGTATTTTAATTTAATACTGTGTCCATTCTTCTGAAATAGCTGTTTATTCTCAACATCTAATTTTAGACATATAACTAATATGTTATAATTTTCAACTGCCAGTTATTTAAATGCGGCCCCCTCCCTGACACAAATAAATCTTATTTACATATTATTTGCTTCATAAGTATTCCACCATCCTGCAGTCACTGTGATCATTGTCCCCAGCTAGTCTTTGATCTGTGATAATTGTCCACAGTTAGTCTTTGATCATATGTTCTCCCGTCTGGAGGAACTAATGTCCTTCCAACTCTGCCCAGCCTTCAGGGTACAATTTCGGTCCCTACTTTTCTCTTAGGCTTTCTTCAGCCACTGTAACTTTTTTAAGTTTCTCCCTTATCCAAAATCCCTTGCCACTTAGAACCTCAGGAGTAAAGGAACCTCAGAGAACATGTAGGCCACACTGCCCTCTGATTAAATGTGTCTACAGTGTACCACACCCAAGAACTCCCACACTCCGAATGAACAGCCTAGTGATCAGGAGCTTTCAAGAAATTCTTGGCACCTAACACTTTGTGAAGAGTCTGCTAAACTCCCTCTATCACAAATCCCAGAAGACTGAGAACAGGTTATCCTTGGAGGCATGTAATACAGTATTTAACCACCTTTCTACCCGAGTGTGCATACCTGCAAAGGGTAATGTCGATATTAACCAGGAATGATCATGGCTGTCATATTTAAGCTAATAATAATAAAGTACACAATGTATTATGTAGAAAGAATCATGCCTTCATAATCAGTCTTCACAAAGATTCCTTTAACTCTCTGTTATTCCTAATCCTAGAAAATTATTTCTCTTTGCTTTTTGCTCATCCATAGGTCCTTTGACAAACGTCTCTGGAAAACTACTGAACTACATACATCAACAATACAGAAGTCCTAATGTCCAAAACCTTGCTTGTCACTTTTTTGCGTGTATAATTTATCTCCTCAACTAGATCATATTAGGTTTCTAGAAAACATGAGTTCTGTTTACATTTTGTGCCCTTTGACAGCTGTATCTGAATGGAGTTAGGATCTGGAAGCCCAAGTCTCCTTGTCAATGTCCGCTTGGTTCCCAAGGACATATGCAAATGAAAGAGGGGCATGGTACACAGAAGACATTGCTGGAAAGTGTGCTCTTTTTACTATTGGATGAGTCATCCGCTGAAATCTTTTTTTTTTTTTTTTTGAGACGGAGTCTCGCTCTGTCGCCCAGGCTGGAGTGCAGTGGCGCGATCTCGGCTCACTGCAAGCTCCGCCTCCCGGGTTCACGCCATTCTCCTGCCTCAGCCTCCCGAGTAGCTGGGACTACAGGCGCCCACAACCGCGCCCGGCTAATTTTTTGTATTTTTAGTAGAGACGGGGTTTCACCGCGGTCTCGATCTCCTGACCTTGTGATCCGCCCGCCTCGGCCTCCCAAAGTGCTGGGATTACAGGCGTGAGCCACCGCGCCCGGCCCGCTGAAATCTTTATAATAGACTTCTACCTTGATGGAATGGGTTGGACTAACAAGGAACCACCGTTACTCCAAGGCCCAGAGCAGAGCTGGCTTCATCAACTGTCTCCACACTTCCTGTCTTCTAGGTGTCACCCTGATCCCTCATTGCCTTTCAGCTGCATGTCTAAATCCCCACCCCACCCTTCATCTAGTTGGCTTTGATTCCAAGGACCTAGGGCTGGAGTAGGACTTTCACAAATAAGACGGCAGGAATGTAATGCAACCTAATAAGCAGACTAAGAAAGCATCTATACAGAAGAACAGACGTACAAATACCAAGGCAGATAAGAGTGACAAAAGACAAAAAAAAAAAAAAAAAAAAAAAAAAAGAGAGAGAAAGCTGAAGCCGGTCAGAATTCATCAGGGGATGGTATATGTCTACCACCTCAGTGGTCCTTTAAAGGTAAACGGGCTTATTTTTCATGCACCAGCCTATGGTCCCTTCACTGGGACACTCTCAACAGCCCCGGCTTTTTATAACTCTGGCTGGAAAGGTCAGCTCTGAACTGTTTCTGGGCAGGGAGAGGGGTTCAAATGGGGTTTGGGGATGGAGTAGGGGAGCAGGGGAGCAGTGCTTATGTTAGAAATCGGTAGGAAGGCCAGGCGCAGTGGCTCGCGCCTGTAATCCCAGCACTTTGAGAGGCTGAGATGGCTGGATCAACTGAGGTCAGGAGTTTGAGACCAGCCTGACCAATATAGTGAAACCCCATCTCTACTAAAAATACAAAAATTAGCTGGGCGTGGTGGCATGTGCCTATAGTCCCAGCAGCTGGGCAGGAGAATTGCTTGAACCCAAGAGGTGGAGGCTGTTGTGAGGCAAGATCGTGCCTCTGCACTCCAGCCTGGGTGACAGAGGAAAACTCCAGTTTCAGGAAAAAAAAAAAAAAAAAAAAAAAAAAAAAAGCAGCAGCAGCTGGTAGGAGCTGGAGGCCTGGAAGAATAAAGAGCCTTTCTCCCTTAGGAGTGAGCCTAATAGATGGATCTTTACTCCCTTTCTCCTGGGCCCTCTACTGGTCTTTGCTTCTCCCATTTTTCACATTCTGACTGTATATACATACACGGCAATATATAGAAAATTTGGCCCCTTGACTGTCACCGGCAGCACCCTCCAGCCCCATGACTCTGATTTCTTCAATGACATATGTTAAGTACTTTCTCTCCAAAGGTGAAATGATCCTGGGCTTTCTCAAGAGCAATGATTCTGAGCCTTACCCACATTTTAGAATCAGCGGAGGAATCACAAAGAATCTCAATGACCAGGCAGAACCCCCAAGCCAATTAAGTAAGAATCTTGGGCATAAGACCCAGACATGAGTGTATTTTTTTAATTGTTTATTTTTATGGGTACCTAGCAGGTATCTATATTTATGGGACACAGGAGCTATTTGGATACAGGCAGACAATATATAATAATCACATTGGAGGAAATGGGGTGTCCATCACCTCATGCATTTCTCATGTCTTTGTATTACAAACATTCCAATTATGCTTTTAGTTATTTTTAAGTGTACAATGAATTATTTTTTTACTTTAGCCACAGATCTCGGTACATTTTTAAACTCCCCAAATGATTCTAATATGCAGTCAAGGCTGAGCCAGCTGCCCTGGAGATTGTCCATCCCTTTTCAGGCCTGGCTGCATGTCATACTCATCTCAGGAACTTTTAAAACCACGGTTGCCTGTGCCTCACCCAGACCAATTAAAATCACTGTCTCTGGGGGCTGCGGCCAAGATATCAGTATGATTCTTTTTGTGTGTGTGGTAAACTATACATAACACAAAATTTACCTTAGAACTATTTTTGAGTGTGCAAATCAGTGGCCTTAAGTCCGTTCACAGGGTGCACAGCCATTTCCAGAACTGCTTCATCGTCTCAAACAGAAACTCTGTTCACATTAAACAATACCTCCCCATTCCCTTCTCCCGCTAGCCCCTGGCAATCACTTTTCTACTTCCTGTCTCTATGAATTTGACCATGCGAAGTATCTCCTATAAGCAAAGTTGTACAATATTTGTCCTTTTGTGTCTTATTTCACTTAGCACAATACTTTCTAGGTTTGTCCATGCTAAGCATGTGTCAGAATATCATTCCTTTTTTATGGGCCAGACATAGTGGCTCATGCCTGTCATCCCAGGTGTGGGAGGGATCATACACCATTGGGAGACCGACGTGGGAGGATGGTTTGGGCACAGGAGGGGTTCAAGACTAGCTTGGGCAACAAAGGGAGACCCTCTCTCCAAAAATAAAAAAGAGGCCGGGTGCGGTGGTTCACGCCTATAATCCCAGCACTTTGGAAGGCAGAGGTGGGCTGACACTTGAGGCCACAAGTTTGAGACCAGCCTGGCCAACATGGCAAAACCCCATCTCTACTAAAATGTACAAAAATCATCTGGGTGTGGCGGTGCACGTCTGTAATTCCAGCTACTCCAGAGGCTGAGGCACGAGAATTGCTTGAACCCGGGAGGCAGAGGGTGCAGTCAGTCGAGGTGGCGCCACTGCACTCCAGCCTGGGAGACAGAATGAGACCCTGTCTCAAAACAAAAACAAAACAAAAAATAAAAACAACAAACAAACAGACACTTATTTTTAAAAAAAGAAAAAAGAATGTCATTTTTTACGGCTGAATATCATTCCATTGTATGGATATACTATAATTTTTAAAAGAATTTTCAATTCTTTGGGGTACGTACCTAGCAGTGGCATTGTTGGATCAAATAGTAATTCTATGTTTAGCTTTTTGAGGAATTCTTTTTCCCTCATGTAACTCTTAGGTGCAGACAAGGGAGAGGAAGGAGCACTAATATGGCCAGCATTCCTCTTAAAACCTAAGAGTGGCCAGGTGTGGTGGCTCATGCCTGTAATCCCAGCACTTCAGGAGGCCAAGGCGGGGAATCATGAGGTCAAGGAACTGAGACCATCCTGGTCAACCAACATGGTGAAACCCCATCTCTACTAAAAATTAGCTGGGCGTAGTGGCGCACGCCTGTAGTCCCAGCTACTCTCAGGAGGCTGAGGCAGGAGAATTGCTTGAACCCGGGAGGCGGAGGTTGCAGTGCACCGAGATTACGCCACTGCACTCCAGCCCGGGCAACAGAGCAAGACTCCGTCTCAAAAAAAAAAAAACAAACCTAAGAGTATACTGATTGGTAGTTGGTAAATATTATTGAATGAATTTCTTCATAAATTATACGATAGTCCAATGCATTTGTTATTATCCCACATTCAAAAAACTATTCCGTGGATTAATGTAGTTATTAACCTGTTGAAAATCCTATTTTCCATTTGAAATAAAATCCCAATTGAAGTTTCCACCCATAGTTGAAATGTGTCCCCTGTGATAATTTAAGTATCAGAGTTTCTTAATGATTTGCTTTGTAGATAATAAATTAGGCCTGATTCAACACTTTTCCTATCACAATGCCATTTTTGTAATAATGCCTGGTGTTATTCCTGTTGTAATACTAATGCTCAGATAGCTTCTCTTGAAAAGAAAGGAGAAGCTGTCTATATCCATAGGAACAAGCACATATAAATGTCTTCCATCTCATAAAGCATTGCCAAACTATCCTTTTCTATCAGGCCCCAACATTTCTACCTGAAAATTAACTGCAAGGATGCTTTCCTACATGATAATATACCCTTCCTACCCAAGTGGTGTCTGCTCTAAGATGTCAACCACCTTTTGCAATGCACGATTGCCCTTTCTGCAAATTGGACAGTTTCTTCAGAATCTACAACTTCTGTTTCAATGTAGGAGTCAGGTGGGATGCTCTATGCAGAGACAGGGATGGGTACAGAGAGAGGGAAACACATGCAGTCTCCCTGTAAAGGTTCTTCAATCCCACACCTCAGGGTATACAAATCTGTAAAAATGTATACATGGATAAACATGTATCAAATACAGAAATCCCAAAGTGAACTTTGGGAGAAAAAAAAAAGAAAAAGTTGCCAACCAGTCTGAGCAATAGTGAAAACTGCTGTTGTCTCAAATAATTGATCAACCTCTTACCTTTTTCTTGTTGCTTTACCATTTTAAAAAAATGTGTCTGAAGTTCTACAACCATTCCTGGATGTAAAGGAATGATAGTGGTTTGGGGCATCAGCTGGGGTAGGTCAGGGGGACAGGAAGAGCAGAGGGGAGTCAGTGCCACCTGGAGAGTTGATTGAGCTGAGAGGAGAAGTGCCAACACCTGTGAGTTTTGAGCTCTACTAGGTACATTCTAAGATAGCACCTTCTACAGGAAAATCCATAGAACACTAGTTCTGGGACACACTTAGCAAAAACAGGCCCAGTAAGTAAAGAAGTTTGGAGACACTCTATATACTGGTGAAGCCACAACATGTTGCAGTTTCTTAATGGCTCTGAGACATACAGAAAAGAAACCTGAAAAACTTTAACACAGGGTTTACCAAATTAGTTTTGCCATGGAGCTATTTTTGTAAGTAATGCATTAATAATGTGTTTCAAGGAACTGGTGTTCCCTAGGACATAACTTGGGGAATTTTGCTCTAGAGCAACTGGATACTCTTGCAACCATTGTTCTTATATCCCTGGACCTTCAAACCCTATTATTATTATTTTGAGACAGAGTTTTGCGCTTGTCACCCAGGCTGGAGTGTAATGGCACAATCTGGGTCACTGCAACCTCTGCCTCCCAGGTTTGAGCGATTCTCCTGCCTCAGCCTCCCAAGTAGCTGGGATTACAAGCATGTACCACCACGCCTGGCTAATTTTTTGTATTTTTAGTAGAGATGGGGCTTCACCATGTTGGCCAGGCTGGTCTCAAACTCCTGGCCTCAAGTTATTCGTCCACCTCGGACTCCCAAATTGCTGGGATTACAGGCATGAGCCACCACACCTGGCCCTTCAAACCCTATTCATTCCTCCTAGCGTTCTAAGCCCTTATTCAACCACAGCTTCTCACAACTCTCGTTTCCTTTTATTAGCCACTTTTCTTTCCAAGACAATGTGTCTCCCATCCCCTTGAATGCCACCTATTAAAATCCACCTCCTGCACCTTTGCCCCTTCTCATTTCTTCCACTTGAAACATATCCATCCCTTCCTTCAAGATCCAGCCCTAAACTCTGACTATAAGAAGACTTTTCTGAAGAAGTCCACTTACATGGAACGTTCAGTTATTTAAATTATCCTTTATTTAATGCTAGTGTATCACAGAGAACCTGCTGATGATACAGTTACATGAATCTTCTCTTGGGAATAATTTGTCATCTCTACCTTTCACACTTACTCATTTAACAACAAGGCTAAATCTAATACCATTGCCCTCTCTACTGCACATTTACTATATTCCATATACCAGAAATGTTTGTTTCATTTCCTTCTGACTAAACCAAGTAGAATGTAGAATAACACATTTGAAAGTTGGCTGAGGCAGGTGGATCACCTGAGGTCAGGAGTTCAAGACCAGCCTGACCAACATGGTGAAACCCTGTCTCTACTAAAAATACAAAAATTAGCCGGGCGTGGTGGCACACGACTGTAATCCCAGCTACTCAGGAAGCTGAGGCAGGAGAATTGCTTGAACCCGGGAGGCGGAGATTGCAGTGAGCTGAGATCGCGCCATTGCACTCCAGCCTGGGCAACAAGAGTAAAACTCTGTCTCAAAAAAAAAAAAAAAAAAAAAAAAAAGTTTAAACATTCTTTAAAGTATAGTGATTCATGCAACTGGACACGACCACAGACTAGTAAAAAATAATCCCAAATATGTGTTCAGTTTGCCCCTCCTTTCCATGCCCAGTGTTGTGGCTCTTGGTGGAGGCCTTTGTTTCCCATCTACATTATTGGAATACTTCTTGGACTTCCACTCTTTCCCCTCCCCACACTGCTGCCCAAGAGATGTTTCAAAAACCCAAAAGTGAAATCACTATCCTGCTGGAAATATTTCAATTACTCTCCACCACTTAAAGCAGTGTTTCTCGAACTGTAAACATTTAGCAGCTTTAGGGGTTTTGACATATCCACATACCACCTGTACTCTTGGGCATTTAATATACTTCCTTAAACAAAATCAAATTTTTACAAGTAAATTTGATATAGTCCTAATCAATACTATTAGTTGAAATAGCAATTTTGATTGGCAGCTATTTTTCTTTTCTGTATTAATGTACAACTACTAAGAGAAAAGTGTTCATCCATGTATAACTTAAAAGCATCTTGTATAACACCAGTGGGGCATAGATGGCTCTGTGGTAGGTACATTTATACAGAATAAAATCTCAGGATTTTGGCATGACATAATCCGGTCTTCACGGCCTTTTATATTTTGGTCTCTGTCCTTTTTCTATCAGTATCCCCAGCTCTCCTGGAGCAACTGCAGTTCTCCAACCTTGCTGTGATATTTTCCGGCTCTGTGCTTTTATAGTATGGTTTTTTTGTTTTGTTTTGTTTTTTGAGACAGAGTCTCGCTCTGTTGCCCAGGCTGGAGTGCAATGGCACGACCTCAGCTCACTGCAACCTCCACCTCCCGGGTTCAAGCAATTCTCTGCCTCGGTCTCCCGAGTAGCTGGGATTACAGCCGCCTGCCACTATGCCCGGCTAATTTTTGTACTTTTAGTAGAGACAGGGTTTCACCATCTTGGCCAGGCTGGTCTTGATCTCCTAACCTCGTGATCCACCCTCCTCGGCCTCCCAAAGTGCTGGTATTACAGGTGTGAGCCACTGCGGCTGGCCTACAGTATGGTATTCTTTCTACCCTGTTTCCCAAGCCATCCCTCTCATCTTTCCACATGGACCAAAGGGATCTCCCCTGGATTTGTATACTTCTTTGCTATCAAAAGAGCACTCACTCCTACCATTCCTTGTCTTAAGCAGATATCGGGTTTGGTCAACATTGTATTCTGCAAACTCTAAGGGAAAACTGGTGAAGACTGAACTGTGGTGTGGAAATCCCACCTAGTTCATCTGCCTGGGTTGTCTTCATCTTTGTCTCGTGACTAGGCTATTTTACAACTCTGAGGTCAAAGCGAACTTGCAGAAAACTGATAGTGATGCAAGTGAATCTTGTTTACAATTAAATAAATTCTGTCAGGTGGAGGTTCAATTGCATTCCCTCCTCCACTGTGGAAGAAGCGAGTTTTGCATCTAGGAAGCAACTTCATTTCAATAGGCTGACATATTTATCTGGTCTTTGGGTTCTCCTCTGAAGTAATTGTAACACCTTTCTGATTCCCTTGTTAGTTAATGAGTTAAAATCTCTGATATGTATTCATTGCATATTTGTTGCATCATGATTTAAACTTTCTTTTAGAAACTACTCTTAAGGCCGGGCACGGTGGCTCATGCCTGTAATCCCAGCGCTTTGGGAGGGCCGACGTGGGTGAATCACCTGAGGTCAGGAGTTCAAGAGCAGCCTGGGCAACATGGTGAAACCTCATCTCTACTAAAAATACAAAATATTAGCTGGGCATGGTGGTGTGCACCTGTAATCTCAGCTACTCAGGAGGCTGAGGCAGGAGTATCACTTGAACCTGGGAGGCGGAGGGTTTCAGTGAGCCGAGATCGCGCCATTGCACTCCGGCCTGGGCAACAAGAGCATAACTCCACCTCAAAATAAATAAATTAATCAAATGAAAACTATTCTTTAACAGTTTGTATTTGATTCAGAGTCTGGTGCCCCATGAGTGTGTGTTCATGATGGAATGATTGAGTGAATGAATAAATTTAGACAAGTAGGTGTAGATTTCCCATGGTCAGGATCAAATATTTAGGTCTGGATGATTCATCATGAAGGAAGAGTGTGGAATACTAGTATGACGCTTAGCTACTATTACAAAGTTGAAATCGAAATGAGAAAATTTCCCTAATCCTTTGGAAGATGGTGGCAAGAATGGGCTGCAAGGGATGTGCTGAGCCTGTGTCTGTGGGTCACCTGAGTGGCCTCTACAAAGACTGAGTCAGAGAAGTCACAAAGCGGGCTGAGCATGGAATAAGGGATGGGAGACAATGAATGACTTTTTTTTTTTTTTTTTTTTTTTTAGACAGTCTCGCCCTGTCGCCCACGCTGGACTACAGTGGCATGATCTCAGCTCACTGCAACCTCTGCCTCCCGGGTTCAAGCGATTCTCCTGCCTCAGCCTCCCAAGTAGCTGGGATTACAGGCGCGCACAACCACACCCAGCTAATTTTTTTTTGTGTATAGTAGAGACGGGGTTTCACCATGTTGGCCACGCTGGTCCCGAACTCCTGACCTCGTTGTCTGCCTGCCTCGGCCTCCCAAAGTGTTGGGATTATAGGCGTGAGCCACCGTGCCTGGCCATGAATGCCATTTAAGCCACATAAGTCCTGCTTCCTTTTCCTCCATTGTATACAGATTCAAGGACCAGCAGGGTTTCTCCTGCACTAAGTCTTTTAAACTCTGTCCAACTGTGAAATAATATATCATTCTGGCATTTTTTTTTACTTGGAGTACCATCTATAGTTAAATTATATAAAGGAAAAAAATCCTATGAGTCAGTTTCCAGATCTATGAGTGCTTTGAAGATTACATCAATGGAGTTCCATATATTGAAACCACAAGCTTCCTGCCAATTGTCTGGATTTACAAAGATCTATTTCACTTTGAACTAATGAGGAAGAACTCCCAAGGCTATTATCTATAGACATGCATGAACTTTTAAGGGACATTTAAAAGCCAGATCTTTAGCCCCAATTTTTTTCCTATCTTCATATAAACATAACAATTAATATAGAAAAGGAAGCTGAATTACTTATGTTGTTCCCAAAATTGATGTAGCAACTTTAAGAGTACTAATATACAATGCACATACTTCTCCCTGACACTATGTAATACTGTTAGGTACTATTATTTTCCACTTTTTACAGGTGTGGAAACTGAAGCTCAGAGAGGTTAAGCAGCTCACCTAACGTCCACCACTAGTAAGTGGCAGCAGCATCAAGTCCCCAACTCAGGACTAACTTTAAAGGTCACATTCTACTACACCATTATGCCCGTAAGAGAACCACAGGAGTAAAATTATGTCATAGAAATATTAACATTTGGTTGAGGGAAGAAAAAGACCAGTCAAAAAATGTAATGTCAGTTTGGGTAGAGGATGGAGGGTGGCGGGTAGAGTGACTGGATAGGTTATAAAATTGCTAGGTGGAAAAAAAGGTTGGGAGTAGGGTAAAACGAGTGAGGCAGTCACTTGGGAAGCAGGGGGAGGAGGGTACAACTCGAGGTCAAAACAGTGCCCAGGTGAGCTATATTGGGTAAGAGTAAATAACACTAGCACCCATTTAACTCATGAGAGGTTGCATAAGCAACACTTTGTACACGGCAGACTTTTCTAAGTCTAAATTTAGAAGACCTTTGTTGAATTTAAATTAAAAGGCAGGATTCCACTAAAGACTAGATTTGATTTGCATAATTGGCAGATGCAGGTAATAGATCCTCAGAAAATATTTGTTCAATGATTGAGGACAAAACGGGAAGGCACCTGAAGTGGTTGGGAAAGGCTTGCCAAGTCAAACTGAGTATGTATGTGTAAGGGTAATAGCATTTATTATCTACGATGTGCCAGTTACCGAGTTAAGTGCTTCACATAGGCAACAACTCTCTATAAACTATTTTCAGTCCTGTGTTAATAGATAAGGCAGAGAAATTAAGTAACTCATTCAAGCTTCTAACCCTTGAATCCAGCAGATCTTTCCGGGTCCAAAGGTCATGCTCTTAGCCATCGCACTGCAGTCTGAATTCTGAACTTATGCTAGAGTGAAGTTTAAGGACTGCTTCTGCTAGAAAGAGGTGGAGACTGTATGGCGCACCTACCTCGCCAACATGTATAAGAATATAGGTATCCAAATTATTGATCAGAAAATCCTGCTGCCTTGGGTGATGAAAAGCTAATGGCAACAGAAATTGGGCCAGGAAGCCTTGTGTAGGGAACTATCTGGTCACATTTCGTAAGTTACTTCCTTTTTTGTCCCAAACGAAGCCATAGTTTTCAAAGGAATAATGGCCTTGGATGTTGCTAAGATTGGCAGAGAGAGCTCAGGTGTCATCCATTCCGGATCATTCCAGGGAAGGGCATCCTCTACAGGGTTGTCTGCTTCGACGAGGAAGATTGCGGGCGGCAGTCTGACCCGGGAAAACCAGATGATTCCTGCTAAATACAATCATTTCCCAGATCTGATTAGCCTTAAATATGCCACAGCTCAGTTTGCAAAGTAGTAATTTTTTAAAAGTCTAGTCAAAAATTTCGGCCAATTCCAACTCAAGTATCCGGATCTCTAGCACTACTTCCCTCTAGCAATGCCATACACATCTAACCCTAAAACGAGGAAGCGTCCACTGAGGTTGCCCATTGCAGGATTCTGGTGTGTCGCTGGGCACATGCAAGTTCCTGAGTCAGGGGAGAGCGCCCACCGGAGACTGCGGGCGGGAGCCGGCGACGGAGAACCGCATGCCCAGTTCTCTGGTGTGAGTACGCAGGCCTCCTCCCACGGTCTCGGGAAGCCCAGACGCCGCAGGCTTCCTCGCAGTAGAGGAGCTGCCGGGGCGTAGTTCCTCCACCGCTTCCTCCTCCAGCTGCACCCAACCCGTCCTTTCCTGCTCTGTAGGGCCTCCCCACCTCCCGGGTTTGAAGCGCGCGCCACTGCCAGCCCGGGACCGCAGGGGTGGGCAAGGGAGGCGCACAGCCGCACGCACGCCCGCAGTAGGCGACCCTGCCCCGCCCCTCGAGGCCCAAGGTCCCGCCCCTCGAGGCTCCGCGCCTCGCCCCCCGGGTGCCCCGCCCCTCTGCGTGGCTGGCGTGGCCGGTAGGCCCGGCTGCCCCCGGCAAACCTGTCTGGTTGGGGCGGGGAGCGGAGCTTCCTCCTCCGAGGGCCGTGCCGCGCTGCCAGATTTGTGCTTCCGCCCCTGCCTCCGCGGCTCGGAGGCGAGCGGAAGGTACCCCGGGGCCGAGGCGCGTGACGGCGCGGGCAGGAGCCCCGGCAGTCCGGGGTCGCCGGCGCGGGCCATGTCGCTGTTGGGGGACCCGCTGCAGGCCCTGCCGCCCTCGGCCCTCACGGGGCCGCTGCTCGCCCCTCCGGCCGGCGCGACCCTCAACCGCCTGCGGGAGCCGCTGCTGCGGAGGCTCAGCGAGCACCTGGACCAGGCGCCCGAGGGCCGGGGCTGGAGGAGGCTGGCGGAGCTGGCGGGGAGTCGCGGGCGCCTCCGCCTCAGGTGAGCTCGGGGCCGCGGCAGGCCGGGCGAGCGGGCCGAGCGAGGTGGGCTCCCGTGGGGAAGTGGGGGCGCCGTCGGCGGGGCTGAGCGCGGCAGCGGCCGCCGGCGTGAGTGAGCGGAGGTGGGGAGGACTTCGGTCATTGAGACGGAGCGGAACCCAGCAGCGCCCCGGAACGCCTGGGATTTGAGAGCGGAGCCCGGGGCTCCGGAGGGAGGAGGCAAAAGTGGCCCAGCGGCTGCTTAGCTCCCTGTTCCCACCCCCGCCCCTGGGTGAGAGGGAGAAGTCGAGGTTGACTCCGGAGGATAGTGAGAGAAGGAAAGCTGTCAGGAGACCCCTGGGATGGGGCAGTCATCCAGAGGACTTAAAATGCAAAAGAAAGGGATGTGGACACTGCCCTGGGAGACCTAAGGAAGGCTGGGAAGAAGCGCAGGCGAGGTGATGAATGCAGAGGGCGGGGTGCAGGAATTCATGAACATTTTGCAGGGTATTGGAAAAGACTGACGCCGAACTCATCATCTTCCTCCATCAAACCAGGTTACCACGTTCCCTTCTTGACTTCACCATGAACATGAAACTCGAATTAAAACTATTTTTCCTTATTAGGTTTGGAATGGCTGTATTAGAGTTCCTGAAGTTTTGGTCTCGAGACTCCTTTACCCTCTTAAGAATTATTAAGGACCCCAGAGAGCTCTTATGTGGGTTAGAGATAAATACATACATGTAATATATACTGATATTTACCGCCATTGAAATTAAAGCTAAGACATTTTAAAAATATTATTTAAAAAGAATAACCCATTACATGGTAGCAGAAATAATACTTTCGTGGAAAAACAAATTTTCCAAAACAAAAAAGTCAATTAGAGAAGTGGCATTGGTTTTCGTTTTGAAGATCTCTTTAATGTCTTGGCTTAATCACAGAGCTGGATTCGTTTATGTGCTTCTGCATTCAGTCTTTTGCACTATTACAGGTCACAGGACACTGGAAACTGCAGTGTCCACTCCTGAAAGAATGAATGAAAAAGCTAAATAAAATCTTAATATTATTATGAAACATCTTTTTGACCTTGTGGACCGCGCGAAAGGGTCTCAGGAACTACACTAGGGGTTCCCAGACCCCACTTAGAACCATTACTTTATACCATTGTTGTAGTTTTGGCCTGCCTTTGAACCCCTTAGCAGTTTTTTAAACTTCTCAAATGACTATGATTTGTCTTATAGTATAATTATTTGTACACATCTGTATAAATGCCTTAAGAACAGAAACCGTCTCTTAATATTGTTATGTGTAGAAGTTAGTAAATACTTGATGAAAGGGAAGTCATTTATTCAAAATGGTATTAAGTGCTTACTATTTGCTAGAAATTTTAGAAGATAAAAAACTAACAAATATTAAATTACTAATCATAAGGGGTTATCCAGTAATGGACTATTATTTGGGGACCTTTACAATGACATTAAAGGCTGTGTTGGATATGAATGATAGTGGATTTTTGTCATTTATTGAGGACATGGTATGTACCATAAAATGTACTAAATATTGACATGCTGCTGCTGCTGTTTCATTCTTCTTTGTTCTTATTTTTGCATTATCTTTTTTTTTTCCCCCAAGATGGAGTCTTGCTCTGTCGCCCAGGCTGGAGTGCAATGGTGTGATCTTGGCTCACTGCAGCCTCTGCCTCCCAGGTTCAAGCAATTCTTCTGCCTCAGCCTCCCGAGTAGCTGGGATTACAAGCATGCGCCACCACGGCCCGCTAATTGTTTTTATTTTTAGTAGAGAGGGGATTTTGCTGTGTTAGCCAGGCTGGTGATCACCTCAGGTGATCCATCCGCCTTAGTCTTCCAAAGTTCTGGGATTACAGGCGTGAGCTACCCTGCCTGGCCACATTATTTTCTTAAACCCTCCTGTCAACTCTCAGTTTCAGAGTTTGGGATTGAGGCAAAGGGTAATAGTGATTTGGAATTATTGCTTGTGCAAAGGAGTAATGATGTAAGGAGGGAATAACTAGCAAGACCTAACAGAGAGGTGGCATATTTTTTTTCTGTTCTGGGAAAAACATGTTGAGCTTTTGGATACGCAAAAAAAAAAAAAGTCCAAAATACTGTTATGCTAGGTCCATAAATTTCTGAATTTCTGGACTTACCATAATGTAAAAAATTGTCTTTGGGGGCAGATCTCCAGAGTATTACAGTGTTAAGAGTACTCTAGTTAGGGAAGGTTCTGGGCTTCCTGAAGAAAGCCGGGTGTGGAGGACTCCTACATGGCCATGAAGGAGGGAGAAGAAAGTCAGCAAGGCCCTGCCAGGGCAGAAGCATGGCTGCTGGAATCCAAAAGCAGTGGATACTTGATGTTGGGTGTTGTGTTTTCTTTGCCTGCCTTCGATCAGTTTTTGTTGAAGACTACAGAATGGTCTTAGCTTTGTTTGGGGGAACTAAAGGAAAGATTTGCGGCCACTTTTCTGTGGAGTCACACAGAGAAGGGGACCGTTGCCTAACAAGAGGTGGCAAGCACAAAGGGCATGCAGTTGTGGAATCTGAGAATTTGGGGTGGGAAGTCTGACGAGAGGCAGATAAATTTCACCTGTCTTTCAGGATGGTAAAGGTTAGTTTTGAGAAGGTTGGTTGCAGTGAGAAGTGTTGGAGAATTTGGGAATGTTAAGCTCATCGTTATTGAAATCAGAAGAATTAAACTGACTTTTTTCAAAATGCAGCACTGGGAACTTGGGGGCTGGACAGTGAAGCAAGGTCAGCTGAGGATGCTTACTCTATTTAAGACAAAAAAGTTACTGTAAAGTGATTTCATACTGATGGGAGAGGATCTGTGATACTAGAAGGTCCTAAAGGTATTTTTTCCCTGGTGCCAGAGACAGGAATTACAGTGTGAGCGTCTAGTCCACGTGGATGACAAGTCCCACGAGGCTGTGAAGTGCTTTCTTCAGTCACTGGATCTGCAGCCCTAAAATCTCGAAATGTTGCCCATTCTGTTTCTTTTTCTTCTCTTCACTTTTTTTTCTGACACTTTACATCTTTCCTCAAACTGGGTGAAAATTTAATAATACAAATAAGTAAACCACAAGAAAAGAGCCTGTTCAAACTGTCTACAATAGATTAAGAATAATTGTAAATGTTTTCATTGCTGATGACTCACAGTAAATCCTTGTTTATAGCTTAGTTCCCCACAGCCATGTACATTTGGGAATGCACTATAGTCAAACTCAGCCCTAATTCCATTCAAGACTGACCTGGACACCCTTTGCTGTTAGTGTGGATAGGCACAGACTCTGAGGGTCTTGCCCAAGCTATATAAATTCTTTGGTGGCATGGAACATCTGAGCCCTAAGGATGGCAGACCTTACAGGAGGCATCACATGCTGCCTAAAATTCTGTTAAGTAGGGAGCTTAGAAATGAGGCTATGGAACCTGGACCAAGGAAAAACAGTCATTGCATACCTGCTAAATAGAAGGTGCACTTTTAGCTGCAGAAATCCTGCTCTCATGCAGTTTATTATAGGAATGAGAACATATAAAAGGCTCTAACAAAAGGTTTCCTCCCAGCCTGGGAAACATACTGAGACCCTGTTTCTACAAAAAATAAAAAATTAGCTAGGCATAGTGGCACACACCTATAGTCCCAGCTACTCTGCAGGCTGAGGTGGGATTGCTTGAGCCCAGGAGTTCGAGGCTGCAGTGAGCCTCAACAATTATGATTGAAATTCATTCAGTAATCATTCATTTATGAATAATTAGTATGGACAAGACAGAATTTTAGGTATTGATTTAGGTATTGTCAGCCTTCAGCATGGTCGACAGAGTAAGACCTTGTCTCTAAAACAAATTAAAAAAGGTTTCCTTCTCGCCCTCTTGGTCTTACCCTTCAGTCCCATGGCTTTACATTTATTTGGGTTGATTACTCCTGATTTCTATTTCCAGCCCGTTTCTCTGCTTTGAACTCCTAGATTCATGTATGTAAACACTTGTTTGCCATCTTCTCTTGAATGACTAAGAGACGTCTTAAATGTAACATGTCCAAAATTTAACCTGTCTTTCCTTATAAACCTCTTTCTTTCACAGTTTCCATACCCTCTGGTTGTTCAGGCCAAAAACTTCGAAGTCATTCCTGACTCCACTTTTACACACAAATCATTTTTGTCAGTACATCCTGCCTGCTGTACCTTCACTATATGTATGTAGAATCCAACCTCCACTGCTGGCACACTGGACCAAGCCACGTTGTCTCTCAACTGGATTATTCCAGTAGCCATTTAACTTCTCTTTCTTTCACTTTGCTCCCACCCCAGTCTGTTATCAATATAGCAGTAAGAATGATTCTTTTAAAACATCATATCAAGTCTTATTCCTCCTTTGCTCAAAACTCTCCACTTGTGGCCAGGCGTGGTAGCCTCACACCTGTAATCCCAGCACTTTGGGAGGCCAGGGTGAGAGGATTACTTAAGCCTAGGACTTCAAAACCAGTCTGAGCAACATAGAGAGACCCCATTTAAAAAAAAAAAAAAAAAATGCCAACTCTCCTATTGCTTTTCCATCTCAGAGTAAAAACACCATTAGCTACCAGTTCAGTCTTCATCCTGATATCTTCTTATCTCCATCCCTCTCTACTCTGGTCACATGTGCCTTCTTGCCTTCCTTTGGACACAGTAGTCTTTGTACTTGCTGCTTACTCAGGCTGAGATGGTCTCCGTAAGTAACCACATGACTTGTTCACCTCACTGAGCTCTTGTCTGATCATAATATTTAAAATTACCCCCTACATCTGCTCAGTGTTACCTGTCTACTTGCGTGCGTTATCTTAGTTTCCTCCAAAACACTTATGACCATTGGCTGCTTGGATACATACACCAAGAGAGATCTGTGTATATTTAAATTTATGTCTATACTTCTCTAGAGTGAAAGATCCAGGAAGATGCAGAATTTTGTTTCCTGCTGTATCCTCAACACCTAGAAAAAACGGTAGCCTATTTTAGGTGATTGTTAAATAGATCAAATTAATGAATAAAGATTCCAAACGGTAAATGTACCAAGAGGAGAAGCAGAAGAACCTAAAAACAGCATCATAGTTTGTCCCCTAAAGGGTGTATAATACATTCTATTTGATTATATATTTTTAAAGTGAAAAATAGAGATGTTTTTAAAAAGCAAAATACATTTGTTTCAGTAATAAAGCAGTTTTTAAATTAAATCAAAAATTCTAAATTAGGACTTTCAGAAACTACTTCAAAGCACACTCTTACAGGAATGTAACTTAAAAAGGAAAGAAAGAAAAGTTAGGTCTGTGTAAGCATCATCTTAGCTGAAAGCCAGTGCCCATGTGGAAAATCAGTAAAACCAAAGGAGATACAGAATCTTCTTTTTCTCCTGTGCCTCTTGTAATGGAAGATAAATCATCTGTAGTTCAATTTGATCTTTGTTCTTTTGGCGGGAAGGAAAGCCAAGTGTTTTTAATTGTCTCTGTATCAATATGACATTAATTAAAGCATCACTTGGTTGCATTTGATGAGATGGCTTCTTAATTTCATTTGTCAGATCCTGGTAAACTTCTGAATCATAAAAATTATATTTAGCATACAGCATCCTTATTTTTACAAATCTCATTCTAATTATTTACAAAATTGGTAATCCTTGTATTGTTTCTAACACAGGTTCTTTCACTTGGGCATTTCAGAAACTAGTAAAATAAAATTTCACAAAATAAGAGCACTAACAGGCAGCTTCAACTTTTTATGTATTCTGTCATCATAGTCAGCATTGTTTCTTAAAAGAAAGAACACTTTTAACACCTAAAAATAGAAAAGATAATTTTAGAATAAAAGACAGCTTTGTTGTCCTTATTTGTATCATTTTACCTTGGACTGCAGATTGTGCTGCCACTGGTCTACAGTCCGGAATTTGGGACTGGTTGACCTGTGATATGATTCACATTTAACAAGAATGGCATATTGAATATAATAAAATTGAACGAGATTGCTTAGAAAAGAATACCTAGTAAAGATAGTGATCACAGAAGGCCTTCGAGGACATTTTCAGGTTACCAAAATAATAGTTACTCAAAAAAATTTTTCAGGAAAAGCTAAAATTGTTTCAGAAATAAGCATAGTTAAGAAATTAGCTTTAATATTATTTTAATATCCCCATATTCTTATTGCATAGTAAGAGCTAACCTTTATTGAATGTCTGTTGCCTGTCAAGCACTGTGTTAAACACTTCTTACATGGATTAGCTATTTAATTCTAACAACTCTATGAGGTAGATAATGTTACTAATGAAATTAATTTGATCGTATACATTTTTTCCATATGAAATAATTAACATCGTTGAATTATAAATCTTGGATGACAGTATAAATGGTATGGTAGCATCTTAATAAGACTACTCAAAATGAATGAGGATTAATATTTCAAGCAATAAAATAGCTTGCTAACCTTGATTCTGTCACACCCCAGCACTATTATGTTTCACCCCTTGCATCTATTCAGGCTTTCAGCCTTGACAGTTATGATTGAAATTCATTCAGTAATCTTTCATTTATGCATAATTAATATGGACAAGACAGAATTTTAGGTATTGAGGGATTTTATGTCTGTGTGTGTGTGTGTATACACACACATGTATGTTTAATATGCTGGGGTTTCTGTTTTCAAGGAGTTTACTATAATCTAGTTGGATAAAGAAGCTTTTCTTCATGAGCATGAAGAAAAGCTCACAGTTCTGAGGTTAAATTATGTGAGATAAAACATGAAACAAGTCTGCACAAGACTGCTTAAGGCCCAGATCCAGGCTGCTACTTGTTTCATATAACCCATGATTTAAGACTGGTTTTTGTGTTTTACGAATTGTAAAACAAAACAAACAACAACAAAGAAGAATGTGTGATAGAGACTTTATGGCCCAGAATATCTAAAGTATGTACTCACTGGCCATTTAGAAAAACAGTTGTCTATAGAATTAGTGCAATTAGAAGACTGTGTGTATAAAGTGTGTTTGGTGGACTGGTGTGGTCTAGGAGGACCTTATAGAGAAGCTAGAGTTAATATGGGACTGTAATTGAAATTGGCAGGAAAAGGAGCAGGATCTGCAAAGATGGATGAGGTATGAATTCTATAGTATATCACGCAGATTATCTGAACACTTTGGTTGGCTGCTGTTGGTTATGTTTCTTTGGGAAAGTTTTTGTGTCATTGATTGCTTGGTTTTTACTTTATTCTTTTGTCTCCCCTTGCATGTTTCATACTTGTATTTTCCCCTTCTATAAAATGATTACAATTCATATATTGTTCCATTCTTTGTGGCCTTCTATGATCTGATCTTAACCTATCTTTCTAATCTCGTATACCACTGCGGCACACGATAACATGGAAAAGGAAATTGTATATGTATGTTAAATACTGGTATTTTTAAAAGAATAGTTTTAACAAAAGGGCAGTAAGACACTCTTTAAAGGAAGGGTTAGCAAACTATTTCCATAGAGGACCCAGTGGTAAATATTTTTGGCTTTGCAGCCAGGTATTCAGCTCTGCTGTTGTATCAGGAGAGCTGCCATAGACATTTGTAAATATGTGAATGAATGAGTGTAGCTGTGCTCCAATAAAACTTTATTTATGGATATCAGGTAGCTGAACACATTTGGCCCACAGGCCATGGTCCCTGCAGTAGGATATTTCTAGGTACTTAGAAGTACTTTGGTTTCTTTTTTCTTTTTTTTTAAGAGAGTCTCGATCTGTCGCCCAGGCTGGAGTGCAGTGGCACGATCTCAGCTCACTGCAATCTCCACCTCCTGGGTTCAAGCGATTCTTGTGCCTCCTGAGTAGCTGGGACTACAGGCGTGCGCCACCAGACACCAGCTAACTTTTGTATTTTAGTAGAGACGGGATTTCACCATGTTGGCCAGGCTGATCTCAAACTCCTGGCTTGATGAGATCCGCCTGCCTTGGCCTCCCAAAGTGCTGGGATTACAGGTGTGAGCCACCATGCCCAGCCTAAGTACTTTGAATGTCAATAGTACTGGTTCTCTTTCTAAATATACTTTTTAAAAATTATCAAAAGAGCCAGGAGTGGTGGCTCCGGCACTTTGGGAGGCAGAGGCGGTATTATCGCTTGAGCCCAGGAGTTCGAAACAAGCCTAGGCAACATAGCAAGACACCATCTCTATTAAAAAAAAAAAAAAAAAAAAAAAAAACTATCAAAAAATAAATACACGTAAAAAATCAACCGTACAAAAGGGATTATAGTGAAAAGTAGATCATCCAGCCATGAGCTCTACTCTCTTACCCTCTCTGAGGCAACCATGGCTATGAGTTTCTTAGATACCTTTTCAAAGTTTACTCTCCATGTATAAGAACACACACAAAGGATCTTGGTAATAGCAAACACTGTTCTGTATCTTCCTTTTTTTGTATGAATATACACACAGACATACTATCTTGTTAATGCAAATAGTGTAAAATATACAGTTGTTTATGTTAATTCCTTCATTTCTCAGTATGTCTTGAAGACCTATGCCTTTACCTCAGGCTCAGTTTTTTTTACTGAATTAACAGTATTTCATTTGATATGCATGCCCTACTGTGTTTGAACTAGTAATTAAGGATATTTTAAATGTTTTTCCATTGCTAACCTTGTAACATTGATTGTTCTGTTTAGTGTCATTTTTGAGACATTAGCCTCTCTTCCTTTCAATTCAGAGTACTACCAACACCATTTGTATACATGCATGTGCCTATGATGTAAGATATTTTGGCTCCCTAATGGAATGAGTGCATATTTCTTTCACTCAGGAGGCAGCAAAATGTAGCCTACTGGGGCTTCATTTGGGGTCACTTTGTATTTCACCATCTTTGAAGAAGGAGTAAGGAAATTTTTCTGGCCTTCCTATTCCCCATTCCTAAATTAAAGGCAAAAATCCTTTGAAGTATCAAGGCTCAATTTCTCTCACATCCTGTTTCTAGGTTTCTCATTCTCCTGATTTAATAATCATGGGAGCTGAGTGGGAGAAGGGAATAAAGAGGGATTCCCCATGAGGAAAGAGGAGGAAAGGATACTTGCATTCATTATGTGAAAGTTTGTCACCACCCACCCACTCCCTTGTGATTTATTCCGTACAGCACCACCGCGGTCCAGATATATAGCAGGTGTAGCATGTGGAAGAAAGCTGTTGACTTGAATTCTTTCTGTTGCTTTCAGTTGCCTAGACCTGGAGCAGTGTTCTCTTAAGGTGCTGGAGCCTGAAGGAAGCCCCAGCTTGTGTCTGCTGAAGTTAATGGGTGAAAAAGGTTGCACAGTCACAGAATTGAGTGATTTCCTGCAGGCTATGGAGCACACTGAAGTTCTTCAGCTTCTCAGCCCTCCAGGTAGGTTTGGTTCTTAGGAGTTCGTGGAGCCAAACTTAGAAGAAAAATCTCTCTTTTTGACCAGGTGAATGGTGTGAAGTATTTTTGGAAAATGTAAATGTGTAGGGCCTTGTTTGCTTTCCCAGGTTGAGACTAAAGGGCGCATAAAAAGCAAATGCAGCGCATGAATATTGGTTGGGTTGTGGTTGAAGAAACCAGCTACATGAGACATTTTTGAGATAGTTGGAAAAATCTGAATGTAACTACATATTTGACATATTAAGTAATTATCATATGATAATGATGCTATAGGAGAATGTCCTTTTTTTTAAAAGGAGATGCATTTTAAAGTATTTAGGGAGAAGATTCCTATAATGTGCATTGGAATAGTGCAGCCAAAAAAATGAACATATATTTAATCCTATATATCTGTATAGATGAGGTAAAGCAAGTATGACAAATGTTTAAGTTTTTTTTGCTGCAGTGAGGCTTTTGAATGTTGAAATGGTATACATCAAAACCACGTAGAACTCAACCTTATCACCTTATGAGTTTTTCCTGAATTACCGACACTGGGTGAGGCTTTGCACTTCCCACATCAGGTGAGGCTTAGGAAACAGTCCTTCTTCTCCATTCAGCTCCTCTCTTCTCAGCTGCAGATAGAGTTGGTCTACAGCAGTGGTGGGAGGCAGGAGGGACATGCCATCGAAGCTGCCTGGTTGTGGCAGCACTGCAGGCCCCCTTCCTTACCCGGGGGTCCAGTGGCCATTATTTGTCCCACCGGAAGCAGAGAGGCTGGTTGAACTTGGAAGGGCAGTGGACAAAGGACCTGATGCACTCTATTTTACGTGGTTTTGATGTATACCATTTCATTATATAACCAGCTTGGTTATGATGTATTTTTAAGTTAACATGAGGAACTTAAAACTATAATTGAGATGTTATTTTTTATTGTTAGTTGTGGGATAGGGAATTAGGAACACATGGTATAGTGGTATGCTGTCAGTTACATGTACCAGAAACCCCAACTCAAATAGACCTAATAAAGAGAATACATTTCTCCTTCTGACTGAAAAGCTTAGAGCTGGTTTGGCTTCAAGAGAATCAAGGAACAATCCTGTTCTCAAGGAGTTGGTTGGTTTTTGTCTTTGCTCTTCCTTTCTTGGCATTGGCTTCCTTCCACGACTGACTTTCCACATAGCCCAAGATGTTTGCTGGCTGTTTCTGGGCTCTTCATTCTCGTCCCAGCAAAACCCAGAGAGTTCATCTGGTTAACTAGCTTCGGTCACATGCCTAACTCTAAACCTGTCACTGTGCCAAGGAGATGGAATGTGCTGACTCGCCTGGCTTGAAGCCAGGAGTGGAGTTGGGTTGAGTCAGCTTTCCTGGAACCACATGGATCACCAAACAAAACTGGAACTATTAGAAGGAAAAAGGAAGCAGCAGATACTGGGGAGGTAACTAGTTTTCTATTTGTAGTTTACTGCAAATGGAAAGGGCCCTGGATTATAAATAAGGAGACTTGGACTCCCAGTCATCCCTGCTTTACAAGGCCCGCTGTAGGTGGTAAAATAGGCCTCTGATAAATGCCCTATGAATGTGACACACACTGTATTGGATGCTTGCCCTCTGTTTCCCAGAGCCTCTTCGTACCAACAGGGCTGGGGTGGGAATAAGTAGCTGCTAATGCCACCCTCCCAAATGCAACCGTTGACTGGCACCAAACAGTAAACTTTCTTTTTTAAACCTGGCCCATTACTGATAGAAACAGTAGACTTCCTAAAGTGGTATTTATTAATTATTGTATTGCTGGTACCTGAAGCAGCACCCAGGAGTTGTGACATTTGAAATCTACCAGTCTAGGTTTCATGCTGGTAAAGTCCAAGTTCTCATACTTAGTAAAGTCTCATACTTAGTAAAGTCTACTTTTACTTACTTTAGTAAGTTCTCATACTTTATGGAATACTAGGGCCTCTGAAAGCTTAGGAAACCTTTCTGGGAAGTAAATATAACATGTATTTCATTCTCTTTTTCAATAATTATGCTTAATTACTCTAACCATTGTTTGCCAAGTCTATAAAATGAACATAAGTATTCTCTGCCTCGCAGAGTTATAGGAGCTACATGAGATGATGCTGTGTTGAATTTCATCTATACAATGACAGGGGCCTCATATCTCTTTTGATTTGTGTTGTGATCACTGGCCTGAGATCTAGGGTTTCGGAATTTTTTTAAGGTTCCCATATGTGAAAGCGGGCTTGACTGAAATTGAGTCGTATATTTATTTAGGTATAACAATTTGCCTGAATCTTTTAAATAACATTATATTTTTATTTTTGACAGGCCAGCGACTAATAAAGTGCTACCCTAATAAACATTAGTAATCTTCCTTTGAAAAATCCATTTTTGCTCATTGTGTTTTTTTCCAAATAGGATTAGCACTTTTCTATCAATTTTCCCCAGTGCAGATTATCCTGATATTTGGCTTACAGGCTTTCTCAAGATTATCTTATAGGGCTTTTTTGCATTTGAGGAGAGAATAGGAAAAGGAAAGCAGTTTGTTTTTCTCTTTTTGTTTTTAATTTTCTCTTCAGTCCATTTGTGAGCTGTAGGGTAATATTGTTTGTTTTGTTTTTTAAATATTTTGTGAGAAATGGTCTTGCTCTGTCTCCCAGGCTGGAATGCAGTGATATGATCTTGGCTCACTGCAGCCTCTACCTCCCGAGGCTCAAGCAATCCTCCCACCTCAGCCTCCTGAGTAGCTGGGACTACAAGCACGCACCACCCAGCTGATTTTTTTTTTATTTTTGGTAGATACGGAGTTTCGCTATGTTGCCCAGGCTGGTCTTGAACTCCTGGGCTCAAGCAATCCACCTGCCCTGGCCTCCCAAAGTGCTGGGATTACAGGCAGGAGCCACCGCCCTGTTTCTATATTACCACTTGTGCACTTTTTCTGTGAGGTTTTATGTCATGTTAGCCATGTAATATCCTTAGGAATTGGTTGTTGCCTGAATGTTAGTTATTGATTTAACAGTAAATATTTTGGGATCTAATAAAGCTCAGTAATTTTAGGAAGAAGTAATTAATTTGTTAGCTTATTATCTAGCATCTAGTATGAACAATCTAAGATTTACTCTTTTTTTTTTTTTTTTTTGAGGTGGAGTTTCACTCTTCTTGCCCAGGCTGGAGTGCAGTGGTGTGATTTTGACTCACTGCAACCTCCGCCTCCCGGGTTCAAGCAATTCTCCTGCCTCAGCCTCCTGAGTAGCTGGGATTACAGGCATATGCCACCATGCCTGGCTAATTTTGTAGTTTTAGTAGAGATGGGGTTTCTCCATGTTGATCAGGCTGGTCTCGAACTTCTGACCTCAGGTGATCCACCCGCCTCGGCCTCGCAAAGTGCTGGGATTACAGGTGTGAGCCATTGCACCCAGCCGACTTATTCTATTTATACATAGTAGAATAAAGAAATATAAGAATTATAGAGAATAATTTTAATATTTTAATAAAGATATTGAGAATAAAAGCTACTGTAATTATATTAAGAAGATAAGCTCTGATAGAATCAACTTAATTGGTGGTTTGCCTCATGCATTCAGTAAAGTTTACTGCGTTGCAGTGCCTTTGCTGTGCTAGGCATTATGCTAGGCACTGTGAGTTTAGAGATGAATAAAGCAATAGTTTCCACCTGCTGATAGGTCATAGTTTAGTAGGGGAGACAAATATGTAAAAGATCATATCCAAGACAGTTGTAAAAAATATATATATAGTAAGTTTATCTGATCTCCAGTTTTCCCTCTTTGCTATATTCTTGAGTCTTAGTGAAAATACAAAATAGAAATATTCTAATGTTTTCTCTTTTTTGCGTTAATACTATTTCATAGAAGGACATTACTTCTTATTCCGCAGGAATTCTGATGATTTTTCTCTGTCCTTACAGAGAGAAGCCTGGTTTGGGTTGTCCTGTGAACTGGCCTTTGAGGTCTAAATGCAGGGAGAAGGGGAAACTTTAGATTTCTTTTGATTAAATGAGAAACTATAGTCTTACGTTGCCATATTCTGTTCCAAGTGATGGTTCCAACTACAGTCAGAGGTAGCTCTGAGAGGTAACTATCATGTGGAGTTTCTCTGTCTTTTGAGAAACTGACCAAGTTTCTTTTCTGAATTTGTTTTGGTGCCCAGAAATAGCTAGGGCAGTATCCACGCATCTCTAAGTAGAACAGTTTCTGTGATGAGGAGCCAGCTTCAGCAGTCACTCAGCATGAAGTCTGAGTGTAAACTCCCTCTGGAATTATAATTTTATCTATTTTCTGAAGGAGCCTCAGAGGATCGAGGTTTACTCTCTGTTGCTTTCTCTCTGGTCAAGCATTTCCACTGCACATGGGTTGGCCAACTTGCCCCTCAGTCTGCTCTTACTTGAATTATATGATAGAGAAATTGCTTCTAGTTTTTAACGAGTGGATGGTGTTCATCCCATTTTCCAGCGCTAGTAAATTGTTTCCCTACTTTTATTCCTTTGCTCATCTCAGTGGGAACTGGAGAACGGGGTTAAATGAATGTGTTGAAATGGTTTTGAACCAAAGGTCTGTAATGATTTTTTTTTAGATCTTATTTAAGTTTCAAAGACTGATTCCAAAGCGACCAATATTGACATCTGTGTTATTGGCAAATGCAGATAGACTCAGATGTGTAGTTCAAGGTGCTTTTGTTTCTTTTGTTGTTGTTGTTTGCTTGCTTTTTGAGTCTCACTCTGTTACCCAGGCTGGAGTGCAGTGGCGTGATCTTGGCTCACTACAGCCTCATCTCCCAGGTTCAAGTGATTCTTCTGCCTCAGCCTCCTGAGTAGCTGGGATTACAAGTGCGCGCCCCCACACCCAGCTAATTTTTGTCTTTTTAGTAGCGACGAGGTTTCGCCTTGTTGGCCAGGCTAGTCTCAAACTCCTGACCTCAGGTAATCTGTCCACCTCGGCCTCCCAAAGTGCTGGGATTGCAGGCATGAGCCACCACACCCAGCGTATTTGTTTCTTTTGATTTTTTTTTTTTTTTTTTTGAGACGGAGTCTTGCTGTGTCGCCCAGGCTGGAGTGCAGTGGCCGGATCTCAGCTCACTGCAAGCTCCGCCTCCCGGGTCTACGCCATTCTCCTGCCTCAGCCTCCCGAGTAGCTGGGACTACAGGCGCCCGCCACCTCGCCCGGCTAGTGTTTTGTATTTTTTTAGTAGAGACGGGGTTTCACCATGTTAGCGAGGCTGGTCTCAATCTCCTGACCTCGTGATCCGCCCGTCTGGGCCTCCCAAAGTGCTGGGATTACAGGCTTGAGCCACCGCGCCCGGCCCGTTTCTTTTGTTTTAAGTGAAAACATTGTGAGTGTAGAATTATAGGCTTCATCAGTCCTAGTTACATATATCACGAAATGGTTACCTGGAGAAGTGATGCCCTTAACCTTGAATGGGCAGACCAGAGGCTGAACAATGGGAGCTGTTCAGAGAGAACTAGCATTCTTGATGTGGGTCTCATTAAGATGAATCCCAAGTTGCTTTTCAGCTCAAGTGTTGCGATATTGCTATTTTATATCACTCTTCTTATGAAAGGTGCCTCACTGAGGGTACCTATGAGATGTCTGTGGCAGGGTCATGTGCCATCTTTTCAGTAACATCCTTTCCGTTTGCCTCTACTCCTTTTTTATTTCGTATCATTTTTTCTTAGATCCATTGTAACACATGCATTGTTATGTTTTGGCTATTAATTTTAAATTTCTAAAATAAGTGCAAAGATTGTTTAATATTATTCTTTAGTTTCTAAAATACCTTCACATTTTATCTTCACAATTCTGTGAAGCGACAGAACAGTACTATTGTGAACATTTAAATTTTAACCAACAAACATTTATATGGAAAATGAGATCTCCAAAAGTTATCATTTGGCCAAAGTCACAGTTATTAACAAAGGTGGGGATTAAAAACCAGATCTGCTGCCCCTGACCTGAACTCCATGCCATTGCCATTATGCTAGGAAATTTCTGAATTAAGAAACTTAGTTTTGTATTATTACCTCAGTTGCCTCTTTGACCCATGAACTTCAATTTTTTTCTTCTTGGCAACTGAAAAAGTGCTCAGAGACTGGATCTTGTTTGTAAGGGACTTTTCTTATTTCATGACCATCAGGAAATTGGCAATTATTCCTCAAAGAAAAATATCAAGAAGTGAAGAGAGAAAAAGATGGTATGGATGGGCATGAATATAAGGAAGAAGTAGAGGGAGAGAAAGGGCTGGTGAACAGGGCTGAAGGAGTATCTTTCTGGGTGTGGAGTGTTGAGGGGAGTCTCAGGCAATGTAACAGGATAAGGAATGTGACGTGGGAGACTAGATTTAGCTACAATCTATACAAATTTCAGTTGACATGTAAGAGAAACATGTGGACGTACTTTGTATAATGCGGTGGGAGGGACACACATGGACCTACTTTGGTTATATAGTGGGGGAAATTGTTAGAGGAAGAGGAATGATATTTATTTGGGCACGCTGTGGGGCATGTAGGTACTCTCTGTGATAGCGTAGAAGATTGCAGAGTAACTTTGAGGATGAGTTTTAGATGGAAGTTGATGAAAATTTTTGTTTGTTTCATGGCCTCTGAAAGTAGATGAACTTCAGTGTACGGAATAGATCTGTTTCTGGAAAAAGTATTTATTGATAAACTGCATCAACATTTAAATGTGTTGTGAGAGAGAATAACTTCAAGGGAAGCTATGATGTGTCCTTTTGTCAAAAATTATCCTATCTTTCTTATTCCAGCAGAGTTTTAAATTTTTGTTTTATTGCTTAGTAGCATGTACTTGTTTATCAGCATATGTGTGTGTAGTTGAAAGCACGATCCTTGGTTCCATCGTACCTAGTCACATTCTCCCAGGGTTACAGGAAATCAAGTAACTTCTCTGACTTCTTTGTAGATGTTATCTGACAAATATGCTTGTTTGCCAGGAAGCTGTGTGTTCACCGTTTAAAATAGAACTTTCATTTGTGTGCCTTCATACAGCCTACGTAGCACTATACCATATTCTTTTTTTTACCTTTGTTCAGCACCTTCTCACTAGTGGGTGCTGCATTGGGGTGGCTAAGGGTTGACCATGGGTCCCTGTCGCACAAGGCTTTGTGGGAGGAAGGAAATTTGTGTGGTTAAAACATGGGAGGTATTGCAACTAATTTTCTTGACTATTCACCAGGGGTGGTTTCCAAATCACATTTTGCCTTTCAATTCTCAGTCTTTGAAGCAATAAATTGTGTATATATTTTATACACACACACACCCCCTTGCTTATTAATAAAGTTGTTGGTGCAGGACAGGCTTATAAACTGTGAATTTAGATGTACATTAAAAGCCACTTTGTATGGCTGGGCGCGGTGGCTCAAGCCTGTAATCCCAGCACTTTGGGAGGCCGAGACGGGCGGATCACGAGGTCAGGAGATCGAGACCATCCTGGCTAACATGGTGAAACCCCGTCTCTACTAAAAAATACAAAAAAAAAAAAAAAACTAGCCGGGCGAGGTGGCGGGCGCCTGTAGTCCCAGCTACTCGGGAGGCTGAGGCAGGAGAATGGCATAAACCCGGGAGGCGGAGCTTGCAGTGAGCTGAGATCCGGCCACTGCACTCCAGCCTGGGCAACACAGCGAGACTCCGTCTCAAAAAAAAAAAAAAAAAAAAAAAGCCACTTTGTCTTGGCCCAGCATGGTGGCTCACACCTGTAATCCCAACACTTTGGGAGGCTGAGGTAGGAGGATCCCTTGAGGCCAGGAGTTCTGGGCAACATATGAGGCCAACCTGGACAATGTAGTGAGACCCTGTTTCTACAAAAAAATAAAAATAGTACTAATTTTAAAAATCACTTAGTCTTGTGTCCCACACAAAGGAAGGATAACTTTTAGAACCCGGCCATGTGGTCCCTTTCCAGTAGTCACCTACTTCTTTGTAAAATACTCGAGAGGAAAAACCCTTTCCATCATTCTTGTCTCTTATCTCCTTGTATAGTGGCAGAGAATATTTGCCATGGTATATATTCATGAGCAGTGTCCTGGTGTGGGATTGCTCTTTGTGTGATATACTTTCTCAGTAAGATAGGCTCACTGTGGCAGAAAGCAGATTACCATGGGAGATATATTGAGAATCACCAAGAGGCCAGGCATGGTGGTTCACTCCAATAATCCCAGTGCTTTGGGAGGCTGAAATGGGGTGGATTGCTTGAGCCTAGGAGTTCAAGACGAGCCTGGGCAACATGGCCAAACCCTGCCTCTACAAAAAATGCAAAAAGTAGCCAGGCATGGTGATACACACGCTTAGACCCAGCTACTGGGGGGCTGAGGTAGGAGGATAGCTTGAGCCCAGGAGGTTGAGGCTGCAGTGAACCCTGATCATGCCACTGCACTCCAGCCTGGGTGACAGAGCAAGACCCTATCTCAAAAAAACAAAAAAAGAATCAGAATCACTGAGAAAGCAAAGCATAAGGGTTTAAAACCTTTAAAAGGCAGGAAAACCTAGGTTTGCATCCTGGTTCTGCCATTTTACAATGTAAAAAAAAAACAAAAAACAGTCTCAGTTTAATTTAGCCCAGGTAATCTGGGTGACCTTCTGCAAATTATGTACCTCATTTTCATCGTAACATATATGTAAGTAGTATCTACCTTATGTGGTTATTTCAAAGGTTAGTGATAAAAATGCCTGGTACATGTAAAGCAGTAACTTGCTGCTGTAGTAATTTCTAGTATTATTATGTATATTCAACAAACACATGTTGAACACCCACTAACACCAACTGCACTGCCATGTGCTGGGCACAATTCTAGGTGCTGAATGAACTGGTGACTAAGACCGTCAAGGTCCTTGCTCTCATGGAGCTTCTATTTTAGTACCTAAGATGAACAGTAAGAAACAAGGATTTTAGAAAGTGAAGGACACTGAACTGGGTGAATGTAATAGATAACTGTGGGGGTGGGAAGGTACCTAATTTAGAGACATTTCCCAGAGAAGCTGGTGATAATTTAGTAAGAAACCTGGATGATGAGGAAAGGGCCTGCCATGAAACAGTAGAACAGTGGGAGCCAGTGGGGTGGTGGTTGTGGGGGATGGCAGAGCAGAGCTTGTCGGGGGGAACCCAGCAGAGGACTGGTAAGTGGAAAGCAGAAAAGAGCTTGGCTTGTGGAAGGAAGGAGGCCCAGTACGGCTGGAGCTTGGTGAGCCTGGAGGAGAGCGGGAGGGGCCAAAGGAGGGAGCAGTTCGTGGAGGACTTTGTAGCCCTGGTAAGGAATTTGGATTTTTTATTCTAAGTACAGGCACACTTTGTTTTATTATGCTTCACTTTATTGCACTTTGCAGGTACTTCATTTTTTACAAGTCGACAGCTTGCGGCAACCCTGTGTCTAGCAGCTGTCAGTGCCATTTTTCCAACAGCATGTGCTTACTTCATATCTCTGTGTCACGCTTTGGTAATTCTTACAATATTTCGAACTTTTTCATTATATCTGTCATGGTGATCTGTGATCGGTGATCTTTGATGTTACTACTGTGATTGTTGGTGCGTGGAAAGATGGCGGCATCCAGGTGGCGGTCTTAAGAAGACCAGATCAGTATGGTGTTGGCATTGGGGACTGCTAGGCAGGCACTGGCTAGCTCCAGGCAGCTCAACCTTGGGGGCTTCGGGGCCCCGAGACGTGGAGTGGGGCCCCTGTAAGTGGGGCATGCACTCCATGTGGAAGCCAGAGCGTTCTCCCCTGGATGGAGTGTATGAGATCCCTGGACTGGAGCCCATCCCCTCCGTGGGAAAGATGTACTTCACGCCCGGGCTGCCACCGCTGATCTTCCTGCCCTGGGACCCTGGCTACAAACACCCAAACTTCTGCTCACCCCCTGTTCATGACCCTGGGACCCTGACTCGAAGCCTCCAAAGTTTTGCTCAAGCTCCATTCACAAGCAGCCACTATACAAAGACGAGGCGTGCTATGTCTTTCACCAGCCTTGCCGCCTTCTCAGGGGTGTCAAGCAGGCCCTCTGGCTTACCAAGGCCAAGTTAATAGAATGCCTTCCTGAGAAAGTACTTAGCCTTGTTGATGATACAGGGAACCACATAGAGAACCAAGATGAGTGTCTTTTGAATTTGATCTCTCATGCCTGTCTCTGGCACTGTACTGAGGACATCCTCAGGAGAGAGGCCTGCTGTCCGGTCATTGTAGACAGTCTGATACGGTTGTGTAAGTCTCCGATTCTCAGGCATCCTTCTCTGGCCAGGCATATTTGTGCCCAAAACTCCACGTTATCCACCACCTGGAATTGAGTCTCTTCTTCAGGGTCATGGTTCTAGTGGAGACCGCTGAGTGCCAAGGATCCTCTGTCCCCCTCATCTCCTCCAGAGAAGAGGTTGAAGCTACTAAAAATTATGTTCTTGAGACCTTCTATCGCCAACCCCCCTCCCCACTGATCTTCAGGAATGCAATGTTTATGATGTGGAAGATGGCACAGGATTCTGGGAGGGCTATCCTTACCCCTATCTCCATATCCTATACTTCCTGGAGAAAGCCAGTTTACAACCACATAGCCTTCAACCAGATCAGCTGTGAGCCAAGATGATCCTGTTTGCTTTTGGCATTGCCCTGGCTCAGGCCCAGCTCCTCTATGGGAACGACACCAAGATCTTGGAGCAGTCCGTGGTTGTGCAGAGTATATGCACAGACAGACGTGCATTCCATTTCCTGGTGTTACAGTTGAACACCACAGACCTGGCCTCTGACAAGTGTGGCAAGAGTTTGGTCTGGATGGAATCATACCAGCTACTCTCAGCATTTTTGGTGTCTCCCAGTGATCAAAAAGAAGGTGGGGCCGGGCCCAGTGGCTCCCGCCTGTAATCCCAGCACTTTGGGAGGCTGAGGCAGGTGGATCACAAGGTCAGGAGATTGAAACCAGCCTGGCTAACAGTAAAACCCCATCTCCAGTAAAAAAAAAAAAAAAAAAAAAAAAAAAAAAAAAAAAAAAAAAAAAAATTAGCTGAGTGTGGTGGCACGTGCCTGTAATCCGAGCTACTCAGGAGACTGAGGCGGGAGAATTGCTTGAACCTGGGAGGCAGAGGTTGCAGTGAGCCAAGATCACGCCACTGCACTCCAGTCTGGGCAACAGAGTGAGACTCTGTCTCAAAAAAAAAAAAAAAAAAAAAAAAAAAAAAAAGGTGGTTGTGGAATGTGTTGGACTGACTGGTTTCCAGTAGGAGACATCCAGGAAGTTTTTAGCTCTGTATTTACATGGTGTTGTGTGAGCCAAGGACCACTCTGAGGCCTGAAACCCGCCTTTGCCTTCTCCCACTGAAGAGGGTCTGGGGTCCCCCTGGAGCCTCAGTGCTCATCTAGCCTGGTGGTCTCACTGACAATAAAGAGCCCTTGCATTGCAAAGGAAAAAAAAAAAAAAAACTATAATTGTTTTGGGGTGCCACAAATTATGCCCCTATAAGAAGGTGAGCTTAATTGATAAATGTCACGTGTATTCCGACTGCTCCGCCAACTGGCCATTCCCCTCTCTCGCGTGCTCTCTCTTTCTTCCTCTCCTTCTCCCTCCCGGTCCCTCTTCCTCTCCCACTTCCCCCCTCCCTCTTTGGGCTTTCCTATTCGCTGAGACACAACAATATTGAAGTTAGGCTGATTAATAACCCTACAGTGATCTCTAAGTGTTCAGGTGAAAGGAAGAGTCACGTGTCTCTCACTTTACATCAAAAGCTAGAATTGATTAGACTTAATGAGGAAAGCATATCAAAAGCTGAGATAGGCTGAAAGCTAGGCCTCTTGTGCCGGTTAACCAAGTTGCGAATGCAAAAGAAAAGTTCTTGAAGGTAACTAAAAATGCTACTTCAGTGAACACACGAATGATGAGAAGGCAAAACAGCCTTATTGCTGAGATGGAGAAAGTTGTAGTAGTCTGGATAGATCAAACCAGCCACAGCATGCCCCTAAACCAAAGCCTATTCCAGAGTGAGGCCCTAACTCTCCTCATTTCTGTGAAGGCTGAGAGAGATGAGGAAGCTGCGGAAGAAAAGTTGGTTCATGAGGTTTAAGGAAATAAGCTGTCTCCGTAACATAAAAGTGCAAAGTGAAGCAGCAGGTACTGGTGGAGAAGCTGCAGCAAGTCATCCAGAAGACCTAGCTAATGCCAGGCATGGTGGCTCACAATTGATCATGGTATCTGTAGTACGAGCACTCTGGGAGGCCAAGGCAGGAGGATTGCTTGAGCTTAGGAGTTCAATACCAGCCCCGGCAACATGGTGAAACCCCATCTTTGCAAAAAATACAAAAAATTAGCCAGGCACGGTGGTACCTCCCTGTGGTCCCAGCCACTCAGGAGGCTGAGGTGGGAGAATTGCTTACACCTGGAAGGCAGAGGTTGCAGTGAGCGAGATCATGCCACTGTACTCCAGCCTAGGTGACAGAGTGAGACCTTGTCTCAAAACAAAAAAGCAAAAAAAGATCCAGCTCATTAAAGAAAATGGCTATAATAAACAGATTTTTCAGCGTAGATGAAACAGCCTTCTGTTGGAAGAAGGTGCCATCTAGAACTTTGATAGCTAGAGAGAAATCAGTGCCTGGCTGACTCTCTTGTTAGGGGCTAATGCAGCTGACAACTTTAAAGTTGAAGCCAGTGCTCATTTACTATTCTGAAAATCCTAGGGCCCTTAAGAATGGTGTTAAAAACTGCAAAGTTTTTGTCCTGAATAACCGGATGGATGGTGGTAGGCCATAAGACTGGTTTACCATCTTTGAGATGGGGAAACTGTGGGGACTGGCAGAGGAGTAGATTTTGTGTCAGAAGGGATTTGGGTATGTGAAATTTGTAGTGGCTATAGGACATTCAAATTTAAAGCTGGGGTAGCCAAAACTCCTATATTTTTTAGGTTTATTACTTGTTCTCTTTTGTCATTGTTGCAACTTTTTTTCCTGTCACATCGAAACTTGGGAAATCAGAATCTTTGTATTTCAAAGTTGTGATGTAAAACTCTCCTGGCAGATGAATGGTAAATATGGGGACATTCGAATACAGTGTTATGAATATGCTGGCTTCAGCAAGAGTGCTTATCCCATTTTCCACCTTTCCCACCAACATGTATCACAGATTTCAGAAAGATTTTGAACTTCTCTCCTGTACTAACTTGGCCTCTACATAAAGGATTAGTGAATCAATGTCCTCCCTTGGCAAGAGTTTAAAATTCTGAGAGGCTCTACTATATTTACTAAAGATTTTCTAGGGTTTCTTGAGACTCTCCAATGTACTAGATATACAATAAATATTTACTCGTTTTTAATGTTGGTTTTATTTAGTGTCTTTGTGCTGTGACTTTCGTGAACATTTTTTTTTCCTAGAAAGTTGGGCACCTTTGATGTATTAAGCTTACTGTTATTTACACTGTTTCCTTTTTACTGGTAGTCTTGTTTTGTTTCTTTGCATTGGTGGGTGGTAGAAGAAAGACACTGTTATGAGGTCACATTCAGTATACACAAGGAAAGAAAATAAAAGTAGGTGCAGGAAATTAAGTTTTATAAATTTTAATTATCTTTTTCTTCCCTTCCTAAAAGCCAGCTAACCCAGTTTTATTTATTAAAACTTTTGCAAATGTAAACTTTTCTAGCATTGGTTTATTTTATGTCAGTTATCTATTGCTGCATAATCAATTATACCCAAGTCAGAAATGAAAAACAACAACGGTGTATTATCTCACACAGTTTCTGAGGATAGCAGTCCAGGAGTGGCTTAGCTGGGCAGTCCTGGCTGAGGGTCTCTCGTGAGGCATCAGTCAGACTCTGAGCCAGGTCTGCAGTCGTCCGAAGGTTTCCCCAGGGTTGGCGGATCCTCTTCTCAGATGGCTCGCTCGCAGGTGTTGTCAGGAGACCTCATTTCCTCACTGGCTGTGGCGGGAGGTCTGTTTCTTTCCACAGTGATATGGTTTGCCTGTATTCCCACCCAAATCTCATCTTGAATTCCCATGTGTTGTGGGAGGGATTCAGTGGGAGGTAATGGAATCATGGGGGCAGGTCTTTCCCTGCTGTTCTTGTGATAGTGAATAAGTCTCATGAGAGCCGATGGTTTTATAAGGGGGAGTTTCCCTGCACAAACTTTGTTCTCTTCTCTTGTCTGCCGCCGCGTGAGACATGCCTTTCACCTTCCACCATGATTGTGAGGCCTCCCTAGCCACATAGAACTGTATATCTATTAAACTTCTTTCTTTTGTAAATTGCCCAGTTGTGGATATGCCTTTATCAGCAGCGTGAAAATGAACTAATACTCTTACCACTTGGGCCTCTCTGCAGGGCTACCTGAATGGCCTCCTGCCATAGTCATGTGCTTCCCTGGGGCTAGTGAGTGAGAGAGAGGCAAGAGAAGGAGTGGGGGTGTTGCATTATTGACTAGGATTTTCTTCCAAATTCCTGTCAAAAGTCTTCCAAGCTTCGATGTTGGCAGTTATTCCTCAAGTGAGGAATGTTTGTGTCACAGGTATATCAAATATATATCCCACTGCTCTGTTTCTGTGTCCTTCTCTTCCAAAATCGTTTCTTTTCAATGCTAAATAATAATGCAGTAATTTGAAGACATTTTCAATGGTGTTATCTTTGTCCATTGCATGCTTCCATAGTACAGTACCACAGTCTGTAATTTTTAAAGAACAGACATGTATTTTGCACAGTTACAGAGCCTGGGAAGTCCCTGATCAAGGAATCAGCTTCTGATGAAGGCTTCCTTGCTGTGTCCTCACACGGCACAAGGCAGAAGGGCAAGCAAGGAAGAACAGTTTGTCCTCACATGGCAGAAAAGAGAGAGAACCCACTCCTGCAAACCCCCTTATTACAGCGGCATTAATTCATTCGTGAGGGTACAGCCTCCCGCTAGGCTCTACCTCCCAACATTGTTACATTCGGGATTCAGTTTCCAGCTCATGAATTTGGGGGCATACATTCAGACCGTAGCAGACATTGCAACTTAACACTCGTGTTACTAGTAGTGCATGTGACTCGACTGAAGTGGCAGCTATATGAGCATTTGTGACCAAACATTTCCATGAGCTGACACTGAGAACTACGCTATGGCTGTGCCTGACAGGGATCTGTTATAAGGTGCATCCTGATTTCAGAAGTGTTAGAATACGGGGAAAAAAGCTTCTAAAAATTGAAGAAATATGGTAAATAATTTTCTCCCCCACCCAATCATGGGGAAGTACAATAGATCAAAGTCTTCTGCAAGTAAGTTTCTTTCCTCTGATTTTACAAAGCCTGCAACTCACAAAGTGTAAATTGATTGAGAAGGCGATGTGAATGAGTGATTTATGAGAAAGATAAATATGCAGGTTATTTCTAAAATGTTTCAATTTTTGGTTTCAGATGTATAAACAAGGAAAATCCCTCTTTTGTGACTTTAATTTTTTTTTTTTCTTTAGGAATAAAGATTACTATAAACCCAGAGTCAAAGGCAGTCTTGGCTGGACAGTTTGTGAAACTGTGTTGCCGGGCAACTGGACATCCTTTTGTTCAATATCAGTGGTTCAAAATGAATAAAGAGGTAATTTTTAAAAATATATCTTTTAATGCTTCTGTTATAAGGAGAGAGAATGATAGAGAATTAATTAACATTATTGTCCTAAATGTAGTTTTAACAGTTTGGTAAAAGTCTGACAGACATTGCTAGGTTATTACTGAAGTAGTCAATAATCATTATTTTGGTAAGACAGTTCCAGAATCGTCGTATAGAAACATTGTAAACAATAATGAAATCGGTTCTCTACTCTAAAAATTGTGGAAAATAGGGATTACTTAGGGCAACAGTGTTAGCAAGTATAAAACATCACCAGTACATTCTTGTATATACAAAACTCTTTACTACAGATTATGTTCCAACCAAAATCTTTAGAAGATTTTCAAGGCTATATGGAAAGTTAATGTGCTATTCTTTTTAAGAATTCCACATCACTGTTTTATCTGTATGAGAAGATTTAGAACCTTGTGGTAGGCCGGGCGCGGTGGCTCACGCCTGTAATCCCAGCACTTTGGGAGGCCGAGGCGGGCGGATCACAAGGTCAGGAGATCGAGACCACGGTGAAACCCCGTCTCTACTAAAAATACAAAAAATTAGCCGGGCGCGGTGGCGGGCGCCTGTAGTCCCAGCTACTCAGGAGGCTGAGGCAGGAGAATGGCGTAAACCCAGGAGGCGGAGCTTGCAGTGAGCCGAGATCGCGCCACTGCACTCCAGCCTGGGCAACAGAGCGAGACTCCGTCTCAAAAAAAAAAAATAGAACCTTGTGGTAGATTCTGAAGTAAAATTCAGATTGGCAGAATGGGCCATTTATTCCTTTTGTGAAATGATTGGATCCCTGCAGCCCCCAACAAATAATTTTAAATCACATCTTAGAATTCTCTTTTCTTCAGAGTTCCTTGAGCCATCCTGCACTGGGGATTTCTCAGTGGTCTGGCTGCCTGCATTGTGTCCCACTTCTGTGGGGTTTTCTCTTTTCTCTTCCATTCCTTCATCCCTCTCTACTCTGCTCCCACTTTCACAGTGCCCAGAAAGTCCATATTCTTTTCACTCTGTTAGTCCCAGTCATTCAGCTTTCTTCCAAACTTGATGCCATGTCTCCCTTTGCAAATCTGAAACTAAATAAAGCTGTTCTGAGAATGACTTTTCCTTTAATTGGATTGCCTCATACTGTAGGAGAATTCTGTGGTTTTATACAATCTTTTATTTCCGTCTGTTACACAGAGGTAAGACAGAGCAACTGTGGAATGTAGTAAAAAGATTGCATGTAGTAGCTTTGGCACTAGATAGGTCTGTGTTGGAACCCTGACTGCCATTATTAGCCATGTGAATTCCTATCATCAGAGGTTGTGAGAATTAAGTAGACAGGATGTTTTACCTGCCTAGGCTTTTGAAAGATGGTACCTAAAGGTATTTTTTAAATCATATTTTCTCAATTGCAAAGTTACTTTCATTTTAATAAATGCCCTTTGAGGAGAAATAGTGGAAAAAGCCTACTACATTAAGTGTATCATTTGTAAACTATGTCCTGATTGGAGAAAGGTAGAAATGTAGGGGATGGAAAATGCATCTTAGAGTTGAAGAGTTGTAATGGATTTTAAAACTCTTAACAAGTCAAGTTTTGTGAAACCAGTCTTATGATCATAGGTGTATTGTAGGAGATGTTTACTTAACAAGTGCTTGTCGAGCACCTGTTTTGTGCCAGGCCATGTTCTAGGCTTGATGATACAGCTGTGACCAGAAGGTCTCTGCCCTCAAAGAGCTTACACACCAATGGGGGCAGAGCAAGCACTGTTAATTCCTGTGAGTTAAGAGCTATGAGGAAAATCAACAGAGTGGCAACATAATGTGAGAAGCTACTAAAGGTTTTAAGCAAGGGAAGTAACATGGTAGGATTCATGTTTTTTGTTTTTTGTTTGTTTGTTTGTTTGTTTGAGATGGAGGCTTGCTCTGTCGCCATGCTGGAGTGCAGTGGCACGATCTTGGCTCACTGCAACCTCTGCCTCCCCAGTTCAAGCGATTCTCATGCCTCAGCCTTCTGAGTAGCTGGGACTACAGGCGTGCATCACCACGCCCAGCTAATTTTTTGTATTTTAGTAGAGACAGGGTTTCACCATGTTGGCCAGGATGGTCTCAATCTCCTGATCTCTTGATCTGCCTGCCTCGGCCTCCCAAAGTGCTAGGATTACAGGCGTGAGCTACCGCGCGCAACCAGGATTCATGCTTTTAAAACATGAACTTGCTGCTTAAAGGAAGCAGAGAACAGCAAGATGAGTAGTTGTCTAATATCTGTGCTTGACTGGAAGTAGCAGTAGTGTGGAGCAGAGAAGGTGGATCACAGTGCATTATTCAATGTGTATTTTAGAGACAGTCAACTAAGCTGACAGATTAGATATAGAGTATGGGGAGAAGGAAGAGAAATCAAGGATGACCCCTAGGCTTTCCATATGAGCCTCTGAGATGTGTTATATACTGAGGTGTTGAAGATTGGAAAATTAACTGACAGAAGACAGATTAATGGAGAAAAAGCTTATTTGTGTGCATGCAAGAGCTTTCAGAAGGAGTAGCTTGCTAACTGGTTATGTAACTAATTTAGTAGGGAAAGGCAGGGGCCCTGTGAGCATAATGGATGGGTTTGTTCAGGAAAGACAAAGGGGAGAAGAACAAGGGAAGATAGCAAAGTTTGTGGTAATGTTTGTTCATGCAGGCACCAGTGATATCTCCTCTTCATTGTGACCATAAAGTCCCCAAAGAGAGATTTATGGTAGTTTTACTCTTGGTCTACCAAGGGGAGTAAAAGTTGCCCCAAGAGGGAATTTATGGCACCCTCATTTCCCAGAAGTTTTTGCTTTGGGTCAGATAAAGGAAGCCTGAGAAGACTTCTTTCTGCATCTGTTGAATCCCAGATGTCTTCAGTTTAATAAAATCTTCGTACCAACTCTGGGGTTCTGAGTCTCCACAGATCTTCAGCCCAAGTAGTGTTTGTTCAGAAGATGCATCTTCCATTTTAACAGGAGGAAACAGAGGAGTTATAAATAGGTACAGACATGGATAGGTTTGTGATTTGTTGGCAGAAAAAGGAGATAATTTCTATCTGAAGTCAGTACCTGAGAGAACTAGGATTACAGGAGGTTTGAGGAGAGAGTATACATCAATAGTCTAGAAGGAGAACACACTTAGGACCATATAGTAGGATTGTCAGGCAGTTCAAAGTGCAGCCTGTTGTCCCAGTTGTCACATTCTCAGCAAAATACTCTTGCTTTGGTATAGGTACTGAAAGGGGAGAGAGTAGAGTTCAGTTACTTGGGGTTTGGAGAGGGAGGAAGTGAGCTTGTTAAAGTACAGGTTGAATATCCCTTGTCTGAAATGCTTGGGACCAGAAGTATTTCAGATTTTGGATTTTTTTTAGGTGCTGAAATATTTGCATTGTATACTTAAAAGTTCAGCATCCCAAATCTGAAATGTTCCAGTGAGCATCATGGAGGTGCTGAAAGAGTCTTGAATTTGGGACCATTTCAGATTTTAAATCGTCAGATTAACCTGTTCTTTGCAAGGGAATTGTTGTAATGAGGCACTTGAATAAGCCCCTTGGCAATGTGCCAAAGTTGGGTGTAGCTGATCAATCACTGGGAGCAGAAAAAGCATTAAAAGAAATGTTACTATTGGAGGTGGGGCCTGTGGATGGCCACCCCCTCTCACTGTCTCATTGATACGCTTTCCATAGCCCTTCTCTGTCTAGACCTTGAAGGAGATTGGATATTGTTTGGTTGAGGAGTTTATCCTCTTATAGAATTTTGCAGATCAGAAGGTGGGGTCTCAACGTCAAATAACTTGCCAATGTCTTCCCAGCTAATGTGGGCAGAGCTGAAAACAATAGCCAAGCCTAATTCTCTGTGTTTTCTCTATGCCGCCGTGGTGTTTGTATGGCTGCTAAACTCTTTTTTTTTTTTTTTTTTTTTTTTTTGAGACGGAGTCTCACGCTGTTGCCCAGGCTAGAGTGCAGTGGCGCGATCTCGGCTCACTGCAAGCTCCGCCTCCCGGGTTCCCGCCATTCTCCTGCCTCAGCCTCCTGAGTAGCTGGGACTACAGGCGCCCGCCACCACGCCCGGCTAATTTTTTGTATTTTTAGTAGAGACGGGGTTTCACTGTGGTCTCGATCTCCTGACCTTGTGATCCGCCCGCCTCGGCCTCCCAAAGTGCTGGGATTACAGGCTTGAGCCACCGCGCCCGGCCTGGCTGCTAAACTCTTAAATGTTGCAGTTGTAGATTCTTTCAGAACTCAGTGATTGATCTCTTAAATGACAGAGCAAATAGTTTTCTGTTAGTGAGCCTTTGGAAGATATTTGGGACCAGCTTAACTCTCTAGTTAATGGATTTGTAAAAGACTGGATTTTTAATACTTGAGTCCTAAATAACTCAAAGTGTTACTGTTTTTAACCCAGAAATGTTTTAGTACTTGGGGGAAAAATGTTGCACTTCCGAAGCTCCATAGTGAAATCATAGATTTTGTACAGCATATTTTATAAGATGTGTTTTTGATGAGTCATCCACTTCTATTCTCTTATTGATTCTTCCACAGATTCCAAATGGAAATACATCAGAGCTTATTTTTAATGCAGTGCATGTAAAAGATGCAGGCTTTTATGTCTGTCGAGTTAATAACAATGTCACCTTTGAATTCAGCCAGTGGTCACAGCTGGATGTTTGCGATGTCCCAGAGAGCTTCCGGAGTAAGTAATGAAAGAAACTGAATGTTGGCATGGGGATTCCCCATATTTTATTTTATTTTAAATGTTTACTTTTAAATAATTTTAAAGTATCAAAAATCATAGCAAAATTTCACATAGGTACTTCATCCATTATAATGTCAACCATTGTTAAGATTTGATCCATGTGCTTTGTCTTTCTTTCTTTCTTTCTTTTTTTTTTTTTTTGTAATTTAGTTTTGGGGTTTGTTTGTTTGTTTGTTTGTTTGTTTGTTTTTTAAGACAAAGTCTTACTTTGTTGCCCAGGCTAGTGCAGTGGTGCCATGTAATCTCAGCTCACTGCAACCTCTGCCTTCCAGGTTCAAGCGATTCCTCCTGCCTCAGCCTCCGGAGTAGCTGGGATTACAGGCGCGTGCTATCACACCTGGGTAATTTTTGTACTTTTAGTAGAAGTGGGATTTCACCATGTTGGCCAGGCTGGTCTCAAACTCCTGACCTCAGGTGATCCACCTGCCTCGGCCTCCCAAAGTGCTGGGATTACAGGTGTGAGCCAACATGCCCAGCCTGCTTTGTCTTTCTCTGTGTGTGTGCGTGCATGCACACACACACACACATATACGTGTGTGCAGATACCTTAGGATGACATAGACATAAACAGGCCTTAGTCTGGTCCCTGCCATGGACCTCTTCAAGTTTGCCTTCCTTCATGGTCCATTACTCTGCCCTCACACACGGCACCTATACTCAACTTAGTTTCTCCCTGCTGCTTCCATTGTCTTGAAAATGCCTTGCGTATTCACACTCCACATCTTTGCATCAGTGTTTCCTTCCATCTTGCATACCTTTTCTGCCTGGCATACTCTTATGACTCTTTCAAGCCTCGGCTCCCTCTGTTCCCTTGGCATTCTGATTTTACCTCTATTATAGAACTCATTGCATTGCTTTTGAAATTATTTGTTTGCTAGCTGTCTGAGCAGTATAGGGATAAGGAGTTCCCTTTTCTCTTTCTAGTTCTTAGAACAAAGCCTGGCAGGTAGTAGTCGCTCATCAGTTATGCAGTTCAGTGACCACCCTCATGAGGCACAGCCTTGGGCTTCGGTGTTACACCTGTTTTAAACTAAGCATAAGAGAGAGCCCCTGACCCCAGATTACTTACACAGCTATCAGAAAAGATTATCTGTTGCAATAGAAAGCAGGAAGACTTTCTTACTACCACTTCTTTCTCCCAAAAATTAGTCTTTTGAACATATTTCTATATTTTGGTTGTTTATATTGTCAGGCTTGTCTCCCTATTTAATGGAACTCCTGAAGGGAAAGTCTGGTTCTTAATGATCTTTTGTAAAACCAAACACTGAATAACCAATAGCGCTCAGTAGGTGTTTATTGACAGAATGAAGAACCAGGGTGAATTCTGTTTCACAAAGCAGAGACAGATATATTTCCGTCAATAACACCTAATATTCTTACAAATTCAAAGCTATCTAAAAATCTCTGAAGGATTCTTGATATCTAAAACTTACTTTTCCTTATTTAAGAAACAGATCGTGAACCTGGCATGGTAGCTCACACCTGTAATCCCAGTACTTTGGGAGGCTGGGGTTCTGGGGCGGGTGAATCACTTGAGGCCAGGGGTTCAAGACCACACTGGCCAACATGGCAAACCCCTATCTCTGCAAAAAAAAAATTAGTCAGGCCTGACGGTGCACACCTGTAGTCCCAGCTACTCGGGAGGCTGAGGTTCGAGGATCACTCAAGCCCAGGAGGCAGAGGTTGCAGTGAGCTGAGATCACACCAGTGCACTCCAGCCTGGGTGGCATAGCAAGGCAATGGCAAACCCTGTCTCAAAAAATAAGAAAAAGAAACACATTGTGAAACTAACATCATGGAAAAATGCTATTTCCTGAAGTTACTCACGAATACTAAATGTGATCATTATAAAAAGTAGATCAGTAGATAAATACATAGCATTTAAGACCTGACGGTCTTGAGTTCTATAATTAGAATGTGAATCAAAAAGAGGTCAGTTTGTTATGGATTTGGATGTTGTGGTCTCCAGTTTTGTAGGAGAAAAAACTCTCATGTAGTAGTCTTGCTGCTCACTTTTCAGTTGTTTTCCGTAATGCATATTGTTCTCCCAAACTATTGTATTGTTCCTAAAAAATTATGTCGTGGAAAAAAAAAACTCTAGCATTGATGTCAGCACCAAAGGCCGTGTAGTGTATCATTCACTGCAAGGAAACATTCATCAGACTGCTTTGCTACTCCCTCTGCTTCATCTTTTTCGTTCAATAACTCGCATTGATCAAGGCAAAAAAAACAGTATACTCTTTAAAGAGTAGTTGTCAGGTATTATTTTATTCGGTGCACAATCAAGAACCATGTTCTTTGTTGTATTTGCTGGACAAAAAGAAGAATAGGGAGGGAAACACACTTTTTGTTAAAAGAGTTAAAATGCTGCTTTCATTCTTTCACTTTAGCCTTTCTTAAACTCAAATAGCAATAAAGTTGTTGAGAAATAAAATATCGGCTGGGCGCAGTGGCTCACACCTGTAATCCCAGCACTTTGGGAGGCCGAGGCAGGCGGATCACAAGGTCAGGAGTTTGAGACCAACCTGACCAACATGGTGAAACCCTGTCTCTACTAAAAATACAAAAATTAGCTGGGCATGGTGGCGCTTGCCTATAATCCCAGCTACTCAGGATGCTGAGGCTGTAGAATTGCTTGAACCCAGGGGGCAGAAGTTGCGGTGAGCCAAGATCGCGTCATGGCACTCCAGCTTGGGTAACAGAGCGAGACTCCATCTCAAAAAACAAAAAGAAAAAATATCACCATTTTCTTTAAAGAAAAAATACCTCATGCACCTCTGTATTAGCCCATTCTCACACTGCTATAGAGATACTACCTGCGACTGGGTAATTTATAAACAGAAGAGTTTTAATTGACTCACAGTTCTGCATGGCTGGGGAGGCCTCAGGAAACTTACAATCATGGTGGAAGGGGAAAGGAAAGCAAGGCATGTCTTACATGGTGGCAGGAGGGAGAGAGAGCAAACAGGGGAAATGCCAGACATGTAAATAACCAGATCTGTGAGAACTCACCGTCAGGAGAACAGCATGGGAGAAACTGCTGCCATGATCCAGTCGCTTCCCACCTGGCCCCTCCCTCAACATGTGGGGATTACAGTTCGAGGTGAAATTTGGTTGGGGACACAGTCAACCTGTATCAACATTTCTCAATTTTATTTAACTTTTTTATCCCATTTTTATTAAGGGGTAATTTATATACAGTACAATGTATAGATACTACATGTACAGTCCAGTGAGTTTTAACATGTATATATAACATCGGTATATGTATCTATTTAACATATGTATAGTCATTGACCAGTCTCGATATTTTATATTCAGCTTCTTCCACTCAGCATAATGTTTTTAAAATTTACTCATGTTGTTCAGTGTATCATTAGGCAGTCTTGTCTTTTTGCTGAGTCATATTCCATTGTATGAATTGACTAGGTTTGTTTATTCATTCTCCTGTTGATAGACATTTAGTTTGTGTCCAGTTTTGGAATATTATGAATAAAGCTACGATGAACATTCTCATACAAGGCCTTTTCTGGACATACGTTTTATTTCTCCTGGATAGTTACATAGAAGTGGAATCATAGAGTAGATATATGTTTAATTTTTCTTAACTGCCAAAGCTTCCAAAATAGTTTACTGTTTTGCATTACCACCAACAGGGTATGAGAATTCAGGTTACTCGCCCCATATCTTGGCCAACATTGGTTGTTAGCTCTTATTGATGAATTAAGCTTTTGGTCATTATGAAATGCTCCTTTATCTTTGGTAATCCTCTTTGTCTTGAAGTTTACTTTGTGTGATACTAATATAGCCATGGAAGCTTTCTTTTTTGTTTTGTTTTGAGAGGGGGTCTCACTCTGTCACCGAGGTTGGAGTGCAGTGGCATGATCTTGGCTCACTGCAACCTCTGCCTCCCAGGCTCAAATGATCCTCCTAACTCAGTCTCCTGAGTAACTGGGACCACACACATGTACCACCACACCTGGCTAATTGTTTGTATTTTTGGTAGAGATGGGATTTCATCATGTTGCCCAGGCTGGTCTCAACCTTTGAGCTCAAGTGATCTTCCTGCCTCGGCCTCCCAAAGTGCTGGGATTACTGGCCTGAGCCACCGTGCCTGGCCAGCACTATGGTAGCTTTTTTTTTTTTTTTTTTTTTTTGTTGAGACAGAGTCTCGCTTTGTCGCCCAGACTGGAGTGCAGTGGCCGGATCTCAGCTCACTGCAAGCTCCGCCTCCCGGGTTCACGCCATTCTCCTGCCTCAGCCTCCCGAGTAGCTGGGACTACAGACGCCCGCCACCTCGCCCGGCTAGGTTTTTGTATTTTTTAGTAGAGACAGGGTTTCACCGTGTTAGCCAGGATGGTCTCGATCTCCTGACCTCGTGATCCGCCCGTCTCGGCCTCCCAAAGTGCTGGGATTACAGGCTTGAGCCACCGCGCCCGGCCCGCTATGGTAGCTTTCTTAAGCTTTTTTGTATGGTATATATTTTTCATTATTTTAATTTGGAATGTCTTTGTTTAAAGTTTCATTTTAGATGACAGAATACAGATAAGTGTTGCTTTTTGCTCTAGTCTAGAAAAAAAGTCGCTTTTAAGGTGTTTAGACCATTTACATATAATGTGATTATGTTTAAGTCTGACGTTTTGGTGTTTGTTTTCAGTTAGTCTCATTTGTTCTCTTTTGATCCTCCTTTCCTGCCCTCTTTTGGACTGGGATTACAGGTGTGAGCCACCACGCCCGGCTAAAAGAGCACTTTTTAATATTCCATTTTATCTCCTTTATTGACTTTAGCTATGCCTTAGTGTTATTTTTAGTGGCTGTGTGACAGATTACAGTATGCCTCTTTAGCTTATTGTGGTAAACCTTTACATATTCAACCTTAAAATATAAGAACCTTATATAGCATACTTTCATTGTGCCCCCATTGTACATTTGTTGTCATATGTTTTACTTCTACATTTACTTTTAAGCAATCTTGTAAAGATACATATGTGTATATAATTTTTTGTTGTTGTTTTTGAGACAGAGTCTCACTCTATCACCCAGGCTGAAGTGCAGTGGTGCGATCTTGGCTCACTGCAACCTCTGCCGCCCAGGTTCAACTGATTCTCCTGCCTCAGCCTCCCAAGTAGCTGGGATAAAAGGTGCCTGCCACTGCGCCCGGGTACATTTTTGTATTTTTAGTAGAAATGAGGTTTCACCATCTTGGCCGGACTGGTCTTGAACTCCTGACCTCATGATCCATTGGCCTCGGCCTCCCAGGCTGCTGGGATTTCAGGCATGAGCCACCACGCCCAGCGCACGTGTGTGTAATTTTTAAAGATTTTGTTTAAAATATTCACTGACATAGTTACCTGTTGTGGCACTCTTGAGTCTTGCCTTCTGACCCAGGTTGCTATCAAGTAAAATTTCCCTTCTGGCTGAAAAATTCCTTTTAACAGTTCTTATGGTTCAGGTCTGCTGTTTTTCTGTAATAATTTGTAAAAATTATTTGTGAAATAATTTGTAGACAAATTAGCTCAGCATTTGAATTCTGTTAATCTCTTTGTCTTCATTTTTGAACGATATTTTTGTTGTGTATAGAATTTTAGAGGTGTGTTGGTTTGTTTTCACCACTTTAAAGATACTACTCCATTGTCTTTTGGCCTCAGCCTCCATTGTTTATCATGGAAATTTATTTATTCCTTTTATAATTGCTCCCTTGAATTTTTTCTGCTTGGAGTGCTCTGATTCTTGGACCTGTAAGTTGTTATCTTTCGTCAATTTTGAATCATTTTTAGCCATAATCTCCAAATATTTTTCTTCTGCTTTCTTTCTGGGACTCTATATGTATGTTAGACTATTTGATGTTGTCCCACAGGTCTTGTAAGCCCTGTCTTTTTTTTCTTTCTTTCCTTCACTTTATCTCTCTATTTCCAGTTGGATTTCTTTTAACCTGTTTTCAAGATTACTGATCCTTTTCTCTGGTGTGACTAGTCTGCTGGTAAGCCCATCAAATGCACTGATGAGTGAAAATCTTGATATTTTAGATTTCTGTTATTTCCATTTGGCCCTTTTTTTTTCTTCAATTTCTCACTGCTGAAATTGTAAGTCGGCCACCATTTTCTGTGCAAGTTGATTAACTGCCTTTCTCACCAGATCCTTTAAGATGTTTGTCTTTGAGTTAATGTGAGTTAATCTGATAATTCCAGAATGTAGACCAGCTGTGCTTTTCTTTCTTTTTCTTTTCTTTTTCTTCTTTTTTTTTTTTTTTTTTTGAGACGGAGTCTCGCTCTGTCGCCCAGGCTGGAGTGCAGTGGCCGGATCTCAGCTCACTGCAAGCTCCACCTCCCGAGTTTAGGCCATTCTCTGCCTCAGCCTCCCGAGTAGCTGGGACTACACCTGCCACCTCGCCCAGCTAGTTTTTTTTGTATTTTTTAGTAGAGACAGGGTTTCGCCGTGTTAGCCAGGATAGTCTCGATCTCCTGACCTCATGATCCGCCCATCTCGGCCTCCCAAAGTGCTGGGATTATAGGCTTGAGCCACTGCGCCCGGCCTTTTTTTTTTTTTTTGACAAGTAAACATGGTTTATTTTAGAAATGTGAGACTCTTTCAACATTAGGAAAATTTTTAAAATTATACTTTTAAGTTCTGGGATACATGTACAGAACATGCAGGTTTATTACATAGGTATACACATGCCATGGTGGTTTGCTGCACCCATCAACCTGCCATCTACATTAGGTATTTCTCCTAATGCTATCCCTCCCCTAGCTTCCCACCCCCCGACAGGGTTACATTTTCTTTCTTCTTCGTAAGTCTCATAATTATTCATTGCTGAACATTGAGTATAAAAGAAAAAGAGCATTAACATATGAGATTAACATATTACACATTAACATATAACAGAGATTGAAATTAATATTTTTATGTCCAGGAACTAGGGACACCCCTTGTAATGGCTACTAGAATAGGGGTATGAGTCCATCCAATTTGTAGTTGTTATGTCTGGGCTTTAGATATATTCAATTTACTACTGATGGAATTGAGGGTAGAATGAGGATTTCCCTTTGGCAGGACTGAGATTGACATATCGAGAAGACTTCAAGAATCTGTTTTACAGCTCTAGTGCCAAACTGCAAGAGATCTCTCTTCACTTTATATCCAGAGTCTCAGCTTATTGAACCACTGAAGCATTTTTGTTCTCCAACTCCACCCTTGTCTCTTCTATGTCTCAGGGGGTCTGAGACCCCCTGCCTAGCTGCCCTACCCCCAGCCAGCCTTGGAAAGCAAAGGCATTGCACTCACTGAGGGCCTCATGGACCTCCAAGGGTTTCCCTCAGCCTTAAACAGGCCCTGTGGACCTGCACTTCACAGGTGATCTTTTACCTCTCCTCTCCTCTTTAGCCTTCTGCAAGAGCACTTGAGAAGGGCCCAAGAGAGGGAGTTGGTGAGGAAGGCAGAATCTCTTTGCAGGTGGGGTTCCTTGAGGATCTAACTGGTCATGCCTGCAAGGGGTGACCAGCCATCTGGTTTGCCCAGGACTTTCCTAGTCTTCACACTTTTAAGTGCTGCATTCTGGGAAACCTTTCTGTCCTAGGCAAACTGAGACCACTGGTTACCCTAATGCCAGCTCACACACTGCTTTTAAAATTTTGTAAAACATTCAGCTGGCTTACCCTTCCTTGTCAACTCAGTTCTAAAGGCATTAGGTGGGGCCAAACATGGTAGACATTTGTGTGGGGTGGGAGGGGGTGGGAGGAACTGGGATGACCCAGAGCAGGATATCAAAGCCCAGGTAAGGTGTCCGTGTGGGAGTGGAGCAGTCTCCAGAAATAATCCTGATGAATTAAGAGAGCAACGTATGTCTTTCTACACTATTTCTGTGCATGTAATAATATATTTATAAATGGAATCATATTCATTCAATGAATATTACTGATCACCTGTAATGTGTTAGACACTGAGTTTCATAATGGAGACTTGTTGCATAAAGTTGACAAGCTGTTTGCCTTCTGGGAACTTAAAGAGTATTAAATGAGTGTTAAGTAAATGATTTCTAATATCTGCCTGGGGTAGAAATGTTAGTGATAACTCATCTGTATTTATTCAGTGCGGGTTACAAAACTTATTTCAGTATGTCAAAGAACGGAACATAGAGCTTTCCATGTTGAATGCCAATATCATTCAAGATGTTAATAAGTTGTTTGCCTCCATCAAAAAGATTCTGCAGCCAAACACATTTGGAAGGCACTTGAACTGTATTCCTCTCCTTAACTAACAATGCATACTAGCACTTTGAAAACTTTGAGAAGTCCTGCAATTGAGAAATGTGTTAACCTTATGTAACCCAGAATTTTGTAAAGTTATTTGTCCACAGCATTCTTTTGGCCACAGAATATCTCTTAACATTTCTATGAGTGCTATAGTTTTTTGAAACAGTTTGGGAAATGTTATTAAAGATTGTAACAAATGAAGGGGGAATTTGACGCATCTTTTTTTTTAATTATAGGAAAATTTGATTTTTATTTTTAACCTAGAGATTTTATTTTTTTCTTTTAATTTAAGGAAGTGTTGATGGCGTCTCTGAATCCAAGTTGCAAATCTGTGTTGAACCAACTTCCCAAAAGCTGATGCCAGGCAGCACATTGGTTTTACAGTGTGTTGCTGTTGGAAGCCCTATTCCTCACTACCAGTGGTTCAAAAATGAATTACCGTTAACACATGAGACCAAAAAGCTATACATGGTAGGAAGTTGATTTTGGGGGCATTTGGGGAAGTCAACATGTAAAACAAATGGTACAATTGAAATATAAAGTAAACATTAAAACTCATATCCTTTCAGATGTTTTAATGTTTTCAATATTTGTATTTAAAGTCCCTTATGATTTCATATTAACTAACTCTTATATTTGCTAAAGTGCTAGAATTCAATTCAGGCTTATATGTAAAGCGTCAAATAGTATTGCATGAAACTCAGCACTGTTAGAATCATTACAACATTTACTTGCTGGTATTTAACCTGATGAATGGAGCTAATGTAACATTGTCTAAAGCCTTCTGAGATGTTATGTTTTGCAGGGTATTTTTAAAACACAAAATGACTTTTTCTCCAAGCCATTAAAATTGAAGAGGAAGTATTTACATGTTCTAATATTGATATAGGTGCCTTATGTGGATTTGGAACACCAAGGAACCTACTGGTGTCATGTATATAATGATCGAGACAGTCAAGATAGCAAGAAGGCAGAAATCATCATAGGTAAGAAATATTTCTCCAGTGTTCTGACAAGTGGACTATAATATAAGCTATATAAACTGCAACGTTTAAGCAAAGGAAATTATACTTTTTACCCCATACTATTTAATGATGTGTTAAGTATTAGAAGTTATATTATTTATATTGAAATTTGAAAGAATGCACACTAAAATCATAATCTAGGTTCACAGAAAGGAAAAAGAATCAGGAAAAAAGGCCATTTTATTTAGATTATTTTAGTTATAGTTTATTTTCAACATTTATGATAAAATATGTATTCTTTAAAGCTTTAGCTACAAAAAATTTGATTCAGTGGAAAAAGATTTTTGGCCAGGTGCAGTAGCTCACACCTGTAAAATCCCATCACTTTTGGAGGCCAAAGGTTGGTGGTTCATTTGAGCCCAGGAGTTTGAGACCAGCCTGGGCAACATAGTGCAACTCCATCCCTAATACCAATAAATAAATAAATTAGCTAGGCATGGTAGCATGCACCTGGTGCCAGCTGTTTGGGAGGCTAAAGTGGGAGGATTGCTTCAGGCTGGGAGGTTGAATTAAAAATAATAAAAAGATTTTTAATAAAACATTTTTAAAAACAAGCATACACATATAAAGGAAAGAAAGGTTATTAATCAACAATCCCATTATTAACTGCATAATTTGGGAATTTGTTATATTTCAGCTTAATATATTTGAAGTTATATTGTTCATAGTAGGAGGTATTTGCATGTGTTGGTTTGCCAACATATCTCTATGATATTTATCTCTATTTGCTTGACGGCCGCCCTTCTTAAGATCATGAATTACAATATATTCAAATTTGTTTTTTCTGAAACAAGGAAGAACAGATGAGGCAGTGGAGTGCACTGAAGGTAGTGTAAGTCTTTGGTTTGAAACCAAATCTCCTGCATGCTAGTTACTCTTGGGATTGGTGGAGTGCTCTTAGCTTACTGAGTGCAGTGATGGAAAAAATACTAGCTGTAAGAAATGATTTTGATTGAAGAATATTGTATTTTAATCTTTGAAGTTTTATAAATGGACAGACACGATTAAATTGACACACTATTACAATAACTAATCTTCAGTTGACTTTCTATTAATATTACATATAAGAACAACGTTCCTGCATTGTATCTTTTGAGTAGTGAACATTTGCAATTAATTTTTAATGTTAAGTTTTATCTACATAAAATTTATTAAAAAGATAAGTGGCTATATGATCATGGATATTTGTTTTAGATTATTTTGTCTGTCCTTTAGCCATGATTAGATGCTGTCAAATGAAATTTAGTTTTTATAAAAGTTTCAGGAGAGGAAATTTATTTAACATATGTTTTATGAAATATTAAATATTCTGTATTAATATAAAATTGATCAGGATTTTTTGAAGCTACAAGACTTTAGATAATCTACCATGTCACCTTTACCATAATATGTAAAGGGAACTGAAAATCTGTTTCAACATAAACTTCTAATTTTTTTTAATTAGCCAAAGCATCGTACTTAAATTGTAATGAGTAAATATTAAAACTTGGATCATCTTTCCTTAGTGTGATGTCATATTGTTTTGCAAAATGAGATTTGTGGATGGCAAAGTATTTTTTTCAATTTCTGCCTCTTTATTACATAAGCTTAGGCTCTACTTGGGTAAAGTAAGGAAATAATGTTAAATTTTACATTTTCTGATTTTCCTGTCCTGCATGTCTCTATAGCATCACTTTGAAATACTATAATTACTGTTTTCATCCTAATACATAGTTGCGAACAAGAATTCTGTCTTGTAAGGGAGTTATAATTCGATGATCTGTTAACCCTGTTTGAGGGAAGCCATGTGAAGAAATCCTAATCGAACTCCTCTTCCTGTCTTAATCCTTTTTGCCTAATTGCATGGTTTTTAAGACTTCCTAAAGTTGGAAACCTCTAAGAATAAATATAAGCTAGCACTGCTGTTTGGCTCCAGGGTGATGCGTGTGAATTATCACCTTGCTGTGCTGCTTCTATACCTGCAATATTCTCTGTAATTTTTGCAGTAGCAAGCACACTATTAAATAATAATTTTCACGTAACTCTATTTAGAACACATAAAGATGAAAATCCAGTTATGAAGTTTCTCCAGAAGTCTCAGATGAAAAAATTAGATCCAAATTTTTTTTCAGTGAAAGTTCACAAAGTTGAGAATTGCATATGAACTGTGTCCTTTATTTTATATATATTTTTTACCTATAGAGCATGGTGTCCTCTATTGCATTTTGTGTATTTTGTTCAAGATACTTGATCAGACTATTCAGCCATAAAAAAGGAATGAAATTATGTCATTTGCAGCCACATGGTTGGAACAGTCATTATGTTGAGTGAAATAAGCCAGGCACAGAAAGACAAATATCATACGTTCTTACTTATATATGGGAGCTAAAAAAGTCGATCTCATGAAGGTAGAGAGTAGATTAAGACTGGGAAGAGGCTTGGGGGTGGATGAAGAGAGGTTGGTTAATAGGTACAGACCTGCAGTTAGAGGGAATAAGTTCTAGTGTTTGATAGCAGAGTAGGGTGACAATAGGAAACAACTCTTTACCATGTATTTCAAAATAGCTAGAAGTGAAATATTCCCCACACAAAAAAATAAGTGTCTGAGATGATGGATATCCTAAATACCCTGATTTGATCATTATACATTATATGCATGTGTCAAAATATCATATGTATCCCATAAATATGTACAATTATTATGTTTAAATGAGAAGAAGATACTTGATCAGGATGAGGGGTGCGGGTTGAATAGGTGGATTTTTTTAGGGCAGTGCAACTATTCTATATGATTAATGATGAATACATGTATACAAATTTTAATCATTTAGGAGGTCAGAGGAGGGGAGTCCCAAGATGGAATGGAGACTATTAGAAAAGAACCTAACTGTATTGCAAATGTGTGATACAGCCTCATTGAAGAGGGGTGAAAGAGTATGGTGCTGCCTACTAAGTAACTGGGAATAAGTTGAGCCTAATACTGAAGGCAAAAGAAATTGTGCTGACTCAGACCCTTGTGCTGACTCAGACCTTCTTCACTTGATTTTATGTAACATATAAGAATAAAGTTTCTACATAAAAAAAGTATGAATAGTATATAACATTTGTAATTTATTGTTAATGTTAATTTTTATCTTCATAAAACTTGAAAGAAAAAGATGGCTATAATGTCATTGCTTATTTTACCTATCCATTGGCCATGATAAGATGTCCCATGGGGGTACAGGTTACTTCTGAAACCACTGTTTCTCCCCAAAAACACCTTACACCTTGAGAAACTATGAATCTAACCATGAGAAAAACATCAAATCTCAGTTGAGTGACATTCTGCAAAATACCTGACAGTTACTCCTCAAAACTGCACTGTCATCACAAACAAGGAACACCTGAGCAATTGTCACAACCAAGAAGATACAAGCCTAAGGAGACACAAGCAGTTGTAATGTGAGATCCTGAATGGAGTCCCTGAGTAAAAAAGACCATTAATGATTCATTAGTTGTGACAAATATACTATTCTAGCATAAGACGTGACAAATACACTATGCTAACGTAAGATGTTAATAATAGAGAAATTAGGTATGGGGTATATAGGAACTCTCTCTGCACTACCTTCACAGTAGTTCTGTAAACCTTAAAATGTTCTAAAATTAAAAGTTGACTTAAAAAAAAGATCATTTGAGATTACTGGTTTTAATTGGCCAGAATATCTAAAACTATGAATAAATTATGAAAGAGCCTAGTTTTTGTCACTTAATGAAAACAGTGATAGCTTAGAAGTCCTAAATGATAAGCACAGCAATATTCACTATTCTTTGCAATTTGGTATTTGCATGGCTTCTTCATTTAATTTGAAAAGTTGTAAACTGATAAAACACTATAGCATAATTCACTGGCTCAAAGCTACTTTGATTAGTCTTACTATTTATGCTAAATTGGCATTTCAATTACTTAGTCTGTTTTCTCTTATTTTGTTTTAGATGAATTAAATAATCTTGGTCATCCTGGTGAGTAATATAAACATAAAACTTTAGTTTTAGGTTTTTAAGTTGTTGAATGCAGTAAAGATACCATAGGTATTCTTTTGCTATAGTAATACTAGTAACTTTTTTCTATATGTTTAATAATATAATTTAAGGTTGAAATTAACTACATGAAGTACAATTTTATGCAAGTGATACAAAAAGTATTTTAGGTTATAAAACTGTAAGGGTAGAAAAAAAGTGTTTGAGGTAACCTAAAACCTCAATGTATTTTTTATCATTGTGTGTTACTCCGTATATCATAACAAGGAAGTTAATGGGGGAAGTACATGATCTTTAATCTGAAAGCAGGAAGCAGCGTTTGACAGAGTGATAGGGGTAACATTTCTGAACTGATCAGACCCTTGGGACCTTTTTCTTGGTTCCTTAGTCATACAGTGTATTTGAACTAGTTGGGTGGGTGCCTATATCTGGAGTAAGAAGTGTGTTTATGGGGATCATTGGCACCGTACAGGTGGGTTGGTCAGTGACCATTTCTTAATGAGTGACAGTTGTCAAGAATATGCAGAACTCTGTAGGCTAATTTTAATTAGAACAGATTTCTAACAAGCTAAGCCTTCAACTGAGATAAAAGGCATATCAACAGTGAGAACTACATGAAGACACAGGATATCAACACAGTGTAGGCTTCCTGAAAGACAATGATGGAACCTGTGAATAGATCTGAAAATAAAACCTTTCAGGAGTAGATTAAGAAGGTGGTTATGTCATTTAATATTTGTAGAAAGCCCTGGCCGGGCGCAGTGGCTCACGCCTGTAATCCCAGCACTTTGGGAGGCCGAGACGGGCGGATCACGAGGTCAGGAGATCGAGACCATCCTGGCTAACACGGTGAAACCCCGTCTCTACTAAAAAATACAAAAAACTAGCCGGGCGAGGTGGCGGGCGCCTATAGTCCCAGCTACTCGGGAGGCTGAGGCAGGAGAATGGCGTGAACCTGGGAGGCGGAGCTTGCAGTGAGCCGAGATCCGGCCACTGCACTCCAGCCTGGGTGACAGAGCGAGACTCCGTCTCAAAAAAAAATATATATATATTTGTAGAAAGCCCTATTACTTCTCTACTTATTTCTTATTATTTTAGCATCATTACTAGTTTGCTTAGTGTCATATTCATATTGCATTAGCAAACATCTATTATTGTGAATGCCGTTGGACTGTGCTGACTGAATATAAGCAAATTATACACAGCAGAAAGTCCCCATTATGTGTGCATCATTCTCCTTGCTGTAGTAACCTTAAATTCACACAAAGCCTCAGTGAGACCTGCTTCAAGTAGGTCTTGAACTGTCAAAAACCTTCCTAGTAATTGTTTCTCTTGGTCTGAATAGAATCCCCTTTCCTAAATTAGTCTGTTAATTCTTGCTTTTCTTTAATGACCATTATGAAAAACTATTTCAGAAAAACTTTTGTAAATAGCCACGACTAAGATTCTAAAATTTTCCTGGCCCTTTGAGTTTTTTCTTACTTCCCACAATTCAGGGACTACCCAAAATTTAGGTTTAAAAGAAGAATGTTGTACAGGGAAAGCTTTTAATAGGCTTCAGTGGCATTTATTTTACCAATAGTACAAAGTTACCTCTCGACAGTAGTGGACATACAATTGATCAACTACATGTTTCCCTACATGGTGCTCCAGGTGCAGGGAGGGATTTAGTTTCCGTTCCGTATAGTAGAGATTGAAAGCATAGAATCCAGAAGGAGACTCCCTCAGTTAGTATCCAGATTTGCTACTTACTAGCTTAATCACTTTGGATGAGTGACTTTAATCTCTCTCTGCCTTAATTTCCTTGTCTATATAATGGAGTTAATATAGATAGGGTAGAGTGAGGTTTCATTAGATCTATTATATATAAAGCATGTAGAACGGTGCCAGCTGTGGCATCAGGAAATGGTAACTACTGCTACTTCTTATTGTGAACACCACCATCAGTTTTTTCCATTCAAGAGTGTTTTTATTAAAAATCTGAAGATTAGGCCGGGTGCGGTGGCTCACGCCTGTAATCCCAGCACTTTGGGAGGCCGAGACGGGCGGATCACGAGGTCAGGAGATCGAGACCATCCTGGCTAACACGGTGAAACCCTGTCTCTACTAAAAAATACAAAAAACTAGCCGGGCGAGGTGGCGGGCGCCTGTAGTCCCAGCCACTCGGGAGGCTGAGGCAGGAGAATGGCGTAAACCCGGGAGGCAGAGCTTGCAGTGAGCTGAGATCCGGCCACTGCACTCCAGCCTGGGCGACAGAGCAAGACTCCGTCTCAAAAAAAAAAAAAAAAATCTGAAGATTAGAAACTATATTCTGTAAATGATGCTGCTGTTTTATACTTTTCCTATATCTTTAACTCTGGAAATATACCATGGACAACAGCATCTTATATGTTTTGCTTTTTTATCTTTATATAGATAATAAAGAACAAACAACTGACCAGCCTTTGGGTGAGTAGAGCTTTAAAATGCGTGATCAAAGTATAATTATTGTGTATAACTCCAGAAGGAATTTAAGACATTTTAATTTGCTTTTTTAAAGAAATATTTGAATAACATTGGGATTATAAATAAAAATGTTTTATTTTTTGTATGTGTAAAAGAAGGTTTAGAAGAGGAGGCTTAAAATGATTACAAATTCAGTTTCTAGGGTCAAGTCACCTTCTGTGGAGTGATTTGTGTGTTTCTCACAACATGCAAACAGACGTGCATACAAAAAGAAACATGTACATGCTGCATAATTAGCATAGGGGAGGAAGTGGTTAGTGCTGTCTCTTGGTGAGGGATAGAAATCACAAGGGCTGCAGTAGCTTTAGCGTTTGCCCCTCTATCTTCTCCAATGGGAAGAGAAAATAATTTAGAATAAAATGTAAATGAACAGTTGCATTTAAAGCATGCCTGGGACAGGAAAATGTAAGGGAGAAAAGTTTAGCAGATTAACATTTAAAGATGATAATAATAGGTAACATCTTGATTCTGGCAGAAGCCAGATAAAATATGTCTAAAATTTGTCCATTAAGTGGAATGTTGAAAGTGCCTAATATGTGTCAGTTACTGAGTTATGCTGGGAATTTAAACATGGATACAATGTAGAAAATAGTGGGAAAAGATTCAGAAGTGTACAAATGAAGACAGTACATATTAATTTGTTGGAAAGAAAGGGTGATTTGAAATTAACTAGATAGGGCACATATTCAAAGTGTTTTGGTAGGAGGGGAAAATGTGAGGATATTTACATTTGGAAAGGAAGTATCTATTGAGACTGTGTAGATTGACTGTGTAGATTAGAGTGATCCATCAAAGAGAGGACAACTTATAGAGCAAGTTCCTAGAAGAGATGATAGGGATTTGGGCCCAGGTGAAAACAAGAGAAATTGGCTTTAATCAGAATGTTGAAACTTCTTTTGAGATTAAAAAGAAGGAGAGATTGGTGAATAGATAGATTTATTGGGAAGTTGAGGACATTTTTAGTTTGTTTTTTGTTTCTAGGTAATTAGGCATAGTCATATGCTTAAAAGGTTGAGGAAAAGGCCGGGCATGGTGGCCCACGCCTGTAGTCCCAGCACTGTGGGAGGCCAAGGCAGCAGGATCACCTGAGGGTCAGGAGATCGAGATCAGCCTAACCAACATGGAGAAACCCTATCTCCATTAAAAATACAAAAATTAGCTGGGCGTGGTGGTGCATGCCTGTAATCCCAGCTATGTGGGAGGCTGAGGCAGGAGAATCTCTTGAACCTAGGAGGCAGAGGTTGCGATGAGCTGAGATTGTGCAATTGCACTCCAGCCTGGGCAACAAGAGTGAAACTGTCTCAAAGAAAAAGATTGAGGGAAAAAGAATAAAGTAAGGCTGAATATAGATCTTACGCTGTGGCAGAGGCTTAGAGGCTAAAGAATATGGAAGCAAGGTCTGATAAGTCTGATCTACAAGTGAATGTGTATTGAGAGTCCAACTAAGACTTTTAAAAATTAAGAATTTATAATGGTTCAGATCAGTTGTGTGATTTTTCAGTAGCAGAACTCAGCTTTAAAATAGAGAAGGTGATCTGGGTGTGGTGATACATACCTGTAATCCCAGCTACTCGGGAGGCTGAGTCATGAGAATCACTTGAACCCAGGAGGCGGAGGTTGCAGTGAGCCGAAATCACGCCACTGCACTCCAGCCTGGGTGACAGAGTGAGACTCTGTCTCAAAAAAAAAAAAAAAAAAAAACCTTCAAAAAGTTACTAAACTGGGAGAAAACGAAGGAATCAGGAGATTTTTAAAGTTCACCAAGTTAGAAGAGAAGTAGAATAAGTAGTAGATGGCAAAACTGTTAAAAGAATAGGAAGTTGTTTTGATTACAAAGAGGAAATAGATTATTTTAGATTTCAGAGGTGGAGCAGCTTAGGTTGACGCAAAGTCCAAGCCATGATCATGGAATCAGGAGGCAGTGAAGGTGAAGGTGTTTGATGTTGATAAGGATAAGGGACTGTGAATTACCACCTTAAGAAAACCTGCTATGAAGGCCAGTCGCAGTGACTCACGCCTGTAATCCCAGCATTTTCGGAGGCCGAGGCAGGGGGACCACCTGAGGTCAGGAGTTCCAGACCAGCCTGACCAACATGGTGAAACCCCGACTTTACTAAAAATAGAAAAAAAATTAGCCAGATGTGGTGGCACATGCCCGTAGTTTCAGCTACTTGGGAAACTGAGGCAGGAGAATCGCTTGAACCTGGGAGGCAGAGGTTGCAGTGAGTGGAGATCATGCCACTGCACTCCAGTCTGGGCGACAGAGTGAGACTGTCTCAAAAAAAAAAAAAAAAACCTGCAGGCCGGGCGCGGTGGCTCAAGCCTGTAATCCCAGCACTTTGGGAGGCCGAGATGGGTGGATCACGAGGTCAGGAGATCGAGACCATCCTGGCTAACACGGTGAAACCCCGTCTCTACTAAAAAAATACAAAAAAACTAGCCGGGCGAGGTGGCGGGTGCCTGTAGTCCCAGCTACTCGGGAGGCTGAGGCAGGAGAATGGCGGAAACCCGGGAGGCAGAGCTTGCAGTGAGCTGAGATCCGGCCACTGCACTCTGGCCTGGGCGACAGAGCGAGACTGTCTCAAAAAAAAAAAAAAAAAACAACCTGCTATGTTTCATTCATAGTGGTAAGTTTTCATGTATTCCAGCTCTATGGTCTTTTCTTTAGATCTCCAGACAGACTTTGCTGATTAAGAAATACCTATTAAAATAGTGTTCTGAACAAAGGCATAGCCATCATATTCCATAGTGAGGAGCATACATATGTCTTAGGTACACAAAATGACAAGATCCAAATGTAACTGGGTTAGTTGTTGAAGATAGTTTAATCACAAGTATGCATTTAATAGTAATGTTAATAAACTAAGTGTTTTCACCTAGTGAAATGTATAATTTAACCCTGAGATGTACGTAGTTTTCCTCATTTTTAGTAGATGAAAATTTAAAACTGTGTTTAGTAAAACTTGCTCGGGATTATACAATTTAGTGGTTGAGACAGGATTGAAACCCAGCTGTCTCTCATTCCATAGCCTCTGTTAGCTCCATTATGCCAGGTATTCTTTCTCAAACATGTCCCAATTGAAAGAATAAGATAAATGGAATATCAAGTCAACTTCTATCATGGAAGTTCACCAAACATTTATCTAATGTTTCATCTGTGCTTTATGACAGGCGTCCCCCACCCCCAGGCTGTGGACCAGAACCAGTCCGTGGCCTGTTAGGAACTGAGACACACAACAGGAGGCAAGTGAGCGAGCATTCCCATCTGAGCTCTGCCTCCTGTCAGATCAGCAGCGGCATTTGATTCTCATAGGAGTGTGAACTCTATTGCACACTCCTTAGGAGGATCTAATGCCTGATGATCTGAGATGGAACAATTTCATCTCAAAACCACCCCTCCCCTGGCACTGTCCATGGAAAAATTGTCTTCCACAGAACTGGTCCCTGGTGCAGAAAGGGTGGGAACTGCTGTTTAATGAAACAAGAGAACAAGCCTTGGTTTGTGAATTCAAGGCTTTGGGATACTAATAGGAGACAGACATGAAATGAATAATATAGTACATGATACATGCCTAGTAGAAATATGTAAAGAATCTAGAAATTGTTTATAGAGAATCTAGAAATTGTTTATAGAAGATGGTGATCAGATTAGTTTAGGAGAGTTAGAGAAGGCTTTATCCTAAGAGGCAAAGCCAAGGTGACAATTTTCAAGGATGAATTGGGAGCTCTCAAGGGGATAAAATGAAAATGTATGGGATGAGAGTTCATTCAGAAATGAAGGAGAGGGAAAAAAGGGTGAAGACATGGTGAGGATGGAGGCATGAAGTAGATGGTGTGGGTGAGGAATAAGTAGTTCAGTATTGTTGGAAGGTAGGAAACCAGGGAAGGAGTGACTGGTAATGTAGTTATTCAGTGCTGAATAACATTGCAAAATTTACTAGCTTAAGAACTGCATGAGTTTTATTATCTCTCGTGGTTCTCGGGGTTGGACTGGGTTTAGCAGGTGGTTCTGCTGGTCTTTCTTGGGGTCTCTCATGCAGTTGCAGTCAGATGAGGCTGGGACTGCAACATTCAAGATGACTTCGCTTACATACCTAGCACCTTAATGGGGGTTGCCGAAAGACTGTGAAGACTGAAAAATCTCCCTCCCTCTCTCTCTCTCTCTCTCTTTCTCTTCCTCTCACTCTGTCTCTCCCTCTCCTTGTCTGTCTGTCTCTGTCATCCCCTCCTCTTCCCGCCCCCCAACTTCTTTCTCTTCCTTTCCCTCTCCCTCTTTCCCTCGGTTCCTTGTCCCTCCCTGAGTGGTCTCTCCATGTAGCTGTTTTCTTTATGTCATGGCTGGATCTCCAAAGTGGAAACTGTCAGAGCTTCTTAAGGCTTAGACCCTGAACTGGCAGAGTCACATATTATGTTGCGCAAAGAAAGTCACGATACAGCCCAGATTCACAGGTAGGGTGACTGTACTCACAAGGGCAAGGATACTGTGGTTTGCTGGGGGCCGCCTGCTACCACAGCTGGAAAGATAGGCATGGACTAGAATGCAGATGGCCTTGAATGCCAAACTACATCACCAGTCTAGCCCCCAGCCACGCCTTCCCTAGTCCTCCACCTTCCAGCAATACTGAGCTGCCTGTTCCTCACCCACACCATCAAACTGGGACTTTATTTTGTAGGATGTGAAGAGTCACTAAAAGATTTAATACATGAGATTTTTAAACAAATACTTAATAGCATTTACTATATGCCAGCTCCTTTTCTAGGTGCTTCTGAATATTAACTCATTTTAGATAAGTAAGATAATAAAATTATTAGACATGGGACTAACGATATAACACCAGTTTTTGAAGAATATATTACATTAAACTTTGGAAGCTGTTTAGAATCACGAGTTAAAATGTCTTTCTGAAGTGGCTTCATTATTCTTTTGCTGAATCCGGTGGCATTTTTGTTTCACTTTTCCAATAAATGGTTTGTGTTCAAGAAGTTGTGGATAGCTCTTACAGCAAATGTTTTTCTACAGAAAAATTCCCTTCATTTATGTTATCACTTGAAGACCATTGTAAATTGCTTTATATTTGCCATCTTGAAGTTTTCTTTATTCCTCAGTCTTACCTCCTCAAATTCAAGTTTTATTGTTCGTTTCTCTGTCGTGTCTTTTTTCGTCTCCCTTTCTACTGCTTCTCCATCTTCCGATCACCCCAGTTCACCTGTCACCCAGGAACTGTTTTACAAGTAGATTGGACAGGTAAGATTTACTTACCCCTCCATCTTTTTCACCATTAAAGTCAAGGAAATGCTCTAAGACATCTTAGAAACTAGCTATTAAAAATTATCATTGGGGAAAAATTTTAGAAGTGTTATAGACAATTATCAATACATACATTTTAAGACCTGTAGTTCTCACACTATTGAGCCTGTGCATTCTGTAAACTGTACCAAGTGTTTCTTTCCCAAAGAGATAACAAAACCAGTGAATAAAGATTTGATAGCAGCAAAAACATCCCATGATGCTTAGTTTGACAGTTAATTGTATTTCCCTAAAGACCCAGTGATTTCTTTTTATTATATACTTATAATTGTTTTCTACCAATAAAAATCTATGATGTGTATAATTAAATGATGGTATTCCATGGAAAAATGGAATGATTTACAAGCATTTTACTACCCCAGTAACTTTTTAACCTCTTCTGTAAACCTATGATTTGGGCTATAATGATGTAAACCAGAGACAATGCATTCTCGCATTTCCCCTCACTTTAGAAGAAGATTGATCTGAGTCTGTCACTCTGTTGAGGTTGGATCTGGATTCTAATAGCATTGATGGACTCACAAAAAATGTGCTGTGGATTAGCCAGCTAACAGTCTTGCTATAGTGGGTACTTTAGTGTAAGAATACTAGCTTATTTTAAAATAAATTTTGAAAAGGAAATACAAGGCCAGGCGTGGTGGCTCACACCTGGAATCCCAGCACTTTGGAAGGCCGAGGTGGGCAGATCACCTGAGGTCCGGAGTTTGAGACCACCCTGACCAACGTGGAGAAACCCCATCTCTACTAAAAATACAAAATTAGCCAGGCATGGTGGCGCATGCCTATAATCCCAGCTACTCGGGAGGCTGAGGCGGGAGAATTGCTTGAACCCGGGCGGCAGAAGGTTGCAGTGAGCCGAGGTTGTGCCATTGCACTCCAGCCTGGGCAACAGGAGCGAAACTCCATCTCAAAAACAAAAGAAAATACAAGTGATGTTAAGTTTTATGCTGCCTCCTATTGAAATCCATGCTGAGTATTCTTAGCTTTTTCATTGAATTAATGATGTGGCTTAAGAATCATTTCACCGTTATATATATTGATAAGACTGGGCAGTTTGCTGGAAATCTCTGAACATGTACATACAGAATAAAGATGACATGATGTAAAATTACTGAGGCTTTTCACAAAGTAGAGTTTTTTATCCTTTGAGAAAGTCACAGTATTTTAAGTTGATGCCAGTTTTAACACTAAGTTTAAGTGTTCTATGGAAAGAAAAGCAATTTCAGCAGATTTTTGGTGAAATAATCATCTCAATGATTTGAAACATCTGAAATTACATATTGTAGCCGTCAAGTCAGCAATGTGATTATTCATGTCTGTTTCAACTTCGTAAGAGTAGTATTCATAACTTACAAATAAACAGGGTTGGTTACCAAGTCCTGGCCTGTGTCAGAGGTGGGTGGCCTGCAGTTCTGGCCAGGCGGCTCTTCAGCCAGTTGGCTGGTGCTGCAGGTACTCTTGTCACCTTGTCTCTCTGCTCCCTGGCATTTCTATCACTGCTGCTACCATGACAGGTGCTGCACACGCCCCACTGTCAGCCCTCAAGAAAGAGCCATCACAGGCGCTTATTGTCACGGAATAGTCTTGAGGTTTTGGTGTGTTATTTTTTTTAATTTTAATTTTTTTCCTCCCTTTGATACCAGTGGGTCTTGAGTTTTTAACCACTGACCCCATTCCAGGCTGTCAAAGAAAGGTACCGTGTTGAAGACCTCATAAGCACTGTCCAGCCTTCCACACTGTTTTAGATGGGCTGCACACCTGGTTAAGCTAGCTGCTACTTATAGGCATAGATACACATCTTTTTTTCTTTTACGAACAAAAAAACTGTTTCTATCAGAATATATTATCTTTGAGCAAAGTCTCAGTGCACTAAGTTCAAAAAATGAACTTTTAAGGTACTCATACACAAAATCTTCACATACCCCTGAAATAGCCTCATTTGAGTCAAATGAGGAGTATTTTTAAAAGATGCTAAGAAGAGGCAGTAGTACATCTACATGGCTACTGCAGAAACCGAGAATATAGTACTCAATGAAGTTCTCTCTCTCTTTGGTATTTCCCTTCATTCACTCTAATGTGAATTCTTCCTGTCCCTTTTTTAGTTATTTATCTTGATTTTAGCCTCTTCCATTCTCAGCAAAACAGAACCTAATTTGATGGGAACCCAATTTCAGATACTCCTTGTTTAAATTTGCTCCAAAAGTCTAGTTGAATATTACATCCCTTTTGTTATAATTTATTAAAAGTAAACTTTAATATTAATTACTATTATGCTTCATATGCAGCTAGTAAATATCCTTTGCCTGGCTCTCAGAAGTGTGAATATGTTTAATTTCAGTTTGATGTTGTTAGCATCTGTGTTCCTCAGAGAATATTGATCTGCTACATAAATAGTTCTAATATGAAATTAAATAATAATGAAATCTTATGTGAAATGAAATAATGCGGTCTTAAAGCATACTTTTATATTATAATACCATTTCCATAGGTTTTGTTCTAATCTTTATATCTTCTTTAAACACCCCCTTTCTTTTTTTTTTCAAAGCAAAGGACAAGGTTGCCCTTTTGATAGGAAATATGAATTACCGTGAGCACCCCAAGCTCAAAGCTCCTTTGGTGGACGTGTACGAATTGACTAACTTACTGAGACAGCTGGACTTCAAAGTCGTTTCACTGTTGGATCTTACTGAATATGAGATGCGTAATGCTGTGGATGAGTTTTTACTCCTTTTAGACAAGGGAGTATATGGTAAGATATTTATAATGTTTGTTTTTACAATTATCCATTATTCTTTTCATTATACCAGTTAGGTTAAGAGTTGAAAATCAGATAAGGTAAGCATGTTGTTGAATGGAAGAGTTTTATTTTTCTTATTAAGATGATACATTTGGTCTTCATTCCATCTGAATAACTAATTAGCTTCATGTCTTTACTTTTATATTTCTTGTTTTGTCAAAACATACTGTTCTTATTAGAATTCTTGCCTATCTTTTGTGATTTTTTTTATTGATAGAGCCACAGTATAGTAAAACTTGATGACCACACAGCAAAATTCACATTCATATGTGGAAAATACTACAGTATGTGGGGTTTTCTTTGGGGGGATAGCATAAAAGGTTCTAGTAGAATGTATGTTTTGTATGTTTCCTTTTCCTAACTATTGCATGCTATTTTCTAGTCTTTTAGTGGGAACTAGATTTTAACAAGGAAATGTTGGTGGATGGGGCCTATAAAAGCAATTTGTAAATTGAAATTCTATACAGATATGCTTAGAAATGTACCTCTACAAAAATTCTAACAGTAAATGTTTAAATTTTTTTTCCCATTCTTTCACCTAAATGTGTTAACACTGCATATATAGTAAAGAATTTCAAAAGAGACAGAATGTGCTATCAGTAGCAAATCATTTATTTGGTGATTTATTTCTTTCAATATGGGAAGGCCAGCTGTTGAGCTCATCTGAACCGTGTTTTGCAGGATTGTGCTTCTGTGACATTGTGCAATAACATCAGATTGCCAGGGAAGTGACATTTCCAGGCCTGTTGTTAGGCATACAATGATAAACAAAAAGTACCGGTTTGGCTCCTGTATCTTTCCAGTTATTTTATTTTAATAATTTCTAAATTTACTCTTATTATTTGTAATTAGATTGATAAGGCAAGTTTGGTTAGAATTTTTAATGGTTCTCAAAGTAGATTTTTTAATGAAACAAAAGCTTTCCCCCGCCCCCCCCCAAGATTTACCACACTGTTGTATAAGGGATGGGGAAAGTCTTAAAATCTTACTTAAATGAGTTTCCTTCTCTAAATAATGAGGATTTAGAGAAAGACAAATGAAGTTAACAAGGTAAACACCTCAAATGTGAGATTTCAGCTATTATGCTGATGTGTTAATACAACTTTGCTTATAAGTCTTATGGAGTGATGACTAATGGGCGTATCCATCCATTTTTTCTCATGAAAATCTGAAAGAATATACAGTGCAAATATGCCACCTTGGTAATTGGCTTATACAGGTTGAGCATTCCTCATCTGAAAATCCAAAGTCTAAAACTTTTTGAGTGCCAACATGATGCCACAAGTGGAAAATTTTACACCTTAAGTCATGAGGTGTCAAAGTTAAAACTTTGTATCATGCACAAAATTATTAAAATATTATATAAAATTACCTCCAGGCTATGTCTTTAAGATGTATATGAAATATAAATGAGGCCAGGCGAGGTGGCTCATGCCTGTAATCTCAGCACTTTGGGAGGCTGAGGTGGGTGGATCACTTGAGCCCAGGAGTTGGAGACCAGCCTGGGCAACATGGCAAAACCCCGTCTCTACTAAAACACAAAAATTGGGCCGGATACGATGGCTTACGCCTGTAATCCCAGCACTTTGGGAGGCCGAGGTGGGCAGATCACCTAGGTCAGGAGTTCGAGAGCAGCCTGTCTAACATGGTGAAACCCCATCTCTACTAAAAATGTATGGTGGCAATCACCTGTAATCCCAGCTACTCGGGAGGTTGAGGCAGGAGAATGGTTTAAACCCGGGAGGTGGAGGTTGTAGTAAGCCAAGATCATACCACTGCACTTCAGCCTGGCTGACAGAGCGAGACTCCATCTCAAAAAAATAAAATAAAAACACAAAAATTAGCTGGGCATGGTGGTGCATGCCTGTAATCCCAGCCACTCAAGAGGCTGAGACACAAGAATTGCTTGAACCCAGGAGGCCGAGGTTGCAGTGAACCAAGATCACACCCCTGTACTCCAGCCTAGGCAACAGAATGAGACTTGGAATCTTGGTCTCAAAAAATAAAAGAAAAGAAAAACATAAATGAGTTTCGTGTTTAGACTTGGGTGGCATCCCCAAGATAACCTCATTATGTGTATGTAAACATTCCAAAATCTGAAACACTTCTGGTCCCAAGTCTTTCAGATAAAGGATACTCAACCTGTATTTTCAATCTGGCATCAGGGGTGTTGTTTGTTTTTATATTATACAATTGATCTCAGCTTTTAAGGTGCCTACGTGGCGTAAAAAGGAAAAGGCTTCCAAAACTTCACTAGAAGTGATGAGGTGTAAGGAAAAAAAATTAATCAGTTTAGGTATCTGTATTGGTGAAGTATTTAAAGATTGAGGGAATTATATGAAGAATTACTACCTAGGTTGTTTATTGTCATTTCTTATTGATATTTTCACCTTGGCTTTTAAGCCCTTTTTTTGACTTGTAAAAACAAATCCTGTGGCCAGGGCATGGTGGCTCACACCTGTAATCTCAGCACTTTGGAAGGCCAAGGTGGGCAGCAGATCACCTGAGGTCAGGAGTTCGAGACCAGCCTGACCAACGTGGTGAAACCCCATCTCTACTAAAAGTACAAAAATTAGCCCAGCATGATGGTGGGCGCCTGTAATCCCAGCTACTTGGGAAACTGAGGCAGGAGAATCACTTGAACCTGGTAGGGGGAGGTTGCACTGAGCCAAGATCATGCCACTGCACTCCAGCTTGGGCAACAAAGCGAGACTCCATCTCAAAATAACAAAAACAAATCCTTTAGTTGCCCCTGTGAAGTAGAGAATCAGAAATATTAAAAATTGTGACAAGATTGCAGTTTAGGCTGAAGCTTTGCCCCAATATAAAAACATCGTCTTGGAGTACAAAATAAAGAGGCATGTTAAAGCAGAATGTCAGCTTAAGAAAGCTAGAAAACTTTTGAATCCTACTGATTCGTGTCTTAACAGGGTGGCTGCATTATATTTTGAAGTATTGTGAATATTCCAAACATCAGACACATCTACACTAAATGTAAGTGTGGTACAGGCTTGAGGGTTTAGGGCATATCATAAAGAAACGTTTAGTTTTTCCTTTGGACTGTGCCTTTACTGCTAGTTGATATTACCAGGGGACTCAGTGCTCTAGGGCTGTGGGGGAAGATGGAAGGCAGAGTCACCGGAATTTCAGCATGAACAGCTAGATTCGGAGAACAGAGGAACTCGAGTTCATGCCCTTTTATATTATATTGCATGCAGGTTTGTAGAAGAAATAAAAGTTGCAACAGAACAGACAATAATTCAGTTTTAAACATATATAAACATAAAAAACAGGAACCCAAATCAGAAATAACTGACTTACACTACATGTCTTTAAATATAAATAAGGAGAAGGATTTCTAGTTATGTTGTATAGATGGCCAGGATAAAAAGTAACCCTTTGGCCTGAGATCTGTCCCCACATAGCCTTTCTGTGTTCATTGCTTGCTGCAGCTTTGCTGTGCATTCGTGTAGAAGAACAGTAAAGGAGTCTGGTCAGAATATGGCAAAAGTGTTATTTGACCTGCAGCAGAGCAGCTGTTGAGTTCACGTAGCTCAGTGGTTAAGCAGTGGGCCTTAGTGTAGTTAGCCTGGGTTCGAAGCTTTGACTTTCTGCTAACTAGCCGTGTGACTGTGGTTCTTTAACTTTTCTAAGCCAAAAGGAATCTACAAAATGGATAGAACTAAATTAATGAGGTTAACAGGATAAGACAAAATAATTATCCCTGTGCCTGGCACACTAAAAGTGCTCAAAATATTGTACCCATTATTATTGTTATTTCCTTTCAATTGATTAAAGACATTCAAGCACTTTTTCATCTTTAGATTGGTGATTTGGACTAGGTAGCATTCTACTTCAGGCTTCAATGAGAGAAACCCAGCTTTAATCAGTTTCTGTGTGTTAAGGGTCTTCCAAAGGTTTTTGGAGGGGTTCTTTTTTTTTAGGTTTTTAAGGTTTTCTGTGGGGTTTTTTGTTTAGTTTTTTGATACGGAGTCTCACTCTGTCGCCCAGGCTGGAGTGCAGTGGCGTGATCTTGGCTCACTGCAAGCTCCGCCTCCTGGGTTCAAGCGATTCTCCTGCCTCAGCCCCCCAAGCGGCTGTGATTACAGGCACGTGCCACCAACACCTGGCTAATTTTTTGTATTTGTAGTAGAGACGGGCTTTCACTGTGTTAGCCAGGATGGTCTTGCTCCATCTCCTGACCTCAGGATCCACACACCTTGGCCTCCCAAAATGCTGGGATTACAGGCGTGAGCCACCGTGCCCCGGCCTGCCTAAGGTTTTTATTTTGAGAAAAAAAAGTTGGGGAGTTTGAAGCTATATTGTAGTAAAACAGTGAAAAACCAGTGCACTGACATTTTACATTGTCTGAGAGTCAAGTTCCCTAAAAAGCCAGCAGTAGATTATAGACAGTATTATATAGCACAGTAGCAAGGCTGGCCAGCATCCGTATTTCGGTTCTGTCACTTACTAGGCATTTCAGTTTGGATGAGCTTTTAAACCTCTTCATGTCTCAGTTTTCCCATCTGTGAAAGAGGGTTGTTAATATTACCTACCTTGTTATGAGGATTGTGTGAGGCAATATAACTAGTGACCTTTCTTGGAACAGTGCCTGGCACATAGTAAGTGCTGTGTAAGCCTGCTGGGGTGGTGGTGGTTGTGCTTATCGGCCCCTCACGTGCTACGTGGAGTGCATATTCAGTTGAGTGGAAAAGTTTTTCATTTAAACGATTATTTTCTCTGTAGGCAAAAATAAATATCCATGACTATGTTCTTGAATCATCCTCCCAAGAAATAAAATTCCCTAAAGATCTAATTTGCAGAACTATATTTCTAAGTATAGTAAGTTTTTTGACATTTGTAAAAAAACACATATTTTCTTCTCTATCCTTGAGTAATAGGATAGTTAAATAAATAAGCAGTACTAGAGATGGAATTTAAAACAACAACAACAACAGTGATTTGGGCCATGCACAGTGGCTCACATCTATAATCCTAACACTCTGGGAAGCGAAGGTGGGAGGGTTGTTTGAGACCAGGAGTTCAAGACCAGCCTGGACAATATAGTGAGACCTCATCTCTACAAAAAATTTAAAAATTAGCCAGGCATGGTGGCACACGCCTGTGGTCCCAGCTACTTGGGAGGCTGAGGTGGGAGGATAGCTTGAGCCTGTGAGGTCGAAGCTACAGTGAGCTGTGATTGCACTGCTGCACTCCAGTATGGGCAACGGGGCAAGACCCTGTCTCAAATAAATAAATACATAAAATTTTTTGAAAAATGATTTGGACTAGTTCATTTTACACAAAAGTACTTAGTTCCCCTCAATATAATTTGGTTGCAGACTTTGATACAGAATAGTTACCCTTTTCATAAGACATTTTGGGAAAGAAAAAACATATGTTGGTGTTAAGTGCCTTAATTTCATTCAGCAGTTGCAGGGCTGGGCATGTGGCATTAATGTAACAGAACAACATTCAGCTTTTCCCTGTATGAATGGAAGCTAAGCCTTCCCTCAGAGTTGTGTCTTCACCCCAGTCAAGTCTTGCTGGAGCCAAACATATTACCTGACATGAGGGAGGCAGCACCTAGGCCTGCTGTCAGTTGTCTCTAAGTAATACCAGTTGTTGAAATGGTACCATTTCTACTAAAAGACCCTTGAAAAGAGAACTCCAGATCTGAGACTGTCTTGATTGGTTTGCATTGTTAATTTAATGCAATTCAGTAAGTATTTGCTGAGTTATTTTCGTTACATCGACAGTCCAGATGAAGGAGTATGCTGTGTGCTGAGGGAAATAATAGTGAATACAGATCATGATCTGTCCTTTTAAGAAAGTTTTAGTCCCAGGCCGGGCACAGTGGCTCACGCCTGTAATCCCAACACTTTGAGAGGCCGAGGCAGGCAGATCACCTGAGGTCTGGAATTTGAGACCAGCCTGACCAACATGGAGAAACCCTGTCTCTACTAAAAATATAAAATTAGCGAGGCGTGGTGGTGTATGCCTGTAATCCCAGCTACTCAGGAGGCTGAGGCAGGAGAATCACTTGAACCCGGGAGGTTGCAGTGAGCTGAAATCGCACCATTGCACTCCAGCCTGAGCAACAAGAGTGAAACTCCATCTCAAAAAAAGAAAATTATTGTCCTTTAATACAATGAGAAAAAACACTATCTATGGAGTCAAAACATACATCAACTCTGTGATTTTAAGCAAATCGCTTAATCTTTGTAATTTAATTTTCTCATCTATAAAATAAGGATAGAAATCATTTAAAGTTATTATATAGATTAAAATTAAATTGTGTGTATGAAAGTCCTTTGAAAACCAAGAAAATATACAGGTTGAGTATCTCTAATCTGAAAACCCCAAATCCAAAACACTCCTGGTCCCAAACATTTCAGATAAGAGCTACTCAGAGTGTGCAAATGTAAAAGATTAGTGTCATTATGATTTCTTATCAGAAAAACTAAGTAGACATAGGATTATACAGTATCAGGAAAAGCCTGTGTGTGATCGTCAGAAAGTGCTGCTACAGCATTTCAAGGTAGGGAGAATTTGAAGTGTGTTAGAAAGCCACAAACCAGTTACCAGGTAGTGGTTACCAGGTAGTAACTTGCTAAGGATTCTGACCTTTGGAAATAACCCTTGAGGAGAGTAGATAGAAAGGAGATAGAGTAACTTGAGCAAAGTTGTGGAGGTTAAAAATAAGTTTGTCTTGCTCTTGAAGCAGTAAAGAGACTGATGGAAAATAGAGTTATGAATACTTGATAGAGGAGTATAAGTTGTACTCTATTTTATAAGTGTATAATTCAGTGATTTCAGTATCTTCACAAAGGTGGGGCATCAGTCACCACTACCTAACTTCAGAACATTTCCATCATCCCAAAAAGAAACCCTGTATCCATCAACAGTCACTCCCATTCCTCCTTACACCAGCCCCTGGCAACCACAAATCTATATTCTGTTTCTCTGGATTTGCCTCTTCTGGACATTTCATATAAATGGAATCACCCAATATGTGGCCTTTTATGTCTGCCTTCTTTCACTTCGCATAATGTTTTCAAAGTTCGTTCATATTGCAGCATGTACTAGAACTTCATTATTTTAGGAGTAGATAATATTCAATTATATGCTGTATTTTGTTTATCATTTATCATCTCATGGACATTTTTGGACGTTATGAATAATACTGCTGTGAGCATTTGTGTACACATTCTTTTTTTTTTTTTTTAATTTATTTATTATTATAATACTTTAAGTTGTAGGGTACATGTGCATAACGTGCAGGTTTGTTACATATGTATACTTGTGCCATGTTGGTGTGCTGCACCCATCAACTGTGTACACATTCTTATGTGAACATAGTCTCCATTTCTCTTCGGTATGTACCTGGGAGTGAAATTCCTGGGTCATATGGTAATCTGTATTTAACTTTTTGAGGAACTGCGAAACTCTTTCCAAAGTTCTTACACCATTTTACATTTGTGCCACCAGAAATGAATGAGGGTTCCAATTTCTCTGCATCCTTGCCAACACTTGTTCTTGTCTGTCTTTTTATTGTAGCCATCCTGGTGAGTGTGAAATGACTTGGATTTGCATTTCACTAGTGGCTAATGATGTTGAGCATCTTTTTTTTTTTTTTTTTTTTTTTTTTTTGAGACGGAGTCTGGCTCTGTCACCCAGGCTGGAGTGCAGTGGCGCGATCTCGGCTCACTGCAAGCTCCGCCTCCCGGGTTTACGCCATTCTCCTGTCTCAGCCTCCCGAGTAGCTGGGACTACAGGCGCCCGCCACCTCGCCCGGCTAGTTTTTTGTATTTTTTAGTAGAGACGGGGTTTCACTGTGTTAGCCAGGATGGTCTCGATCTCCTGACCTCGTGATCTGCCCGTCTCGGCCTCCCAAAGTGCTGGGATTACAGGCTTGAGCCACCACGCCCGGCCAATGTTGAGCATCTTTTCATGTGCATATTTGCCACTCATACATCCTCTTTGGAGAAGCATCAGATCTTTGCCTATTTTTAAATCAAGTCATTAGTCTTTTTTTTTTTTTTTTTTTTTTTTTTTTTTGAGATAGAGTCTTGCTCTGTTGCCCAGGCTGGAGTACAGTGGCGGGATCTTGGCTCAGTGCATCCTCCGCCTCCTGGGTTCAAGCGATTCTCCTGTCTTAGCCTCCTGAGTAGCTGGGATTACAGGCTCCCACCACCACACTTGGCTGGGTTTTTGTATTTTTAGTAGAAATGAGGTTTCACCATGTTGGCCAGGCTGGTCTTGAACTCATGACCTCAGGTGATCCACCCGCCTTGGCCTCCCAAAGTGCTGGGATTACAGGTGTGAGCCACCACGCCCGGCCGTCATTAGTCTTTTTACTGATGAGTGGAAGAGTTCTTTATTCTGGATAAAAGCTGTCCTTATCAGATAAATGATTTGCAAATATTTTCTCCTGTTGTGTGGGTTGTCTTTTCAGTTACCTGATCTTTGTCGTTTATTGAATTAAATCCATTCTTTTGGTCATTATTTTTAAAACCTATCTGTGCACTCCTTTTTAAAATTCCCTATGTGTGCTGTCTTATTTTCATTCACAACAGTAATTTAGTTTTTTGCTAAGCTAGTCTCTTTTCTGTTAGCTTTCATTCCAGGTCCTATCTGTTTATTTCTGTTCTCCTGCCCATAATCTACCTTGCTCTCTCTCTGCCTTTCCAAATTTCTAGCCTTTCCCTCTCTTAAGACCATCCCCTGTTGTTTCACTTCATACTGATATTCCTCTCTGTACTTTATTCATTTCATACATACACGGTGGTTGTTCCACTAACATGACTTATGGCATTTAATTATATGATGACTTTCATTGTTGCTTGATAACATAAACATGTGTGAATCTCCATACATGAATCTCCCGGTCTCCTGCTTAGAGGTTAGGAACTTTGTCTTCGTCCTTCTTTTTCATCTCTCAGTGCCTATGTGATAACTTCCAGAGCACACATGAGCTGGAACCCACACTTGATAAATGGCTGTATCTATTTTCTCATTTTAGCTGAAATGTTGTATTTGAAAGAACCATTTTTCTCATTTTAATAGAAATTCAAAAAAAACAGACGACGTGGATTTTGTCCTGTAGGACCACATGCAGCAAATTGTCTTTAATTCTCAAAGCCACAGTCTCTGCTAGGAGTCGGGGCTATAATTACAATGGATTAGCTATTTTGGATTCCCTATCTAAATGGCTTTTACTGTTTGCTTTAAAATACCGTGTAAAGAAATAATTAAATCCAGAATATTGAGAGAGCAAAATTAGTGGGCTCCAGAAATTGCAAGCAGAGGGGAGGATATCTTCAAAAGTGTTTTGTCCAGTATTTTTATGAAGAAGTTCAGACTGATACTTTTGTTGTTTTTTACAGCCAAAACAAAATTATTTTCAAGAAAACATTGAGTTGTGTTAGTTTTTATAGTATCATTTCTCAGTAAGGAAATATGATTCATCTATTGAGTCCTAAAAATATCGCAAATTTTAGATTATTAATTCAAAAGACTCTAGATGGAAGATTGGTATTCATATCTCATAGCAAAAAGAAAAAAATAGTAATCTGTGAAATCAGATTTCCCATCTCTGATTATAAAACTACCTTTATATTTTAATAACCCTTAACTAATGTTTATGGTAATACCTGTGGAGTTTCTTAACTTCATATTGCAGGTGCTGTTCATCTGAATTGTGTGTGTTTGTTCATCTGTTAAATACTTCCTAAGCTCCTGCTGTATGCCAGGAATACACAAATAAATAAATGTAAGACTGTCTCTGCCCTAACAGAACTCCTAGCTTCATGGAGGAGACAAATGAGTCAGGAGAGAAATCCTAGCTGCATTCTTTTTTATATATCATAAAATAAAATTGTATTTTAGATTATACTATTGGTTACAAATATATTACTTTTATAAATTAGGATATACTTCAGACAGCATTTTGTTACTGTCTTAAAATGCAAATTTTAAGTACAGATTGTTGGTAATAATTTTTTTATTTATTATTTTTTTGAGACGGAGTTTTGCTCTGTCGCCCAGGCTGGAGTGCAGCGGCATGATCTCAGCTCATAGCAACCTCCACCTCCCAGGTTCAAGTGATTCTTCTGCCTCAGCCTCCCAAGTAGCTGGGATTACAGGTGCCCACCACAACGTCAAGCCAATTTCTGTATTTTTAGGAGAGATGGGGTTTTACCACATTGGCCAGGCTGGTTTCAAACCCCTGACCTCAAGTGATCTCCCTGCCTTGGCCTCCCAAAGTGCTGGGATTATAGGTGTGAGCCATCATGCCTGACCTGTTACCAATAATTTTAAATGCAAATTAACATTGTCTATATTTGTAATTGGGTATTTCTTACATATGCTCACATCACCTTGAAGAAAATTAAAGTCATGGTTTTTTTTTTTACAAAAAGTTATGCAGTCTGTATGTTCACAGTGCATTTAGAATTGAAATCTACCTCTCTTTTATTTTCCTCTTTTCAAAGGGTTATTGTATTATGCAGGACATGGTTATGAAAATTTTGGGAACAGCTTCATGGTCCCTGTTGATGCTCCAAATCCATATAGGTCTGAAAATTGTCTGTGTGTACAAAATATACTGAAATTGATGCAAGAAAAAGAAACTGGACTTAATGTATTCTTATTGGATATGTGTAGGAAAAGGTAAATTTTCTAATCTTTATTAAACAATTGTTGGAGTTAAATATCAACCTTGACAAACTAGAGAAACCTGCGAAATGCTAACAGCCATTTGCGTGTGTGAATTTTAGTTTATACATCGAAACTGGAAGAACAAAACTAGAGAAAAATATATTTACTCCATGTATATCTAATTATTTTAACTCTTCATATTTGCTATAGAACATAAACAAAGAACTAAAGGGCATGGGCATTTACTCATACTACAGGGGATTCAACTCTCCAGAATGCCTTTAGATGACTTTAATAATCATTGTAGTTATTCCCTCAGGAATTAACAAAACCAGCACCCATGGAGTTGGGATTTCTGGTCACTAGTCAGTCCTGGTCTTCCAGATACAGAATGAGTAGCCGAAGCAGATGTTTGGAGGTTTGGATCCCATTTATCTGCCATTGCCTTTCTAAGAAATAGAACCAGTGCCTCTAGATTTACTATTTTTTGCTTGCTCAGCATTTACGAATCAAAATCCAATGCCAGAGTTCAAATGCAACTCCCGTTTTAAAGCTAACAAGGAGTTAGTGGGTTATTTTGGGTAGATATGTAGCTACCTAGATGAAAAATTTTGAATCTATAATTTTAAGTTATGTATTCTAAAATACTGTTGTATTATCTCATTATTTATACTCTTTTAAGGATGATCTTTAACTTTTCATATTTCTGTCTGCTCTTCTCTGCCTCCGTTGAATAGAAATGACTACGATGATACCATTCCAATCTTGGATGCACTAAAAGTCACCGCCAATATTGTGTTTGGATATGCCACGTAAGAAAATTTTATGTTTACGTTGAAGTTTCCTTTATTCTTTGATATCTTTTTGTTTGCTTTTGCTTTTTAGGAGCAGGGGTCTTAACTCTGTCGCCCAGGCTGGAGTGCAGAGGCGCCATCATAGCTCACTGCTCCTGGGCTCAAGCAATCCTCCTGTCTCAGTCTTCTGAGTCGCTGGGATTACAGGCATGTGCCACTGTGCCTGGCTCCTGAGGTCTTTTTGATTCTAGATTAGAGGCCTAGAAAATACCTATAGACATGTAGGCATAAATTTACCTCCTTGATGTTCTTGGTAGAAAATTTTAAATCGTCAACTTTAGCATTCCATATCGTGGTATCTTATTATTAAGCCCAAATTGGGCATGTAGTTCCTGCTTAAAGATTAACTCTTTAATTATTGATGTCATGTGAGAGGCAGAAGAGAAAATGAGGCTCATCAGTGTACACAGAAGTCCCATGTGGCAAGTGTTTGTTTTTCTAACATTTTCTTTTTAAAAAATTATTTTTATTGGATATTGACAAGTTATAATTGTAGGTATTTATGGGATACAAAGATATGCTATGATGTACGTATTCAATGTGGAATGATTGAATCAAGTTAATTCACATATCACCTCAAATACTTACCATTTTTTTCCTCCTAACTGAAACATTGTACCCTGTGACTAACAGTCCCTGTGCCGTGCCCACCTCCCAGCCTCTGGTAATCACCATTCTGCTGGCTGCTTCTCTGAGTTCATTTTTATTAGCATCCACATATAAGTGAGAACATACAGTATTTGCCTTTCTGTGCCTGGTTTAACTTCTTTTTCTATTTTTAAGGTGTCAAGGAGCAGAAGCTTTTGAAATCCAGCATTCTGGATTAGCAAATGGAATCTTTATGAAATTTTTGAAAGATAGATTATTAGAAGATAAGAAAATCACTGTGTTACTGGATGAAGTTGCAGAAGGTAAAAAATAAAGAGAAACTACTCAGAAAAAAGAGCAGGGGGAACACACCTATTCAGGGTTCCCTCTCTGGTGATTGTTTAATTCTTATTATGTGGGTTTGGAATTAGTATCTACTTTATAAAACAATTTTTATATTAATATAACATTCAGCAACACTTCTGCTATTTAATGTCATCTTTCTTTCCCTTTTGACGTAGCTCTCCACCATCTGTGCAGCATTACTTAGACTACAAGGCTAAGCCTAGGCACAGTCATTAAAAGTTGAATCCTCAGATCTCTGCTTTGCTTCTGTGCCCAGTGCCTTGGTGCTGGCGAATCTCTCTATTTGGGGGTGGGTGGGGGGCGTGGAGGGGTGGTGGGGAGATGTCCAGTGAGCAGTCTCTCCCAGGATGGGAGTGAGAAAACTTTACAGAAATGTTTAGATACTGCTGGAAAAAGCTGAGTTCATTTTTTTCCTTAATGAACTTAGTAGTTTTAAAATCCTGATTTAAGGATGTGATCCTAGGGGTTCTAATGCCACATCTTCCATTTCTATCTGTTCTTTCCCTGCCTGCTGGTATAATGTTATGCATATGTCAGATGCTGAATAAGTACCTATTATTTTGGTAGATTGCACTGTGGTTTTTGAAAAAACATTTTATAAGCCATAGCAGAAAGAAGGTAACTTGGTCAGGCATGGTGGCTCAAACCTGTAATCCCAGCACTTAGGAAGCTGAGGCAGGAGGATCACTTAAGGCCGGGAGTTCAAGACCAGCCTGAGCAACATAGCGAGACCCTGTTTTCAAAATAAAAAATACAAATAAAAAGGAAGAAAGTAATTCTTTTACAAACTAGCACCACTAGAAAATGGAGTTTCATGGATGTTCCAGTGATGGCAGTTTGGGTATAAGGTGTTTGGCCAACTGTCAGCCATATTTATTTTCATGTTTTTATCTGTGTAGCTATGTTAGTTAGATCACTTGACTTAGCCACTTTTCCATTTAACATAACCAGCCAGGGCTTTGGACTTCCTGCCACCCTCCCACTTCAACCAGAGAAATTCCACTTTTATTTGTTTTCTACATTAGGCTTCTTCTGAAGCTCACATTTGAAGGAAAGTCTCTGCTTTTTAAAAAAAAAAAAAAAAAAAAAAAAAACCTTTGGATTACATCAGTTATATTCCAACTGAGATCCAATAAGGTGCTCCAGAAACTCTACAGTGTTTTATTTCAATTTCATTTTTAAGTACATTTTAACTGTTTTAAAACTTAATAAAAAGCACCATGCTCACCCATATATGATATGTACCAAATTGTCATAGCAGTGAATAGCATCCCAGTATGTGCTGTGAGGATATTTGAACTTTTTATAAATGTCTTAGAAAGTTTTGCTTTTCACTGGTCTTTTTCAGTCCTACCATGTCTGCTTACCTAGAAGTGCCCAGGCAGGAAGAGCCTGCAGTGTACGTGGAGCACACTCAGCTCAGTGCCATGTACATTGTGCCCGTCATGGGTAACAGCCCACTCATTGTACAAAATAAGTAAAGGTCTAATAGTATCATGATAAATAATACAGTTAAATCTAGCCCTTATTTTGAGTTTTGGGTGCTTTGTGTCTGACCCCTGTCTTAGTACTGAAAAGCAAAAGCAGTTGTATGAAATTTTTCACAAATCATCCAATTTTGAAACAGAACTTTGCTGCTTCTCCCTTTGGATCTTCCGGATTACTTAATTAAAAATTATTCCATGGCTGGGCATGGTGGCTCACACCTGTAATCCTAGCACTTTGGGAGGCTGAGGTAGGAGGATTGCTTGAGCCCAGGAATTCAAGACTAGCCTGGGCAACACAGCAAGATTCCATGTCAATTAAAAAAAAAAAAAAAATATTCGGGGCCAGGTACAGTGGCTCGTGCCTGTAATCCCAGCATTTGGGGAGGCTGAGGCAGGAGAATCACTTGAGCACAGAAGTTTGAGACCAACCTAGGCAACATTGTCAGACCCCCATCTCTATAAAAACTTTAAAAATTAGCCAGGCATTATGGTGTGCACCTCTATTGCCAGCTACTCGCGAGGCTTAGGTGGGAGGACGGCTTGAGCCTGGGAGTTTGAGACTGTAGTAAGTGTGATCACACCACCGCTCTCCAGCGTATGTGACAGAGCGAGCCCTGTCTCAAAAAAAAAAACATTCCAGAGGGGGAAAAGTATTCAGAGATTATAAGCCAAGCAGTTGAAGGGGAAAATAAACATGTTACCAATTTCTTTTTTCAGTTTTTGGTTTCTTTGTGTGAGACAGTCTCTGTTGCGCAGGCTAGAGTGCGGTGGCATGATCTTGGCTCACTGCAACCTCCACCTTCCACGTTCAAGTGATTCTCTCGCCGCAGCCTCCCGAGTAGCTAAGACTACAGGCACGCACCACCATGTCCGGCTAATTTTTGTATTTTTGGTAGAGATAGGGTTTCACCATGTTGGCCAGGCCCATCTTGAACTCGTGGCCTCAAGTGAGCCACCGGCCTCTGCCTACCAAAGTGCTGGGATTAAGGTGTGAGCCACCGTGCCCGGCCCACCTTACGAATTTCAACTGTGTGCAAGGAAAACATAATATGAGGTAAATTGGTTGTTATAAAGCTACAGCCATCAGTCTGTAACCCGACTTTTATTTTTGTACTATTCAGGACAGCATTATTATCAGAAGTGTTGAACATACTACTGAGGGTTTTTATTGTGAGTAGATGTTCGATATGAATATAGGACCTTGACAGTAACCTACATCTAATTATAGGACCTCTCTTTTCCCTTCCCCCGCTCCATGATAACTACCATTCTAAACTTACTCCTTTTTCTTTTTACATAGTTTTATTGAGTTTATATATACCCAAAAAAGTATGCATAGTTTTGTTTTTAACTTAATAAAAAGATATGGTCTGTGTAGTCTTTTGGGACTAGAATTTTTTTATTTAATATTATATTGCTAAGATTGAGCCATATTGTTGCATGACCGTAGTTTTTCATTTTAACTGCTATGTAATATTCTATTATGCAAACATACTACAGTTTTTTTCAGCTACTCTCCTGTGTTGGTGAGCATTCAAGTTAGTTGTGGTTAACAGTCTTGTATATGTCTCCTGGAATATATATGCATGAATCTCTTTGCAGTGTGATTCTAGGGCTTGGAATTGCTGTCGTAGGGTGTGACAGTATTCCATTTTACGAGAGAATGCCAGACAGTTTTGTAAAGTGGTTGCCAAGTCTACACTTACCCTGCTCCCCGCAGCCAGCAAGGGATAATGTGAATCTGTACTCTCTCCATCACTTGATAGTCAGACTTTTTTATTTTTGCCAATCAGATGTTTTGTTTTTTTTTTTTGTTTTTTTTTTTGAGACGGAGTCTTGCTTTGTCACCCAGGCTAGAGTGCAGTGGCCGGATCTCAGCTCACTGCAAGCTCCGCCTCCCAGGTTCACGCCATTCTCCTGGCTCAGCCTCCCGCGTAGCTGGGACTACAGGCGCCTGCCACCTCGCCCGGCTAGTTTTTTGTATGTTTTAGTAGAGACGGCGTTTCACCATGTTAGCCAGGATGGTCTCGATCTCCTGACCTCGTGATCCGCCCGTCTCGGCCTCCCAAAGTGCTGGGATTACAGGCTTGAGCCACCGCGCCCGGCCTACCAATCAGATGTTAAATAGTATCTCATGTGGTCTTGATTTGATTTTCCCTAACCATTAGTGATATTGAACATTGTTCATATTTTTAATAGCTATATGTGTATCTTGTGTGAAACATCTGTTCATGTCATTTGTCCATTTTTCTACTGTGTTTGTGGTTTTTTTTTTTTTTTTCGGTTTGATTTAGAGAAATGTTGTATGTGTTCTTGATATAATACTAGCAAGGACCGCTAAGACACTATTGAATAGAATAGGTAGTTGTGGGCATCCTTGTCTCGTTTCTGACTTTAAAGGGAATATTGCTAATGTTTTCACATTTAGAATAATATTGTAAGTTTTTCATTAACACTCCTTATCAGGTTAAGGAAGTTCTCTTTACATTGTTTTTTTGAAAATTTTTATTATGAATAAATGTTGAACAAGATTAAATGGTTTTTCTGCAGCTATGAAGAAGATAATAGGATGTTTCTTTTCTTTCAATTTCTTAATATGGTGAGTTAAATTTATAGTCTAACATTAAACCAACTTGAGATAAATCATTTTCATTGGGATGTATTATATTTTTAATATACTACTAGATTTAATTTGCTATCATTTTGTTTAGAATTTTCATATCTATATTCATATGGGAAATGGGCCTGTAATTTTACTTTCTTATAGTATTTGGTTTAATTTTATGAGAAAATAAAATTAGTATTTAGTGGTATCAGTGTTATGCTGATAGAATGTAGCGTAGGCCTTGTAGAATGAGATGGAGGTTGTGACGGCTGATTTTACGTCAACTTTCGCCAGGCCTCAGTGCCAAGATATTTAGTCCAGCATTATTCAAGATGCCTCTAGGTGATGGATCGAGCGTTATTCTGGATGAGATTAAAGTTTAAACTGATGGACTTTCAGTAAAGCAGATTGCTCTCCATGGTGTGAATGGGCCTCATCCAGTTAGCCGAAGGCCTTAGTGGAGCAAAGACTGACCTCCCACAAGCAGTGAGTTTGCCAGCAGCCTGCCTTTGGGGCTCAAACTACAGCTCTCCTCTGCATCCCCAGCCGGCCTGCCTGCCTGCAGATTTCAGACTTGCACCGCCACAATTCATAAACCAATACCTTAAGTCAATCCCTTCTTCTCACTCTATCTCTGGGTACACACACATACACACGTGTACGCGTACGCATGTGCACATCTTGTTTGTACTGCTTCTCTGGAGAACTCTGATACAGAAGAAGTACACCCTGTTGTTTACTGGGGAATTCTGTATAAATTGTGATCTATTTATGGTAGAACTTGCCTATAAACCAACCTGGGATTGGTGTTTTTTTGGTAGAAATACTACTGCTTCAATATCGTGAATATTTATTGTACCATGTAGGCTTTTCATTTCTTGAGTCCATTTTGATAAGTAATATTGTAATATTTTTGTAGGAATTTAGGCAGTTTTCAAATTTGTTGGCATTTAGTTGCTCATGTTCATATTTTTTTTTTTTTTTTTTTTTTTTTTTGAGGCAGAGTCTTGCTCTGTCTCCCAGGCTGGAGCACAGTGGTGCGATCTTGGCTCACCGCAACCTCCGCCTCCCGGGTTCACGCCATTCTCCTGCCTCGGCCTCCACAGTAGCTGGGACTACAGGTGCCTGCCACCATGCCCGGCTTTTTAAAAAAATTTTTAGTAGAGACGGGGTTTCACCATGTTAGCCAGGGTGGTCTTGATCTCCCGACCTTGTGATCTGCCCACCTCGGCCTCCAAAGTGCTGGGATTACAGGCATGAGCCATGGTGCCCGGCCTAGTTGCTCATATTTCTAATAGTATTCTTTAATCTCTGCTTTATCTGTAATTATGTATCCATTTTCATCAGTATTACTTACTTGTACCTACTTTCCTCTTTTCTTTATTGCCAGCTTTTGCCAGTTGTGCTATTTCGTTTTGAAGAACCAATCTTTGGCTCCATTGGTTTCTTCTACTTTTTCATTGTTTTCTACATCACTAACTTCTGCTGTTTGTTTATGTCTTGCCTTGCATTTGATTTATTCTTTCTTTTTCTATCATCATAGTTCATTCACTTTTAGCCTATTTTTTCCAATTTAAGTTTCTAAGGCTTTACATTTGTCTTAAAACATCACTTTCGTCACATCCTACAAGTTTAGGGACTTTTTTAGTTTTTTCTTCTTTGACCTTTAAGTTATATAATATTATCTTTAATTTTCAAATATGGCAGGAATTTTCACTTTTTATTTCTACCTTAATTGCTTTGTGATCAAATATAGTCTGTCTAGTTGCTATGCTTTGAAATTTGTGGAGGTTTTCATTATGGCCAAGTAAAAGATGAAATTTTTAAATTTTGCATGTGTACTTGAGAAAAAATGGATATTTTTATAGTAACTGGTTGCAGAACTCTATGTGTGCCCATTAGGTTTGGCCTATTAATTTTTATTGTTTTTTTTTCAGTTCTGTATTTCTGCTGATAGTCTCTTTGATCAATAATTGAGATGTTGAACTCTCTCAGGTTACCAATTTTCTTGTAATTCTAGCACTTTTTACTTCCTAGTGACTATTTTTGTTTTAAATGTTTATATTTTCTTATTGAATTGAACCTTTATCATTTTGTAGTGATGCCTCCATTTCAAATGCTTTTTTGTCTTTCTGTATCATATTAATAGAGCCACACTAGCTTCCTTTTTGTTGACCTAATATGCTATTTTTTACACTTTTACTTTCCTACTTTTAACCCCTAGGCTAGCCTGCTTCTCTACACTTTTACTTTCAACCATTTCATGTCATTCTGCTTTGCTGTAGCTTTTAGAGGCACCGTATAACAGATTGTTTAAAATCCAATCTAGGCCGGGCGCGGTGGTTCAAGCCTGTAATCCCAGCACTTTGGGAGGCCCAGACGGGCGGATCACGAGGTCAGGAGATCGAGACCATCCTGGCTAACACGGTGAAACCCCGTCTCTACTAAAAAAAAAAAAAAAAATACAAAAAACTAGCCGGGCGAGATGGTGGGCGCCTGTAGTCCCAGCTACTCGGGAGGCTGAGGCAGGAGAATGGCGGAAACCCGGGAGGCGGAGCTTGCAGTGAGCCGAGATCGCACCACTGCGCTCCAGCCTGGGCCACAGAGCGAGACTCCGTCTCAAAAAAAAAAAAAAAAATTAAATCCAATCTAATAATCTTGGTCTTTTAATGAGAAAATTTAGTTAATTTACATTTGTTATTTTTTGTACTTATTTTAACCATCTAATTTTTTGATTTGGCTCATTTTCTCCTTTTTTAAAAAAATTGTATATCTTTTCTTCTCTAACAAATAATAATTTTAATGTACTCCTACAATACTAGGTGTCTCCTTTTAACCCCCAACATGTTGATTTAACTTAGACTTAGTTCTGGATCACATATATTTTTGTCTCTTTTTTTTAAAAAAAGAACCTTTACTATTGTTAATTTATAATGTAGTAGACAGAAGTATGATAAACTATAACTTAAAGAATATACTTCTAAATTTAAATTGATGTGTATCCATATACATTAGTCTGTATCTAAAACATGTTGAATGAAAATGGCACATTACAAAGACATAATATAACATTTTTGTTGAATTCGAAAACCTAAAACATTGGCATATACCATTTATGAATATCTACACATGAGTAAAAATTAAAACATGCTTGCTGTGTCTGGCACATAATAGGTGCTCTGGAAATACTAGTTGAGTGGATAAATGATGCTGAGAATATAACCTGATAATGTAGGATAGTTCTTATCCTAAATATTTAAAACATAAGAATTGGTGGTCTGAAAAATATTTATTTTCATATCTTTTAGATATGGGTAAGTGTCACCTTACCAAAGGCAAACAGGCTCTAGAGATTCGAAGTAGTTTATCTGAGAAGAGAGCACTTACCGATCCAATACAGGGAACAGAGTATTCTGCAGAATCTCTTGTGCGGAATCTACAGTGGGCCAAGGCTCATGGTATGGTAAAGCCCTTTTTTTAGATCTATAATATACTTACGTTAAATCATAAAGTTTCTTCTGAATAAATAACTTTCCTGCCAATTTTACAGTGAAAATATTTTGGCCTTCTAGGCAAATCTGAAACCAAACCAATATTTCAATTATGGATATTACATTGGTATATTTGATGTTAGAGATATCAAATTATTTAGCCCATTATTGTCACTATTGGTGAAATTAAAATGACCATTTAAAAATTTTTCTGTTTTTACGATAGGTTAATTTTCCATTCATCTAATACACAATCCTTAGATTCTCCTATATTGTGACCTGTTAAAGTGTGCAGCTGTCGAAAATCATGGATTGGGTTCTGATCCAGTCTCTACCACTGTATGAACATGTTATCTATAACATGTAAATAAGAAATAGTACCTGCTTCAGGCCAGTTGTGGTGGCTCACACCTGTAATCCTAGCACTTTGGGAGGCCGAGGCAGGTGGATCACCTGAGGTCAGGAGTTAGAGACCCGCCTGGGCAACATGGGAAAACCTCATCTCTACTGAAAATACAGAAAGTTAGCAGAGTGTGGTGGCGCATGCCTATAATCCCAACTACTAGGGTGGCTGAGGCGAGAGAATCTCTTGAACCTGAGAGTTGGAGGTCACAGTGCAGTGAGCAGAGATTGTCCCACTGCACTCCAGTCTGGGCGACAGAGCGAGACTCTGTCTCGAAAAGAAGAAGAAAACAGTACCTGCCTCATAGGTTATTGGGATTGAATGAGTGCGCAGGTAGAAATGAGCAGGTACAGAGCACTCAGCAAGTCCTCTGTACTTGTGATTATTCATATATAACTGAGCATCCTCTCTTGGACACTTGATCAGTAAGCTGAGTGATCAGCAGAGATGACGAGGTGAAAATCAATCTGTACCTTAATTACCTTTTGCTAATTATGTATGGTTTAATGAAAAAAGTTTACCGATTGAAATAATTTTGGATTTTCTGAGTCCAAGTATCTATTCTGTGAGTCTCTTACAGATAATTGAAAAATAATTGTATTTATTGAACTTCTGTAAAATATCTTTATTTTCATACATAAGTTTTGTTCTTGGCCAGGTACGGTGGCTCACACCTGTAATCCCAGCACTTTGGGAGGCCGAGATGGGTGAATCACCTGGGGTCAGGAGTTGAAGACCAGCCTGGCCAACATGGTGAAACTCCATCTCTACTAAAAATACAAAAAATTAGCTGGTCATGGTGGCAGGCGCCTGTAATCTCAGCTACTTTGGAGGCTGAGCCAGGAGAATCACTTGAACCCGGGAGTCGGAGGTTGCAGTGAGCCGAGGTCACGCCATTGTACTCCAGCCTGGGCAACAAGAGCAAAACTCGGTCTCAAAAAAAATTTGTTCTCTAATGTGTATTTTTAGTAAATTAACATACTAAAGCACATTAAAATGTAAAATGCTATAAATATCTCACCATTCCAGATAACTGGATAAGTAATTGAAATTGAATGTCTTTTCTCTAAAAAAGATCTAAACAAACAAAAAAATTACAGTGGTAAAGGTCAACAATAAATGAAACAATAAAACAAAACTAAAAGGTCGTATAGAAAATATTTGTAACAAATTTAATAAGTAGGTAGTTTTTTAATAATAAAGAGCTCATACAAAAAGGTAAGAGAAAAAAACATTTAGATCCTCAGTAAACAAGCAAATGATGCAAATTCAATAATCCACACTGCTGGAAGTATAGAGAAATTTTTTAAATGGCTAATTTAAGTAATTAAAGAATAGTTAAAACTATGATGGTATCTTTCTACTTTTTAATACCATCAAGTAGACGAATGTTTTAAAAATACTCTGTTTTGGACATGTTATGCTGAAACTTTATATTCCATGTAAACTGAAAATAATTTGTCCCATATGTAAAGGAACAATCACATAGCTATATCTGACAATCTTAAAGCATTATGAACTATGATAGAAAAGCAATAAAACCCAGAAGTATTATATTCAAGAGTTAACAGAATGGTTAAAGGTAACAAACTATAGTGTGGCCATTCAGTGACACTGTGCTTTATTAAAAATTCTGGTCATATAAATTGAGGCAACAGTGAGAATTTATCTACAGTTGTATGCATATTTTTTATTGCCACAATAAAAATTATATATACAGTCGGATAAGAACTATAAGCAAATGGTAAATGAAAGATTTTGTTTGGCCAGCAGAATATTGAGCTTTATTTTTTAAATTGTATGTGTTTAAACAATGTAAATCATGTTTTTAAGCAAAAGAAATACTAACTATATTCTCCTCCATAAATATTTGCCTTTTATCAGGAAACCTACCAAAGTTATTCTTATTGTTCTTTTTCAGAACTTCCGGAAAGTATGTGTCTTAAGTTTGACTGTGGTGTTCAGATTCAATTAGGATTTGCAGCTGAGTTTTCCAATGTCATGATAATCTATACAAGTATAGTTTACAAACCACCCGAGATAATAATGTGTGATGCCTACGTTACCGATTTTCCACTTGTGAGTTTCTCTTTTATTTAAAATAGTGATATATTCTCACTTATTAAAGACTCAATTTTTTAACTTACAGTTGATGGTAAATATAAAGGAAATATATATATTTATATATGTGTATATATTTATAGTTTAGTAACACTGGTCATAATATTTACTAACTTCCAAAATGCCTTAAGTTTATGAGATTTACAAATGTCTAAAGTTCACTCAGGAAGGATGCCTTTGATTTCTTGTATCCTAAACAGGAGAGCCAATGTGAAGGAATAAAATGTGCTACAAATATGTCAAGAATAATTTCCTTTTAAACAGTTATAACTTATATTGGAAACAGTAGTTTTTAAGTCTTGTTAAGGTATGGTCATATCCTGGAATAATAGAAATCTAGTTCTGCTCTTTTCAAACATTCAGGTATGATAGTTATTTTATGTTGGTCTGAAGAAGCCAGTAAAGAGTACCCCTCTTTCCTACATGAGTGTGACAAAATTGAGAAGCAAGCAAGGAGTAAGACAAGCAGAAACCCAAAATATCACTTTTATTACTGATAGAGGCTTTGTGGAGGATATTGCTTCATGTCAGAGTAAACGGTCTAGCACCAAACCCCAGAATTCAGTGGCCACCCCACACCTCCAGTTTCAGCACTATGGAGCCCGGATAGGCTTCCTGGGGTGCTGAGCAAGCCAGGGGCCTGTGGGCTTCTCACTGGAGGAGCAGAACCCTCTTACTCTTGGCCATTGGGTTGGCTCTAAAAGAAGAAAAAGGAAAAGGCTGTTTATTTATCCTTCTTAAATATTCTAATCATATAAATTTCCCTGCACCTTCCCAAAAGTGATCATTAAGAGAAGAGAATCCAGGAGTCAAACACTAATGGGGCTCTCTCTGCTTAAGAGGAAACTTGAGTAGCTCAAGAAGCATTTCTAGGAATCATTTGAAAGGAAACTCTTTCAGAGCTCACTTTACTTTTTAAATGGCTTAATACAGAATTGAGAATTCCTATTATAACCATAGATTGTTGTTTTCATTGTTTAGCCCTGGATAATTTTGGGATTATCAAAATTTGCAAAAGGCCAAAATTCACGAGAGAACAGTATCAGTTAAGACCTCTTATGTACTAGATTATATTGTGGCTTTCATTGATTTCATTATTAACAGTCACTTTTTTTTTTTTTTTTTTTTTACAGGACCTAGATATTGATCCAAAAGATGCAAATAAAGGCACACCTGAAGAAACTGGCAGCTACTTGGTATCAAAGGATCTTCCCAAGCATTGCCTGTATACCAGACTCAGTTCACTGCAAAAATTAAAGGTTACTACCTTTTCTGTTTATAGCTACTAATGGAAAACTTTGGCATAGACCATAGATATGCTGCCTTATTATTAAACAGAGATAACCAGTCTACAGAAGGTCCTATCAGTCACCCTTCTTATATTCTGTTTCCGCTGGTGGCCACAGGACTTTGTGTGCTTACCTTCCATAATGCTGAAAAATTAGTAACATAGAACATATTATTTTTTCTTTTTGTAGAGACAGAGTCTTAACTCTGTCGCCCAGGCTGCAGTGCAGTGGTATGAACATAGCTTACTATAACCTCAAACTCCTGAGTGCAAATGATCCTGCCACCTCAGCTTCCCAAGTAGCTGAGTCTGCAGGCACATGCCACCACACCCAGCTAATTTTTTAAAACATTTTGTAGAGAAGGGAGCTCACTATATTGCCCAGGCCAATCTCGAACTCCTGGCCTCAAGAATCCTCCCTTCTTGGCCTCCCAAAGCACTCAGATTACAGGTGTGAGCTACCACTCCCAGCTCCATATTCTACTTTTAAATATGTTCAGATTTTCAAGTAATCATTTCCTAGTTCTGTAACTAAACATAAAGCAAATTAGAATTGGAATTTCTTTTCCATTTTTTATTTCTAGTTGACTTACAAATGAGAAGCTAGTTCTGCATGTTGAGTGTTCTAATGAAAGCTTTCTTTTTTTTTTTTTTTTTTTTTTTTTTGAGACGGAGTCTCGCTCTGTCCCCCAGGCTGGAGTGCAGTGGCCGGATCTCAGCTCACTGCAAGCTCCACCTCCCGGGTTCACGCCATTCTCCTGCCTCAGCCTCCCGAGTAGCTGGGACTACAGGCGCCCGCCACCGCTCCCGGCTAATTTTTGTATTTTTTTTAGTAGAGACGGGGTTTCACTGTGTTAGCCAGGATGGTCTCGATCTCCTGACCTCGTGATCCACCCACCTCGGCCTCCCAAAGTGCTGGGATTACAGGCTTGAGCCACCGCGCCCGGCCCTAATGAAAGCTTTCTTTGCAAAAATTGAGATTTTAATTTGTTCACAAGTACATGCCCATAGAATGTATCAGCTAAAACTCAGGGAATGGAATGGGCACAATTGAGAATTACACACGTAAACCTGTTGTCATCCTGTTCGGAGCTCATCTACTTAAAAGTCCTTTCTTCTCTTAAAAAGTTAGCCCATTATCTGATTCAGTTATATTTTCCATCTACGATTATGGATTACTATATTTTAAAAACAACTTTAGCTTTTTTTATAAAACTGGTACAAAACTGGTTTTTGTTTTTTGTTTTTTGTTTTTTGTTTTTTGTTTTTTTTTGAGGTGGTGTCTCTCTGTCACCTAGGCTGGAGTGCAATGGCACAATCTCAGCTAACTGCAACCTCCACGTCCTGGACTCAAGTGATTCTTGTGCCTCAGCCTCCTGAGTAGCCAGGACTACAGGCACACGCCACCATGCCCAGTTAATTTTTTGTATTTTTAGTAGAGACGGGTTTCACCACATTGGCCAGGCTGGTCTTGAACTCCTAACTTCAAGTAATCCATCTGCCTCATCCTCCCAAAGTGCTGGGATAGGCATGAGCCACCATGCCCGGCCCAGATCATTCCCCATCTCTAGTAATAAGGAAGGATAAGTTTCCTAAGCTGCACTGCTTGGAAAATATGTTTTCCCTGTTCATCTAGAACATAAGATCTCTGACTTTGACTACTAACAGTACTAAGAACTAGAAATTCTAAATGTGTTGTAAGTATCGCATGAAGGAAAAGGAAGATGATGATAGCTGGCGTTTCTCAGTTTTGGGGAGATATAAAGGATGCCTTGAGGATTTGGAACCTGGAAAAAGAGAGTTAGTGGATTTTTGGTGGTGAGGGGGTGGGGTGTGTATGTGTGAATATATTTTCAGATTGCTATATATTCACTGTTGATGCCAATAATAAACCAGATTTTTTTCCTTTCCAGGAACATCTAGTCTTCACAGTATGTTTATCATATCAGTACTCAGGATTGGAAGATACTGTAGAGGACAAGCAGGAAGTGAATGTTGGGAAACCTCTCATTGCTAAATTAGACATGCATCGAGGTTTGGGAAGGAAGACTTGCTTTCAAACTTGTCTTATGTCTAATGGTCCTTACCAGAGTTCTGCAGCCACCTCAGGAGGAGCAGGGCATTATCACTCATTGCAAGACCCATTCCATGGTGTTTACCATTCACATCCTGGTAATCCAAGTAATGTTACACCAGCAGATAGCTGTCATTGCAGCCGGACTCCAGATGCATTTATTTCAAGTTTCGCTCACCATTCTTCATGTCATTTTAGTCGAAGTAATGTGCCAGTAGAGACAACTGATGAAATACCGTTTAGTTTCTCTGACAGGCTCAGAATTTCTGAAAAATGACCGCCTTGTTTTTGAAAGTTAGCATAATTATAGATGCCTCATGTGAGATAGTACTACACTTACATAAAGTGAAAAGGCAAATTTGTATATGTAGAGAAAGAATAGTAGTAACTGTTTCATAGCAAACTTCAGGACTTTGAGATGTTGGAATTACATTATTTAATCACAGACTTCCTCTTTCTAAGATTTTGTGAATTGGTTGATTAGTTCTGTACAAATGAAGTATGGAGGTGTGTATGTTTATATGTATATAACAAAATATTTTCATCGTGACCATCTGAAGTAAGAGCAATGAGAATGGCATTATTGCAGAATAAGTCATTGTATTTTTAACACCAGAAAGAACCTTGCTGATCACCAGGCATAACCTCATTTTATCAATGGAAGAAACACATAGAGGCATCTAAGTTAGAGCTGGCACCAGAACTGAGACCTCCAGAAATCTATTCCAGTATTTTTTCCACTACACACTGCCTTCCTGACAGGTTCTGAGCTAAGTGTTATTTTTGTAGATAGAGTGAAATATATTTATATGTATAAATCTATAGAGATACATAGCTGTGTATTGTCTAAAGGAATGTACAGACTTTAGTTTTTGATAAGGACTTTGCTGCGAGTTTTAGTTAAGAGGTTTGTATATAAATCTGATGTAGAACAGGCTGAAATTTCTTGTTCATAAGATTATAAAACCACATGAGAAGTGATCAAATGTTTGTTAAAGCTAGATAGAGGTTAAGAATCAAGATATAATGGATAATTTTCATAGCTGCCTATCTGAATTTTCCAAATATTTAGCATCTTCCTTGATAATATGTATTTTCTTCTTGAATTTCACTGGCCTAATGAGATAATATTCTTATCTTTGGTTCTACCTAAAAGTTGGTTAAAAATGCAATTGGCACTAACAAGGAAAAATACTGAATTAATAATTTTAAAAGTCTCACAAAGAAAATCACAGGCCTAGATGGCTTCACTGCTGAATTCTACCAAACATTAAAATTAGCACTAATTTTTTGCAAACTGTTTCTAAAAGTAGGAGAGAATAGAATACTTCCCAACGTATTCTAGGAGGTATTACCCTGATACTAGACTAGATATCACGAGAAAACTATAAGCCAATATTCCTTATTAATACACAAAAATCATTAACAAAAATATTAGCAAACTGAATCCAGCAACGTATAAAAAGGATTCTACATCATGACCAAGTGGAATTTATCCCAGGAATTCAAGGTTGGTTCAACATCTAAAAATCAAATAAACTAATATACAGTCAGTTCTCATTATTGACAGTAATTATGTTCTACAAAATATTCTCCCACAAACACTGAATTAAATATGGAACAACTGCTTTTAGGAGAATGTGTTTGTGTATATGTGTGTATACATATGTTTATCTCATGCACATTATGAGCTTGAATTCTTAATTAATCCTAGCAAATTCTACTTTATTTTACAGAAGTGAAAGTGAGGTATCAAGTGTTAAGTGACATGCCCACTAACAGGTGTCAGAGCTGAAATTCAAACCCCATCCACCTGGCCCTGGAGCCAGAGCTTCATGTACTACACTGAATTTCCCCTGCCATTTCCATCCTCCAGTCATTTCTCTATGAGGCTGAAACAGGAAGGCAGAGGCTGAAACAGGAAGGCAGAGCATCATCATGTTCAGCCTCAGCTGGGACCATGTGTATTGGGTGACTCAAATTTTTCATCCATTTACACATATCCACAAATGACCACAAAAGTGCCACAGATATCAATTTGAGGGTTATAAATTTTAGCAAGTTGGTAAATTCACAAATACGTAATTGTGAATAATGAGGATCAACTGTACCATATTTAATAAAGCACAAAACCCACATAGATTGTCTTAATAGAGACAGAAATAGCATTTGATAAAATCCAAAACTTTTCATGATAAAAACACTCAACAAACTTAGGAATAAAAGGAATCTTCCTACACATGATAAATATAACATCTATGAAAAACACACATATGACATTATACTTCATGGTGATAGACTGAAGGCTGAATGTTTTCCTCTTAAGATTGGGAAGGACAAGGATGTTCACTCACACTACTTCTATTCAGCATTGTACTTGAAGTTCTAGCCAGAGCAGTTAGGTTAGGAATTCAAGGTTTGTTCAACATCTAAAAAATAAAATAAGCTAATAAAAGCCATTTATACTGCAAAAAAAGTGAAACTATATGTATTCACAGTTGATATATACTTGTATATAGAAAATGCTAAGGAATCCCTAAAAAGTAATGAGTTCAACAGGTTGCAGGATACAAGATCAAATATTATACAAAAATCAGTTTTAATTCTATACTAACAAAACATTCTGAAAATGAGAAGAAATCCTACATACAGTAGCATCAAGAATAAAACTACAACATATTGTTTAAAGAAATTAAGATCCAGATAAATGGAAAGACATCCATGTTCATGGATTAGAAGACTTAATATTGGTAAGATGGCAATGTTGCCCAAATTAGTCTACATATTCAACACAATTCCTATCAAAAACTTAGCTGTATTTTTTGCAGAAATTGACAAACTGATGATAAAATTGATACGGAAATGCAGGGGACCCAGAATAGCCAAAAAATCTTGGAAAAGAACAAAGTTGGAAGACACTTTTACCAATTTCAAAATGTGCTATGAAGCTACAATAAGATAGTGTAGGCATATAGATAGACATATTGATCAGAGGAATGGAACTGAACATCTAGAAATAAACCCATACATTTCTGATCAACTTATTTTCAACAAGGATGCTAATACCATTCAATAGAGAAGGAGTGGTCTTTTCAACAAACGGTGCTGGGACAACTGATAGCTACATGCCCAGCAAAAGGATCCCTACTTCCTACCACATTACAAATTCTAACTCAAAATGGATCATAGACCTAAATATAAGAGTTTAAACTCTTAGAAGAAAACAGAAGTAAATCTTTGTGGTGTTGGGCTCAGGAATGGTTTCTTAGATACAACACCAAAAGCACAAGCAACAAAGGAAAACAATACATAAATGGGACTTCATCAAAATTAATTTGTCTTAAAGGACACCATTAAAGTGAAAACCCTCAGAATGGGAGAAAAAATTTTTTGAAAAATCATGTATGTAATAATTAAAAAAAAAAATACATGCAGGTGCCCAGCTGTGGTTACCACAGAGCAGCACTGTCCCAGTGAACTTGCTGTGATGATAGGATGCTTGGTGTCCGCACTCCCAGTGTGATAGCTTTTAGTCTCATGGGGTTGTTGAGCAATTGAAATAATAGCTAGTGTGAGGAACTGAATTTAAAATTTTAGTTTTAGGCCAGGTGTGGTAGCTCACACCTATAATCTCAGTACGTTGGGAGGCCAAGGTAGGTGGATCTCTTGAGCCCAGGAGTTTGAGACCAGCTTGGCCAAGATGGCAAAACCCTGTCTCTACTAAAAATACAAAAAAAAAAAATTAGCTGGGCATGGTGGCACACGCCTGTAATCCCAGCTACTAGGGAGGCTGAGGCAGGAGAATCGCGCTTCCCCTTTATAGTGTGTGTGTGTATTTTTTTTTTTTTAAGACAGAGTCCTGCTCTGTGTGTGTGTGTGTGTGTGTGTGTGTGTGTGTGTGTATATATATATATATATTTTTTTTAAGACAGAGTCCTGCTCTGTTGCCCAGGCTGGAGTGCAGTGTGACATAGTCTCGGCTCACTGTAGCCTCCATGGGGGCTGAGACAGGAGAATCGCATGATTTTTTTTAAAATTCTAAACATGTATTTGTAATTTTAAAACTGGCTAAAAAAAGAATGATACAGTTTTGGTCTTTTTTTTTATCAACCATGTTTTTATTTTACTTGAATCTCTCGTGGCAATTGCTTTGTAATATTGAAGTAGGGGCCGGGCGCGGTGGCTCAAGCCTGTAATCCCAGCACTTTGGGAGGCCGAGACGGGCGGATCACGAGGTCGGGAGATCGAGACCATCCTGGCTAACACGGTGAAACCCCGTCTCTACTAAAAAAAAAATAAAACTAGCCGGGCGAGGTGGTGGGCGCCTGTAGTCCCAGCTACTCGGGAGGCTGAGGCAGGAGAATGGCGTGAACCCGGGAGGCGGAGCTTGCAGTGAGCTGAGATCCGGCCACTGCACTCCAGCCTGGGCGACAGAGCGAGACTCCGTCTCAAAAAAAAAAAAAAAAAAAAAAAAAAAAAAAAATATTGAAGTAGGATTTACACAAGTGGAATTTAGAAAAGATTATCTATCACATCTATCAATACCAATTAGAATGTAATAAAGAAATTAGGATAGTGGAGGTTTGAGCAATTCAAGGCTCACGCAAATTCAAAGCTAGTACTTGATGCTGACGGGATATTTTCTGGAAGGTAATTTTTAAAAATTAAAGTCACAATTACAAATTATATATTTTCTAATAAAAGAAATCTCAACTCATGGGATAATTTGAATATAAAACACTGGATTGTTCCTCATTCAGAGATGAACAAGTCAACACATTTCAGAAAAGAAAGTCTTTAAAGAAGAATCCTGGCACAGAAAAGGTCCATTTAGACATTTCCTTCTTCCTGCGTCTCTAATACCTCTTACTTTTCAAATCTCTGACTTGCACATGAAGTAACAGTGAGATGGCCTGTTCAGTAATTGCAATTTTTTGACTTGTCAAATTCAAGAAATTCAATTATGTAGCCAAAGCTTAGATCATTGACATGTATATTGGCATAAGCTTTTTTAGTTTGCTTTTAATTTTATTAGAAGTGGGGTCTCAATTTTGTTGCCCATTCTGGTCTCAAACACCCATCCTTCAAGTGATCCTCCTGCCTCAGCAGCATCAGTTTAATATCTGGATAAAATCTGATGTATGTAATTTTACTTTTAAGGGTTTTTTTTTCCTAACAGACATCCTAACAAAGTTGTTTCCTATTCCTTGAACATTCACCTGATACTTATATACTGTCATTACTTTAACTGTCAACTGATGTCAGCTACTCAGTTTACACACTACTTTTGTGCATTCCATCCTGTTTCTCAGTTTGACATTCACATTCAAATTCAGAGTTTGACACTGAAACCCTGGGCATGGTGGCTCACACCTGTAATCCCAGCACTTTGGGAGGCTTCAGTAAGCAGATGATTTGAACCCAGGAGTTCAAGACTAGCCTGGGCAACATGGTGAAACCCCATCTCTACCAAAAAAAAGAAAAAACAAAAATTAACTGGTCATAGTTGCACACACCTGTTAGTCCCAGTGATTCAGGAGGCTGAAGTGGGAAGATCGCTCGAGCCCAGAAGGCGGAGGTTACAGTGAGTGGAGATTGTGCCACTGCACTCCAGCCCCGACAACAGAGCAAGACACTATCTCAAAAATAAAATATTAGTAAAGAGTACACTCAGTGTGAAAATATGTAAGTGTCCATGTTCTCTTTTTTCTAATTTGGTAGCATTAAAAATATTGAGCATCAAAGTTTGGCTTTATGACGGAGGAGTCATCTGAGACACCTCAGGTTTCAGCCCTTACTAATAGCGTGGCTCAGTGTGTTACTTGCGTGTGCTTCTGTTTCCTTATCTGTAAAATGGGGATGGTGCTGTATCATCAGAGGGCTTATAATACTTTACAGAGCTGGCAGTACTAAATAAGACCGTTCCTCTAAAGTGCTGGCGTTTTTGGAAAGCATCAACCCATCAACCTTGTGCTTTAAATGTGCTTTAAATTCTTAAAGCTATACCTGTAGGCAGTATAGAGTGTATTCATTGTTCAGGTACTTCCTACAAAGTACTTTCATATATTGGCAGTGCATCTCTTTTTTTTTTTTTTTTTTTTTTTTGAGTCTCTGTCTCCCAGGTTGTAGTGCAGTGCATGTCTTGGTTTGCTGCAACCTCCACCTCCTGGGTTCAAGCGATTCTCGTGCCTCAGCCCCCTGAGTAGCTGGCATTACAGGCGCACACCACCACGCCCAGCTAATTTTTGTATTTTTAGTAGATACGGGGTTTCACCATGTTGGCCAGGCTGGTCTCGAACTCATGAACTCAAGTGATCCACCCACCTTGGCCTCCCAAAGTGCTGGGATTACAGGCAGGAGCCACCGCGCCCAGCTGGCAGTGCTTATCTTCTAAAGTTGCAATTGAGTTTTATTCCACTGCAGAATTTATTCTGGATTCCACTCCAGAATCGCTTTTCAAAAATCATGCAGATTTAATGCCACCAGTTGTTTGTGTTAGGTATCTACCCTGCAAAACAGCTCTAAAGGTGATTTACCAAAAGATTAACAGCATTTATCTCTGGTGGGATAATTTTTCTTTGCTTGCTTACCTGTATCTTGCAGATTTTACACAGTGAACGATTGTATAATTTTAAAATACAGATATGCACAATTGTATAATGTAAATATGCTCAGCTTCAATAAATTTAAGAACACATTTTTAACTTTTCATAAGGAGTCTTCAGTTTAAAAGTACAAGGTCATATTACAGAGTGTTATTCTGTTACAAAATTAGTAAAGCTCATTCTACCTCAAAATCTGAAGTAATTCCAACTTTTTTTTCATCGTGCTTGAGTTTAGTTGATAAATAGCATTTTAAGTACTAAAAATGATTGGATGAGTATTTCTCCATTAATAAGTTGCTGAGCACCAGGGTAGCGGATGGAAGCCCTTTGTGTGCTAGGTTAAAACATTTTACATGAGGTCTTATTTAACCCTCAACAGCCTTGCAGTTCCTAGATGAACTGATTGTTAAGCTAACCAGAGATATTAATATACCCTCCAGGATAACCCAGCTAGTAAGGGCAGAGCCAGGATGATTCAGACGCAGACCAGAGCCGGGTATTTTGTCCACAGTACTGCTGCTGCTTATACCGTAACAGGAGAAGTACACAACAGTGTCTTAATGTTTCATTCTTACATGAAAAACACTTTTAAAATATTGAAACATTATAGAAGCAAAAGTGCATCTCTAAATGTGATGTACTTTTAGGTCACATTATGTCCAAAGGATTTGACCTAAAATTAATGTTGCTGTATTATGCTCCACACAGTAGGCTGCTCTGCTAGGGAAATTTTTAATATTTTTAAAAATATTTTCATAAGCTTTGGTTTTACCACTTCCAAGTCTGTACAGACTGGTTATTTCTACATTACAAAGACAGTGTCTCCCTCAAAGGCTGACAGTTTTTTTATAGTCTGTGTTTGTAACATATACATCTATTCTTGCCAGATGTGGGTCACATTGCCATCTGACCTCAGCATCCTTTATGTTATGCTCCAACTTGGGTAAGCGGCTTTGTTTCCTTCCCAATCTCCTGGTCAGACAGTTGACCTCACGTCTATGTCTAGTGGTTTTCAAACATCAGAGTAGCCCCTTGTTGGAGGGGCAGGGTTGGGGTTCCCCACTGTTTTTCACATTGCCTTTCCAGGTAAGTTTTGGTCTGCGCTAAACCCTGCTTTTGCTTTGAGATTCTCCCCCAACACAGCCATACCCCACACCAGCTTGGCGCCTCTGGGAGACCGCAGCCCTTAGAGAAAAGGGGAAGAAAAGCTTCCTGACTACACAGGGCTGGAGGCGTCTGGCCTGGAGGGAGTCCTGTCAGCCAGTGTGAGCTGCTGGTGACAGGGAAAGACCATGTGAAAAGGTCCTGACCTGCGGTTCAGGCCCTCGAGCAAATGACACCAAATTTGTCCCCCAAATCAGCTTTGTTATTCAAGATGTGGCTTGCTAGCAGGTACTACTAACAAGGCGCAGCACCGTCTGGTATCTTCCCATTGGAATCAGTTGTTACTGCTAGCTAGGTATTAAGTGTCTGAAAACCTGATTTTACACTTAGACGCCCAGTTATATAGCTTTGGGAGGGATACAGTTTTGAGGTGTGCAGTGACACTCTCACCTGCGAGGCAGAAGTGTGCTTGTTGGGGGAAGGCCAGATAGGGGGTACACAGGGGTTGGCATGCTGGGACACGCTTTTCCTGGAAGTGTACGTGCAGAAGGCCACATCATAGCCCAAGGCTCTATGAGCACGAAAGGAGCATGGCGCGGGGCTGGGTGGGGGTCATCTAGATGGACCTGACAGTTAATGACAGCAGGCTAAGATGAGCCAAATGTCCCTCTCATTGGCCAACCTTGCCAGTGAGGCTGAATGCTTCCAAGCTAAGAGTCTCCCCGTCCTGGACAGCACCTACAGGACCCTGCCAGTGTCTGCCACCCGGGGTGCTTTCTGACCAGTTTGCTTGAGCTACAGTAATTCATTGGTTCAGCTTGCAGACTTGCCTTGGAGCCCTTCTAGCCATGTAAGCTGACTTCACATCTCAGACCTGACCCATGGTATGACTCACAAATTACCTTTTCCGACATTTCCGTGTCCTGGCCCCTTGTTGGCAGCATGTGACCAACACTGGCCACCAAGGCCCAAGCTAGACTGGCCAACAGAGTGGGGAGGGCGGAGGGCTGAGGGCTGTGGAAACCACAACCGTTACTAGGTAGGATTCATTCTGCCAGTAGACTGAAAAGAATGTCACCAAACAGTGTCGAGAAGAAGGATGAGGAAGACCATTGCGTGATGCCCTGCTCAGCTGAGCAGACCTGGAGGCAGGAGAAGGGATATCTTCAGGTGGGCCAATGGGAGCAGCTGGCTTTCAAAATCCCACTTAAAAAGGGAGGCTGGCTATTGGCCTACACTGCACAGGAACTTCCTGGCCAGATGCTACAGGGCCTGGGGTCACCAGCAAGCCTAGAGCTGAGGCTCCCTGAGCCCATCTCCAAATACATAATCCGAGTGGGGCTGTGAGAGGCCAGAGGGGCAGTGCGGGACCTACTCCTAGAGGACTCACCCGCTCCCCAAAGGGCATGTGATCCATGCCCCAGGCCAGTGCTGCTGGCTGAGTGTGAGGAAGCTTGGACTCCATTCCTCAGGAGCCCAGGCACTTCAGCAGGAAGGCTGGGGACCTCTGGGGCCAGCACTGGGGGCAGAGCAATAGACGAGACTAGAGGGCAGAGGGCACGTGGGAGCTAAGCCTGGGGAGATAGGCAGGGGAGCTGCCACACAGCTGGGTCCAACCCAAAGACTTCAGGGGCAAATCTGCCACCCCAGCCAGCATTGGGTTTCTCCAAGTTCCTCTCCTTTTGGGGTTGTGTTATTTACCAATTCCTAAAGGGGACCTCAGAGACTAGCTCAAAGGCCATCTCTCTTACTGCATCCTCCCTGGTCCCCTCAACAGGAAGCCATGCAGAGACAGAGAGTAGTGCTTTCTGTGTGCATTTCACCCAAAAACGCACACAGAATGGAAACTAAACCATCTCTTGGCATGAATGACTCCTGACAATGACCCCAGATTGCACCAGCCAGGCTGGGCTCATCACCTTCCCCAGATGGGAAGGCCCACCTGTGACCTGGCTATTCTAGGACATCACAGGACACCACAGGCCATCACGGGCCAATCTGGTTCCCGCCCACCCCATTCCACTGGAAGATCAGGTCCATTAATTCACGAGAACAACTGAGAACTCAGAGAAGCTGTAACACTCATGGTCATGGTTTATCACAGTGAAAGGATATAGATTCCAATCAATCAGCAAGGGAAGAGCCACGTGGACAGAGGCCAGGAGAGACCAGGCCCCCTCCATCATCCTCCTCTGCTGGAGTTGCACGGTCAGTGCTTACTCCTCCCAGCAACGATGTGCCGAAACACACAAAGCGCTGCCAGCTAGGGCCGCTCACCTGAGCCTTGGTGTCCAAGATTTCTACTGGGGGCTGGTCACCCAGACATGGCTGATCCTGTTGGCTGATGCTGGTTTCCAGCCCCTGCAGAGGTGGAGCTGACACCACTTGGCCCGAGGGACCCCCATAGGTCACATTGTTAGCAGAGACTATCTCTTGGGGCTCAAGGCCCCCAGGTAAATAAATGCACTCTTATCAGGGAGGCAATTCCAAGGGCTTAGAGGTGGCCTCCTGGGTGCCGGGGATAAGGGCCAAACCTTTCCTTGGTCAAGGTTAATCATGACCGCACCCCAGGACACTTGAGGCTGTCTCATTCTGGAATATTGTGCCTGCTGCTGACGGCCTGGAATGCCTTCCTAACTTTGTCAGAGGGATTTGAATGAGTGACTCGATCTTGAATAGGGGCTGCATTCAGGAGGTTAGGCATTCTCAGTCACAGGATGAGATAGGAGGTTGGCAGGACTGATATCACAAGATACAGGTCACAAAGACCGTGCCGATAAAACAGGATGCAGTAAAGAAGCCAGCCAAAACCCACCAAGACCAAGATGGTGATGAAAGTGACCTCTGATCATCCTCATTGCTACTTATTTGCTAATTGACCATTTACAAATGCCATGCAATGTCCAGAAGTTACCCTATGTAGTCTAAAAAGGGGAGGGACCCTCAGTTCCAGGAAATCACTTTCTCAGAAAACTCATGAACAACCCACCCCTGGTTTTGCATAGAATCCATAAGTAACCATGAATAGACTCCATCCAGCAGCCCATGCCACTCCTGTCTATGGAATAACTACTCTCATTCCTTTACTTTCTTAATAAACTTGTTTGATAAACTTTATGGACTCACCCTGAATTATTTTGTGCACAAGATCCAAGAACACTGTCTTGGGGTCTGGATCAAGACCTCTTTCCAGTAACAGTTTTGCCAAGCTCACCCCTCTTCTGTCTTCAAATCGTACCTTAATTAAGTGACACATCCCTCAGAAAACCTTACTGCTCAGCCTCCAAGTTGGATAAAATTCCCCTTTGCACATTCCCAGGGAGCCTCGGCTTACCCCATCAGAGCCTCTATCCCTCAGCACTGCACTTCCTTCCTCTCCTTGTCCTCCTTTTCCAGCATCAGGCAGACTCTGCAGGGCATGCCCAAGAGCTGGAGCTTAAGCTCTCTCCTTGGAGCCCCCGTCTCTTTCCCACCATGCTCATCTCAGCAGATGACCACTCAGCCCACTCCATGGAGACACAGAGGCCATAGGGGCCCACGCCCCCATTCCCGTCCCCAGCCTCCATGCTCTCTCATGCCCACCCCGCTCTGCACCCCCACCGAGCTCAGAGTTCCAGATACTTCTCCAGGCTGAGCTTCATGTGAGATCCCATCTCCTCTCTCCACCTCTGGGTTTTTGCCCATCTGTTGCCAAATTTGCCCAGGATGCCAAATTCATAGAAGCACTCCCTCAGGACCTGCCCCTGCTCACTCATCCGTGGGGCTCACATTGTCCTCCCTTTCTGATATGTGCAGCCTCTCCCTGGACACTGGCTTCTTGACCAGAGGCTGCAGCATTACCCCTCAAGACATTTCTCAATCCCAGATGCCCTCTTCAACTCTCCCTCATTCTCTCCCACACTACTCAATAACACCATCCACACCCACATCTCCATTCCTTCACATCCTGTTCATGCCTCAGTCGCCCAATCCAAACTCAATTATGAGACGAATGGAGAATGGTTTTTGTTTTGTTTGAGACGGAGTCTCGCTCTGTCGCCAGGCTGGAGTGCAGTGGCGTGACCTTCGCTCCCTGCAACCTCTACCTTCCGGGTTCAAGTGATTCTCCTGTCTCAGCCTCCCAAGTAGCTGGGATTATAGGGATGTGCTACCACGCCCAGCTAATTTTTGTATTTTTAGTAGAGACGGGGTTTCATCACATTGGCCAGGCTGATCTCAAACTCCTGGGTTCAAGTGATCCACCTGCCTTGGCCTCCCAAAGTGCTGGGATTACAGGCGTGAGCCACCATGCCCAACTGAAGAATGCTTTTTTTGTTTGTTCAGTGTATGGTGGCTACAATCTACTTTGAGATACTTCAGACCTTTTTAAAGAATGAAACCCTGGTGGGGCACAGTAGCTCATGCCTGTAATCCCAGCACTTTGGGAGGCCAAGGCAGGTGGATCACCTGATGTCACAGGTTCGAGACCAGCCTGGCCAATGTGGTGAAACCCTATCTCTACTAAAAATACAAAAATTAGCCGGGCACAGTGGCAGGTGCCTGTAATCCCAGCTACTTGGGAGGCTGAAGCAGGAGAATCACTTGAACCTGGGAGGCAGAGGTTGCAGTGAGCAGAGATCATACCATCGCACTCCAGCCTGGGTGACAGAGTGAGACTATCTCCCCCCGCCAAAAAGAAAAAAAAAAAAAAGAATAAATTACTGATGAAACCTTAGTGAGGGAGGCACACATGCATTCTAACCTAAGCAGGCGGTCCAGGGAGAGGGCACTGGCCCTCGCTTCAGTCAACCTTCTGAAGCCAACCTGAGATTCCCCATCCCTGGAAAAATGCCTCCTTTAAGATCTCCCAGATAATCTGTACATGGCTGTGCTGTCAGTGAGCATTTTTGAATGTTCTCATTTGCTTTCAGAATCCTTCCTGGGCATTATCTGATCCCCTCAGATCTCACAGATGCCACGTGCCCAAAAAACCTCACTGCCTTTTATTGCTTCCTGAGATGGAGCCTTCCATTCAGTAGAAACAGCCCATGGTCGCTGCCACCCCTTCTGCTGGGACACCCTGGGGACTTGATGTCAGTACTGCAAATCCCCAGAATTTACTGCAGTTCTTTTTGCTCTGGGGAAGAGACGGGATGAGTGGAAGTGCAAAACGATGCCTGCTTGCCACCTAGTTTCCAGTCACTGCCTTCCTCTCCAGAACGATCCCTCCATTCATCCACTCTAAAGTCCCAACTCCTCAGCTTTCAGGCAGAAAGCCCACTACTATGCCACTCTTAAGTTGTGAATGACTAGCCCTCCCAGGAACACTGGAAAATTTTGAGGGAGAGAAAGAAAAAAGGAAGAGAATGGATGAGACAGAAATCTCTCCTAGAAACAGTCACACATGGCCGGGTGTGGCGGTTTATGCCTATAATCCCAGTACTTTGGGATGCCGAGGCGGGCGGATCATGAGGTCAGGAGAGCAAGACAATCCTGGCCAACATGATGAAACCCGGTCTCTACTAAAATACAAAAAAATTAGCTGGGCATGATGGCGCGCACCTGTAGTCCCAGCTACTCCGGAGGCTGAGGCAGGGGGATCACTCGAACCTAGGAGGTGGAGGTTGCAGTGAGCCAAGATCACGCCAGCCTGGTTACAGAGTGAGACTCCATCTCAAAAATAAATAAAATAAAATTAAATAAATAGAAAAAGAAACAGCCCCCCGTGGACCAGAAAGCTGAGCCTCTGGTGATTTGACTTCAGGTTCTGCGGCAGGCGGGTGGCCCAGGGAGTAACTGGGTGGTGGAAATGAGAACGGAGCACGTGGACCAACTCCTGCTGAGCCTCTGGGCAAAAGCCAGGTCTGTCCAGCAGAGCATTTTCCAACTGTTGCAAAAATTACCCTATGAACACCTCTCTCTCCAGGGCTCAACCTCGCACCTTTGATGATACGGCTTCCTGCTGCCATTGCCGATTCTGATGTCAGAGCAGTCATCCCCGTGGAAAATGGAACAGAGAGCTACATGGGAGAGTGACTAGGGGCTAAGACTTCTCTGAAATACCGTGGCTGCCAGGCAGTTTCATTAAGGAGAAAGAGAGATGGACAATGCCATAAACATTCTCCAGCCATCGGAAGAAATCACCTGCAGGACAAGTAACTTCTGAGGTTGTAAACACTCACACCAAGGGCCAGGCCACTGGCAGAGAGCAGTGGTTGAGGTGCAAGTCACCCTGGGGTCCAGGTCTCAAACTTACCCTGGCTAGACTGAACCAGAACGTTTTTCCATTTCTTTTCCGTAAATTAATGTTTAAAAGTTCCCCTCCCCACATAATCCCAATCCCACTTTCAAGAGATAATGCTACCTCTTTAGTGTGTATTTCTTCCGGTTGTATTATGTATATAAATCTCCAGACCACCTGGACACATACACACACACACGTATGAGTATTATACACATACATGTGTACAGATCTTTTAGACATGTATACACACAGGTGTACACACGTGTGCATGTGTGAGATCATGCTGAGTGCACCGTTTCCCAGTTCCTACTTTCACTTCACAATAGCTCTTGGCCATCTTCCACCGCAGTGTATTTAGAGTGACTCTAGAAATAGAATGATTTCTCATGCACCTTTCAGATTTCAACTCTTTAAATAAATGCGACAAGGGCACATCTCGGGGCCCAAAGTCGTGACTGCTGAGGCCCAGAGAACACAACAAAGTTGCTGGCTTCAGCCGTGCTGACCTGCTAGAAGGTGGGTACAGGCGCCTAAGTGGAGGCTACCATTCATGTGCCCCCCAGCCACGCACCCCACCCTCATACACACACTCTCCCTCGAGGAGCATTTACCTTCCTTCCCGCCCCAGGTGTTTGTGACTCAGTGGGTAGTGGGTGACAGAGACACACCCGTGTCTTCAGAACACAGGCCACTGAAGGACAGCAGGCCCAGGGCTGGAGGGGGCCTGAGCATGCCCTCCCTCACCAGGCTGACCAGGCTCGCATGCAGTGGGGCAGAGGCAGTGGAACTATCCAGAAAACGAGCCCATCCCCCCGCCCAAGCCATCACAGTGGGAGCTGAATACAGGGTCACTAGGACAAAGAGTGAACGGAACCATCTTGAAAACAGCGGCAATGTTTCCTGTCTCCACTGGCACAGGCCTCCGTGGAGCCCATTTCACAAAGAGTTCAAGTTGCTCAAAGAAATAAGGAGTGGCCACTTGTGAGCAGTGGTTCTCCAGGTAAAACCCAGAGGGCGTTGGGATGCCCATAGATTCCTCAGGAAACTCGTGCAGGGAGACATGGGGGTGCCAGGGACACGCCTCCACCCCACCATGGCTGCCCACAGCAGGGTCCATAGCAAAGGGACCAAGTGGCCTATGGGCTGGTGGGAGCAGAAACCCGACTACCTCCTCCAGGCCCCACTGCCCCCTTGGGCCACCGCAGAGACTTCCAACGTCTCCATCTTCTCTGTCTCTCCCTCTCTCCCCACTTGCTGTCTTCCTCAGGAGCCCCTTCCCTGTCAACTACCACTGGCACCCGGCTGGAAGAACAAGACAGGTTTGCCTGTTAGTACCTGTGGCAACCCATCCCCCAGCCCCTAACTCTGGGGGGATCCCATTTTCCTCCTGCTATTCCCTGAGCTTGACACGGCTGAATGTGGAAGACCCCCAGGGAAACAAGAGGCTTGGGAAGGAAGGTCACACTGGAGTCGCAGGGGAAGGGTCACCCAGGCACAGGTACTCGGCATAGAGTGCAGATGCTGGCCGGCCAGTCCCACACCCAGCTTACTGCAGAGGCGCAACCACACTTCTGCTCCAAGGCTGGGGGAACTCCGTGGTCTTGGTGAGGAAGAGGAAGAGGAAGAGGACGAGGACGAGGCGGTGAGCAAGCCAGAACAGCCCCGCATGTCTCTTACCATGCCTTCATTCCTCTCTCCCCACAGCGCTGAGTTTGGATGTTTCCTTTCCCCCAAGACTGTTCCCTCGGCTGGTGGTGGCAAAGGAGAGGGCTGCGGGGGAAGGAGAGAGAAAAGGGGGGACCCCAGAGATCTTCCTCCTATTCCCTAAGCCGTCAAAGGCTTCAGATGTCTACAGCTTTGCTGCTTTAACCACTCATTGTGAAAAGAATGAGTCTTATACTTGAATACAACCCTAAAATCAAAAGAATGACATCTAACCCGCTGTTCATAATATTTTCTCTCTTTTTTTTTTTTTTTTTTGAGACAGAATCTCACTCTGTCGCCCAGGCTGGAGTACAGTAGTGTGATCTTGGCTCACTGCAACTTCTGCATCCTGGGTTCAATTGATTCTCCTGCGTCAGCCTCCTGAGTAGCTGGGATTACAGGTGTGCACCACCATGCCCAACTGATTTTTGCATTTTTAGTAGCGACAGGATTTCACCATATTGGCCGGACTGGTCTCAAACTCCTAACCTCAAGTGATCTGCCCACCTTGGCCTCCTAAAGTGCTGGGATTACAGGAGTGAGCCACAGCACCCAGCTCAGCCCATCAGTAATTTAAAAGACTGCATTTCTACTGTCTGACTCCATTTCTGTAAAGAGTCCAGGAAAGGCAAATCTCCAGTGATAGGGTAGGCTACCAGGGACTGGGTGCCAGGGAACTTGGGAGAAACGGGAACTGCCAATGGGTATGGGGACTCTTTTGGGGTGATAAAAATGTTTTCAAATTGATTGTGATGAACAATGATCTGGAAATATACCAAACTGGTGAATATCTGGCATGTGAATTATTTCTCCATAAAGCTGGTTTCTTTTAGAAAAAGTAGTTCAAAATTTCTGAGGCTGTTTTTTTTTAAAAAAAAGCATATCATGGGCCCCAGTGTGGTGGCTCACACCTGTAATCCCAGCACTTTGGGAGGCTGAGGTGGGCAGATCACTTGAGGTCAGGAGTTCGAGACCAGCCTGGCTAACATGGTGAAACCCCATCTCCACTAAAAATACAAAAATTAGCCAGGTGCAGTGGCACCCACCTGTAGTCCCAGCTACTTGGGAGGCTAAAGCAGGAGAATTGCTTGAACCCAGGAGGCGGAGCCAAGATTACACCACTGCACTCCAGCTGTGAGAGGATAAATGTTCACTATTGTAAGGCCCAAGCTAGTGGTAATGTATTAGAACAACCCTAGGAAACTAATGCAGAAAGGCCAGGGGGGACCACAAGCTCTTTTGTGATCCACCCCTTTGTTTTCCAAACGGCTTCATTTAGATTCAGAACCTTCTGTTGCAGTCTCTTGCTCCCTCTCCTGGCTCAAAGCAAGAACTGTGCCCCCTTCAGTCCCACGGAGATTTGATCTCTCTGATGAAGTGGAAGAAGAGAGGAGTTCGCAAAACTTAGAACTGCTGTTGTTAGAAAAAAAAATTTTTTTGAGACAGGGTGTCTGTCACCCAGACTGAAGTGCAGTGGCTTGATCATGGCTCACTGCAGCCTCGACCTCCAGGGCTCAAGTGATCCTCCACTAAGCCCTGCTAGTTTTGTTTGTAGAGATGGGTCTTGCTATATTGCCCAGGCTGGTCTTAAACTCCTGGGCTCAAACAATTCTCCCACCCGGCCTCTCAAAGTGCTGGGATTATAGGTGTAAGCCACCATGCCTAGAAGAAAAAATAATTTTAATGGTACATTATTTTCCCATCTTGAGAGAAGAGTGAAGACTTAGCACTTGTCCTGAAGGCTTAGCTCCATCCTATGCCCTCATCATTCCTGGTAATTTCACCTCCATGTTGATGACCCACGCAATTCTTCTCTCGGCTCCTTGGCTTCCTCATCCAGACTTCTTGTAACCCAACCACACACCACCCAAGAGATATCCTGGACCTTGTCATCACAAAAATTACACTCTTCCAAAATCACGGATTTAAATGTTGTCCTCTCTGATTACAAAGCCCTATCTTCCAGCCCACCTTCTCGAGTGCCCCTTCAATATCACAAGTCACCAGAATCAATATGCTAACGCTTGGCCCCTCTTATTTCACTCAAATCTTGACTTTCTTGTCTAACAAAGAATCTGGATTCTTTGTTTCATCTCTTTGCTCTCACAAACACCAACTCCCCTATCCACTCTTCTACTTTCAGCTGGCGAAACTCCAACCCCACCATTCCACACACTTCTGTCTACTTCAGCCCCTCATTCCCCTTCTCCTCCTACCCTCCCCCACTCCTAGGAGCCTTGTTTCACCCGTCATTGAAAAACTGAAGCCATCACAGCGTGTTACTAACCCTCTTGCATCTATAGTTTTCTTTCTTCCTGTTACAGTGGAGGACTTGTCACTCCTGTCTAACCCCTCCACATAGACTCTGGGTTGCATCCCCTTTTATTTTCTTTTAGAGAAAGGTTCTCACTCTCTAGCCCAGGCTAGAGTGCAGTGGTATAATCATAGCTCACTGCAGCCTCAACATCCTGGGCTCAAGCAATTCTCCCACCTCAGCCTCCCAAGTAGCTGGACTACAAGCACACGTCACCTATGCCCAGCTAATTTATTTTTATTTTTGTAGACAGGGTCTTGCTATGTCACCCAGGCTGGTCTCAACCTCCTGGGCTCAAGTGATCCTCCCATCGCAGTCTCCCAAAGTGCTCGGATTGCAAGCATAAGCCACCGTGCCCGGCCTCTCCATCTCCTTTTTGTCTTTCCTAAATTTCATTTATTCGGTTATGTCCCCTCTAATATGATCAATATGCCTCATTTTGACCACTTCTTCTCACTGGCACACAAGCATGCTGTCAGAGCCAGCTTCGTGGGCGTGAGACCTCTGCAGACACACAGGGCCCTGTGCCTGGTTTAGTGTTCTGCCGTCGCTGCTTAGAAATCCTTAATTTTTTAACAAGGAGCCAGTCCTGCCTGCTCTAGTATCTGCCATTTTCTCTGCTTCCCCCTCTAAACTGCCAAAACAGAGCCTGTGTGAACCATCTCTACTTCTACTCGTATCTCTACTTTGTCACTTTTACTAATGCTGGTTTTTTAGACAGGGTCTCATTTTGTCATCCAGACTGAAGTGCAGTGGTGCAATCACAGTGAGCTCAAGAGATCCTCCCACCTCAGCCTCCCAAGTAGCTGGGGCCCAAGCATGTGCCATTATGCCTGGCAAATTTTTAAATTTTTGTAGACATGGGGTCTCACTGTTTCTCAGGCTGGTCTCCAGCTCCTAGAATCAAGGGATCCACCCACCTTGGCCTCCCAAAGTGCTGCGATTACAGGCCTCAGCCACCGCACCCAGTCCGCTTTTATTAACTCTGAAATTATTTCAATCCCAACACTCTTCTCCTGAAAACAAACCAACAAAAAAACTGTCCTCGTCAATGTGTCCATATGGCCTCAATCTGGTGACATTCAAAGAATCTTTTCAGAAGCCATCCCTGAAGACTCTCCTCTTGCAGTTCTCCATTTTATTCTCCAACCTGGCAGCCTGTTGCTTTCATTCCCAGCATTTTTCTCATGCAAAATTGTGTAACTGTGAATGTGTTTTTTGCCTTCTTCCACTCTAAGCTCTGCGGGCAGAGATCATGTGTGCTGGTCCCTGACACAGTCCCTGGATGTTCACTGAGTGAATACATGAGGGAATGGATGTGCAAGAAAGTTCAAGAACTTGGTAAGAGTTCAAGGGATCAGTAATGTATAAACTCAGTAGGAAAATTTTAAAAAGCTAGAAAGATCTGATAGTAAAAGGAGAGGCCAAAAATCTGGATAACCTGGAAGGAAAATGAGCAAATAAAAAATCATTTATATTAAGATAGCTGGAAGGATAGGTGGGTGCTGTCAGAAGGTAGAATACTGAAATGTAAGAGTTCAAAGACAGTTCTGTTAGTGTGAGTGCTGGCCAGTTCTGGGGTGGTCATGAGTGCGGGTGGATTGAGTAAATTGGAAGTGAAGGTCACTGGGGTTAAGATCAAGGAACTGATCTGAGGTTGCTGGATAGGTTGCTTGAATGGCTATTCAAGCCATCAGATGAACAGGAGAAGTTGAAGTCAAAGGGAAGACATTGCAGCCAGTACAGTGCCACGTGCCTATAGTCCCAGCTACTAGGGAGGCTGAGGCAGGAGGATCCCTTGAGGCCAGGAGTTCGAGGCTGCAGTGAGCCAGGACCACTCCTGTGAACAGCCACTGTACTCCAGCCTGGGCAACATAGTGAGATACCCCACATTTTCAATGAATAATGTTGACTAACACTTATAAAGTACCTACTATGCACCACATACTATTCTAAGTGCTTTGCATATATTTATATATTCTATATGCAAATAATATTAACAACAACCCTATGAAGCATATTACTGTTATCATCCCCAGTTTATAGATGAAAAATTGAGGCAAGAGAAGAAACTCCGGGGTTGGGCGAGGTGGGTCACCATCTGTAATCCCAGCACTTTGGGAGGCCAAGGCAGGCAGATCATCTGAGGTCAAGAGTTCAAGGCCGGGCGCGGTGGCTCAAGCCTGTAATCCCAGCACTTTGGGAGGCCGAGACGGGTGGATCACGAGGTCAGGAGATCGAGACCATCTTGGCTAACTAGGTGAAACCCCGTCTCTACTAAAAAATACAAAAAACTAGCCAGGCGAGGCGGCGGGCGCCTGTAGTCCCAGCTACTTGGGAGGCTGAGGCAGGAGAATCGCATAAACCCAGGAGGTGGAGCTTGCAGTGAGCCGAGATCCGGCCACTGCACTCCAGCCTGGGCAACCGAGCAAGACTCCGTCTCAAAAAAAAAAAAAAAAAAAAAGAGTTCAAGACCAGCCTGGCCATCATGGTGAAAACCCATCTCTACTAAAAATACAAAAACATTTGCTGGGCGTGGTGGCGGGCACCTGTAATCCCAGCTACTTGGGAGGGTGAAGCAGGAGAATTGCTTGAACCTGGGAGGCAGAGGTTGCAGTCAACCAAGATCGTACCACAGTACTCCAGCCTGGGCGACAGAGCAAGACTCCATCTTAAAAAAAAAAAAAAAAAAAAAAAAAGAGAGAGAGGAAACTCGGCCAAGGTCAGACAGCCAGCAAATAGCAGAGCTGGGAGAGGACTCCGGCTGTGTGGCTCCAGAGCACAAGGCCTCTCGTCTCCACAGGAAGATGACGGACATAAGAGACCATAATGCTGGGGGTTAAAAGGTAGAAGAGAAGCAGGAACCAGATCTGAAGGCCTTAGTATTTCATGCTGAGTTTTGTAATGACCCTCTTGGCAATTGGCAGACTTTGAAGGAGGTCAGGCCAGGGCATGACAGAATCAGATTAGTGTTCTGGAAAGATCTGTCTGGCTGCAGAGTCAGACGGGAATGGATGGTCTGGAAGCAGGAGGGCCCTTCAGAGCCTCCGGCAACAAAGGGGGACTGATAGTGGGCAGGCGCCTACACCTCTGCTTTGGAAAGGAAATGGGGCAGATGGCAATGTTGGAAAAGGAGCCCAGGAAGGCACAGCCTGCAGGAGTCACAGCCGCCCCAGGGGGACAGTTCGAGCTCACCTGGCCCCTAGGCAAGACAGCAGAGTCCTGGCCACCTAGAATGGCTCAGTGCGTGCCAGCCTGAGCCCAGAGGGCGTGAAGGGCCCGGCGAGAAACCCTGAGGCCCCCGCGCGGGGACGGCTAAAAGTCTGCACGGGGGCCTTGGGAAATGGATGCACCCCTTAGAGGACCCCGGCTTTGTGGGCCCCAGCCTGGCTTTGGGTCTTCCTTAGCCTTCTGCGCTCGGGGCAGGTCAGGAGCTGGGTCCCCAGCAGAGGGCAGCACAGGCTTGCACTCGTCCCGGTCTGAGCGCCGTCTGCACCTGCCGGGGGCCCTGCAGCTGCGCAACACACAGAGGTAGTGGTGCGCTCTCACCCACCCGCGAGCTCCCACGCATAGCACACCCAGGCCCTCCCCGTCCAGCTCGTGGCTCAATACGATACCTGGAAGGCCTGGGGGCCCTCAGGAAGACCGAGGGACAGCAGCCAGGGCGGCTGGGATGACAGCCAGACTCGGGCATGCACGAACAGGCCAGGACAAGTGGCGGGTTCCCTCTCCCACACCCACGCCTGTGATGCTGCCAAAGGGCAGAGCAATAGCAAAAAAGCTCCACCAAATCTCCTGGGAGGGAGGCCCCTGCCTTGAGAACAGTCAACCAGATACGCCCCTGGGGCCCCTGGGGCAGGGGCAGGGCACGGAAGCAAAAGCGTTTAGATTCTAATGGAGTTTTGAAAACTACCCACCCAACAGGGAAAAAGAAAAAGGACCAGAATCCTGGCAGGGAGCTCCCCTGACTCTGGCCTCTCCAAATTGGATGTCAAATCATGAATAGACGTCCCTAGGTCCCTCCTACTCTAGTTTGTTTTTTGTAATTGTGGCTTTTTTACTATTCGTTTTAATTCTTGTGAAACATAACATTTGCCATATTAACCATTTGTAAGTGCACAGTTCTATTTTGCATCGTTCCCACTCTGGATTTGTACTGGGATTTCTCATGTACAGAATGAGGCACTGAGAAACACTGTAAGGAAAAGACAGACCTGGAGACTGACTTCACTGAGGAAAGTGTATTGGGAATTCTAAGGTGGGTGTGAGGTTTTGCAGCCACTGCGCCTTACGAACTTTCCAGTGCACCTCTGTCCCGAGGGTTTCCACCCTGTACATCTCAGTCATGCCACCCTCCACGCCCTCCCCACACACAGCCCACACAGCAAGCACCCCAAAGGGATCCCTGCCCATATTCAGAAACGGGAAGTAGGCTATTCAAAAACATTTGCAATGTTATGGCAGAAATAATCTTTGCAGTATGTAAATGAAAAGTTCCAAGCAATTATGACAAATTTTTGAGCAATCAATGCACTGGGTCTTTAGCGTTCAATGAGCTAGAAAGCTGAGCAAAACAGAACTTGAACCCCTAATAATTGTAACAGCTAATACTTATAGAGCGCTATGAGCCTGGCACAGTGCTAACCACTTTACTCGTTCAGGTCTTTGCAGTGGAAATGCTGCTATTATGCCCATTTTACAGAGGAGAAAATAAAAGCCCTGAGGGCTAGCTGGCTTGTTCAAGGTCACAGGGGAGGTAAATGGTGGGGCCTGGATTTGGACCCAGGCAGACTGGCTCCCATAACACTACTCATGACGGCGCCCTTGCCTGATGCTGTGCTGGGAGCTGTATAGACTGAGCCAGTTCCCACTCTGGGAGGCTCAAAAGCTTGTGGAAGGGTGAGTCTGCTAACACTTCTTGGTTTTGGTTTGAGATGGGGTCTCGCACTGTTGCCCAGGCTGGAGTGCAGTGGCGCAATCATGGCTCACTGTGGCCTCAAACACCCAGGCTCAAGCGATCCTCCCACTGCAGCCTCCAGAGTAGCTGGGACTACAGGTGCATGAGACCATGCTCTAGCTAATTTTAAAAATTTCTGTAGGGACAGGATTTTGCCATGTTGCCCAGGCTGGTCTCAAAACCCTGGCTTCAAGCAATCCTCCTGCCTCAGCCTCCCAAAGTGCTAGGATTACAGGTGTGAGTTACTGCACCTAGCCCAGTCCATCATCTTTGAATAATGTCAGAGTCACTGGTCTTGGGGACCTAGAATTGCCCTAAATTCTCTCCATTTTGACTTGTAAATTTTCACATGAATACTTTAACAAGGCTTATCAATGCAACCATAGGCTGTCTACATGCACTCACCAACAATCCTCTTTCTACCAGTCCTTCTGTTTCAGCCTTAGTACACACACACGCAAAATTTAATGTTGCCAAAGGACTTGAGAAAATCCAGAATGTTTTCATACCCACAACATGTCTTGGGAATGTGCTGCCTATGGCAGACCTCTGCCTGTCCCTTCTCCTTCATCCTCGACTTTGCTGTCCAGCTCTTTAAGGGACTTGAGCCTGAGGGCACGTGGCCAGAGGACAGCCCAGGGAGGTGGTGGTATCTCTTGATAACACCAGAAGAGCAAAGAGAAAAAGTATAACTGGAAGTGTGGTCTGGTTTTCCATTTTCCTGTACTTGGATTTTAAAGATGCATATGAGCTCTTGTATTTTAAGCTAGTGGTAGGTAGAAAAGAAAAAGGTTTGAAAACAATGTTATTTCAGGTGCACCCAGCAGCTGTGCACACCATGACTTTAACCTCTCCTTTCTTTCACTCCATCGCTGACCTTCTCCCTCAACCTATACCCAGTGCATTGTCACTGGGGAGGAAGGGTGAGGAGGAAACCAGTAGCTATGCTAATTGGTGACGACTCACATCTATTTATTTATCATCACTTAGCTATACTTATAAGAGAACAAAAAATACAATCTTTCATGCCCAGCACTGGATCGATTTGCAGCTGAGGCATTTATGCTTATACACTTTCCTTTCTCCCTTTGTTATCCGTTATTTTCATTTGTACGTACAAGTGGGTGATATTTGATTGCACTTTGAGGCCGAAGCATTTCAACAGATGTCAGATAAAGGGGAAGAAAAGAAAGAACGCAGAGGCTGCCCTGCCTGCTGCCCAGGTGGGCTGTGTTTGCATCTGGTTCTTTCAGGATTTCATTTTGCAGAATATTGTCAGGGCTCATATTGCCCAATGCAGCTGCATTTGGTGGCTTTTAGAATTTTTGCAGTCCCAGCCGGGTGCGGTGGCTTACACCTGTAATCCCAACACTTTGGGAGGCTGAGGTAGGCAGATCACTGGAGGTCAGGAGTTCTGACATGGTGAAACCCCATCTCTACCCAAAATACAAAAAATTAGCTGGGCATGGTGGCATGCACCTGTAATCCTTGCTACTCGGGAGGCTCAGGGACAAAGAATCACTTGAACCCAGGAAGTGGAGGTTACAGTGAGCTGAGATCGCACCACTGCATTCCAACCTGGGTGACAGAGTGAGACTTCATCTCAAAAAACAAAACAAAACAAAATTGTTTCAGGGAGTAGGCCAGCGAGGAATCTTATCCCAGCACTCATCAGTTAAAACCAACTATTTTTGGCTTTCTCAGCATGGGGCCAGATTTTGCAGAGGAAATAGGATATGAATTCTATGTTTGGGGGAAGTGTCAATCTTCTGGGGGTTTTCTCCTTTCATCCTATTGGATCAACTTCAATGCCCACTTCCATTCCCTCAGACCCGGATTTTTCTACCTTGGCATGACTGGCCTTCAGAAGCCCAGTAATTGTTGCTGGGAGCTCTCCTGGGAATTGTGGGATATTTGAGCAGCATCCCTGCCCTCTGCCCACTAGCCACCAGTAATGCCAACTTCTACCCCTTGCCTCCAGTTGTGACAACCAAAAATGTCTCCAGACATTGCCAGATGCCCCCTGGGTGAACAAAATCGCCCCTGTTTGAGAATCACTAAGGTAATAGGTAGAAGCCAAGGATTTTGCAAAGCATCCTCCAATACACAGGACAGTGCCCCCACGACACAGAGCATCAACCCAAAAACAACAATAGCGCTGGGGTTGAGAAACCTTGCCCTGTTTAAGTTAGCAGTAGTCGAGTTTTTTGGATTTTGCAACCTAACAGATTCCTAATACATCCCTCAATATATTTTGCCCTGATACAATCAAGGAGATTGAAAGAATTCTGTAAAAGGTAAACACTTTGAAGAGGGAACGTGTGCTTATCCTAAACCTGGGGCTATCTGACACTTCGTAGAGATGTAGCAAACCCCTTCAAAGGGAAATGTTAGTGGAAGTTCCCTTCACGGGAACTGACCAGTGGGATGCGGAGGTTGTGATGGGCGATGGGACAATCTCAGTGGTGACCCAAGAGGCCGCCTTTCCCCTTCCACGGTTTCTGTGAAGAGTCTTCCACTGGGGACTTCAAAGCCACAATATTAGGAGAGGGGGCAGCAATACATTCAACAATTCATGCTGTGAGGAGGAAGAATCCTGCTGCTCAGTGTCCTTGGGTCAGATCTGGTTCTAGAATCTACCACAAGAGCTGATAACAGGACAGAAGATGTGCAATCAGGACCATCTCAGAGGTTCTGGGACACGTGGATTCTACCTCCTCTCTCAGAAGGGCAAGACTCCACTCCTTTGAATGGTGCCGATTTTGGATGTTGGAAACTTGGAGGTATTCTGAAGCAGCTGCCTCTGCTGATAATTTTTTTTTTTTTTTTTTTTTTTTTTTTTTTTTTTTTTTGAGATAGTCTCTTGCTCTATCACCAGGCTGGAGTGCAGTGGCGCCATCTTGGCTCACTGCAACCTCCGACTCCCTGGTTCAAGCTATTCTCCTGCGTCAGCCTCCCGAGTAGCTGGGATTACAGGCATGTGCCACCACACCCAGCTAATTTTTGTATTTTTAGTAGAGACAGGGTTTCACCACATTGGCCAGGATGGTCTCGATCTCCTGACCTTGTGATCCACCCACCTCACCCTCCCACAGTGCTGGGATTACAGGCATAAGCCACCAAGCCCAGCCCAAGAACTGTTATCTTGTCCTTGTTCTCACCTCACAAAACCCACTATTCTGCTCTTTCCCAGTGGGTTACGAGACCAAATAAGAACATTTAAGATGGTGAAAAGATACCAATGATGAAGGTTTTGGTCAATCTCTCAAAACCAAGAAGATGATCAAAAGTGGGGAATTGTTAAATCAAGATTAGCCTAAATCTGCCTCCTCACATATTTAAGTTCAGCCCGCAGGTTTCTCTGTACATAATGAACTATAACCTAAATGGAGGTGTCAACAGACTGTAGCCTACTCTTGTGCCAACCACCTAGTTTTGGTCAATCAAAGGGGGCTAACTGTTCAAACTATTCAAAAATGTAAACAACGAGCTATAACCAGTCCGGATCTTACCTCACTTCCGTTTCCTGTAAGTCCTTTTCCATTTTCTGTCTATAAATCATCTACCATGCAGCTGCGCCAAAGCCTCTCTGAACCTCCCCCAGCTCAAGAGGCTACCCGATTTATGAACTGTTCTTTGCTCAATTAAACTCTGTTAAATTAAAAATAAAAAGGAAGGCTGGGCGCGGTGGCTCAAGCCTGTAATCCCAGCACTTTGGGAGGCCGAGATGGGCAGATCACGAGGTCAGGAGATCGAGACCATCCTGGCTAACACGGTGAAACCCCGTCTCTACTAAAAAATACAAAAAACTAGCCGGGCGCGGTGGTGGGCGCCTGTAGTCCCAACTACTCGGGAGGCTGAGGCAGGAGAATGGCGTGAACCCGGGAGGCGGAGCTTGCAGTAAGCTGAGATCTGGCCACTGCACTCCAGCCTGGGCGACAGAGCGAGACTCCGTCTCAAAAAAAAAATTAATTAATTAATTAATTAATTAATAAAAAGGAAGGCTGGGTGCAGTGGCTCATGCCTGTAATCCCAGCACTTTGGGAGGCCTAGCTGAGCAAATCACTTGGGGCCAGAAGTTCAAAACCAGCCTGGCCAACATGGTAAAACCCCATCTCCACTAAAAATACAAAAATTAACTAGGTGTGGTGGTGGGCAGCTGTAGGCCCAAACACTCAGAAGGCTGAGGCAGGAGAATAACTTGAATCCGGGAGGTGGAGTTTGCAGTGAGCCAAGATTGTGCCACTGCACTCCAGCCTGGACAACAGAGTGAGACTCTGTCTCAAAAAAAAAAAAAAAAAAAAAAAAAAGAAAGCCAGGTGCGGCAGCTCACACCTGTAATCCCAGCACTTTGGGAGGCCGAGCCAGGTGGATCACAAGGTCAGGAGATGGAGACCATCCTGGCTAACATGGTGAGAACACCATCTCTACTAAAAATACAAAAAATTAGCTGGGTGTGGTGGCACACGCCTGTGATCCCAGCTACTTGGGAGGCTGAGGCAGGAGAATCACTTGAACCTGGGAGGCAGAGGTTGCAGTGAGCCGAGATCATGCCATTGCACTCCAGCCTGGAGGACAGAGTGAGACTCCATCTCAAACAAAACAAAACAAAACAAAACAAGGCAATGTGATGACAGAGGAGAGACTGGAGTGATGCTCTTTGAAGATGGAGGAAGAGACCATGGGCTGAGGAACCCAGGCAGCTAATGAAAGCTGGAAGCTGCCAAGAAGCAGATTCTCCCCTCAGAGCCTGCAGAAAAAACAAGCCCTGCCAATACCTTGACTTTAGCCCAGTGAAACTGACTTCAGATTTCTGTTCTCCAGAACTGTATGAGAATTATTATTATTATTTTTTTTTTTGGAGACAGAGTCTTGCTCTGTCGCCCAGGCTGGAGTGCAATGGTGTGATCTCAGCTCACTGCAACCTCCACCTCCCGGGTTCAAGCGATTCTCCTGCCTCAGCCTCCCAAGTAGCTGGGATTACAGGCGCATACCACCACACCCAGCTAATTTTTGTATTTTTAGTAGAGACAAGGTTTCACCAGGTTAGCCAGGCTGGTCTCAAACTCTGGACCTCAGGTGATCCACCCACCTTGGCCTCCCAAAGTGCTGAGATTACAGGCCTGAGCCCCGTGCCTGGCGGCTGCAGTCTTTTCTATGCACAGCTCTTGCTGCTTCCTGACATGCATGAGACATTCTCAGCGCTTTCTACCCTTTCCTGAGAAACTCTTTTTCCTCAACAATCAAACATGTGTACCAAATACCCACTCCATGCCAGGCACTGTGCTAGCTGGTAGGAGACTAAGATGAATAACTTTAGGAAGCTGAACAGGACACATACCGCTTTTGGGGTTTAAATGTTTATATTGTTTGTATGTATCTGCTCAAAATCTCATATTGAAATGTGATCCCCAATGTGGGAGGTGGGGCCTAGTGGGAGGTGTTTGGGTGATGCAGGAGGATCCCTCATGAATGGCTTGGTGCTGTCCTCACAGGAATTAGCAAGTTCTCACTCTATGAGTTCACGTGAGATCTGGTTGTTTGAAAGAGCCTGGCACCTCCTCCCGCTCTTGCCACGTGACAGACTGGCGTCCTTTTGCCTTCTGCAATAAGCTTCCTAAGGCCTCGCCAGAAGCAAATGTCAGCACTATACTTCCTGTGCAGCCTAGAGAACTGTGAATCAAATAAACCTCTTTTCTTTATAAACGATCTAGCCTCAGGTATTTTATAGCAACACAAAAAAACTAACACAAATATATAACTTCTGTAATTTTTGGCCAGGTCCAGTGGCTCACAACTGTAATCCTAGCACTTTGGGAGGCTGAGGCGGGCAGATCGCTTGTGTCAGGAGTTCAAAACCAGTCTGGCCAACATGGTAAAAACGCTCTACTAAAAATACAAAAAAATTAGCCAGGCATGTAATCCCAGCTACTTGGGAGGCTGAGGCAGAATTGATTCAACCCGGGAGGCAGAGGGTGCAGTGAGCCAAGATCACACCGCTGCACTCCAGCCTGGCCAACGGAGCAAGACTTTTAAAAAAAAAAAAAAAAAAAAAAAAAAAAAAAAAACACTTATATAATTTCTCTTTCTTTCCTATAGCAGATGATGCTGGTACCCTGCCCATATCCTGCAGGGCTCACCACTTCAATGTGCTCTTCCAAATGCCAATATCTGCAACTGTTTCCTAAGGGTTTTCTCCAGAGGTGATTCTGCCTATGTACCCAGCAGCCTGGAGGTACCCAGGGATTCACACCAACTCCCACCTCCTCAACCAGTGACTGATGGGAGTTAGAGCATAAATCCATCAGCTCCTTCATCGCTTAGGTGGGATCACTGTTTTTGATACAGGGTCTCCCTCTGTCGCCCAGTCCAGAGCACAGTGGTGCAATCACGGTTCACCGCAGCCTCAACCTCCTGTGCTCAAGCAATATTCTTGCCTCAGCCTCCTGAGTAGCTGGAACAACAGGTGTGCCACCTCGCCTGGCTAATTTTTAATTTTGTGTCGAGACGGATCTCACTATGTTGCCCAGGTGGTCTCAAATTCCTGGCCTCAGGTGATCCTCTCACCTCGGCCTTCTAAAGCGCTGGGATTATAAGTGTGAATCACCTCACCTGACTTATTTTCATGTAATCATCAGCTTCAACCTCAGTTGAAACAATCAATTCTATCAAATTAGAAACATCTGCAGGTTTACAGAGCGCACACTTGGGCCCTAGCTCAGCTCTGAGCAGCCTATTTTCGACTCTGGGATGTGCAGGGGAAGATGAGCCTCCCAGGAACGTCCTTCTGGCTGGGGTTAGGGCTGTCCTGGAGCTGTGAGGGGCCATGCTGTCTTCAAAGACAGGCTGGAGGAGAGACCAGCAGACATCACCTTAGTCATATGGCTAAAGAAACATCACCAGTAATGAGACATGTCAACGTCACGTGCCCCGATATGGCCTGCTAAACAGAGCACAACCCCACTTTTAAGATATTCTTACAAAAATGCATAACCTCCATCTAATCGTGTGAAAACATCAAACTCAAACTGAAAGACAGTCTGCAGAATAACTGTCAAGTGTCAAGGTCAGGAAAGACAGGAACGGTCACAGGTAGGAGGAGGCTAAGGAGACAAGACAAGCAACTACACATGTCATATGGGATTCTGCCTGCCTGGGATCTGGGAACACAAAAGGGGACATTTATGGAAAGACTGGTAAAACCCGAATAAAGTCTGCAGTTAAGAGGATTGTACTAATGTTAAGATGCTAACTTTAGGGGAAGTTGGGCGGCGGGTAGATGGCAACTCCTTTGTAAGCCTTAAATCATCTTAAGATAAAAAGGTTTTTTAAAAAAGCTTTAGCTGGGGGCCAGGCGTGGTGGCTCATGCCTGTAATCCCGGCACTTTGGGAAGCCGGGGCAGATGGATCACCTGAGGTCAGGAATTCGAGACCAGCCTGACCAACATAGTGAAACCCCATCTCTACTAAAAGTACAAAGTTAGCCAGGCATGGTGGCAATGCCTGTAGTCCCAGCTACTCAGGAGGCTGAGGCAGGAGAATCGCTTGAACTTGGGAGGTGGAGGTTGCAGTGAGCCAAGATGGTGCCATCACACTCTAGCCTAGGCAACAAGAGTGAAACTCTGTCTCAAAAGAAAAAAGAAAAAAGCTTCAGCTGGGCACAGTGGCTCATGCCTGTAATCCCAACACTCTGGGAGGCTGAGGTGGGAGGATTACTTGAGCCCAGGAGTTTGAGACCATCCTGGGCAACATAGTGAGACCCTATTTCTAAATTTTAAAAAAATTAATTAGCTGGATGTGGTGACACGCACCTCTGGTCCCAGCTGCTCCAGAGGCTAAGGCAGGAAGATCGCTTGAGCCCATGAGTTCAAGGCTGCAGTAAGCCATGATCACACCACTACACTCCAGCTGGGGCAACTGAGGGAGACCTTGCCTCCAAAGGAAAAAAAAAGGAAGCTTAAAGACAGGTAAAAGGAGACAAAGAACAAGCTGGAATTAGACTGTGAGAAGGAATGTGGCCTTAAGCTCTGCTCCTAACAGCCACACGCATAGATGACAGTCTTACTCTAAATTTTTTCACTTTCTGCCTTTCTTCTGGAGACCTAGAAATGTCTCCAACAAAAAGTGCTTCGAGTTTTGACCTAGGAGAAAGAGGTAAACAGCCTAGTTTCCAGCTTCACAGGCAGCTTAGGGGGAAGCAACTCAGCTTCAAAGAGCTGCACTTCACTCTTCACCACCACGACCCACACAGGCACAAGAGCCCACCTGCTGCTCCAAGGCCCTGCAAGCCCATCCGGTGTTGCTTTCCACACTGCTATCCTACATCCTCCTCTGATCCTCACATTGACTTGATTCCACCTATATTCAAATACCAGGGAGGAAGAGAAGGGACGATGTGAGCCCTCCAGTCCTCCCCGTCGCCCTGCTCATGGGCTAATCCTGAACCACTTTTCACAACTGTATTCCTTCCCCACCTTGGGGCAAATAAAAAGTCTCCCTTTACCTAGAACATACAGTTCAATACCAGATTGTTTACAACACAGTTTTATTGCTCCAGACTTTGAGGGAGACTTTGAAGAACTGCCTGTACCTTGTCCTAACTCTATTACTCAGATTAATGGTCGGCCAGCGTTCCCTTTCAGGTCAGTCACTTTCAGGGGATTTTGCAAAGACTTCTGGGTATTTGGAAAGAACTTAAACTTCCTCAAATAAAAATTCTTATAGCTGGAAATTCTGAGGCCTTATAATGAGTCCTTATAAAATTCCAAGGCACTTGAAAATGTGCATTGCTCCCAGGCATCGTTATTATTTATATGCATAAGCAGCTACCATTAGGAACACATATGACGTGACAGGCAGTGAGTTATGCTCAGTATGTGCGTTAGTCCATTCTCACACTGCTATAAAGAACTACCTGACACTGGGTAATTTATGAACAAAAGAGGTTTAATAGACTTACAGTTCCACAGGCTGTACACGAAGCATGGCTGAGAGGCCTCAGGAAACTTACAATTATGGTGGAAGGCGAAGGAGAAGCAAGCATACCTTCACAACGGCAGAGCAGCAGAGAGCGGAAAGGGAGAAGTGCCACACACTTTTAAACCGTCAGATCTCGTGAGAACTCACTCACTATCACAAGCACAGCAAGGAGGAAATCCGTTCTCATGATCCAATCGCCTCCCACCAGGCCCCTCCTCCAACTCAACATGAGATTTGGGTGGAGACACAAATCCAAACCATATCTATATGCATAGGATCTCATTCAGCTGAACCCTGTTGCTGCCTCTGATGTAGGGAGATAAAGATCACCTGTGGTTGAAAAAGAACGCAGGCCAGGTACAGTGACCCACACCCATAATCCCAGCACTTTGGGAGACCAAGGCAGGAGGATTGCTTGAACCCAGGAGTTCGAGACCAGCCTGGGCAGTATAAGGAGATCTCCCTCCAACCCCAGTCTCTACAAAATTTGTGTGTGTGTGTTTGAGACAGAGTCTCGCTCTGTTCCCTAGGCTGGGGTGCAATGGCACAATCTTGGCTCACTGCAACCTCCGCCTCCCAGGTTCAAGCAATTCTCCTGCTTCAGCCTCCCAAGTAGCTGGGATTACAGACATGTGCCACCACGCCCGGCTAATTTTTTGTATTTTTAGTAGAGACGGGGGTTTCACCATGTTGGCCAGCCTGGTCTCAAACTCCTGACCTCAGGCGATCCACTTACCTCGGCCTCCCAAAGTTCTGGGATTATAGGCGTGAGCCTCCGTGCCCAGCCTTTACAAAACATTTAAAACTTAGCCAGGTGTGGTGACTCACACCTGTAGTCCTAGCTGCTGAGGAGGCAGGATCACTTGGGCCCAGAAGGTCGAGGCTGCAGTGAGCCCAGATTGTGCCAATGCACTCCAGCCTGGGTGCCAGAGAGAGACCCTGTCTCAAAAAAAGAAAAAGCAAGGGCCGGGCGCGGTGGCTCAAGCCTGTAATCCCAGCACTTTGGGAGGCCGAGACGGGCGGATCACGAAGTCAGGAGATCGAGTGAAACCCCGTCTCTACTAAAAAATACAAAAACTAGCCGGGCGAGGTGGCGGGCGCCTGTAGTCCCAGCTACTCGGGAGACTGAGGCAGGAGAATGGCGTAAACCCGGGAGGCGGAGCTTGCAGTGAGCTGAGATCCGGCCACTGCACTCCAGCCTGGGCGACAGAGCGAGACTCCGTCTCAAAAAAAAAAAAAAAAAAAAAAAAAAAAGAAAAAGCAAGTAGCACACTTGTGTTTGCACCTTCTGGGGGGACTGAGGCCACCAGCAGTGGATGGAGCAGACAGAACTCCAGGCATCGTGCCTGGCCCAGAGCAGGAACTCAAAATGCAAATGGATGGCATATCTTTTAATTATTGCAAAGTGAAATGAGCCATTACTGGAGATGCCAAACATGGGTCAGGGAAGCAGAAATTGATATTGATAATGCAGGGTTCTCTGCTCTTCCGTCATTGCAGCTAAAACATGCACGGTATTGACAGAGGCTGGAATCAGCTCCTGAAATCAAGCCCTTTCTCGGCTATTCTCTGCCTCCTCAAGTCCACAGTTTCTTTCCTAAAGAAGCCCAGTTGTCTGGGTTTGAAGGCACGGGGCACCGGGAGTGCATTTGGGGGATGTTTTCCGAGTGCTGTCTCTCACCCAGACTTTCCTGGGAACACTGTCAAACACTCCTCAGGAGTACATTTATGGTTTGGCTCATTTTCAGAGAAAAGGACACAAGGGAGCTGAGGGACTTTTGACTGTGGGAACCGGAGTAACTAAGTACCAAGTAACACAACTTATATTACTTAAGCTGGAGACTCAGCGGGGCCTTTGAATGTGAATAGCCACCAGGTGGCAATGTTATTCTCTCGAAAGTATGCGTGGTGGTGGTGTGTGTATAATGTGGAGTGTGTGTGGTGTGTATGTGCATGGTGTGTGCGTGTGATGTATGTGTGTGCCATGGGGTAAGGGGTGTGTATATGGTGTGTGTGATTCAGTGTGCGTGTGTGATGTGGTGTGCATGGTATAAGGTGTGGCATGTGGCTAGTGTGCACACCCCTGTGTCGAAGCTGGGAGACAGCTTCCTTCTCATCCACCCACCATCACTCAGCCTGACAACCAGCTCTCACTCTCCTTCACCCTCCGCCACTCACGCACACACCCTCCTCTTGCCACCATCCCTCTTCATTTCTAGCCAAAAATTAGCAGGGAGGAGCCAGAAAACCCAACAGAGACCGCAAAACAAATATCAAATTAAAAGTATTTTCCTGGCTGGGCACAGTGGCTCCCTCCTGTAATCCCAGCACTTTGGGAGGCCGAGACGGGTGGATCACTTGAGTCCACGAGTTCGAGACCAGCCTGGGCAACATGGCAAAACCTCATCTCTACAAAAAAATATATTTAAAAAATTAGCCGGGTATGGTGGCATGTACCTGTGGTCCCAGCTACATGGGAGGCTGAGGTGGGAGAATCACTTGAGCCCAGGAGGTCAAGGCTGCAGCGAGCCAAGATCACACCCTGTCTTCAAACAAACAACAACAACAACAAAAAAAAAAACACACACATCTTGGGAAGGACAGTGGGTCCTCAGTGAGCCTCTCCTTGTTGCCCCATTCTCTCTCCCACTTGTTCTCGCCCCCACACCCGAGTTGTTCTTCCTGGGAGCCCACTCCCTCTGGCTCCCCAAGCCCAGCTAGGAAGTGGTTAATACTTTCCAGAAAGAGGTCCCCATCAGTCTTGTGATTTCCTTCTTGTTGGCATGTGCATTTGGAAGGAGGACCCTAGACAGGGCAAAGTCCTCAGAAGAAACATCCTCAGACACCGGTGCTTCAGGCCCGGTTCATGTTAGACTACCCGGATCTAGAGGACACTTCGTGGGGAAGCTTCCCATTGCCCTGAGATCACAGCAGTGCAGGAAAGCCCATCTCCTCTGTGTTTGTGGAAAGCAGTTATCCTCAAAGGCCTTAAGACTCCAGCCGGCCGGGTGTGGTGGCTCATGCATGTAATCCCAGCACTTTGGGAGGCCAAGGTGGGCAGATCACAAGGTCAAGAAATCAAGACCATCCTGGCCAACATGGTGAAACCCCGTCCATACAAAAAATACAAAAATTAGCTGGGTGTGGTGGTGCATGCCTGGTAGTCCCAGTTACTCAGGAGGCTGAGGCAGGAGAATCGCTTGAACCCAGGAGGCGGATGTGGCAGTGAGCCAAGATAGTGCCACTGTACTTCAGCCTGGTGACAGAGCAAGACTCCGTCTCAAAAAAAAGAAAAAAAAAAAGGCTCCAGCCTGGCGAAGGACCTGGGCAGCACACACAGCAGTACACTCACACATGCAGGAGCTGCAAGTGCATCCCCCAACATTGATATTGCTCTCTCCCCACCTGCTTCAGAGGCATTAAAAGCCATCCGGAAGGACTGCCTCCCGCCATTTCCAAATGCATTGACATAATGGACTTGTCGCCACAGAACAGACCTCCAGGGACTCAGGTGAGGCCAGCCGTTTACAACAGTGTCATGATGCAGGAGAGGCAGCTGATGCTCTGGAAAGAGCTTGTGGTTTATTTTGATGAGTGCTTTGAGTTCAGATCCAGACTCCGTGGTCTAACCGGCTGCATGACCCCAAGAAAGTTATTGAACCTGCCTAAGTTTCCATCTCTCTGTCTGCAAATTGAGGTTGATAATCCTGTGAGTCTTGATTATATAATATCTTATTGTGAGTCTTGGTAATATGAGGTAATAGAGGCAGATTTACAAGGCAAAAAGGTCAGAGACAATCTTAATATTGCTAATTGTGCTGAGCGCTCGACATACATAAATTATCTTCACAGCAGACCCTACTTTGCAGAAGCGGAAAGTGAAGCCTAAGGAAGGTAAGTGCTTCCATGAGTTGTAATTGTCAGAGGAACTCTGTGCTGGCCAGAGGTCCAACTCCTTCCTATGAGAAATTAACTGGGATATTTTTACATTTCGGCCAGGGTGTGTGGTGAGAAGAGGCTTTGGGAGAGGTTAGATTTGGGTTTGGGTTTGCATGCTTTGTTCTGCTGAGTCCTGGGTATTGCTCCTGTATGTGGGTGATGCATTTAATAATGAAAAGGCCCCTCATGAAATGGGTGACTGGGTCTCCCCAGTGTGTATTTAAGAGCATGACAGGCCAGGCACTGCAGCTCACTGCAGAGGCCAAGGCTTGCTGGATGGCTTGAGCCTAGGAGTTCGAGACCAGCCTGGGCAACAAGGCAAAATCCTGTCTCTGCAAAAACTACAAAAATTAGCCAGGCACGGTGGTGCATACCTGTAGTCCTAGCTACTCAAGAGGCTAAGATGGGCGGATCAATTGAGCCCAGGAGGTGGAGGCTGCAGTGAGCTGAGATTGTGCCACTGCATTCCAGTCTGGACAACAGAGCCAGACCCTGTCTCAAAAAAAAAAAAAAAAGACATTTTCCAGGTCGAAAAAATGATCTCTAAGAAAGTGGCAATATAAGAATTACTAAAAACATCAACATATCCCTCCAGAAGGCATTTATGTTCTTTTTAAGGCACTAAATGATGTTTAGAAAATATGCTAACATCTTTTTCATCAGGCATGGTCAGAAAAGTGGTCATTTTTACAATAACTGTGTTCTGCATTTGGATGCTCAAATCTTTACATACCAAGGCATTTAAATATCACTACTGGGGCCAGACGCAGTGGCTCACACCTGTAATCCCAGCACTTTGGGAGGCCAAGGCAGGCTGATCACTTGAGGTCAGACATTCGAGACCAGCCTAGCCAACATGGTGAAACCTGTCTCTACTTTTTTTTTTTTTTTTTTTTTTTGAGATGGAGTCTCGCTCTGTCGCCCAGGCTGGAGTCCAGTGGTGCAATCTCGGCTCACTGCAAGCTCCACCTCCCGGGTTCACACCATTCTCCTACCTCAGCCTTCTGAGTAGCTGGGACTACAAGCGCCCGCCACCACACCTGGCTAATTTTTTTGTATTTTTAGTACAGATGGGGTTTCACCGTGTTAGCCAAGATGGTCTCGATCTCCTGACCCCGTGATGCCCCCGCCTCAGCCTCCCAAAGTGCTGGGATTACAGGCGTGAGCCAACACGTCCGGCCCCCTGTCTCTACTATTAAAAAAAGAAATACAAAAATTAGCCAGGTGTGGTGACGCACGCCTGTAGTCCCAGCTACTCAGGAGGCTAAGGAATGAATCGCTGAGAATCGCTTGAACCCGCGAGGCAGAGGTTGCGGTGAGCTGAGATCGCCACTGCACTCCAGCCTAACAGAGCAAGACTCCATCTCTAAATAAATAAATAAATAATAGGCCAGGCACAGTGTCTCACGCCTGTAATCCCAGCACTTTGGGAGGCTTAGATAGACAGATCACCTGAGGTCAGGAGTTCGAGATCAGCCTGGCCAACATGGAGAAAACCCATCTCTACTAAAAATACAAAATTAGCCGGGCATGGTGGCACATGCCTATAGTCCCAGCTACTCGGGAGGCTGAGGCAGGAGAATCGCTTGAACCTAGGAGGCGGAGATTGCAGGGAGCAAAGATCACACCACTACACTCCAGCATGGGCAACAGAGCGAAACTCCATCTCAAAATAAATGAATAAATAAATTAAAACATCACTATTGGCAAAAGCTTTCTAACTTGCATTGCCTGTCTAGGTCACAAAGTTTGCTAATGTCTTGTAGCCTGGATGGTTTTATTGATCCCCGACAGAACTTTTATTATCCTGAGGGAAAACAGACTGGAAAGAGGACGGGAAATTTGTTTGTTTTTGGAACAGCGGTGGGGGAGGAATAAATGGGAAGAAGGAACGTGGGGAGGAGATGGACGCTAAGAAGGAGAGATGGGGCGAGGGAGAGGGGACCACAGCCACGCAGGATGGAAGAGCAGGGACAGCGTGAAGGCGTGAGAACCGAGGCAGGGCAGGGGACTTCAGAGGCAGAAGCCCTTCAGAAGCTCTGCAAATTGAAATGCTAAGAAGAACATGCAGTCATTTTGACAAGGGCAGAGCAGAAAATGTCACGCATGCGCACAGAGGACGGAAGGCCAGGATCCGCCGCCAAGCAGGGCTGTCGGGGACTGGTCGCCTCCTCTGGGCATCGTCAAAGGGCAAGATTGGTCTGGTCCTCTTTCTAACACCTCCCACCCGGGATGCAGCCAAGAGTGGCTGCAGCCTAATTTTCCACATGTAAACAATGACCTCAGTGATGCCCACGGGGCCCCTCTCTAGCCTTCTCCTCCTGGGAAACAACTGAGTTCTCCATGGGCGTCTCCTCCCCCTCCGGAACCAAGGGCTCTGGGATGTTTACAGCCCCCTCTGAGAAGGGCAGGCCGTGGAAAACCATCTCCTCCCTTCCTTCCCCCTCTGCCCTTCCTAGCTGGGGCCTCTGCACAATGGAGCCTGGCCAGGCCCTGTTGCTGAGGGAATCAGCAGAGGGCCCAGCCCCCTCCCCCACAGAAATAACCTCAAGAGAGGAGTGAAGGATTCACTTGCCCTCATCTCCAGGCTTTGGAAGAGGGTGGGTGCCTGGCCAGGAGAGTGGCCACTGCTCACTGGCCCAGAGGAAGCAGGGCCACCGGCCTGATCCCACCTCTCCCTTCTGCCCATCTTCACTCCCCTCTCCTCAACTACAAACCCCCCAAAAATAGAGACCTCAGGCTTTGCTCCCCTGCTGCGGGAAGGGAGAGCCACCGCCAGACACTGCCTGGGGTCCTCCTGTTCTGATCTCACCCGGTACTTGGAGTCAAAGAGGACCTGGCTTCCCTCTCGGGATACATGATTTTCTTCGGTTGTGACTCATTGTCTGTAAATGTTGCTGGAGATGAATCGGACCCCACCTGCTACCTGCGGCTGAGACGCTGCCAACAGACACAGAAAGGTGTGCGGCAGCCACCACCTGCCTCGTCTCTCCCAGCGCTGAAGGAGCCCACAGGTCCCCCGGGATGAGGTCTTCATTGTGGCTTTCCAGGCCTTCCTTAGGGCCTTTGGATCAGGGAAGCCTGCCCTAAACTGCACATTAGTGTCCATGACTCACCTTTGAAAAATCTCCACAACCAGGCCTCGCCCGACCCTGCAAAGACAGATGCAGTTACGCTGGGCAGGGACTCAGAGCAAGGGTTTTTTTTTTTTTTTTTTTTTTTTTTTTTTTTTTTTTTTTTTTTTTTTGAGACGGAGTCTCACTCTGTCGCCCAGGCTGGAGTGCAGTGGCCGGATCTCAGCTCACTGCAAGCTCCGCCTCCCGGGTTCCCGCCATTCTCCTGCCTCAGCCTCCCGAGTAGCTGGGACCACAGGCACCGCCACCTCGCCCGGCTAATTTTTTGTGTTTTTAGTAGAGACGGGGTTTCGCCGTGTTAGCCAGGATGGTCTCGATCTCCTGACCAAGCAAGGGGTTTTTTAAGTGCCCCAGGTCCTGGGCTGAGAGCGCCTAGTGGCTGTCTCAGACGCTCTAGCTCAGCTGAGATCCAGTGTCTTGGCCAAGTACACACTATGGGCAGGAGAGCTGGAGCAACGACACAGGATTCATGCCTTGAGCACGGCGTTCTATCATAGAATTTTTCTACTTAAGAAAGGAATTTGATAAAATTATTTTGGAAATTTATACAATATAGAAAGATAAAAAGAAGTCAATTAGATCACCCCGAAACCTTAACGCCCAGAGGTAAGCACTGTTAACATTGTGGGTTATGTTTTCATTTATTTTCAAATATTTAATGTGTAAAACAGGTCACACACAACACACAGCTGTGCATCCTGCCCATGCCCAGCCAACCATGTTGCTAAAAACAGCTGACCATGTTTTTAGCAGGCTGTTGGTAAAGAGTGTCAAAAATATCTTAGAGCTGGGCATGGTGGCACGTACCTATAATCCCAGCTATTCAGATGGCCGAGGAGGGAGGATAGCCTGGGCCCAGGAGGTCAAGGCTGCAGTGAGCTATGATTGCATCACTGCACTCCAGCCGGGGCAACAGAGCGAGACCCTGTCTCTAAAACATATGTATTTTTTAATTGACATTTTTCAGCCCACTAATTCCATTTCTAAGAATCTGTTCTGGCCGGGCGCGGTGGCTCAAGCCTGTAATCCCAGCACTTTGGGAGGCCGAGATGGGCGGATCACGAGGTCAGGAGATCGAGACCATCCTGGCTAACACGGTGAAACCCCGTCTCTACTAAGAAACACAAAAAATAGCCGGGCGAGGTGGCAGCGCCTGTAGTCCCAGCTACTCGGGAGGCTGAGGCCGGAGAATGGCGTGAACCCGGGAGGCGGAGCTTGCAGTGAGCTGAGATCCAGCCACTGCACTCCAGCCTGGGCTACAGAGCGAGACTCCGTCTCAAAAAAAAAAAAAAAAAAAAAAAGAATCTGTTCTGGCTGGGCGCAGTGGCTCACGCTTGTAATCCCAGCACTTTGGGAGGCCAAGGCAGGTGGGTCACCTGAGGTCAGGAGTTCGAGACTAGCTGGCCAACATGGTGAAACCCCATCTCTACTAAAAATACAAAACAATTCGCTGGGCATGGTGCCGGGAGCCTATAATCCCAGCTACTCAGGAAGCTGAGGCAGGAGAATAGCTTGAACCCGGGAGGCAGGGGTTGCAGTGAGTGAAGATCACGCCATTGCACGCCAGCCTGGGCAAAAAGAGCAAAACTCTGTCTCAAAAAACAAAGAATCTATCTTCCAAGAATGGTCAGATGCATGCAAAAAATTATTTACAGAGACTTTATTTTATTGTATTTATTTTCTGAGACAGGGTCTTGCTTTGTCACCGAAGCTCGCATGCAGTGGTGCTAACATAGCTCACTGGAACCTCGACTTCTTGGGCTCAAGTCATCCTCCCCATTCCTCCCAAAGCACTGGATTACAGGAGTGAGCCACTATCCCCAGCCAGCTTTTATTTGAATGTTATTTATAATAGTCAAAATTGTCAACCTCATAAATGTAAAAAGGTAGAGGAATCGTTTAATAAATTGTAGTTTTGCATGGCATCCTTTGAGGTCATTAAAATCACATTTTAAAAAAATGTGTGATGCCTATGATAATTGTCCCCTCCCACTGTCCCTCCCTCCGTGTTTGTCTTGATGCTCAATGCCTATATCCACGTCTTCCAGGAATGTCCCTCCTCTGATCCTACTGTAACCCCTTTGAATGGTACGAGGCCAATTGATCTTTCTCTTCCAGATCACTCGTAGCATGTATTGTCAGTACCAAGTGTTTTGGCAGTTTTTTCATTTTACTATTATTTGTTATATACTACTTCTATTTGCTTCTCTGGCATGTAGGTAAGAATGTGTGTGTGAGGCTGGGCGCAGTGGCTCACGTCTGTAATCTCAGCACTTTGGGAGGCCAAGGCGGGCAGATCATCTGAGGTCAAGAGTTCAAGACCAGCCTGGCCAACATGGTGAAACCCCATCTCTACTAAAAATACAAAAATTAGCTGGGTGTGGTGGCGGGCGCCTGTAGTCCTAGCTACTCAGGAGTCTGAGGCAGGAGAATCGGGTGAATTAGGGAGGCAGAGGTTGCAGTGAGCAAGATCATGCCACTGCACTCCAGCCTGGGTGACAGAGCAAGATTCCGGCTCAATAAATAAATAAATAAATAAATAAATAAATAAATATGTGTGTGAGTACATTTGTGTCTGTGTGTGATTGTGTATGTATTTGTACGAGAGAAAGAGAACTCAGAATTACCAATGGCTCAAGGGCTGGAACTGTGACTTACAAATCTTCATTCTTTGCCAGCTCTTCAGTTTCAGCATAGCTAACTAAATTTATCTCCCTGGAATCTGTGCCGATGCCACAAAAACCTTTCATTCCGTGCGCAAGACTTTCTAAACTGGCTCTTCCTCTTGCATTGCCAGTTTATTTGGTGATATCACCCCTTCTCCTTTGGGCCACCCAGAGTTAAATTTTTTGGAATCCCTGACATAGAATCCTACCATTGCGTTTTCTAAAGTCTTGTCACGTGTCTTTTTCTGTTCCATTGCCACCATCGCAGGCAGCAATTTTCCATCACTTCAACTCTGTCTCCACTGAGCCATCTGCTGGCAGCCTCTTGGCCCTTCAAACTATCTCGTGTTCAACCACTTGTTTCAGGTACCCCATCACTTCTCTGGCTAAAAAGCCATCAATGGCCACTTATAAACTGTCATTATTAAATGAAGTGCTAACTTCTTATTCTGGCACATGGGTCCCTCCTTAATTTGATCCCAACCCATCCATCTTCCTGGTTTTATTTATTTATTTACAGATGGGGTCTCACCATGTTGCCCAGGCTGGTCTCAAACTCCTGGGCTCAAGCGATCTTCCTGCCTCAGCCTCCCAAAGTGCTGGGATTACAGGCGTGGGCCACCACACCTGGCCCATCTTCCTGTTTTATATCACACAACTTCCTGACTAATAATATCCCAAGCTCCTGCCAAGCTTTGTATGCAACAACCCCAGAACACACCCTGTGTCCTCAGGCCTCCTCCACTTACTACTATGAGATTTGGATAATTTGCTTAACCACTTCCACCTTAACCCCTCATCTATAAAATGGGGATAATGCTAATGATACCTTCTTGAACTCCTGGCCTCAAGCAATCCTACCATCTCGGCTTCCCAATGTACTGGGATTACTGGCATGAGCCACCACACCTGGAAACACCTTCTTTACAAGGATTGTGGTGAAAGCAAAGCAGATGCAGGAATGCAACAACTATCATTTATTTGCTCACAGTTTTGCAACTGGAATTGAGCAGGCAGGGACTGCTAGGCAGCTGAGGTGGATCAACAGGGTGGAGGACCTACCGCCACGTGGATCACTCGGAGTTGGTGACTTGGTACTATTGGCTGGGAGTTCAGCTGGCACCATGGTCCAGGAATCTCAGTTGTCCTCCACTTGGACTTTGCAGGCGGCTTAGGGACTTCCTATAGTATGTCAGCTGGGTTCTTTCTAAGAGAGGGGAAGCAGAATTGCTAGGCCTCTTAAGAGCTAGGCCTAGACCTAACTGGCAGAGCATAACTTCCATCACATCCTATTTGTCAAAGCGGTCATAGGCCAGCCTAGATCCCAGGGGGTGGAGAGGTAGGCTCCACCTCTCCAAAAGGAAGTGGTAAGTGCACCGGAGGAAGGAAAGAATAATAACAGCCATCTTTGAGACGGGTCACCACCTTAGGGTTTCTGCAGTCTTGTCTAGTAGAAGAGATGCTCAACGGTATGCATTTACTGAACTCTTAAAGCGTGTCACTTTTTTTTTTTCTTCTTTTTTTTGAGACGGAGTCTTGCTCAGTCGCCCAGGCTGGAGTGCAGTGGCACGATCTCCGCTCACTGCAAGCTCCGCCTCCCGGGTTCAAGCCATTCTCCTGCCTCAGCCTCCCAAGTAGCTGGGACTAGGTGCCCGCCACCACGCCCGGCTTTTTTTTTTTTTGTATTTTTAGTAGAGACGGGGTTTCACCGTGTTAGCCAGGATGGTCTCGATCTCCTGACCTCGTGATCCGCCTGTCTCGGCCTCCCAAAGTGCTGGGATTACAGGCGTGAGCCACCGCACCCGGCCAAGCGTGTCACTTTTGTCCCAAGATTGCTTGGATTGCTGCCATAAATCATGATCTGACTTTTCCTCTTGCTGTGATTAGTCATGATATTCCAAGTAAATATTAAGCTCTTTGGGGGCAAGACTCTTATCTACAGTAAACAATTTTTGTTCCCCCCACAGAGATGTACACATTGTTAACTATCTGTGAATATGCAGCATTTGACTTATTTTCGGCCCTAGCACTTGATTTATTGACAGTCATGGTACACGGAAGGGAACATAAGAGTTGCTTTTATTGAATTTTTGTTGGGTCAGGAGGCTTTCTGGGCTCTGGGGAAGACTCAGAGAAACGGCTCCTTTGTTCTCCAGCCCTGCCCAGCCCAGAGCCTTCCAGAAGGGAAAGCTCAGTGAGGAGGCTGCAGACTGCCGAGGGCGTGTTGAGGAAATTCCATTCAAGACCCTCATTTCCGAAAGTGCTCTGTGATTAGCCCGGCTTTGTGCCAGCCCCAGTCCAGAGGCAGAGAGGCCAGCCCTTAGGTCACCAAAAGCACCAGGAAAATACAAATGCGGCCCCTTTACAGCCCTGCACAGGAGGTTAAAGGATTTGCTTTGTAGTTTGTTTATCTCACAGACTGAAGCCAATTATCCCAATTACTAAAAAAAAAAATAAAGTTGACTACAGATTGTATTTTTAAGTTCATTTAATCTCCAAAACAGGCTGCTACACACAGTTTTCCTTTGGTTCCAACAACTCAGGCCTAGTCTCTGTGGCAGGGAGGGTAGCCCCTGAGGGTCACATGTCCGAGGGCCAACGGAGGTCAGAGGTCACTTAATCGTTCCCAAATGCGCTAGCAAGTAGCCATAGATTTGAACTTTGCATTGTTGCTGTGGACCTAGGGCCTTCTTGGGAGGGGAGAGCTGGGGGAGCTATCTCTGCAGTTCAAAGGCGGCCGCTGTGGTTTCACTTGGCTTAAGGTTTCAGTCCTTGAATCCTAAACACAATCCCGGCTGGCCTCCTGTGCATGGGAGGTGGGGGGTTGGGACTTGAGATGGACATTCTGTGTAACCCAAAACTGCAAGCCCTGCAGCTTCACGGTGGCCTCGGAGCTGGGAGACCCTCAGGATCAGCATCAGAGGCTGAAAATACCTGTGACTATTTTCAGAAGCCCATGAGTGTTGATGCAGAAGGCCCAGACCAGCCAAGAGCTCCTCACCTCCAAGCCCAGTGAGGACACTGGGATTCAGAAATGCACCCCAAGTTCTAGCCTTAACCACTAGCAGAGTGGGTGTTTGCTAGAATGTGTGAGTTGAAAAGGAAGTCAAAGGTCCTAGATGGTATAGTCCCCTCAAATAAGCATCTCCCCATATACCTGAAAATCTACCTTAAGTATGATGTATATTTATATCTATTGACATGGAAAGATGTGTTAAGATACAGAAAGTGCAAAATACAAGCCACAGAACACAGTTGGTTAGGCTGGGTATAGTGGCTCATGCCTATAATCCCGTGCTTTGGGAGGCCAAGGCGGGAGCATCACTTGAGACCAGGAGTTCAAGACCAGCCTGGCCAACATGGCGAAACCCCACCTCTACTAAAAATACAGAAGTTAACCGGGCGTGGTGGTGCACACCTGTGGTCCCAGCTATCGGGAGGCCGAGGTTCAGGAGAATCTCTTGAACCTGGGAGGCAGAGGTTGCGGTGAGTTGAGATTGTGCCACTGCACTTGCACTCCAGCCTGGGTGACAGAGGGAGACCCCATCTCAAAAAAAAAAAAAAAAAGAAAAGAAAAGAAAAAAAAAAAGAAAAAAGTTAGGCTCAGACTTTCAACTGCACAGGGGGTTCAGTGCAGTTGAACAACCTCCAAGTTTTTCGAGGGTCAATTGTATTATATAGAATACGGTGCCGACTGTATACAGGATGCACACACACCCCTGCACATGGGAAAAATGTGGAAGAATATACATAAAAATGTTACTAAAGGTATCCTAAACAAGTAGGATTTCAAGTAATTTTTTTCTTTTTTTTGCATTTTGGAATTTACTTACACTACATATATATTATGTAATTTCTTCAAAGAAAATATCTCTAACATTCATACATAATTTCTTTAGTACAATGTTTTTCAAACTGTAATTTAGAAAACACCAGCATCATTAGCCTGGGCAACATGGCAAGAACCCGTCTTCATAAAAAATGGAAAAATTAGCTGGGCAAGATAGCACACACCTGTAGTCCCAGCTACTCAGGAGGCTGAGGTGGGAGGATCACTTGAGCCTGGGAGGCAGAGGCTGCAGTGAGTGGAGATAGCACCACAGCACTCCAGCCTGGGTAACAAAGTGAGTACCTGCCTCAAAAAAAAAAAAAAACAGAAGGCTGGGCACGGTGGCTTACGCCTGTAATCCCAGCACTTTGGGAGGCCAAGGTGGGCAGATCACCTGAGGTCAGGAGTTCGAGACCAGCCTTGACCAACATGGTAAAACCCCATCTCTACTAAAAATACAAAAATTAGCTGGGTATCATGGCATCCACCTGTAATCCCAGCTACTAGAGAGACTGAGGCAGGAGAAGCGCTTGAACCCAGGAGGCGGAGGTTGCAGTGAGCCGAGATTTGCACTCCAGCCTGGGCAACAAGAAGGAAACTCCGTCTCAAAAAAAAAAAAAAAAGAAAAGAAAAAAGAAAAGAAAACACTAGCATCAGGCTTAGAAAGTTCGCCGAAAATGAAGAATGAATATTTTCTGGGCACTACTCAGACCTGTTAAATGAGAATCTTGGGGGCTTCAGGAGAGCTGAGGAAGGGTGTTTTTTATTTTTGTTTTTTTTCTTCCTTAATTGAGACTGAATCTGGCTGTGACTCCCAGGCTGGAGTGCAATGGTACAATCTCAGCTCACTGCAACCTCTGCTTCCCAGATTCAAGCGATTCTCCTGACTCAGCCTCCCAAGTAGCTGGGACTACAAGCACGTGCCACTATGCCCGGCTAATTTTTGTATTCTTAGTAGAGACGGGGTTTCACCACGTTGGCCAGGCTGGTCTTGAACTCCTGACCTCAAATGATCCGCCTGCCTCGGCCTCCCAAAGTGCTGAGAGTACAGGCATGAGCCACCACACCTGACTGAAGGAAGGTATTTTCAACACCCTCTTCAGGCAGTTCTAATGTAATGCGATCCACCTGTTAGGGACTAACTGTTTGTGTCCCTCCCCCGCAAATTCATAGGTTGAAATCCCTACCCCTAAGGTAATGGTATTAGAAGGTAGAGCCTTTGGGAAGTGATTATATCATGACTGGAGCTTTGGGAATGGGATTAGTTCACTAATAAAAGGAAGACCCCAGTGAAGTCAGCATCTGCAACCTGGAAGAGAGACCTCACCAGAACCTGACCACACTGGTACCCTAATCTCAGACTTCCAGCCTCCAGACCTGTGAGAAACAAAGTTCTGTTGTTTTATAAGCCATGCCATCTATGGTACTTGGTTATAGCAGCCTGCACCATCTGAGTGGATGTTTGCTTTCTTTAAAGGTTCTTTGGCCAGGCACGGTGGCTCATGCCTGTAATCTCAGCACTTTGGGAGGCCAAGTTGGGTGGATCACTAGAGGTCACCAGTTCAAGACCAGGCTGGGCAACATGGTGAAACCCTCTCTCTACTAAAAATACAAAAATTAGGCGGGCATGGTGGTGCACACTTGTAATCCCAGCTACTCGGGAGGCTGAGGCTGGAGAATCACTTGAACCCAGGAGACAGAGGTTGCAATGAGCCAAGATTGTGCTGCCACACTCCAGCCTAGGTGACAGAGTGAAACTCCATCTCAAAAAAAAAAAAAAAGTGAGACATTCCAGTTGTGACCACTGAACCCCTCTGTCCCGGCCTTGCTGTCCCTGCTGGTCCTTCCCCCCTCCCTCCTTCCTATATGTGCTCAGGAACCAGAAATAGCCTATCCACCCTGAAGGAGTCGAACAGCCCTTACCCCTTACCACCAGTCCCCAGCAGAGCTTCCTGGAATCATTTTCCTCTCCCTTCCCCTTGCTCTGTTTTCTCTTTCACTTCCCTAGGCTCTTTGGCTAGGACTGGCTGCAGAAGTTGATTTGCACAATTATTTAACCTTGCTAGGAATGAAAGCTGTAAACCAAATTAGGTATGCCAGGCCGGGCGCGGTGGCTCAAGCCTGTAATCCCAGCACTTTGGGAGGCCGAGACGGGCGGATCACGAAGTCAGGAGATCGAGACCATCCTGGCTAACACGGTGAAACCCCGTCTCTACTAAAAAATACAGAAAACTAGCCGGGCGCGGTGGCAGGCGCCTGTAGTCCCAACTACTCGGGAGGCTGAGGCAGGAGAATGGCGTGAACCCGGGAGGCGGAGCTTGCAGTGAGCTGAGATCCGGCCACTGCACTCCAGCCTGGGTGACAGAGCGAGACTCCGTCTCAAAAAAAAAAATAAGGCCGGGCGCGGTGGCTCACGCCTGTAATCCCTGCACTTTGGGAGGCCGAGGCGGGCGGATCACGAGGTCAGTAGATGGAGACCATCCTGGCTAACACGGTGAAACCCCGTCTCTACTAAAATACAAAAAAAATTAGCCGGGCGCGGTGGCGGGCGCCTGTAGTCCCAGCTACTCCGGAGGCTGAGGCAGGAGAATGGCGCGAACCCGGGAGGCGGAGCTTGCAGTGAGCCGAGATGGTGCCACTGCACTCCAGCCTGGGCGACAGAGTGAAGACTCCGCCTCAAAATAAATAAATAAATAAATAAATAAATAAATAAATAAATAAATAAAAAATTAGGTATGCCAGCAGGTAGCAGGCATAGGAGAAGAATCACGGCATACATCTGACCCTCGTCCTTGCCTCTCGTGATCCTAGGTAGGTTATTTAACCTCTCTAAGCCTCTGTGTCCTCAGCTGTGAAACGGGAATAGTCACACCTGTTCATGGAGTTGCTAAGAAGTTTAAAAATAAAATCAGCTTTGGGAGGCCGAGGTGGGCAGATCACGAGGTCAGGGGTTCAAGACCAGCCTGGCCAACATGGTGAAACCCCATCTCTACTAAAAATACAAAATTAGCTGGGCATGGTGGCGGGCGCCTGTAATGCCAGCTACTTGGGAGGCTGAGGCAGGAGAATTGCTTGAACCCAGGAGGTGGAGGTTGCAGTGAGTGGGATCACATCACTGCACTCCAGCCTGGGTGACAGAGCAAGACTCCGTCTCACATAAATAAATGCTTGCTTCTGCAAACCAGGATCCAGCACACTGTTTTGCAGCCTGTTTCTGGCCTGCAGCCTGTTTTTGTACTATCCACAAGTTAGGAATGGCTTTTCCATTTTTTACGGCTTGTAAAGAAAAACAAAATGAACACATGCAACAGAGACCATATGTGGCCCACAAAGCCTAAAAAATTTACTACCTGGCACTTAAAGGAAAACGTTTCTAGATCTCTGCTATTTGCCACCAAAAAGTCAAGGGTTTTAGCTGTCCTTTGCCTTCCTGCACAAATAGAGTTGTGTGGTTTCATATTTTTGTTTGTTTTTAAGTTAAAGGGGATTTAAAGATGTTTCTAAGCATGGAACAGAAGCCAAAGGCGATAAAGGACAGGAGCAGTTGGAGAAACAGAAGAGAGGGATGTTAATTAAAGGAGAATGGTCTTGAAGTAGAGGTTTGAAGAAGCAAGTGGAGGAGAGGAAAGATGTATTTTCCTCTACCATCTTACATTCATGGCAGCAGCCCCTATAACAAAAGAGAAAAGCATACAAATGTAATTAATGTAAATTAACCACGGCATGAAGCCTTCAAAAGGAAATGAAAACCCAGGCTGGGCGCGGTGGCTCACGCCTGTAATCCCAACACTTAGGGAGGCCAAGGCGGGCAGATCACGAGGTCAAGAGATCGAGACCATCCTGGCCAACATGGTGAAACCCCATCTCTACTAAAAATACAAAAATTAGCCGGGTGTGGTGGCAGGAGCCTGTAGTCCCAACTACTCAGGAGGCTGAGGCAGGAGAATCTCTTGAACCCAAGAGGCGGAGGTTGCAGTGAGCCGAGATCGTGCCACTGCACTCCAGCCTGGCGATAGAGCAAGACTCCGTCTCAAAAAAAAAAAAAGGAAAAAAGAAAATGAAAACCCAATGAAACAGTGAAACCTGAGTATTTTAATGCTAGATTTGATGAACGGTACAGTCATGGAGAAATATGAGGTAGCAAAAAAGTATGATCTAACAGCCATAAATGGGGAGGCTAGGCAAGCTTGTTTGTTCAGATTCTCTCCCTCCCTGGGTCTTCAGAGATGAAGATGCTGTCGTTCTCTGGGTAGAAGGAGGGTACCTGTTACATTAGGATTTCATGACCGGCTTCAGGGAAAGGTCAGAAAATCCTTCCTACGTGTTATAACCTGCTTCAAGGAAAAAGAGCAGAGAAAGTCAGATCTTCCTGCATAAACTCTTTTTTTAAATTAACTTTTTTTTTTTTTTTTTTTTGAGACGGAGTCTCGCTCTGTCACCCAGGCTGGAGTGCAGTGGCCGGATCTCAGCTCACTGCAAGCTCCGCCTCCCGGGTTCACGCCATTCTCCTGCCTCAGCCTCCCGAGTAGCTGGGACTACAGGCGTCCGCCACCTCACCCGGCTAAGTTTTTGTATTTTTAGTAGAGACGGGGTTTCACTGTGTTAGCCAGGATGGTCTCGATCTCCTGACCTCGTGATCCGCCCGTCTCGGCCTCCCAAAGTGCTGGGATTACAGGCTTGAGCCACCTCGCCCGGCCATAAATTAACTTTTTTTTTTAGAGATAAGGTCTTACTCTATCTGTTGCCCAGGCTGGAGTGCAGTGGTACCATCATGACTCACTGCAGTCTCGAGCTCCTGGGCTCAACCCATCCTCCCACCACAGCTTCCTGGGCAGCTGGGACTATAGACACACCACTGTGCCCAGCTAATTTTTAAAATTTTTGTAAATACGGGCATCTCACTATGTTGCCCAGGCTAGTCTTAAACTCCTAGCCTCAAGCAATTCGCCCACCTTGGCCTCCCAAAGCACAGGGATTACAGGCACACACCACGGCACCTAGCCCACACATTATTGCAGCTTAAAATATTTGAGGGTAGCATGTCCTGAATCCCATCAATGGGACACCTTTTTCTCTAAGGCTGGTGGTAATGGCTTAGGATCTCGTCCAATGGAGAAGATGATGGGATGGGAGGAGTGGGATAAAGGTTCCATGAGCCTGTCAAGAAGAAAAGGAAGTCCGGGCGCGGTGGCTCACGCTTGTAATCCCAGCACTTAGGGAGGCCGAGGCTGGTGGATCACCTGAGGTCAGGAGTTTGAGACCAGCCTGGCTAACATGGTGAAACCCCATCTCTATTAAAAATACAAAATTAGACCAGCCTGACCAACATCAAGAAACCCCGTCTCTACTAAAAATATAAAAAATTAGCCGGGCATGATGGTGGGTGCCTGTAATCCCAGCTGCTCAGGAGGCTGAGGCAGGAGAATCGCTTGAACCTGGGAGGCGGAGGTTGCAGTGAGCCGAGATGGCGCCATTGCACTCCAGCCTGGGCAACAAGAGCGAAACTCTGTCTCAAAAAAAAAAAAAAAAATACAAAATTAGCTGGGCGTAGTGGCATACGCCTGTAGTCCTGGCTACTTGGAAGGCTGAGGCAGGAGAGTTGCTTGAACCCAGGAGGCAGAGGTTGCAATGAGCCAGCATCACGTCATTCTACTCCAGCCTGGGCGGGGAGAGCAAAACTGTCTCAAGAAAGAAGAAAAGGAGAGGAAGCCAACAAAGGCAGGCAAAGACAGGATTGTCCATGGGGGAGTGGTGCCCACCTACTGGGGGTCAGGAAAACCTCCCAAAGACTTGGACATGGGCAAGAGAATCCTGGTGTCCTTGTAGTAGAGTGCTGGGTGTTTCTAGAGGCCCTTTCAGGAATCATCTGACTCCAGAGGCCGGTGTCTTGGGTTGTTTGTGACTGGCTAAGCTATTTAACAATTCTGTAGGGATGAAGTTGTAGAAAACTGACAACATAAATTTTCCTTGTCCATCAGAATGCACAGATTCCTGTTCATAGCAATGCAAAGGAATCATGTCTTTACAGAAAAAAAATCTCTGTAAATTAAATTCTCATGAACCAATTTTAGCAGCTTACTGGTTTCCACATTCACGAATGAATTAAAATCTTTGATACATGTTCATTTTATATTTGCATGAGTCAGGATTTTACTTTTTTGAAAACTAGAATTTAGCATAGGTCCTTCAAAAACAACAATAGGCCAGGTGCAGTGATTCACACCTGTAATCCCAGCACTTTGGGAGGCCGAGGCAGGTGGATCACTTGAGGTCACCAGTTTGAGACCAGCCTGGCCAACATGGTGAAACCCCCTCTCTACCAAAAATACAAAAATTAGCTGGGTGTGGTGGTGCGCACCTGTAATCCCAGCTACTTGGGAGGCTAAGGCAGGAGAATTGCTTGAACCTGGGAGGCCAAGGTTGCAGTGAGCTGAGATCACACCACTGCACTCCAGCCTGGGCAGCAGAGCGAGACTCCATCTCAACATAAAAAATAAATTAAAAATAAGGAGAAAACAGAAAAAACAAAAAAAGACAATAAAGAGTCTTGGAGATGAAAAACAAAACACAAAAGATAAGATGGGGCTAGGTGTGATAGCTCATGCCTGTAATCCCAACACTTTGGGAGGCCGAGGCAGGAAGATCACTTGAGGCCAGGAGTTCAAGAGCAGCCTGAGCAGCATAGTGAGAACCCATCTCAGCTAAAAATTTAAAAATTAGCCAGGTGTGGTGGCACGTGCCTGTTGTACCAACTACTTAGGAGGCCGAGGCAAGAGGATTGCTTGAGCACAGGAGGTCGACGCTGTAGTGAGCCCTGACGGTGCCACTGCACTCCAGCCTGGGTAACAGAGTGAGACCCTGTCTCAAAAACAAAAAGACGATTTTTAAAGTTTAATAGGCCGGGCAGCCTCCTTCCACATGCACTGTGTGTACCACACATTGCCTAGGAATTAAGAAAACTACAATTTGCACATTGCTTTCTCAGCTGTAGGAGCTGTTTTTCAACCCTATGAGTTTAGAAAACTGATATCAATGACTCCTGCATAGACATGCAAATGAATTTTGTCCAGTTGAAGTGCAATTGATCCCAATCTGCTACCACCACCACCGATGAAGCCAGTTCTGCCTCTATTAATAAAGGCACTCAGCATTCCTAATTGACCATATATTTATGTGTCTGCTATTTGGCATCTCCTTCCAATTGGTTTTTAAAGCTTTACTGGCTCCCTCATTAATGAGTTAAATAAAATCTTTGACACATACCTATTTTATAGCTGTATGAAACTCATTTCTTTTTTTTTTTTGAGACAGAATCTCGCTCTGTCTCACAGGCTGGAGTGCAGCGGTACAATCTCGGCTCACTGCAAGCTCTGCCTCCAAGGTTCACGCCATTCTCCTGCTTTAGCCTCCTGAGTAGCTGGCACTACAGGCACCTGCCACCACGCCCAGCTAATTTTTTCTGTTTTTCAGTAGAGACGGGGTTTCACCGTGTTAGCCAGGATGGTTTCAATCTCCTGACCTCGTGATCCGCCTGCCTCGGGCTCCCAAAGTGTTGGGATTACAGGCATGAGCCACGGCGCCGGGCCCACATTTCATTTTTTAAATGATGTTACAATGTTTTTAAACAAAGAATCTGCCGAGAGTCTCTCTGAAGCTATTCTGGTTCAGGAGGCTGCCTGATTCGCAAATTTTTTTTAAAAAATTGTCGGCCGGCTCCGGACGCAGTGGCTCATGCCTGTAATCCCAGCACTTTGGGAGGCTGAGGCTGGAGGATCATGAGGTCAGGAGTTCGAGACCAGCCTGGCCAACACGGTGAAACCCCGTCTCTACTAAAAATACAAAAATTAGCCGGGCGCGGTAGCCTCCCAGCTACTTGGGAGGCTGAGGCAGGAGAATTGCTTGAACCCGGGAGGCAGAGGTTGCAGTGAGCTGAGGTCGCCCCATTGCACTCCAGCCTGGGTGACAGAGCGAGACCCTGTCTCAAAAAAAAAAAAAAATCTGTCAACTACATCTAAGGCATCTCATTAACGAGTCACTACAGCCTTGTGAGATCTCAACTGCCATTGTTATACCCTCATTTTGAGGATGACATAATTGAGGCACCGAGAGCTTAAGGTCACATTAGCAGAGAGTGGCAGAGTCAAGGCTGGGACTTGGGAGTTTTTGACTCCAAGTCTCCTGTCCTTTCCACTGTTAAGTTAAAAAAAGGCAAACACAAAAAAACCACCCCAGGGATGTAACTCCTTGGCCTGCCAAAAGTAGACAGCATTGGAAGTTAATGAGACTGCAGATGAGGACCAGTGCCAACAAGAAACTGGTATCTACTTATTTTTTTCTTCTCTAATAAGTTCACCAAACCCAAATTCTCAAAACCTGAATGTCTCACAAGTACTTTCCAAAGTCTTTTTTTGGTTTTTTTTGTTTTTGTTTTTGTTTTTTTTGAGACAGGGTCTCGCTCTGTCACCCAGCCTGGAGTGCAGTGGCGCATCATAGCTCACTGCAGCCTCAACCTCTCAGGCTCAAGCAATCCTCCCACCTCAGCCTCCCTAGTAGCAGGGACTATAGGAGGATGCCACCACTGCCAGCTATTTTTTTTTTGTTGTTGTTGTAGAGACAAGGTTATGCCATGTTGCCCAGGCTGGTCTCAAACTCCTGGACTCAAGTGATCCCCTGCCTCAGCTTCCTAAAGTGCTGGAATTATGGGTGGGAGCCACTGCACCTGGCCTTCAAAGTCTTACTGTTTTGTTTCCACTATAAATAAACCCTCCTCCCACGTATGTTAGCATTTTGGGTGGCTTTACTCAGAAGGGCTCTGCATTTTTCTCAATGTCTTCACTCCTTTTCCATGAGAAGCCCAAGATTTAATGAGCACCTTTGGAGGATGAGCCAGACATTGTAGAGGACAAACATTTCACACATCCCATCTACAGGACAGCCTGTAATCTCTATAGCCCTTCAGTCAGCAAATATTAATTACAGAAGAGTAATAAGGTTAGCAACACAAATATGAAAACGGGCTGGGTGCGGTGGCTCACATCTGTAATCCCAGCACTTTGGGAGGGCGAGGCGGGCGGATCACTCGAGGTCAGGAGCTCGAGACCAGCCTGGCCAACATGGTGAAATACTGTCTCTACTAAAAATACAAAGATTAGCCAGGCGTGGTGGCAGGTGCCTGTAGTCCCAGCAACTCAGGAGACTGAGGCAGGAGAATCACTTGAGCCTGGGAGGCGGAAGTTGCAGTAAGCCAAGATCGCACCACTGCTCTCCAGCCTGGGGGACAAAGCAAGACTCCATCTCCAAAAAACAAACGTGAAAATGAACAAAACAACAGAGGAGCTCTCCCTCAACTCGCGGGGTTTAACAGAGAGCCTCACAGACAGACGATTGCAGTCCACTAAGCCAACCAAGGGTTGGTGGGAGCATGAGGGATCTTGTCGTTGAAAAGAATCATTGAGTAGGCCGGGCGCGGTGGCTCAAGCCTGTAATCCCAGCACTTTGGGAGGCCGAGACGGGCGGATCACGAGGTCAGGAGATCGAGACCATCCTGGCTGACACGGTGAAACCCCGTCTCTACTAAAAAATACAGAAAACTAGCTGGGCGAGGTGGCGGGCGCCTGTAGTCCCAGCTACTCGGGAGGCTGAGGCAGGAGAATGGCATGAACCCGGGAGGTGGAGCTTGCAGTGAGCTGAGATCCGGCCACTGCACTCCAGCCTGGGCGGCAGAGCGAGACTCCGTCATAAAAAAAAAAAAAAAAAAAAAAAAAGAAAAGAATCATTGAAAGCTTAATAGAGCTAGAGTTTATGTTGAGACTTGAAGAATAGGTAGAAATTTGCTTAGTAAATAAGGAGATGTCAGGCTGGCTGGGTGTAGTGGCTCATGCCTGTAATCCCAGCACTTTGGGAGGCCGAGGCGGGCAGATCACAAGGTCAGAAGTTCAAGACCAGCCTGACCAACATGGTGAAACCCTGTCTCTACTAAAAATACAAAAATTAGCTAGGTATGGTGGCGCACACCTGTAATCCCAGCTACTGGGGAGGCTGAGGCAGGAGACTTGCTTGAACCGGGACCCGGGAGGTGGAGGTGGCAGTGAGCCAAGATTGCGCCACTGTACTCCAGCCTGGGAGACAGAGCGCGAGTCCATCTCAAAAACAAACAAAAAAATCAGCCACTCGGGAGGCTGATGCAGAAGAATCATTTGAACCTGGGAGACAGAGGTTGCAATGAGCTGAGATCACACCATTGCACTCCAGGCTGGGCGACAAGAGCAAAACTCAGTCTCAAAAAAATAAAAAAGAAAGAGGAAGAGAGAGCACAAGGTATTTAGGTGGCAGCAACAGCACAGAGTGGCTGCAACAAGACAGATGCTCAGGAACAGGTCATGGCAGGCCGAGAGGCGGAAGTGTCTCTGCACAGAGAGGCTGAAGCAAGGGCTGAGCATACGTCCTGCACAAAAGTACACACAGTATACCTGCCAAGGAGGGAAAGGCGCCTTCAAGAACACAATCATACCCTGTAATTGAATCATCACCAGGCCCATCTCAACTTCTCACCCACACCCAAACTCAAGATAGGTTCCATGGTACTCAGGGTAGATATGCAGGTGAATGGAAGCTAAGAAATTGATTTGTACAGTTGTAAATATTTTCTGTCACTGGATTATTTCTTTGTAATCTGAGGTCTCCAATCTTTTGCTATGATATTTTAGGTTGGGAAAGAAGAGGGGACATGTTCTGTGAACCTGAAGGAGAGACATTGTCCTAACAAAGCAAACTGGTAAATATAGCAACATTAGGCTGGGCAAAGTGGCTCACACCTGTAATCCTAACACTTTAGGAGGTCAAGGCAGGAAGATCGCTTAATACAGGAGTTCAAGACCAGCCTGGTCCATGTAGCGTGACCCTGTCTCTATAATTTCTCTTTTTTTTTTTTTTTATAATTAGCTGGGTGTGGTGGTGCATGCGTGTAGTCCCAGCTACTTGGGAGACTGAGGTAGGATTGTTGCTTGAGCCCAGGAGGACAGGGTTGCAGTGAGCTGTGATCATGCCACTGCACTCCAGCCTGGGTGACAGAAAAAAAAAAAAAGAAAACATTAAGGGGAATGGATGTTTTTGCCATCCATTTATCAAGGTCTTTGGGATGCTAATTGGCAGGATGCAGATGGCCCCCTTCTAAGTAATGTTTCTGGGGACCTCTCAGGCCATAGTTCAGTGAGCAGTGCTTCTTTGCTTCTTTTCCCTCTGCCCATCTGCCATTGCCCAACCTCACTGCCACCCCTCCCCACCTCTCACCCTTCCGAGAGCGGAGAAGTTGGTAGTCGGAATATTTTCTTCACTTACATCCTCATCTTTCAAGGGTCCTGGGGAAGGATGTGCAGAGATAAAAAGAATAAATTAATCTGTTCTCAAGAGAAGATCTGCCTCAGCTGGCCGACAGCTTAATCTCCCCAGGGTTCTGAAACATTCCTTTTATTTTAATGTGCTGGCTTTTTGTAAAATACTGTTGAAAAGAAACAGAATTTTGGATAATTGGGCAGTAGCAACATCTTTTAAAGGAAAACGGATATAGTCTATTAAAGGTATCTGTAATAAACACCTTAGGGGACAGCTCATTAATTTTTAGCCAAAAGAGCCATTTACCCTATATCCTCTCCTTAACCAAATTCTCACTTCTTGATTTTTTTTTTCTCCCATTGATTTTGATGTAAAAAGGAAAGGGAGGACTCACTCCTCTATGCATGCCCATCTCTCTATAGAGCATCTTTGGGGCCCCAGAACCACCTAAATGTTGGGAGTTATGTTATCATTGGACCATCAAGCTCATCCCTGATGCCATCCTTATCACCACATCCCATTGCCCCCTGTCTCTCTCTCTTTTTTTTTTTTTTTTAAGACAGAGTCTCATTCTGTCGCCCAGGCTACAGTACAGTGGTGTGATCTCAGCTCACTGCAACCTCTGCCTCCCAGGTTCAAGCAATTCTCCTGCCTCAGCCTCCTGAGTAGCTGGGATTACAGGCGCCCGCCACCACACCCGGCTAATTTTTGTATTCTTCATACAGGCGGGGGTTTCGCCATGTTGGCCAGGCTGGTCTCAGACTACCTGGCCTCAGGTGATGCACCCGCCTCGGCCTCCCAAAGTGCTAGGCGTGAGCCACTGCACCCAGCCACCCCATGTCTCTTCTCAGAACATCTCTGAAGTGATTTTTCAATGATTTTCCATGCCCCACCCATCTGAACTTTAATCCTGCATTTCTCTGTACCAGCCTACATTTGTTGTCCTCACAAGATTAAATGTTCTTGACTGCACCCGCTATGTCTCTATTCCATCTAGCCCAATGTCTGACTCTCAGAAGGTTGTGCTAATTTTCCATTGCTGCATGACGAATTATCACTGCCGGGCATGGTGGTGCTCACCTGTAGCCCCAGCTACTCAGGGTCTGAGGCCAAAGGACGCCTTGAGTCCAGGAGTTCTGGGCCTTAGTGCCTTATGCCAATCAGGGGTCTGCACTAAGTTTGGCATCAATATGGTGACCTCTCGGAAGTAAGGGACCACTAGGTTGCCTAAGAAGGGGTGAATCAGCCACGGCTAGAAATGTAGCAGGCCAGAACTTCCATGCTGATCAGTAGTGGGATCATGCCTGAAAATAGCCACCACACTCCAGCCTGGGTAACATAGTGAGACCCCGTCTCTAAAAAAAAACCAACAACAACAACAAGCAAATTACCACAAACACCAAATAGGTGTTGAAACCAGCACCTATGTATAAACTCACAGTTTTGTAGCTCAGAAGTCTGGGCAGGCCCATCTGGGTTCTCTGTTCTGGTATCACAAGGCTAAAACCAAGGTGTTGGCTAGGCTGGACTCCAGGGAAGAAGCTGCTTCCAAGTTCATTCAGCTTGTTGGCAAAATTTAGTTCTGTGCAGCTATGAGACCAAGGTCCCTGCTACCTTGTGGGCTGTCAGCCATGGGTCACTCTCATCTCCTAGAAGCTGCTCTTTGGTCCTTACCTGTGACCTCCTCCATCTTCACAATGCATCAAAATCTTATGCTTTCCATCTCTCTGACCTCCCTTTTTGCCATCAACTTGATAAAACTCTCTGCTTGTAATGGATTTGTGATTAGATTAGGCCCCCCAGAAAATTCCCCCTTTGATTAACTCTGAATCAACTGATTAGTGACCTTAATGACATCTACAAAATCACTTTTTACCAGGTAATGGAGCCTAATCAGGGTATTCCTAGACCATGGGATGAGAACAGGAAATCTCATGAATGGGGTCATTTTAGGATTTTTCCTAACACAAGCATCTCAGAATATATGCAAGAGCCAGAGTTATTGGGGTAGGATGATCCCCACCCAAGCAATTTCTGTCTACTCTCGTTGCTATGACAAATCCTGACCTGGCCCCTGACCAGCTGACAACTGTGTAGACCTAACTGGATGCCATGATCCCATCTGGGTACTTCATGTACACAGTAGAGGGAGCCAAGTGACACCAACACCCACAGCTGGTTCCCTCTGGCAAGTCCAAGGGTTGTCTAATACACTAGCCCCTCAACCACACTCAGAGACTGCTCTTCTAAATTGGGACAGAGGTCATTCATGATCCCTTAGCTTTAAAAGACACCATTTCACCTTTCCTAAATTCATCCCCTAGAGCCTAGACTCTAGACTGGTCTAGGGTCCTTTGCTTGATAGTAAATATTTTCCATTCACCCCTCAATCCTTGGTTTCTTAGTATTTTAGTTTACATTTTGTAGCCGGGCGCGGTGGCTCATGCCTGTAATCCCAGCACTTTGGGAGGCTGGGGCAGGCAGGATCACCTGAGGTCAGGAGTTTGAGACCAGCCTGACATGGAGAAACCCCATCTCTACTAAAAATATAAAATTAGCCGGGCGTGGTGGCACATGCCTGTAATCCCAGCTACTCAGGAGGCTGAGGCAGGAGAATTGCTTGAACCCGAGAGGCGGAGGTTGCAGTGAGCTGAGATCACACCACTGCACTCCAGCCTGGGCGAAACAACAGCGAAACTCCGACTCAAAAAAAAAAAAAAAATTGTATATTTTGTTTGTTGGACCAGAGATCTCCCTGCTCTTGGATCGGGTGTCCTTACCCATTGTTGCATACCCTCCCCTGCACCCATAGCTCCCGTCCTTCTCTTCTCTGCAGCTCCCAAAAGCCTTTCTTCTTCTCTACCTACAGGTATGAGAACCTCCACTCCCCACCCCAGATGCCCCTATTTCTGTGTCTTGCCACAGATCTCTCTTGCTAACTCTGTATGTCAAATGCCTGGCACATGGCAGCCATCAGTTTATATCCTCAAATTGACTAAATGATTAAATGTATCAATGAATTGGTGAGTTGAGTCATCTATTACTCCATCAGCGCCACGGGACTGCCTCTCTGTTTATAGGATCATTCATTCATTTATCCCTAGGATTACAAAGATAAATGTGAATAGGATAAACATTTTTCCTAGGCTGTTGAAGAATCTGTGCTCAGTAGAAGATCTGGGGCATTCCATCCCTTTGGGTTAAGTTTTCTGAGCCCAAAAATGTCTTTAAAAATCAACTTCTGTGCTTGCTTTGGCAGCACATATACCAAAATTGGAACAATATGGAGAAGATTCGCATGGCCCGTTTGTAAGGATGACACGCAAATTCTATGAAGGATCCCATAGTTTAAAATAGCAAAATAAATCAACTTCTAGAAGCACAAGCTACTGTCAAATTTAATCATTAAGATTCCAGGTCTGCCAATCCAAAGAGTGATCGAATTTCTTTCTTTTGTGAAATACAGCATTCTCTTTGTTTTTCACTAAAAGAGACACTTAAATTTGCTTCCCACCAGGTCTGAAGCTGGTGCCTAATGTGGCTGAAAATGTTATTGAGCCCAGTGAGGAAATCCAATGCCCTCGGGCTGCCGGGCTGAATGGCAGCCCTGTTTCCAAGGGCATCCTCCTTTGTCTGCCTGGAGTCTCAAATGACATGTTTGGACACAAAGCCTCTTAGGTAGAAATTACTACATTAGCAGGCATTCCTAATTTGCAGCTAGGTTTATTATTTCAAAGTCTCTTACCACGATTAGACTTCAATGAGGTTTTACAGCTGAGCGGCAACCCTCGTTTGGAAATATGTTTTGTTATGCTGTTTATTAGTTTACGCATTTATCTCTCTTTTTTAAGGTCTCCTCTTTGAAAGACAGCCATCTGCGTTGAAATTTTTCAGGGACGATTTTACCCTCTTCCCATCGAGGTCATTTTTTAACCTCTCTGAGATACTTATCATTATGAGTTTAAAACCTTTCTATGTGAAGACAGCAGAGAGCAGATTGCTGACGGGGTCTAGGAAAGTCAGAATCTTTGTGGAACCGGGGGAAAGAGAGGCCATTTTCCTAATGGTTATTATTCTCAGGCAGGAGATTAAGTAGCCCCGTATACAGGCAGGGTTAGGTCAAGGAACTCTGGATCATAGGAACCACAGGAGAGCGGGTCTGTTTCCCCCCACTCACTAGCTGCATTGATTATATTTTACCATTATTATTTTATTTTTATTTTTATTTTTGAGATGGAGTTTCTCTCTTGTTGCCCAGGCTGGAGTGTGATGGCGCAGTCTCAGCTCACTGCAACCTCTGCCTCCTGGGTTCAAGCAATTCTTCTGCCTGAGCCTCCTGAGTAGCTGGGATTACAGGCGCGTGCCACCATGCCCAGCTAATTTTGTATTTTTAGTAGAGACGGGGTTTCTCCATGTTGGTCAGGCTGCTCTCGAACTCCCAACCTCAGGTAATCCACCCACTTCGGCCTCCCAAAGTGCTGGGATTATAGGCGTGAGCCATCACACCTGGCCAATTTTATTATTTTCTTTCTTTTTTCTACTTTCTTTCTTTCTTTTTTTTTTTTTTTTTTTTTTTGAGACGGAGTCTCGCTCTGTAGCCCAGGCTGGAGTGCAGTGGCCGGATCTCAGCTCACTGCAAGCTCCGCCTCCCGGGTTCACGCCATTCTCCGGCCTCAGCCTCCCGAGTAACTGGGACTACAGGCGCCCGCCACCTCGCCCGGCTAGTTTTTTTTGTATTTCTTAGTAGAGACGGGGTTTCACCGTGTTAGCCAGGATGGTCTCGATCTCCTGACCTCGTGATCCACCCGTCTCGGCCTCCCAAAGTGCTGGGATTACAGGCTTGAGCCACCGCGCCCGGCCACTTTCTTTTTTTTTGAGACAGAGTCTCGCTTTGTGGCCCAGGCTGGAATGCAGTGGCCCGATCTCAGTTCACTGCAAGCTCTGCCTTCTAGGTTCACGCCATTCTCCTGCGTCCGTCTCCTGAGTAGCTGGGACTACAGGCGCCTGCCACCATGCCCAGAATTTTTTGTATTTTTAGTAGAGACAGGATTTCACTGTGTTAACCAAGATGGTTTCAACCTCCTGATCTTGTGATCCGCCCACCTCAGCCTCCCAAAGTGCTGGGATTACAGGCGTGAGTCACTGCGCCCGGCCTATTTTCTATATTCTTGATGCTCTGGTATCTGGGGGCTCACTGACTTGGAAGAGACTGCCCTTCCCAGGGTTAGCCAATTTTTAGAGACAGCAAACTCGTCCCCTGGTCGTGGGACTTTCATATACAAACTAACGGATCCAGATGCCATACTCCAAGCCACCTTCTTTACCTGGCTCTTACACTCCAGGGGGCAAAATTATTCTGCCCCAGTCATCCCAGGACCAGATACCAGATGACTCAAGACACCCTCTAAACCTCAGAGCCTGCAGAAATTATTCCAACTGGCCAATCCTAAACCTGCCTTCCCTGTTGACCCTGCCATGCCCAGTCCCTCCTGTGAAAACCACAGTAGAGGTTCTCACCCTTGCTTTCCCCTGGCCCTTTCTGCCTCCTGACCGACCTTGTGTTACCTGATAGGCTCCTGAGGCTCCTGTTTCTAAGGAACTCTGCGTATAAAAGCTATCTTTTCAATGGTAGTCACCTCCTGATCTGTTGGCCTCACCATACCTGAATAATAATAAAACCTACATCTTAAAACACAACTCCAATCTCACACTCCCAGAAAGTGAGAAACAGAAGAAAACCAAAACCTATGATTACCAATTCAATCCAGAACACTGAGAGACAAAGGAGGCTTTGAAGGAGAAGGGCAGGCGACCAACATCTTCTGTGAACACTATCCAAGTTATCTTCATCAAGAGCTTGGGAAGTGGACGTTTTGTCACGCTCATTTTGCCGATGGGCAACTACTGTTATGGGTGGTGAATCCCTACGGGTCTGCAGCAACCTCAATTCTTGCCGCCTCAGACAAAAGAATTCGACTGAGAGGCATGAGGCAGAGGAGAGACCCAAGCAAGTTTTAGAGCGGGAGAGAAAGTTTATTTAAAAACTTTAGAGCAGGAATGAAAGGAAGGAAAGTACACTTGGAAGAGGGCCAAGTGGGCAACTTCAGAGATCAAGCGTGCGGTTTGACTTTTTGACTTGGGGTTCTATACATTGGCGTACTTCCGGGGTCTTGCATCCCGGCTCCTGTTTCTTCCCTTGGGGTGGGCTGTCCACATGCGCAGTGGCCAGCTAGCGCTTGGGAAGGGAGCATGCGCAGTGTGTGTTTACTAGAGTTGTACGCATGCTCACTTGAGGCGTTCTACTCTTACCAGTTAAATGTTCCTAGAAGGTCATATACCAATTAAACTCTACCACCATTTTGCTGCTTTTTTTTTTTTTTTTTTTTTTTTTTTTTTTTTTGAGACAGAGTCTCGCTCTGTTGCCCAGGCTGGAGTGCAGTGGCACAATCTTGGCTCACCCCAACCTCCGCCTCCCGGGTTCAAGCCATTCTCTGCCTTAGCCTCCTGAGTAGCTGGGATTAGAGGCACGTGCCACCATGCCCTGCTAATTTTTGTATTTTTGTATTTTTAGTAGAGATGGGGTTTCACCATGTTGGCCAGGCTGGTCTCAAATTCCTGACCTTAGGCGATCCTCCCCACCTCAGCCTCCCAAGTGCTGGGATTATAGGCCTGAGCCACCGAGCCAGGCCTACCATTTTGCTTCTTAATGCGCATGCTCGGGCCCACTCGTTGGACTCCTGAGATCTTATCGGGAAGCTGCCGATCACCAGCTTTAGGTATTTCTGTTTATTGGGAGACTGCCTTTCCCTGGTGCTGGCTGGGACCAATTATTATTTTAGAGAGAGGGTTAACAACCGCCTGACCATCACCTGATGGTTGCCTGACATTCCTGGTGTGTGTGTGGGTGGGTGGGTGGGTGCGCCGCACTCTCTGCCCTGCTCATGCCTGACTAGCTACCTACAGTGACACTATGACTTCAGGAAGTTAAATAGTTTGTCCAGGGCCACAAAGCCACACTAGTAGGCACTACAGCCAAGATGAAAACTCAGTGTTATTTAATCAGTAGTCGGTGCCAGCCCAACTCCCTTTATCTCAACTCCTACCCTCTGCACCTCCTACTTCATACGGGAGCTTCTCCTGAGTTCTATTCCTGACTAGCTTTGCTGTCTGTCAAACGCCTTAAAATGGAAGAGATGACTACTTATGGTCTTGCACCTCCTGCTAATGATACTTCAGACAATCAGTGGTTTTTCCTGGTATCTGATGTCCTGCAGTGTAGACTTCTCTGAGCTACATGCAGCGGGGGAATAGGAGTCCTGGGCAAGACTCACGTGCTTACAGGCAGTTTACAATTGAATCCAAGACACATAGCAGAAGCAAGACTAGATAATACAGGGGAGCAGGCCGGGCACAGTGGCTCACGCCTGTAATTCCAGCACTTTGGGAGGCTGAGGTGGGCAGATCACCTGAAGTCAGGAGTTCAAGACCAGCCTAGCCAACATAGTGAAACCCCATGTCTACTAAAAATACAAAAAAATTAGCTGGGTGTGGTGGGCGCCTATAATCCCAGCTACTTGGGAGGCTGAGGCAGGAGAATCTCTTGAACCTGGGAGGCAGAGGTTGCAGTGAGCTGAGATCGTGCCATTGCACTCTGGCCTGGGCGACAGAGCAAGACTCTGTCTCCAAAAAAAAAAAAAAAAAAATATATATATATATATATATATATGTATGTATGTATGTATGTAATACAGGGGAGCATTTAGTCAGCTGCCAAATTGCAAGGTACAAAACACACAAGTAGAAAGAGTAGAGGAGATCGAGGACTTCCTGGACTAGATCAGGACTTTAAAGGATGGGAAACAGCTGGGTAAAGAAAAGATAAAAGGATTGTTTTCAGATGATATGGTGGTTCTTCAAAAATTGAATTACCATACTATATGGTTTGGCTGTGTCCAAAACTGTGTATTTTTGGTACCTCATATAAATGGAACCATACAGTATTTGTCTTTTTGCGACTGGCTTATTTCACTTAGCATAAAGTCCTCAAGGTTCATCTATGTGGAAGCATTTGGCAGAATTTTCTTTTTTCAGGCAGAATAATATTCCGTCATATGGAATAATGTTCCATAATATTTTGTTTATCTGTTCATCTATCAGTGGATGCTTGGGTTGCTTTTTTGGCAGTGTTTAATGGTACTGCTATGAACATGGCTATACACAAATCTGAGTTCCCACTTTCATTTCTTTTGGATTATATACCTGGAAGTAAAATTGCTGGATATATGGTGTATTAGTCCATTCTCATGCTACTCATGAAGACATACTCAAGACCGGGTAATTTATAAAGGAAAGAGGTTTATTTTATTTATTTACTTATTTTTGAGACAGTGTTTCACTCTGTTGCCCAGTCTGGTGTGCAGTGGTCCCATCTCAGCTCACTGCAACCTCTGCCTCCCGGGTTCAAGCAATTCTCTCACCTCAGCCTTCGAGTAGCTAGGATTACAGGCACCTGCAATTTTTGTATTTTTAATAGAGACAGGGTTTCACCATGTTGGCCAGGCTGGTCTCCAACTCCTGACCTCAAGGGATCCGCCTGCCTCAGCCTCCCAAAGTTTTGGGATTACAGGCGTGAGCCACCACTCCCGGCACTAGGGGCCTGTTGAAGGCCAGAAAACATTCAAGGCCTGCTCAGAGAAGCAGTTTCCTTTTTTTTTTTTTCCCCGAGACGGAGTCTCAGTCTGTTACCAGGCTGGAGTACAGTGGTGTGTCTCGGCTCACTGCAACCTCTGCCACCTAGGTTCAAGCAATTCTCCTGCCTCAGCCTCCCGAGTAGCTGGGATTACAGGCACCTGCCACTGTGCCTGGATAATTTTTGTATTTTTAGTAGAGAAGAGGTTTCATCATCTTGGCCAGGCTGGTCTTGAACTCGTGTCCTCGTGATCCACCCGCCTCAGCCTCCCAAAGTGCTGGGATTACAGGCGTGAGCCACTGTGCCTGGCCTAAGAAGCAGTTTCCTAATGGCCATGAGGCAAATACCTCCAGGCAGAGAAAGGATTTTAGAATTGGAATTAAAATCAAATCCTGGCCTGGGGTGGTGGCACTCACCTACAATCCCAGCTCAGGAAGCTGAGGTAGGAGGATCCCTCGAGCCCAGAGGTTTGAGTTCAGCCTGGGCAGGGTAGTGAGACCTGCATCTCTAGAAACAAATAAAACAGGTAGGGCATGATGGCTCGATCCTGTAATCCCAGCACTTTGGGAGGCAGAGGCAGGTGGATCACTTGAGGTCAGGAGTTTGAGACCAGCCTGGCCAACGTAGTGAAATCCAGCCTGTACTTTTTTTTTAAGTATAAAAAATATATTAAATTAAAAAAAAAAAAATCCCAGTGTGATTATTTAGATATACTGTTTCTTAGGCTAGATTGCTTAATTCTCTTTTTTTTTTTCTTTTTTTTGAGACGGAGTCTTACTCTGTCGCCCAGGCTGGAGTGCAGTGGTGCAATTTCGGCTCACTGCAACCTCTGCATTCTGGTTCAAGCAATTCTCCTGCCTCACCTCCTGCGTAGCTGGGATTACAGGCACCCGCCACCAGGCCCAGCTAATTTTTGTATTTTTAGTAGAGATGGGGTTTCACCATGTTGGTCAGGCTGGTCTTGAACTCCTGACCTCGTTGATCTGCCCGCCTCAGCCTCACAAAGTGCTGGGATTACAGGCGTGAACCACGGGCCGGCACTTAATTCTCTTTGTTATTATTATACCCTTGTCTCAACATCCATTGCTGGGCTCATTAAAACCCACAGATCATCCTAAAACCACTTTTCAAAATTACTTGACAAGTTCTTTCTCAAAACCCTCTACCAAGAAGCTAAAATAGAACTTTTGGTCTTCCCTTGTTTCCTTACCACTCCCTGAAAATCCAGTGACAGAAGCCAGTAGCAAAATGAGGAAAAGTCAGGATGCAAGCAGAGAACCCATGTGGGATTTTAAATTAACTGAGAGTTATTTATATCAGTTTTTATTCCAGAGATTTCCTGGTGCCTTGTTAGCAGAAGATGATGAGTATGCAGTTTGGCAATTTTTTTTTTAATGAGCCGGGTTTTTTTTTTTTTTTTTTTTTTTCTTTTTTAAAGATGGGAGTCTCATTATGTTGCCCAGGGTGGCTTCGAACTCCTGTGCTCAAAGGACCCTCCTCCCTCATCTTGCTAAGTAGCTGGGAAAATGGGCCTATTTTGAAAACAGTCAGTTGTATTAATGAAGCTTGATAGCCTTATAATAGATTTTCTTTTGAGGCTGCTTCTGCCAAAACATGGTGAAATAATAGACACATTTATCTATTAGTCATGTTTATAGTCTCCACCCCAGGCAATCCAGGATTCTTTGTGACCAAATGTCACTCTCCATTCAGGCTACTGTGGAATATCATCTATGTTTGCAAATATTTACTTTCACACCTCCCATTTCAAGTGAGTTTTCTTTTTTTTTTTTTTTTTTTTTTGAGACGGAGTCTCGCTCTGTCGCCCAGGCTGGAGTGCAGTGGCCGGATCTCAGCTCACTGCAAGCTCCGCCTCCCGGGTTTCCGCCATTCTCCTGCCTCAGCCTCCCGAGTAGCTGGGACTACAGGCGCCCGCCACCTCGCCCGGCTAGTTTTTTTGTATTTTTAGTAGAGACGGGGTTTCACCATGTTAGCCAGCATGGTCTCGATCTCCTGAACTTGTGATCCGCCCGTCTCGGCCTCCCAAAGTGCTGGGATTACAGGCTTGAGCCACCGCGCCCGGCCTCAAGTGAGTTTTCTAACAATTTACGCCCTGGTCCACCCTTCCTTGGGTGAGCCACCACACCTGGCCCCACTGCAGATTTTTTTTTTTTTTTTTTTTTTTTTTTTTGAGACGGAGTCTCGCTCTGTGGCCCGGGCTGGAGTGCAGTGGCGGGATCTCAGCTCACTGCAAGCTCCGCCTCCCGGGTTCACGCCATTCTCCTGCCTCAGCCTCCCGAGTAGCTAGGACTACAGGTGCCTGCCACCTCGCCCAGCTAGTTTTTTGTATTTTTTAGTAGAGACGGGGTTTCACCGTGTTAGCCAGGATGGTCTCGATCTCCTGACCTCGTGATCCGCCCATCTCGGCCTCCCAAAGTGCTGGGATTACAGGCTTGAGACACCGCACCTGGTCCCCACTGCAGATTTCATAATTTTATTTATTTATTTATTTATTTTTATTTTTCAGAGACAGAGTCTCGCTGTGTTGCCCAGGCTGGAGTACAGTGGTGCGATCTTGGTTCATTGCAACCTCCACCTTCTGGGTTCAAGCAATTCTCCTGCCTCAGCCTCCCACGAAGCTAGGATTACAGGTGCACACCACCATGCCTGGCTAATTTTTGTATTTTTAGTGGAAACGGGGTTTCACCATGTTGGTCAGGCTGGTCTGGGACTCCTGACCTTGTGATCTGCCCGCCTCAGCCTCCCAAAGTGCTGAGATTACAGGTGTGAGCCACTGTGCCTGACCAGATTTCATAATTTTAAAGCATTAACTTAATCCAAACATGAGCAGGAGAGGATCGTGGTCCCCCATTATTTGCAGGGGGTACACTGCAAAACCACCAGTGGAGGCCTGAACCACAGATGGTACCAAACCTGATTGCCATCAGTAGAAACATATTTGATACTACGGAGACAAAAGTGGAAAAATAAAAACATATATATATACACGTTTCTCGCCAGCCTGGGCGAGATCGTGCAGTGGCACGATCTTGGCTCACTGCAACCTCCACCTCCTGGGTTCAAACGATTCTCGTGCCTCAGCCTCCCGAGTACCTGGGATTACAGGCACATGTCACTACACCCAGCTAATTTTTGTATTTTTAGTAGCGATGGGATTTCAGCATGTTGGCCAGGGTGGTCTTGAACTCCTGACCTCGTGATCCACCTGCATCGGCCTCCCAAAGTGCTGGGATTACAGGCGTGAGCCACCACACCCAGCCAAAAACCATGATTTTTTCTTTTTTTTTTTTTTTTTTTTGAGACAGAGTTTTGCTCTTGTTTCTCAGGCTGGAGTGTAATGGCGCAATCTTGGCTCACCACAACCTCCACCTCCTGGGTTCAAGCAATTTTTCCTGCCTCAGCCTCCCTAGTAGCTGGGATTACAGGCACCTCCTACCACGCCCAGCTAATTTTGTATTTGTAGTAGAGATGGGCTTTCTCCATGTTGGTCAGGCTTGTCTTGAACTCCTGACCTCAGATGATCCGCCTGCCTCGGCCTCCCAAAGTGCTGGGATTACAGGCGTGAGCCACCACGGCTGACCAAAAACCATAATTTTTTTTTTTTTTTTTTTTTTTGAGACGGAGTCTCGCTCTGTCGCCCAGGCTGGAGTGCAGTGGCGCGATCTCGGCTCACTGCAAGCTCCGCCTCCCGGGTTCACGCCATTCTCCTGCCTCAGCCTCCCGAGTAGCTGGGACTACAGGCGCCCACAACCGCGCCCGGCTAATTTTTTGTATTTTTAGTAGAGACGGGGTTTCACCGTGGTCTCGATCTCCTGACCTTGTGATCCGCCCGCCTCGGCCTCCCAAAGTGCTGGGATTACAGGCGTGAGCCACCGCGCCCGGCCCCAAAAACCATAATTTTTAAAAAATATTATAAATAGTAAAAAAAATATATATATATATATATATATTTTTTTTTTTCATGAGGTTGCAGCCAGGTGCAGTGGCTCACACCAGTAATCCCAGCATTTTGTGAGGCCAAGGTGGGTGGATCACCTGAGGTCAGGAGCTCGAGACTAGTCTGGCCAACATGGGGAAACCCCATCTCAACTATAAAAAACAAAAAAGTCAGCCGGCCATGGTGGTGGGTGCCTGTAATCCCAGCTATTCAGGAGGCTGAGGTGGAAGAATTGCTTGAACCCAGAGGCAGAGGCTGCAGTGAGCCAAGATTGTGCCACTGCACTTCAGCCTGGGAAACAGTAACACTCCATCTCAAAAAAAAAAAAAAGAAATGTTTGAGTTCATATCTTCTACCCACAATTTTAATGCCTTTTTAAAATCTTAAGTAAACATTTATCAAGCAACGTGGCCATAACTTCTGCAGTTTGAGGTGCAACAGCAAAACTAGCATGACTTTCTTTTTGCTTCTTCATAATTTCATGGATATAAGATTCGTTCTCACTCTTGATCTTAGCAACCTCAGCACCGGCTTTTTTTTTTCCTTGTTAAGTCGAGAACTTTCACCTTTTCACTTAAACAAGCACTTTACAACTTCTGTTTGGCATATCCAAATTTCCACCATCGCTATTCTTTTTTTTTTTTTCGAGACCGGGACTCACTCTCTTGTCCCAGGCTGGAGTGCAGCGGCGCAATCTCAGCTCACAGCAACCTCCGTCTTCTGGGCTCAAGTGATCCTCTTACCTCAGCCTCCCGACTAGCTGGGATTACAGGCATGCGCCACCATCCCTGGCTAATTTTTTTATTTTTAGTAGAGACGGGATTTCACCATGTTGGCCAGGCTTGTCTTGAACTCCTGGCCTCAGGTGATCCACCCACCTCGGCCTCCCAGAGTTCTGGGATCACAGGTGTGAGCCACCGCGCCCGGCCAGCATCAGTATTCTTGCGCACTGGGGCCATGATGAAGTGAAATAAGAGTGACTTGAACCCAAGCACTGAAATCCATAGACAGCTGATCTGATAACTGAGAAGGCTCTGAGGTGACTCATGAGTGGGGACATCTATGACATGGAGATGCTGGACAAAGGGAGGAATCCCATCGCAGGTGCGAGACTTCATCACACTACTCAGAATGGCAGGTGCAACTTAAAACTTATGAATTGTTTATTTCTGGAATTTTCCATTTAATATTTTTGGACCTTAATTGACCGAAGGTAACTGAAACGGTAGAAAGTGAAATTATGGTTAAGCGCAACTACGGTAAATTGTGACCACCAAAAACAACAGAATTCATAACTGGCACAATGCAGCTATTTCTCCACTAAGGGCCCTGAGTGTTCTTTGAGTGTAAACTTTGTGTTTCTATTTTGGTGGTTATCTAAAAAAAAGCTAGCATCTGTGTGTTGCAGATCATCTGGCTGATTACTGCACAACTCGAATTCTGCCTCGTGATGCCTGTGTTCACATTTTGCCTTGGATTCCCAGCTGTACTGGCACTACTGAGATACTGAGAGCTCGGGATCCCCTATAACCATGCATTCTTCCTCACCAACCCAAGAGTAGGATTGCAGCATTGCAAAGCCAGTTCTTCAGTGTAACATGCATATTTGATGATTGGTGTCCACCAAATTGCAGGCTTTTATCTTTTTAATCTTTGGGAGTGAGAGCAGTTGACTTTTAATTTATGAATTTGTAATAAAAGCAAAAATGTCTGGAGAAAAGCAGTAAACTGGAAATTATGATTGGTGTAATTTACAATAGAAATAGGCAATTTCGGCCGGGCGCGGTGGCTCAAGCCTGTAATCCCAGCACTTTGGGAGGCCGAGGCGGGTGGATCACGAGGTCAGGAGATCGAGACCATCCTGGCTAACATGGTGAAACCCCGTCTCTACTAAAAATACAAAAAAACTAGCCAGGCGTGGTGGCGGGCGCCTGTAGTCCCAGCTACTCGGAAGCTGAGGCAGGAGAATGGCGTGAACCTGGGAGGTGGAGCTTGCAGTGAGCCGAGATCGTGCCACTGCACTCCAGCCTGGGTGACACAGCGTGAGACTCCGTCTCAAAAAAAAAAAAAAAAAAAAAAAAGAAATAGGCAATTTCAAATAAAGTGCAGAAAACCATACCTAATTTATGCACGAGGACAGAATGCATACTGAAATTAACACAAGATTGACACTGAAAGACTAGGCAGAAAAAAACAAAAAAACAGAACAGAAAAAGAAGAGAAGAATGGTGGAAATGTCAACAGATTCCTAGTGGAAATATTTGCTCACAGCCATCAAGCTGTACAAGTTTGAAAAAGTAAGATCAACCAAATATATGACAAGCATCTTTCTGAACTGGCTCTCAACCTTTTCTTTTTCCCTCCTCCCATTCTATTTATACACATCACACTCCCAAGAATAACACAAGAAATTCTGCAAGTTTCCAAGAAGGGAAGATGGAGTGGAGGGCACCCACCCTATCTCCAGTGGAGGGCCCCGGGCTACTCCTCTCCAGATAAGAAAATGCTCACTTCGGCCAAGTGCAGAATGGTCCCCGTTATTTTCTTGGGTATCACTGGAGAATGAGTTCGTTCATGTCAGTAAAATTTCGCTGTCACTCATTAGGATGGCTAATATCCAAATAAACAGAACAGAAAATAACAATTGGTGAGGATGTTGGGAAATTGGAATCCTTGTACATTGCTGGTGGGAACGTAAAATGGCGCCAATCCTGTAGAAAACAGTAATGCCGTTCCTCAAACACTTAACCCTAGAATTACCATATGATCTAGCAATTATGCTTCGGGGTATGTCCCCAAAAGAAATGAAAGCAGGCACTGATATGGTATGGATCTGGGTCCCCACCCAAATCTCACCTTGAATTGTAATCCCTACATGTCCAGGGAGGGACCTGGTAGGAGGTGATTGGATCATGGGATCGGTTTCCCCCATGTTGTTCTCATAATAGTAAGTTCTCACAAGATTGAATGGTTTTATAAGGGGCTTTCCCTTGGCTCACACTCCTGCCGCCTTGTGAAGAAGGTGCCTGCTTCCCCTTTGCCTTCACTATGATCGTAAGTTTCCTGAGGCTTCCCCAGCTATGGGGAACTGTGAGTCAATTAAGCCTCTTTTGTTTACAGATTACCCAGTCTCAGGTTAATGTATCAGGCAGTATCTTTTTTTTTTTTTTTTTTGAGACAGAGTCTGGCTCTGTGGCCCAGGGTGGAGTGCAGTGGCCTGATCTCAGCTCACTGCAAGCTCCGCCTCCCAGGTTCCCGCCATTCTCCTGCCTCAGCCTCCCGAGTAGCTGGGACTACAGGCGCCCACCACCTCTCCCGGCTAGTTTTTTGTATTTTTTTAGTAGAGACGAGGTTTCACCAGGTTAGCCAGGATGGTCTCGATCTCCTGACCTCGTGATCCGCCCGTCTGGGCCTCCCAAAGTGCTGGGATTACAGGCTTGAGCCACCGCGCCCGGCCATCAGGCAGTATCTTTATAGCAGTGTGAAAATGGACTAATACAGGGACTCAAACAGATACTTTGTACCTTCACATTTCTAACAGCTAAACTGTGGAAGCAACTTAAGTGTCCACTGATAGAGGAATGGAGAAACACAATGTGGAACATGTATACAGTGGAATGGAGGAATAGAGTTCAGCCTTAAAAGGGAAGGTCATTCTTTTTTTTTTTTTTTTTTTTTTTTAAACAGGATCTCACTCTGTCATCCAGGCTGGAGTGCAGTGGCATGATCTCGGCTCACTGCAACCTCTGCCTCCCAGGCTCAAGTGATCCTCCCACCTCAGCCTCCCAAGTAGCTGGGACTACAGATGTGTGCCACTATGCCCGGCTAATTTTTGTACTTTTTTAGTAGAGACAGGGTTTCACAGTGTTGCCCAGGCTAATTCTGAACTCCAGAACTCAAGCACTCTGACCACCCCAGCCTCCTGAAGTGCTGGGATTACAGGTATGAGCCACCGCGACTGGCCTAAATTGTCTAGCTTTTAACTGCCTCATTGCATCTGATAGCTACAAACTACAACCCTTCCCTGTTCCTGAATTTTCTTCCAAAACACATCTGTAATGCCACTGCCATGTCTGCAAAGCACTGATAACTCTTCATCAGAATAGGCAGAAATTCACCTCCCAATCCGACCCCAATCTACCTCCAGTTTACCTCATCTGCAACCCCATCCCTAACCCCATGTGTGATAATCATAGTCTTCTTTTTTTCTGAAACAGAGTTTCGCTCTTGTTGCCCAGGCTGGAGTGCAATGGCGCAATCTCTGCTCACTACAACCTCTGCCTCCCGGATTCAAAGGATTCTCCTGTCTCAGCCTCCCAAGTAGCTGGCATTACAGGTACATGCCACCACGCCGGCTATTTTTGGTGGGTTTTTTTTTTTTTTTTTTTTTTTTTGTATTTTTAGTAGAGACAGGGTTTCATCACATTGGTCAGGCTGGTCTCGAACTCCTAAACCTCGTGATCGCCTCGGCCTCCCAAAGTGCTGGGATTACAGGCATGAGCCACCACGCCCAGCCTTTTTTTCATGACTTTAATACTCTTTAAGGAATGGCACAGCTCCAAATCCTCACAAATATTCCTCATTCTTTGTAGCATATGTTTCTCTGCCTTATGAAACTGTACACTCCTCAAGTCCAAATGAATTCCGACGCCACCTTGGTTGGTCCCACACTGACCTCTAGCCTAAATTAATCTGTCTTCTCAGGAGATTCGGCGTATTTGTTTCTACGTTGGATGACCTTTGCATAAGAAACCAACTGACTGTTTGCTCAGAAGGAGGCTGTGGCAGCATAGGCACTTACACTGTCATAGTCAACACACTGAATTCTAGATACCTACCTGGCTGGCTCTTCTGCTACAAGATCAAGTCTTTATTTAGTTTTCTGTCCCAGTGTCTAGCACAGCACCTTGAATGGGGAGACACTCAGCCATCAATTTACTAAATTGAAATGAATTGTTGAGAATGCATTGCAGATGCACCTGAATTGGGGGTTACCAAACAGAGAGAGAAGAGGAAATTGTATTGGAGCCAATGATAAATTTAATCTAATTCATATTCATGAACACAGAGATCTTGTCAGCATGTGAAACTCTCGTGGGTGAATTAGGGCAGCAGTCCCCACACTTTTTGGGACCAGGGACTGGTTTCATGGAAGACAATTTTTCCATGGACCAGGGACGGGGAAGATGAAACTGCTCCACCTCAGATCATCAGGCAATAGATTCCCATACAGAGCACGCAACCTAGATCCTTCACATGCGCATTCACAATAGGATTCCTGTTCCTGTGAGAACCTAATGCTGCCACTGATCTGACAGGAGGCGAAGCTCAGGCGGTAATGATGGCTCAGCAGCTGCTCACCTCCTGCTGCGCCGCCATTCTTAACAGGCCACAGACCGGTACCTTCACAGAAGAAACAACCTGGGCCCCTTTCCTATTATTGGTGTGTCCCTTCCCACAGTCACACCCTCTTGTACCTGTCTCTGGAAGGAAAACATAAGGTGTCAGGAAGTTTGAAATTTCCCATCCATGAGTTTTTCACTTTTTCATCTTCTTGGTGCAGGGAATTCCAAGTATTTAAGAAAGTAAAATGAGGCCACGTCCAGTGGCTCACGCCTGTAATCAATCCCAGCACATTGGGAGGCCGAGGCTGGTGGATCACTTGAGGCCAGGAGTTCAAGTTCAGCCAGGCCAAAATGGCAAAACCCTGTCTCTAATTTAAAAATACAAAAATTGGCCAGGCACGGTGGCTCACGCCTGTAATCCCAGCACTTTGGGGGGCCGAGGCGGGCAGATCACGAGGTCAGGAGATCGAGACCATCCTGGCCAACATGGTGAAACCCCGTCTCTACTAAAATTACAAAAAATTAGCCAGGCATGGTGATGGGTACCTGTAGTCCCAGCTACTCGGGAGGCTGAGGCAGGAGAATGGCGTGAACCTGGGAGGCAGAGCTTGCAGTGAGCCAAGATAGTGCCACTGCACTCCAGCCTGGGTGACAGCGCGAGACTCCATCTCAAAAAAAAAAGAAAAAAAATACAAATATTAGCTGGGCGTGGTGGTAGGTGCCCGTAGTCCCAGCTACTGGGGAGGCTGAGGCAGGAGAAGCACTTAAACCCAGGAGACAGAGGCTGCAGTGAGCCTAGATAGTGCCACTGCACTCCAACCTGGCAACAGAGCGGGACCCTGTCTCAAAAAAAAAAATAAGTAAAAATATTCTGTACACATCTCTTTTGTATTGCACGCATACAGATGGATGGATGAATGAATGGACAAGTATTTTAACTTTGAATAATTCATAAGAAGTATTACCGGCCGGGCGCGGTGGCTCACGCCTGTAATCCCAGCACTTTGGGAGGCCGAGGCGGGCGGATCACAAGGTCAGGAAATCGAGACCACGGTGAAACCCCGTCTCTACTAAAAATACAAAAAAAAATTAGCCGGGCGCGGTTGTGGGCGCCTGTAGTCCCAGCTACTCGGGAGGCTGAGGCAGGAGAATGGCGTGAACCCGGGAGGCGGAGCTTGCAGTGAGCCGAGATCGCGCCACTGCACTCCAGCCTGGGCGACAGAGCGAGACTCCGTCTCAAAAAAAAAAAAAAAAAAAAAAAAAGAAGTATTACCTTTCTGGCTGAGCACAGTGACTCACACCTGTAATCCCAGCACTTTGGGAGGCCGAGGTGGGCAGATCAGAAGGTCAGGAGTTTAAGACCAGCCTGATCAAAATGGTGAAACCCCGTCTCTACTAAAAATACAAAAATTAGCCAGGCGTGGTGGCGGGCACCTGTAGTCCCAGCTACTCGGGAGGCTGAGGCAGGAGAATTGCTTGAACCCGGGAGGCGGAGGTTGTAGTGAGCGGAGATCGTGCCAATGCACTCCAGCCTGGGCGACAGAGCGAGACTCTGTCTCAAAAAAAAAAAAAAGAAAAAGAAATATTGCCTTTTTTTTTTTTTTTTTTTTTTTTGAGACAGAGTCTCGCTCTGTCGCCCAGGCTGGAGTGCAGTGGCCGGATCTCGGCTCACTGCAAGCTCCGCCTCCCGGGTTTACGCCATTCTCCTGCCTCAGCCTCCCGAGTAGCTGGGACTACAGGCGCCTGCCACCTCGCCCGGCTAGTTTTTTTATATTTTTTAGTAGAGACGGGGTTTCACCGTGTTAGCCAGGATGGTCTCGATCTCCTGACCTCGTGATCCGCCTGTCTCGGCCTCCCAAAGTGCTGGGATTACAGGCTTGAGCCACCGCGCCCGGCAATATTGCCTTTCTTATATTTCTCACAGTGAGAATGATTTAGCTCCATTTCTAGGCTAAACATAAAGATGGGTCTGCCTGAAAAATAATTTTAAAATAATTTCTTTTTAGGGCTGAGCATGGTGGCTCACACCTCTAATGTCAGCATTTTGGGAGGCAGACCAGCCTGGACAACAAAGCAGGACTCCTTCTCTACAAAATAAATACATAAATAAATTAGCCGAGCATGGTGGTACACACTTTAGTTCCAGCTACTCCAGAGGCTGAGGTAGAAGTATCACTTGAGTCCGGGAGTTTGACACTGCAGTGAACTATGATCACACCACTGCACTCCAGCCTGACAGCTTTGTTCCTCCCTAGTGATTTCTAATGTGCATCAAAGTCAAGAACCACTGCATATAAACAATTCTGCAGCTTGTATTTTTGTTTTGTTTTAGTTTTTAAAACAATATGTCTTTTAGATCCTTGCATAGGAATATATGAGTGCTCTCTTTTTAATAGCTGCATAGTATTCCACCAGGTGATGGAGTATGATGGCATTTATGGACATCAGATAGTTCTCTCTCTTTTTTTTTTTTTGAGATGAAGTCTCACTCTGTTGCCCAAGCTGGAGTGCAGTGGCACAATCTCAGCTCACTGGAACCACCACCTCCCAAGTTCAAGCGATTCTCCTGCCTCAACCTCCCAAGTAGCTGGGACTACAGGCACGCACCACCATGCCCGGCTAATTTTTTTTTTTTTTTTTTTTTTTTTTTTTTAAGTAGAGACGGGGTTTCACTATGTTGGCAAGGCTGATCTTGAACTCCTGACCTTGTGATCCTCCCACCTCGGCCTCCCAAAGTGCTGGGATTACAGGCGTGAGCCACCACACCTGGCCTGATAGTTTTCAATATTTTGCTCTCACAAGAAATACTGAAACAAATCACCTTTTAAATCTATTATTTTGCACATATGTATATATAGCTGTTGGATAAAGTCCTACGAATACCATTGCTGAGTGAAATAATATCACTTGTAATTTTGCTAAATATTTCTAAGTTTGCTATTTATTTTGTTAACTACTTGTAATTTTGCTAAATCTTTCATGCTAAACATTTGGTAGACATTGTTAAATTGTCGTATGAGGTTTAATTTTTTTTTTCATGACGAATCAGATACGAACAATCAGAGTTTGCAAGTCCCGGTTACACAGAGACATTAATCACGGATCATGCAAACTCCAGTTATTATGTTCTACCTGTCCTCCAAAACGAGGAACAGGTAAGGATTATCCCACTAATTTAATAGGATTAAATTATTAATCCGGGTTTATAAAAAGTTTTTAGAGTGAAAAAGTGCGATTTTGTTTTAGAGACACATATTCGAGGACATGATTACTGTTTGGTTTAAATTTCAAAAAGTGACAAGAGATCGCAGAAGTGGATCATTTGTCATTGTTAGGGTTACAGTGTCTTTCCTGATAGGGCTGGTTGGCGGCTCGGTTTCTTGTTCTTTCTTGTCGTTAAAGAGTTTTGTTCTCAGAAAGGAAATAATCTGTGCTCTTTGATGTGGTTCAGAGAAAAGAGACCAACACCACATGTTAAAACTCTTTGTGGCAGATCATCCACGAGTAGCTCTTTAAGAGAAGCAGCTCACAGAGCTCTGGCTCAAACAGGAGAAGTTTTAGAGACCATGGAGAATGTCTGACTCCTCAAGAAAACACGAAAGCTAAGAATGGAAAATGCAAAACACAATTATTATTCCTCTGATGAGAATAACTTTCCAGCTCAAATGAATATTTATTTGTTTGTGTGTGTGTGTGAGACAGGGTCTCGCTCTGTCACCCAGGCTGGAGAGCAGTGGCACGATCTCGGCTCATTGCAACCTCTACCTCCCAGGCTCAAGCAATTCTCATGCCCCAGCCTCCTGAGTAGCTGGGATTACAGGCGCGTGTCTCCACACCGAGCTAATTTTTGTATTTTAGTATAGACAGAGTTTCACCATGTTGGCCAGGCTGGTCTCAAACTCCTGGCCTCAAGTCACCTGCCTGTCTTGGCCTCCCAAAGTGCTGGGATTACAAGCATGAGCCATCTCCCCCGGCCTCAAGTGAATCTTAACTTTAAGGCTATGCAAGAAGCTGAAGACAGTAAATCAAGCACTAAATTAGAAACACACTCTTTAGATGGGCATAGTTGCTCATGCCTGTAATCCCAACACTTTGGGAGGCCAAGGCTGGAAGATCACTTGAGCCCAGTTCGAGATCAGCCTGGGTGACACAGTAGAGTGTAAAGACCCCATCTCTACAAAATAAATAAATAAATAAAAAGTTTTAAAAAATTAGCTGGATGTGGTGGCTCATTCCTATAGTCTCAGCTACTTGGGAGGATTGCTTGAGCCCAGAAGTTTGAGGCTGCAGTGAGTTATGATCACACCACAGCACTCCAGCCTGGGTGACACAGGTGACACAGCCAGACCTTGTCTCTGAAAAAATAAATAAATAAATAAATAAATACATAAAAAGAAACATACTCTTGTACAAAAAAGTATTTTGCTTTAGGAGCAAAAATAGACACCTTTTGGACGTTTCCACATTTTTATACGATTGAAGATTCCACTCTATAACATGTATCTCTTCTGCTTCCTTCTTGAATTCTCCTTTCTCCTCCTCCTCTGAGAGAGAGACAACAGACAAACACAAAGACAGATACATGGAGATACAGAGGGAACCAACAGATCTTCTGGCATGACATGTTTTTAAAATAGCTGTCAGGATGTGCTGAGAGAAATGGACCTACATAAAATAGATCATTTTTATGTCAAGTGAGTGTTATGATATTTTTTTCCTTCCTTCCTTCCTTCCTTCCTTCCTTCCTTCCTTCCTTCCTTCCTTCCTTCCTTCCTTCCTTCCTCCCTCCCTCCCTCCCTCCCTCCCTCCCTTCCTCCCTTCCTTCTTTCTTTTTCTTTCTAGACAGAGTTTCACTCTTTCACCCAGGCTGGAGTGAACTGGCATGATCTCGGCTCACTGCAACCTCTGCTACCCGAGTTTAAGCAGGTAGCAGAGGTTGCCTCCTGAGTGGCCTCAGCCTCAGCCTCCTGAGTATCTGGGATTACAGGCGTGAGCCACCACGCCTGGCAAATTTTGATATTTTTAGTAGAGCTGGGGTTTCACCACATTGGCCAGGCTGGTCTCGAACTCCTGACCTCAGGTGATCCACCCGCCTCCTCGGCCTCCCAAAGTGCTAGGATTGTAGGCATGAGGCACCATGCCCGGCCAGATATTCATATATATATATATTTTGTTTGTTTGTTTATTTGTTTTGTTTTTTTGTGGGTTTTTTTTTGTGTTTTTGTGTTTTTTTTTTTTTGAGATAAAGTCTTGCTCTGTTGCCCAGGCTGCTGGAGTGCAGTGGTGTGATCTTGGCTCACTGCAACCTCCACTTCCCGGGTTCAAGCAATTCTCCTGCCTCAGCCTCCAGGGAGCTAGAATTACAGGCCTGTGCCACCCTACCAGGCTAATTTTTGTATTTTTAGTAGAGGCGGTGTTTCACCATGTTGGCCAGCCTGGTCTTGAACTCCTGACCTCAAGTGATCCACCTGCCTCGGCCTCCCAAAGTGTTAGGATTATAGGCGTGAGCCACCGTGCCCGGCCTCCTATATTTCTTGAAGAAATTCGAGCATCGGCCTTTGAATTGTATCAGTTGAAATTCTGATATAAAGCAATAGAAATTGACTCATGAATATAAGCCAAAAAAGGTTATTTCAATGACACTGAGAAGCTCACAAAATTAAAAGTAGGAACCAGGACAGGTCTGGGAACCACAGTGGCAGAGGCTTGTAAGAAACTTCTGTTGGGGATCTTGCTAACCAATGATTTATTCAAATTCCCAGGAAAAGTAATCTGATTGCATTAGCTTCACCACGTGCCACCTCTTGTGATCAGGGGCTGAGTCTGACATCAGCAAGGGGAAACGGAAGTTGAGAAATATGATGGCCAGACTGCAATAGCTGCCCCGCAAATCACTCAGTAATTTATAACCATGCATTTTGGATCTGAGTAAATAGAAGTGCTATATTGAGATGCTAATCACAGCTATGACTTTGCTCTTCATGAAAATGGGTAGAGGCTTGGTGCAATAGTTCATGCCTGTAATCCCAGCACTTTGGGAGGCCAAGGTGGGGGGATTGCATGAGGTCAAGAGTTCAAAACCAACCTGGCCAACCTGGCGAAAGCCCGTCTATAATAAGAATACAAAAAAATTAGCCAGGCCTGGTTGCACACGCCTATAACCCCAGCTACTAGGGAGGCTGACTCATGAGAATCACGAATCCAGGAGGTAGAGGTTGCAGTGAGCCAAGATCGCGCCTCTGCACTCCAGCCTGGATGACAGATTGAGACTCTGTCTCAACAAAAGAAAATGGGCCTGGTGCACTGGCTCATGCCTGTAATCCCTGCACTTTGAGAGGCTGAAGTGGGTAGATCACGAGGTCAGGAGATTGAGACCATCCTGGGTAACATGGTGAAACCCCGTTTCTACTAAAAATACAAAAAAAGTAGCCGGGCGTGGTGGCACACACCTGTAATCCCAACTACTTGGGAGGCTGAGGCAGGAGAATCACTTGAACCTGGGAGGCAGAGGTTGCAGTGAGCCAAGATTGCGCTACTACCCTCCAGCCTGGGCAACAGAGCAAGACTTCATCTCAAAAAAAAAAAAAAAAGAAAGAAAGAATGAAAGAAAAATAAAATGGGCCGGGCGCGGTGGCTCAAGCCTGTAATCCCAGCACTTTGGGAGGCCGAGGCGGGTGGATCACGAGGTCAGGAGATCGAGACCATCCTGGCTAACATGGTGAAACCCCGTCTCTACTAAAAATACAAAAAACTAGCCGGGCGTGGTGGCGGGCGCCTGTAGTCCCAGTTACTCGGAGGCTGAGGCGGGAGAATGGCGTGAACCCGGGAGGCGGAGCTTGCAGTGAGCCGAGATCGCGCCACTGCACTCCAGCCTGGGCGACACAGCGAGACTCCGTCTCAAAAAAAAAAAAAAAAAAGAAAGAAAAATAAAATGGGTAGAAATCTTGATTAAGATTAGACCTGGACAAAGATATTTTCAAAAGCCCCTTGTGAAACTGAAAAGTTATGAACATGTTTCAGTCTTCAGACAGTGTCTATCTTTTTTTAAGCAAGTGTTCAAAAAGTAGTGTGCCAATCTTTGTACACCTGTGTTCACAGTAGTGCTACTCACAACAACCAAAGGACAGAGACAACTCAAGTGCCCCTTGTTTCTTCCATTCATGAATGAATAAACAAAATGTAGTGCGTACATACAATGGAACATTCAGCCTCAGAAAGGAAGGAAATTCCGACACATGCTCCAACACTGATGAACCTGGAAGACATGACACTAAGTGAAATAAGCCAGACACAGAAAGATAAAGAGTGCACAATTCCACTTGTATGCGTTATCTATGATAAAATAGTCAAATTCATGGAATCAAAGAGTAGAGTGGTGGTTGCCAGGGACTTGAGTAGGAGACAGTGGGGAGTTATCGTTTGATGGGTACAGAGTTTCTCAGTTGTTTTTTGTTTTTGTTTTTGTTTTGGAGATGGAGTCTTGCTCTGTTGCCCAGGCTGGAGTTCAGTAGCGTGATCTCAGCTCACTGCAACCTCCGCCTCCCAGGTTCAAGCGATTCTTGTGCCTCAGCCTCCCGAGTAGCTGGGATTACAAGCGTGCACCACCACGCCCAGCTAATTTTTGCACTTTTAGTAGAGACAGGGGTTTCGCCATGTTGGCCAGGCTGGTCTCAAACTCCTCACCTCAGATGATCTGCCCACCTCGGCCTCTTAAAGCGCTGGGATTATAAGTGTGAGCCACCAGGCCTGGCCACAATTTTTTTTTTTTTTAAGGCAGTGGGCAATACTAGAGATGCCTGCAGCACAACTAAGGAGGGTGAAAAAGGAGGTGGGAGGACTATTTTCAGACAGCCTTCCTATACCATGGATTTCTGCAATGGATTGGCTTGGCTGATCCCAAGTCTCATAGTCCGTCATTCTTTAATCTATAGAATAAAAACTCCATGAGTTCTAAAGGAACATTTCAAAGCCAGGAAAAGAATTTTTTTTTTTTATGTAGGTTACAAGTCTAGCTGGTAATCTGAAGCCCTCCTGCATTGACACAGGCTTTCCTCGCTGAGTTGCTCTGCAGAGCCCAGGAAAATAATAAAACCTTTATGACCAAGAGTACTATTTCATTTCCTTTCTAAACGAAACCCATGAAAGGCCACCCATGCTGCCTGGTGTGGATGCAAGGGAAACTTAACTGTAAACTGAAGCAACTATGTTTCTTCTGCCTCTATGTTGAAAAAGCAAACAACAAAAGAATAAAACAAAAGCAAATGTAATTTAAATATATAGCAACTGCTGGTTTTCATCTTAATAATTTACGATTGATGAAGCTGGGGGGTTATCTATTGGTTTTTCATGTGGTTAGTTTCAAAATATAACTTATTATCCTCTCCAGACCGTGGCTTTCTGGCTTGTTCAATTTACTTCCCCCGGTTCTTTCGCCTCTCTTCTGCACAAATGCCCTCCCAGCCCTCAAAGGCCCTCCCTGCTTCTGAAACTATCCCCCACAACCATCGAGATTCTAGAAAGACTTCCATAGAAAATCTTTTCTAGGCTGGGCACAGTGGCTCCCGCCTGTAATTCCAGCACTTTAGGAGGCCAAGGCAGGCAGATCACTTGAGCCCAGGAGTTTGAAACCAGCCTGGGCAACATGGCAAAACCCTGTCTCTTCAAAAAATCCAAAAATATTAGCCAGTCATGGTGGTGCTCACCTGTGGTCCTAGCTTCTTGGGAGGCTGAGGCAGGAGTATTACGTGAGCCCAGGAGGTCGAGGCTGCAGTGACCTCCAGTGATTGTGCCACTGCACTCTAGCCTGGGTGACAGAGTGAGACCCTGTCTCAAAACAGAAACAAAAACAAAAAACACGAAAATCTTTCCTAGAAAGTCTTCTTGGACCTCTTCAGATCTCTTCCTCCAGTGAATTCTGTGACACTAATTACCTTTTTTCTCCCATGATATATAGGGCTTTGGGCTATGAAAGTATAATTTTCAAAAAGATAAAAGCCTGACCCTCATACAAACGTAGAATGGACACATGTCAATTATGTATGTAACTAATTCACAAGGGTGCCAGGAGGATGTAAAACTAGTTCAAAGGAGAATTCAAAGAACAGAGATCTATGTAGTCAGACAGGAAAGGCAGCCAAAAATAAGTTTTTTTTTTTTTTTTTTTTTTTTTGAGACAGAGTCTTGCTCTGTCGTCCAGGCTGGAGTGCAGTGGTGCAATCTCAGCTCACTGCAACATCCACCTCCTGGGTTCAAGCAATTCTCCTGCCTCAGCCTCCTGAGTAGCTGGGACGACAGGTGTGTGGCACCACACCCAGCTAATTTTTGTATTTTTAGTAGAGATGGGGTTTCACTATATTGGCCAGGCTAGTCGCAAACTCCTGGGCTCAGGTGATCCGCCTGCCTCAGCCTGTAAAAGTGCTGGGATTACAGGCGTGAGCCACCACGCCAAGCCAAGAATACATTTTCTAAATCACAGGCAAAATTGGTTAATGTCCTAACGGGCAATACAACGGTAACCTTCTGAGTTACCTTGGATACTCTTGGAAATCTACTAGTTAACATGTAACTTGAGAGAATCTGAGCTTCATCATTAGTAAATAGGAAGAAAACAAAAGTCTATCTCCCAGTATTAAATAATCCTTGGATGGACTCTAGGCTAGCTATGCTCCAGTATGATATTGAAATCTCCCATTGGATGGACTCTGGGCTAGCTATGCCCCAGTATGATATTGAAAGACATGCAGGGCCGGGCGCGGTGGCTCAAGCCTGTAATCCCAGCACTTTGGGAGGCCGAGATGGGCGGATCACAAGGTCAGGAGATCGAGACCATCCTGGCTAACACAGTGAAACCCCGTCTCTACTAAAAAATACAAAAAACTAGCCGGGCGAGGTGGCGGGCGCCTGTAGTCCCAGCTACTGGGGAGGCTGAGGCAGGAGAATGGCGTGAACCCGGGAGGCGGAGCTTGCAGTGAGCTGAGATCTGGCCACTGCACTCCAGCCTGGGCGACAGAGCGAGACTCCGTCTCAAAAAAAAAAAAAAAAAAGAAAGACATGCAGGAGTCCTTTCAAGTTTTTCGATAATTTTTCTTCACTGGGTCAATCACCCCATTTCGTAAGAGGAAATACAAGTCTGGAGAGATCAGTTTACTTGTCTGAGATCACACAATTGGTAGGAGCTGAGCTAGAACATGAAACTAAATCAATGTGGCTATAGCTTATACTTCTCCAAATGGCATACCAAAGGGTTAAAGATCCACAGCCAGTGGAGTTAGCAGAGAACACGTCTCACTTGTGTGTGCATGTGGGAATCCAGGGGATATGATTTTTTTTTTTTTTAACCAGGGGATAAAAATTGCTTTTTTTTTTTTTTTTTTTGAGACAGGGTCTTTCTCTGTCACCCAGGCTGGAGTACAGTGGTGTAATCATGGCTTGCTGCAGCCTAGACTTCTGGGGCTCAAGCAATCCTCCCATCTCAGCCTCCTGAGTAGCTGGTACTACAGGCATGCACCACCATGCCCAGATAATTTTTTTATTTCTTGTGGAGATGGGGTCTCAATATGTTGCCCAGGCTTGTCCCAAACTCTTGGGCTCCAGCTATCCTCCCACCTCAACCTCCAAAAAGCTGGGATTACAGGTGTAAGCCACCATGCCTGGCTGACAAATCCTTATTGATTGTTGTGAAAGTCCAGTGGCCTAGCTAGACGACCTTTTAGTACCACTGGTGAGAAACAAACAACAGCGAAGAAGCATATAACTAGTTGATCTTAGGTGTCATTTAGCAAAAGAGTTAAATGACTGTATGTTTTATTTTATTGGCTAGATTATAATTTTGAGGCCAGGTGTTTGAGACCAGGTAGTCACAGACTTACCCAGTATGTATTTGTTGAGTACTATCTGTGGCAGATTACATTTTCTCTTTTTTTTTTTTTCTGAGACGGAGTTTCACTTTTTGTCCAGGCTGGAGTGCAATGGCACAATCTTGGCTCAGCGCAACCTCTGCCGCCTAGGTTCAAGCGATTCTCCTGCCTCAGCCCCCCAAGTAGCTGGGATTACAGGAATGCGCCACCACGCCCAGCTAATTTTGTAGTTTTAGTAGAGACGTGATTTCCCCATATTGGTCAGGCTGGTCTCAAACTCCCGACCTCAGGTGATCCTCCCACCTTGGCCTCCCAAAGTGCTGGGATTACAGGTGTGAGCCACCTCACCTGGCAGATTACATTTTTTTTGTTTGTTTGTTTTTTGAGACGGAATCTGGCTCTGTCGCCTGGGCTGGAGTGCAGTGGCGCCGTCTCAGCTCACTGCAAGCTCCGCCTCCCAGGTTCACGCCATTCTCCTGCCTCAGCCTCCCGAGTAGCTGGGACTACAGGGGCCCACCACCACGCCCGGCTAATTTTCTGTTTTTTTTTTTTTAGTAGAGATGGAGTTTCACTGTGTTAGCCAGGACGATCTCGATCTCCTGACCTCGTGATCCGCCCACCTCGGCCTCTCAAAGTGCTGGGATTACAGGCATGAGCCACCGCGCCCAGCCCAGATTACATATTTTAAAGGTAGCCACACCTATATATTTATCCCACCTCACATGCCCTTCCTACAATGGGAATGACACCCTTTCCAGGGAAAGGAAACCCAGGTTCCCCCACTGCTTGTATCTGAGCAGTGGCTGCTCTAAGGGAACACAGCAGAAGTGATGCAGTGATGCTCCCTGATTTCTGAGGCGAGGTAGTAATAATGAGGCAGGAGAATCGGGTCTGGAGGAAGGGAACCTATGGCAGATTCTCGCTGACTTCCTAGAACTAAATCAAAAGGAAAACCCCAACTTTCCACACCTAAGTAATGAAAGGACAGGCTACTCCCTTTGCAAACCCTGCCCCCTTTTTTCTGTGTGGCAGATGGAAAATCAAAAGTATCTCTCCTTTCTGCAACCAATCAGATTGACTGTGGGCCACTACTTCATTTACATAGGGTGTAACCAAGGAACCAATGGAAAACCTCTAGAGGGTATTTAAACCCCAGAGAATTCTTTTTTTTTTTTTTTTTTTTTTTTTTTTTTTGAGACGGAGTCTCGCTGTGTCTCCCAGGCTGGAGTGCAGTGGCGTGATCTCGGCTCACTGCAAGCTCCGCCTCCCGGGTTCACGCCATTCTCCTGCCTCAGCCTTCCCAAGTAGCTGAGACTACAGGCGCCCGCCACCACGCCCGGCTAGTTTTTTTGTATTTTTAGTAGAGACGGGGTTTCACCATGTTAGCCAGGATAGTCTCGATCTCCTGACCTCGTGATCCACCCGCCTCGGCCTCCCAAAGTGCTGGGATTACAGGCTTGAGCCACCGCGCCCGGCCAACCCCAGAGAATTCTCTATAAAGGAGCTCTTGAGCCGCCTCCCGTATTGTGGAGTGTACTTTTGTTTTCAATTGCTTTTGTCACTTCATTGTTTCCTTGATTTGTTTTTGCGTTTTGTCCAATTCTTTGTTCAAAATGCCAAGAACCTGGACACCCTGGACCAGTAATAAAACAGTTACAGTGTCACCTGGTTCTCTATCTTTTCCCCTCTCAAGATGTTTGCCCTTTGAACCAAACTACCACATTGTGAGGAAGCCCAGGCTACTTGGAGAGACTCTGTGTGGATGCTCTGACCAACGTCCCAGGGCCCCCAGCCAGCAGCTCCATGTAGTGAACCCCAGACATGGGAGTGAACAGGGCTTCAGATGATTTCAGCCCACACTCTTCAAGTCTTCCCACGGAGGCCCAGACATCGTGGAGCAGAGGTCAGTTACCCCTGCTGTACCCTCTCTGAATTCCTAACCCACAAAAAGCAAGAGAGATAATAAATGACTTTTGTTTTGTTTTAAGCTACAATGTTTTGGAGTCACTTCTTACGCAGTAATAGATAATTAATATACCAACTATGTTCTTGGCAAGTTCGCATTGCTGATTTAACTTTTCATCCACAGTTCAAATGTAAGCGTCAAGAGGTTTTTTATTTCCAACTTCGCCAAGCCACGAATTTCACCCTTGCCAGGAGCAGGGGCTCACGTCTGGTAATCCCAGAACTTTGGCAGGCTGAGGCATGAGGATAGCTTGAGCTCAGGAGTTCAAGACCAACCTGGGCAACATAGCAAGTCCCCTACCTACAAAAAAAAAAAAAAATTTGCCTGGCCTGGTGGCATATGCCTATAATCCCAGCTACTTGGGAGGCTGAGGTGGGTGGTTTGTTTAAGCCAGGAAGCTGTGTTCATGCCACTGCACTCCAGCCTCAGTGACAAAGAGAGACCTTGTCCAAACAACAACAACAAACTCTGCTAAATGACATTTCAGCAACTGTTCAAGCCAACGCATAATGATATTTTATAGGGAACTGCTTTGCTAGAGGGGAGATGTGCACACTTGTAGCATTATGAAGGTCTCCAGAGGTATCCCTTTAAGCTCTCAATGGCCAACTGTGCTTCTTCATATTTTTCCCAAGGCTTTTGAGCTCAGAAGTTCCCAGCCTGTGACGTATGACAGTTTCCCAAGTCTTCTGCCAAAGAATCTCAGTTCAGGAGAAAAATAAACTCAAGAGTCCTCTGATTAAACCAGTCTTTTTCTTTTTCTTTTTTTCTTTTTTTGAGACGGTGTCTCCCTCTGTGGTCCAGGCTGGAGTGCAGTGGCGCGATCTCGGCTCACTGCAAGCTCCGCCTCCTGGGTTCACGCCATTCTCCTGCCTCAGCCTCCCAAGTAGCTGGGACTACTGGCACCTGCCACCTGCCACCATGCCCAGCTAATTTTTTTGTATTTTTAGTAGAGACGGGGTTTCACCGTGTTAGCCAGGATGGTCTTGATCTCCTG